>NC_044367.1:22762322-23384769 GCF_007364275.1 Archocentrus centrarchus | reverse complement strand
ACATACCGATCTAATTTTGTCCTTGGAGACAGTCACAAGGCCCCACACGCAATTTATCTGCAGGTCACACACAGTGCTCCATAGAGGAGATGGATGAAGTGATAACAGATGACGGCCTGTGAAACACCAGCAGCCTGACTTATGAGTACACTTGTCGATAAAGTCCTCCACAGGCTACGCTACAGCATGTAGTAGGAGCGGGTTAGTGACCGTGAACGGCAGCCATAACTGACCGTGAACGCCTGCATCAAGATGGAGGAAGCCCCCTGTTTGAAGACAGATGGAGCTGGGGCCTGATTTATTCCCCACTGTAGTGAAGTGGGTGGTCATATTTGAACTGCTTGTCAAGAAGATTGGATGCAATGACATGGAAATGTGGGGTGCACATTTGCGTGTAATGGTGGATTTTCTTTTCTTTTTTTTCTTTTTGCATTTGCAAGAAAGTTGCAAAGCCTTGTAAAAATGATGCAAGTGAATGTCATGCTTTTTGGAAACACACACTCTCTGAAATTAAGGTACATATTTGAACTGGCCAGGATGGAACACATCAGCCTTTTTGCCTCATGCAAAAAATTCACCAGGATGTATGCCAAGAAAAAAGTTTCACCCAATATGAGCTGGCTCCTGATGACTCGAGTGTTTTCATGTCATGCGCCTCTCAGAGTGCTCAAGTCTGAACAGCATACTGGAGTCAGATACTCTCTGTTAATGTGGGGCTCAATGGTGTGAGATTACCCCTGGTTAGTGACCACTCTGATCTCCTTGAAACCTACAACAAAACTGTGGTCAATCAATACAGTCTAATGCAAGGTGAGGAAAATCAATTTGTTCTCAATTACACTGCAATCACAGCATCTCATCCCCTCCATCCTCAAAGAGTTTCATTACCGGAGAGAATGGGACTACTGTAATTAAATCATTTGTACAAATATGGCACCATGAAAAATGTCACCATAGGTTGACCACCTGTAGTTTCAGCCAGATCCCAACACCTTTAAGCTTTAACGGTCCTCTAATTAAAATATTTTATGAACTCTATGCATCAGTCTCATGACACACAAAGTCAGAGGAAACAGATAGTCCTAAAAAAAGATAATAACACCTGTTAAATCAGGATTATCCCCCTAATCTGCTTTGTACTGACCAAGGGGAGTAGTGTCCTCTTTGCTCACAATGCTGCACATACACACACGCACACATACATGCGCACACATGCTGCATTGCCATCTAGCAGACAAAAGGAGAAACACCAGTGCTGAATCTTTTTTTTTTTTTTAGATCTTTACAGGCAAATGTGCTCTTGGTGTAAAATAAAGAACAAGAAAAAGAAAAAAACTTTTTTTTTTTCCATTCAAAATGTAGGAACCACCCCACTCATAGCTGAAGAATATAATAATGAAGCTCTTTGAAGCTCGTTTTTGCAATCAGAGGAATTCACCTTTAGGGATTATATGGGCATGTTAAAATTATATTATGAAAAGATCAAGTGGGCAACATAGCAACTGATGTGGCACCCACTTTTTTCAAGCCCCATTTTGATTCACCAGTGTGACCAAAGGCAACTGTAGATGGGTGGATGGAGCTGAGCTGCTCACCCTGGAGGACAACATTGTTACCTTTTCCAGTTCATCAGTGGCAGCCGCCCTGGGGAAGCAGTCGATAACCAGTGTTTGGGCACTTAGTCATTGTTGTCAGCTGTCAGATACAGCAGATTAGACCTCACTCGGCTGCACATGGCTGACAAATCATTGGGATTGGTTGCAGGTGAAAGTCCCGCATGTGTACTGCTGCAGGAGGATGGCAAGGGGGAGGGTGGGATGATAAATAAAAGTGTTGCCGATCGTTAGCATCCAAATTACCACTGGCTTTAGAGCTTTTTTGTAAGGCTGCGGGAAAACACACATTGGATAACTCAGCGGGGGACAAACAAGCATGAAAATCAAACACACCATCATTTATTCAGCTCACTGCTAAAACTATTAATGAAATAAAAAAAAATGGCAGCCAGCAATTGTTTGGAACCTTGTTGTTTTATGTTAAAAATACACTAATGCGTAGTCTTTAATTACCTGTGGGTCAGTGGATTATGTTTAATGTGACAACAACACGCCTACTCAACTCACCTCAGCGTTTCCCAGCTCTAAAATGCTTTTTAGCATCTTTCAGCGCCATCTTTTGTCTTCCTGGGATCCCAACTCTACAGCTCCCTCACTTCCATTCACAGCAGGAGCCCACCTCCTAGCATTAAACAGCTCATGGAGATAGTGAGCACCTAAGCTTGCTGTGTTAAATTCAAGCAATTTTAACTGCACCCTATACACCTCATTCACTCACAAACATTAACACATAGACCTACAAGTTGGGGAGGAGGAGGGGTGGATGGTAGGGTTTAATATTTTTCCCGAAAATGACATGAATCAAATCCCGGGAAATGACGAGCCATTTCCCGGGAATCCCGGGAAAAAGTTTATTTATTTTTTTATTTTAATTAGGCCTTCTGTAGCCTGTGTCGGCCTTAACCTATTGTGATATTGTAGAGGTAGCTTTCCAGCTATGTCCTGTTATGCCCAGTAGGGGCAACGTCGGCTTGATTAACGCAATAAAACCTACATCTCAGCATTTGAGTGCTCGAGCTATGCGGTGTTGTATCGTTCCTCAACACTCCCTTAACAAATATAATTCGAATATTCCTCCATTGTACATGGAATTATACCAAGATATTTTACAACTGCTGGTGCAAAACAATACGGTTCATCTCCACAGCATTGATAAAGGCTCAGCCACGCTGTCGTGGCGACATCTGTTGCGCTATATCTCCACCAGTGGAACGCTGTAATAGTCATTGAAAAGTTAACTACCGTACTACACTATAATATGACATAACACAGGGCCTTGAGTAATGCACTACGACTTGGTCATTGCCATTCTGGCAACAGCAAATTTATAACACCGTGTCTGAGGGTTAAAGTAGGTTCGCTGTGAATCGTCTTTTGAAAAACTGGCCAATCCTTATAGCCTAAAAAATATACATTTTCCTCAACTCCATTTTAAAAGCGAAATATGTTAAAGCAATCTATTTCATGATAATTTCTTCACACATTAGGCCCGTATCCTAATTCATGATTGTTAGTAAGTGGCTGCAAACGAGGAAAAGAAACACTCGAAGTTAAACAGATATTTCTTTATTGTTCAGGGCAGGCATATTTTATAGGCTATATAATGCAATATAACAATATATAATAATATAAAATTATATAATACAAAATACTTTAGGGTAAACACATTGCCTACGATTTCAACAAATTAAAGAGGAAAAAAGTACAACTGTGTAATACCTCTATTAAAACGCTTGAGATGAAGGCTGAAGCCTTAAACGGAGGCTGAACGTGCCTGAAATGAAGAGTAATGCTTTTCGCATTAAACGAACCCTTCTCTCAATATTTCCTTAAATTTAACATTCTGAAGCTTTCTTTTCTTTCTGAAAGTCAAATCGACGCGCGCGACTTGTTTCCCGGTTTCCCGTCTAACGTTTCCCGGGAAACGGGAAATGGTTCTGATCGCATTTCCCGGGAATCCCGGATCCCGGGATTAAACCCTAGTGGATGGGTCATCTTACACCCCGATTTCTTGCGTCTCGCCCGGGGTAGGGGTCGGGTGGTTCCTTGGGGACCGGGCTGGTGGCGTCCTGGGGTCGCTGTTGGCCCTGGGGTGGTTTCCACTTGCCCCGCCTTCAGAGGGTGGGTAGCTATGGATGAATGTGTGTCTTTGTGTATTTGTCACCGTCTCCGTGAGTATGGGTGGGTGAGTGAATGTGTATGTATGGCATATCTGTGTGTGGGTAAGTATGTATGGGCATGTATGAGTATCTGTGTATAAATGTGTACACGGGTGTCTGGGTGTGTTTGTATGTATGGCTGGACCTGGGTCTGGGCCTTGTGCCTTGCCTCCTGGCCGCTCCTTGCTGGTTGCCTCCTCCCCCCTACCCCCCTGGGATGGGGGTGCCTCGGGGTTCCTGGGTGGGGCTGGGTGTTCTGGCGTGGGTGCTGGCCTGCCCCCTTGGGGTGCGGTGCAGGGCTGCGTTGGCTTCTTCGGCGTGGGGGGGGGGCTCTGTGGAGGGTCGGGCGGTCCTTGGGTGCCGTGGGCCCGGGAGCCCTGCCGCCGGCCAGTGCAGGGGGCTGGCCGCTGGGGGGGGGCTGGCTTCTCATCGCCTTGGGTTCCCTGGAGCCCTCGCTCCTCGACTAGGGGGGCTCCGTCTGAGACCACCCTCTCCCGTCTGCTGGGGTAGGTGTGCGGTTGTCTTTGGACTGAGTGGCCGGGGGTCTTCCTGGCCCTTGGTGGGCTGCTGGTGGCCTGGGGTTCCGGGGGCTTTCCGTACCTGCCTCTGGCTTCTGATGGGTGGAGCTGCAGCGTTTTGCCCTCATTGGTAAGTACGTTCCATGACACAGACACAAACATGACACAGACACAAACGCCCACTCAATCACAACTCAACAAAATTGTTTGTGTGCGTAACATGCTTTGTTAGTTTTGTTTTTCACACACAAATTTATTTTTGCAAGTATTGATAGTATTTTTTTATATGTTAAAGTGATGAAGTATCTGATTAATAGACTTGTGCTCTTTCCCCTTTTTTTTCTTGCTCCCTTTCTCTCTCCCTTTTTCTTCTCTTTATTTTCCTCTTCTTCAGCCTGTCAGCTCTGGCTGTTACATAGTATGTGGAAAAATAACTCAGATAAATAAAATAAAGGGTTAAAACATCAACAAGAAGAGCCTATTGAGAACCTATAGAGCTCATCTTGAAATAGCAAATATGTTTGGCACAACAACGCATTCAGATCACAGTTCTGCTTGCAAGATCTACCAGACATGACAGGCTTTAAAAAAAAAAAAAAAAAAAAAAAATTCAAGCATGGTAATAGATCAGTGTTGTGTTTACAGCTTATTTGGCTGCCCCCCCCCAAAAAAAATCATTAAAGCAGCTTCAAAGCTGTGTTTAAAGTTAGCAAGTACCTAATATATAATATATACTAAATAAAATCAAAGAATCTGCAGTGGATGAAGTGAAGGTGGGTGCCTGCACACAGTAAACAACCCACTTATGAGAAAGACATTATAGTTTCTTGATTACAATAGTAAACTTTGAAGTTTATTCATGCATTAGTCATTCAGTTCCTCTACAGTATATGGACGTGCCACTAAGGTTTCTTTCAGGTTTGCTAGTGACTGTGTTTATGCCAAAGGTATAAAAGTAAATGTGGAAAAATGCACTGTGCCCCCAGCATATTTCATTTACCTTTTAAAGTTTGTGTAAAGGAAATTCTAAGAGCTTTTAGTGGAAAACTTGGCATATCTCAGCAGTGTGTCCTTAAAAAAATTTGAGGAAACTGGACAAATGGAGGACAAAAGACGTGGCAGGCCTAAAATAAGCTAGCTACAGCAGATGAACAGTATATGAAAGTATTGTCCTTAAGTAATAGGCAAAAATCCAGCAAAGGCCTGACACAGGACCTGAGAAATACATCGGATGATGTTAGTGGAAGGGTGGCTGTTAAGAAGCCATCTGGTGATCTGCTGGGATTGTGGTTGTGCTGGGCTCTGAGGCCTGACCGAACTAAATCTCTAAAGATGCAGAAATGCATCATATATAAACCAGATGGATTGGTTCAATTTTGTGTACAGTAGTTCATGTTTTTGTTTTTGTTTGTTTTTTTTTTTGGTTGAGGATATTCGAGTTTGCCCATCCAGGCTACATGTGTTTTGTGGACTTGGAGAAAGCAATCGACCGCGTCCCTTGGGGTATCCTGTGTGGGGTGTTGTGGGAGTATGGGGTGTCTGGCCCATTGATGTGGGCCAATCAGTCCCTGTACAACCACAGCAAAAGCTTGGTGCATATTGCTGGCAATAAGTTGGACTTATTTCCTGTGGGTGTTGGACTCCTCCAGGGCTGCCCTTTATCACTACTTCTGTTTATAATTTTTCTGGATGGAATTTCTTGGTGTAGCCAAGTGGGGGAAGGTTTCTGTCTTGGTGGCCCCTAGAATCTCATCTCTGCTTTTTTAGAGGATGATGATGATGGGTAGTGACCGAAAGAACGAGATTGCAGATACAAGCCACAGATATGAGCTTCCTTTGAAGGGTGGCAGGCCTCTCTCTTAGAGTTAGGGTGAGGAGGGAAGCCATTCGGGAGGAGTTCAGACTAGAGTCGCTGCTACTCCACATCAAAAAGAGCCAGCTGAGGTGGTTCAGGCATCTGAACAGGATGCCTCCTGGGCACCTCTTGGGTGAGGTGTTCTGGGCATGTCCGACCGGGAGGAGGCCCCGGTGTAGACCCAGGACACACTGGAGAGATTAGATCTCTCGGCTGGCCTGGGAACACCTCGGTGTTCCCCTAGATGAGCTGGAGGAGGTGGCTGGGGAGAGGGAGGTCTGGGCTTCTCTGCTTAGGCTGCTGCCCCTGTGACCTGTATGAACTCTTCATACATGTGGCTTTCCTTTCCCTTCTTCTCTTCTTTTGGCATGTCAACACATCATGTGAAGTTATTAAATTAATTAGTTTTGCTCTCTACTTACAGTAATTCGTTGTCACAGGTCTATCTAACTGCAAAAATGAACAAAAGTACAAAACCACCTGCAAGTTGATCTCTGTGTGTTTGCAGGGTCAAGCAGCTGCTGCTCCACAGGCTCTGTTAGACATAAACAACTGAAAAACCAGTCCTTCAGATAGGGAAAGCCTTCACTCATCGGTAGCCCATCTTGACACCTGCAAAGGGGTTAATATAATGTGGACTCACAGTTGGCTCCAGACTCAGACAGGCATGGTTGTGCTTTTCAGACAGAGCTCACTTCCTGAAGGTCTTGCACTGCTCCTGATGGCAGATAATTGCAATAGGTTTTTGAACTGGAGTCTGCATAGGCGTGACAGTTGGTCGTATTATGTGCCCATATGAGTGTCCGTTTTTAGGACTGTCAACATGTGAAAAAGAGGTGAAGGCAGAAAAGGGGAGAGGAGAAAAAAAGTGGAAACCCAAACTAAGGGCAGTTTTTCTGGCTAATGTGATGCTGGAATGGTATGCATTAGGTATTTGGGGCACATCTGTGTCTGCATAGTCTGATGGGCCAGGTGCATCATTCAGTCCCTCCTTTTGATCAATCCCTTTATTTCATTCCAGACTGGAACAGCTGAAGTTGACATGTGGTTACTTTGCATCATGCACGTGTGTGTATACAAAGTCAAAATAGCAGAACCAGGGGGCAGTCACCACAATTTAACATGACCTACTTAGAGCAGGTACCCAATGCTCCAATAGAGCCTGTGTAGTATTTAAAAGTAAAGGAGGGACATTAGTGAATTCTTACTGCACTTTATCTCTCCATACACTGAGAGCGACCAGCTGTTACTCAAGTGCCCAAAAAGCATCAGCATGTTTAATTTTATGTTATACGAAGAATCTACTCTTCCTCATTCTCTTTAGTACATTCATTAACATCATGTCACAGTGATCAGGGCTGCAGTTATATTTTAGTGCTTTCAGTAACTCCTGATATAGCTGCAGATTTGTTCAAGAATTATAAATAATGGCAAACAAGAGCATGGGGAAAGCAATAACTGACAACAAGACAGGATAAATAGCTATATTTGGTACACTTAGTTGATACTGTGCCATCTAAGGTTGGATCAACACGTACACATTTCAGGCTCGAACATTCACCTCTCGGCGTCAGATGGTCATAAGAAGAAGTGCAGTTTCTGGCTCATGGATGATGGTTTCTTTTCGGTACATCCATAGCTCATGTTCGGAGGTCAAAATTCATCTTAGCTCACAGCAATTTCTATTAGTTAAAATCACTGCAACATTTTCCTTTTGTGTTTAAGTAGCGAAGCACTTTTTTTTTTTTTTTTTTTTTTTTTTTTACAAGAGAAAGACATGATAGCTGTTTTAAATCTAGCTCCAGTCTTTGTGCTAAACTAGCCCTAATTTGACGTAACTTAATTTGAGCTCCATTATGGCAAAACAGTTTGGTATTAATTATTGTTTCTAGTAAAGCCTTTCACATACCAAACATGTGACAAAGCCTTATCTATTGTCTATTTGCAACAACTTCACACACAGTAATCACAATTATTTGCCTTGATATATTGGACTGTTCAACATGTCGAGACAGGCAGTACAAATGTGTTAAAGATTTTTTTTCCTACCTTCTCAAAGTTCTGCACTTTGCACTATACAATAGAAAAGTCTGTGTTTATTATTCCATGCCTCTCTCTCCGCTTTCACTCTTGCAGACTTTCTGCTATTTTCTTTATTCTTTGATTTCCCTCACAGTCTTTTCAGGCTCCCTGTCGCTGCCTTGATGCACGTGCTGGGGTATGATTGAACAATGTTCTCCCCTCTTCATCACCCCTACACACACACACACACACTTTCTCTTTGCTCATGCATCACCTGCATACCGATTAGCATTCAGGTCCCACATGGCTCATATTCAGGACTGAAAACTGGCAGGGCTCCAGGCACATCAGCACCCTGGAGTTGCGATCCACCTTCACTCCTTCTCCAGAGAGAGCACTTAACAACCAGCAGAGGGTCTTTCTGCAGCCTCCAGTTGGCACCCAACGTGGGGAGCTGATTTTCGTCACAGCTTAGTCATCCAGGAGTCTGTGCTCTAAAGCCTGCTCTCTTTTCCAAAGGAGTAGGCTGTTAGCCCTGATCTAGACCATCCCACTGCTCCTTGAAAGTGAAAGCCCAGTGATTGAAGTGGCTAGTCTGAAGAGGATGGACTGCCTGACGTGAAAGCTGTTGAGGTTATCATCACCACCACTCGTGCACCTGGGCTTGGAATCAGCTAAAAGGTTTTGGTTTGGAAGAGGTTATGCTCTGTGTTTTATCTGTTGCAATCTCTAATGTTCTACTGAATAAATTAAACAACAAAGTAATGCTTTCTAATAAACCCATATCAGTACAGGAGGTCTATCCACAATTAAAATTGTCTTAACTTGCTGAATTTATCAAATATTCTTCCACAGCTGTTTACCATAGCAAAATACTTATATAGATGCAATAAATCAACAGCAAAATGACTTGGAGCTGTACTTTTGAATAAGAGAGGTAAAAAACACAAATCTGCTTTCCTCCCACTCCCAGTTAGGGTCAGAAAATGTAGGCAAATAATAATGTTAAATAACTCTGACATTAGATAAAATAACAGGCCAAACAAAAAATGAACATGACTGAAATGGTACTCACCAGGGTGACCCACTAATCTATCTGAGGATCTGTCGCCAACCTGTCCATCCTTGACAGCACATCAGTCTGGATTCAGGTAATCCCCAAACATCTCAGCAAACCCAGAACATTTCCTTTGCAGGACTGGCTGGTGACAACTAAATATTTGTCTAGTTGTGAATGTGAGTGGCACGCTGGTAATTTGCCAGCAACCACTGCAACTTATTTCACAATGCAGTTTATGCAAGTTTCACATTTATTAGGTTATTTTGATAACAAAATAATTAGGTTCCTTGTAAAGACTAAGGTGAAACATCAGATCACTCATCCATAGCTATATTCGATGGGCTGAGCGATTTCCAACGCAGCAGGATTCTTCTGTGGGACAGTAGAGTACTGAATGCTACAGTTTCCTTATGTTATTAGTAGTCTGTTGGATACTGCCTGTGAAAGGGTTTTGACAGTTGCTGATCAATAACTGGACAGTAATAGGCAAAACCAAATCCCACATCTAAGAGCTGCTGTAAGATTATGACATCTGCCAGACGGCTCATCCATGCTAGAAGAGGTTTGAACAGTAAAACCCTAAACTGAAGAATGTTTAATCTTGTACATTATCTTCTATTGTCTCTAGTCAGGGACTTCCTGACTAGATTCCCATTCCACATTTCATCAAGGATAACATTCCCTAATTCCTCCTCCCAGTTCCCCTTGATTTTATTGAGACATGTGCAGGATGATATTGCGAATAAGATTCTTAAAACTGAGCCTCTCAGAAGATATTAGGAAGATATTGTCTTTAGCACTGGGTTGTGGTGTACTGGGAAATTTTGGATTGAGGTTTCGTGCTACTCGGATCTTGGGATATTAAAAATATATAAAGGAGGTTTGACAAATAATTTCATTAATATATGAGAATGACTTTTACAGAGGCTCAATTGTAACTGCAAATCAAACAGGCTCAGTGGAAGTCTTATTCTCAAAGACATGCATATAGACAGTTTTTCAGTGGAGGGAAATGAAGTAGGTTACAGAGCCTGGAGACGACAGAAATTCACTTTAACGTTTATTTGTCCATGTGTGTGTCTGAGCAAACTTCTGGTGCTGGTCAGCTGCATACTCCATCCACTCATCAGCTTCTGCTGTGCTCTATATCTACTCTGACATTTTTTCACTTCTTGTCAGATTGTTGGTTTGATCTGTACAGCACACTGTGTTCTTTGGCTAACTTTAGAATCACGAATCCATTTTATTTATTTATTTTTTCATTTATTTATATATTTTTTTTTAGGTTTATTGCTCACAAACTCTGTTCTGCATCATGTCTCAGGATCACAACTCAGCCCTGCTTGCCAACAACTTCTACTTAAACTTAACACCCGCCCAGCTCAGCCTCATCACTGCTTTTCCTTGCCAGCTCCATGCTCAGTTTCCCCACTTGCTCCGTACTCCTCACCACAACATCTACCAACCAGTTATACACCCCGTTTCCTTCAATTTAGCCCTTGCCTCCAACTTTTACCTGAACCATTTTAGGCCAAGACTCAGTAATTTGAAATAAAAGCTATCTTGCTCGCTATTACCCTACTTTATCATTGAGTCCTTCCTAACAGCACAGCTTCACAAGCTAGACATCAAGGTGGCTGCTGCCATCTTTTATACACAGACATTGGGGAAACGTACAGTATTTTGTCTTCATTGTATCAGCTCTATGAGTTTCAAACAAGAGGTCTTCCGTGTTCAGTTATATTTTCCCAGACTAATCTCTCCTTTTCACCTGTTTATTGGCAAGCACTCTGGTGCTAATCAGAATCAGTGTTTGATTAAAGGCAGGTGCACTAGGAAGGTCAATCAGTCAGAAATGCAGTGCAAATATGTTGCCTGCAACAGGGGCCTAGTTAGAGTGATTAAGCTCGGGGCAATTTTCCAATGAAAGGCTTTTTAGTTGTAACAAAATAAAATGGCTAACTGTGAGAAAAATTAAATTATAACTCCATTATAAGATATTTCACTAAAACTGCAAACATCTAAATTCTCTGGTCCTGTGTGCAGTGGAGGCTGTAAAGAAAATATGTTTGAAGTAAATACAGCAAAATCCAGTCAGCGTGGAGATCAAATATAACTGCTTCTTACATATTTTGGTGTCTGCAACAAGCTCATGCAATCAGACCTATAGTAGTTTGGGGTTCTGTCACACACAAGCTCAAGTTAGTGTCTTTAGTGTGGGGTTGAGTGATGGTAAGACTTGTCAGTGGCAGGCTGTAAAGCTTTGACCTCTTCTGGTTGATGCTTTGATGTCTGTTGGTGTAGCTGGAACACAAACGTCTCATTCTTATGAACAAATACCAATAGTAACTATACAGGAGAACTATGGTTACCATTATAACCATTTTTCCTTTACCTGATCATTTGAGTTGCCTGAAATAATGTGTTATAGGCAATTCAAGCACCATTGGCCCATGGAGGGGGGGTCCACTCCTGACTGCCAAATGTTAAGTTACAACTTTGGCTCTTTGGCTTGAGGAGTGTTTGCCAAAGTTGTGCCACATATGGCTCACATTTGGTAGCCAGAAGTGGACCAACCATGGGCCAATATTCCATGCAATGTGTCTGGTTAACCAAATCCTAACCAGAGGCTTCTAAAATAGTGACAAATTGTGAGTAGTTAAGGAACTGACTGATACTAAACCAACAGACAGCAGTCTGTGTGTAAAGTTCCTTGTGGAGAATCTGCTAATTTGGCAGGAGACTAACTTTGAAACTGGATTCAAAGTGACATTATGAATCTCTTACTGGCCTCAGATTAGTCATTTTCATGCTCAGTAAACTGGTTTGTCCAACAATTAGTACAATGACTCAAACATAAAGATGGAAGTATAGTACTGTACATGAATGAGTGTAGTCATTGAGGTATTGATCCAATGTTATGAGCTTCTTTGAAAGGCAGCATAAATTATTTTTCTAGGTTGAGTCACAGTTACAGTCTGTGTGATCCTGTCACTTTGTCTCAGACACTGAATGCCATGACCATCAGATCGCCATGGCAGATTTAACTGAAGCGATTTCATTTTTCCACCTGCTGCCTCTACACATGAACTGGTGCAATGGTGTGTTTTACTAACTTGCAATTTGTTAGTGAAGTCTCATCTCCAAAATCACTTTTTTATAGATTTTTTTTTGTTCTTTATCCAGAAATCTTTTTGGTCTTTCTGAAATCTTTCCTGATTTATTTAGAATAAAACAGTCAAGCTTTTTAACTACAGCTTACCTAAATAAAACAGTGACAATCCACTTTTATGTACTTTCATGTAAAATGTTTTTTATTTGTTTTTAATTCATAATTCTACCCATTTGAAAAGTCTCACACACAGGACTTGAGCAGTTTTGGACACCAGGGAGATGATAGCAGTATGCAGGAGCAAAGGAAACCTCAGAGACCACCCACGGTGCCGCCGGCACTTAAAGAGGAAGCACAAGTTTCTATCAGTGTTTTGATTTAGGGTTCAAAGCATCTGCAGGCTGTCTGAATTGTAAATATTATGAATATCACTTTAATGTTTAAAATATTAGCATTCATTATTCCTTCTTTTTTATTTATGCTGCTACACAAAGTTTGACAGATTTATGCATATTTATGCATTAGCAGCTGAAATCAAAGTCAACATGTTTTTTTTTTTTTTTAATGGTTTCCCAAAATCTCAACCTGACAAACTGCCAATCATATTGTAAATCTTACTTCAAAACAGATGACCAAACCGGTGGCACAGGTGCTCTACAAATATGAGTTATGAGTAAAGTAGGTAACAATATTTATTTACATTAATTTTGTTGGTTTATCTCCCTTTGATTTGTCATCGTAAAACCCATAGGGTTACTATGAGCATACCTCTTCAGTCTTTAGTACCATCTGCTGCGGCACCTCATCAGCATCAGAGTCTTCAGCACCGACGCCTCTCCAGCCTCCAGTGCCTTCAAATCTGCTGCAAATCTTTCTCAAGAGGCCGGAGCCAGTGGGTCCTGTGTCGCCTGAGCCAGAGTCATAGGGTCCCACTCTCTATGAGCCTCCAGAGCCTCCCAAGGGTCCCCCTATGCCTGATACTTCAGAGGTTTGGACTCTTGTGCTCTTTAGTTTTGTTCTGACACGTCATGGAAACTCAAGACTTAACAGACTTAACAGACTTATTTACTAATTACCTATGAAGTAATAAGCTGGAGTGGAAGATTGCTGCTACTCCTCCCCCTCAGCCTGTGCGTCGAGCATTCTGACAGTTAGTATGAATCGGGTTGTTGATTCATTTAAACTTACTATTCATCCTGCTGTAACCAGGTTCCTGTAAGGCAGGATAAATAAATATGTTGACCTATTATTAAATCATTTACAAACAGGGACATAGAAGAGAGACCTAATGTTTAATAATCCACCTTTAACTGCTTTACTCTGCAGTTGAGGATGCTAAATTATTTTTTTTTTTGGGAATTGTTATGCTTAAATCATTTTTTGCGGATTGGTTGGTTTTATTGGTGGTCTGGGAGCAGACACAGTCCCTATGGGGATGGTGTTTTGGGGGGATGGCAGGAGGAGAGAAGATGCAGAGGCTTATAAGACTGCAACTCTGCTTCGTGGTCTCAACCCCGGACAGTCAAATTTTGAGTTGTTTAATATATTTGGCCAAATGTCTAGAAATGAAAGCTGCTCCATTCAAAGTGGGATGGATGCCAACTTTCTTAACAAGACCAGGTTTTCCCAAGAAATTTTCCCATTATCTATAAAATCCACATTGTTTTTTTTGTTTGTTTGTTTGTTTGTTTGTTGTTTGTTTGTTGTTTGTTTGTTTTGTTTTTTACACCACTCAGACAGCCAACAATTCAAGAGAACATGACTACACATGCCACACGTGGTCTGATGGGGAGGGGCAGAGAAAACTACAGAGCCTGACATTGTTTTGCAAACTTACACGCCGATTCAATATTAACTTTGGTGACCTCTGACTGGCATAAGCAGGTGTCATTACTGCTGACATGAATTATTATTTTATGAAATCTTTTTTTATCCTTAGCCAGAAGTTTCAGGATTCATTCTATGTCAACTCCTCAGACCCCTGGAAAACAATCAACAATGGTCGTTGGTGTCTGTAGCTTCACATGACTCAAAACAGAGTCACCAATAACAGGTATTCTCCTCAGTGGGTGTGTAACAGAGTGGGGAAAAGTTATTTGAAATGTGAATGAGTTGGTGGTGTAACAGGGGATTCTGTTAAGCGCTCCGCTTCCTCAAAGTCACCCGTCCAGCCTGATTTCCCATCTGCTCAGGACAATCTGCTGGGGGAGAGCTAATAGTGGCTAAAGCTATGTTCACCTGCACAGACTACAGGAACCTGAGTAGCTATAGGATTTTCAAAGGTGTGGAGCCTGGCCTCCAAAGGTACAAATAGGGGACATTTATTACAAGTATCATTATTACTAAAGGAGGCTAAGGAGTAGCTAAACATTTGACACACTGAGGAGGTAAGGGATAGGTGAAGAGCCATGCTGTTAGTGACTTGGCTAAGAGAAAAGCTAATAGCTATGCTAAGCCAGTGAATCCCTAATGACACAATAAGTGAATACTATGAATATAATTTGCAGGATATTCAACAGAGATGTGCTTTGGATTAAAGCTCATGAAGATTACACTACGCAGTAAGCTGTTATCTAAATGTATGTAATTAAACAAGCTACACAAAACACTACTGTGCGTTGTAACAGGAACAGGAAGTAATATATACTGCAGTGAGAGCGCCACCAAGACCAAAATGAATTAATTAATTTACTGTGCTAATTGCAAAGTAAAAGGCAAAGCATTCATAAAAAAGAATTTGTAAACATATAAATATGCATTAATAATATTTAAGTTTCTTATATTAACAAGTGCAGTATTATGCCCATCACACATCACACACCGCCTGAACACACAATATACAATAATGTTTTAACGCAACCTGCCCAGTATAGAAATGTTACCTTATTGTGATCAGTTTCATCTCTCCACATGCAGGACAGAGAAATTCTGTCTTTAATTTGAATATTGGGCACAATGTATTTCGTAAGGAAATACACATCATTGATAATCACTTGTCAGTCTCCTACTCTCCTGTCTGAGAGTCTTAAAATTAAATTTTCATTAAGATTACTTACAGTTGTCATAGGATCACTGAAATCACAACAAACAAAAACAGTATTGTATTCTATTCCATCAAAATAAAACAATAAATATTATGTTGTGACTGCTGTTGAATATCATACAGTGTTAAAAAAACAAAAACAAATTAACAGCAGCATGTTCAAAACATATCAAGAAGGTGTTTGATAATAATACTTGAAAATCTGACTTGTAATTATAGTATATACATAGATTTAACTACATGCAATTCCCTGTGGTATAAAAACGATTCCAGAACAATGGCCAGTTAAAGTAGTAAAAAAAATGGCAAACTGTGCTGCTTCTTAATGCTCCCAGGCCAAACCCAAGCAATGGGGAAACATTTTAAAGATAATCATAGCTTGATGATTTACTATTACAAATGTGCTGCATTAGAGTAAGAGATTTTCTCATTTGTTTGTACTTTGTGTCTCACTGACAAGCAAAGCACAGGCAGTGGGGTAGTGAGCAAGATAGGTTTATTTCAAATTACTGAATCTTGGAATGGACCTTGGCCTGAAATGCTGCAATGGAAGGTTGGATGCAAGGCCTGAGTTGAGGGAGCCATGGAGTGTAACTGGCTGGTATACGGGGTAAGCAGAGAAACTGAGCATGGAGCTGGCAGGCAGAGGACTGAGGTGGCTGAGCTGGCTGGTGTTAGGATTAGCTAGAATTTGCTGGCAAGCAGGACTGAGCTGTGATCCTGAGACATGAGGCAGAAGACATAAAATTCCCCAAAATAAAAGTTGGATTCACTATTCTAGAGTTTGACTATGCAGGTCAAACCAACAGACTGGAAAGGAGTAGGAGAAATGGCAGGTTATTTATATGTATATTTATCAAAAGATGAAATGTTTTAATGCTGTAAAGTTGGAGTTGACTTGCATTTGGAGCCAACTCAAGTGGTCATTTGAGGAAGTGCAGGTTTTGGCACTCTGCGTTGGCTTCCTTTTTTCAGCCTGGAGTTTGCTGCTTGTGTATGAGAAAGTATTTTTGTTTGCTTCTGATACATTTCAACTGGCAGATTATCAAAAGGGAAATCTCTGTTCAGTCTAGACTGTGGACATCTATGAGGGCGGAGAGACATGAGATCAGTGCATGTAAACTCATGTTTGTCCAAAGCAAACAGAGTAAGCGATGAAACTTGTTTTCCTTGTGATTTATAGGCACGTTTTTCACTAACACCCCCCTTCCCCAGCTTTATGTCACATATAGGCTGACTCTCAGTGAGTGCGTTGGCATTTTCATCTCTGATGCAGGTTGCTTCCTGGCATCAGTTATCATCTCCTTTCAAGTGAGGAGCACCTCTAAACTGTGTGAGTGTGTGCCAGGCATTTGGACAGGTGCCTAAAGTGGCAGCGTGCCGATCCCAGTCCCCCTGGTCTTGCCTGTATTCGATACGCTACATCAGACACCTCGCAGTCAAGCATACGCTCACAGGCCAAGCTTTGGGACCAAAATTGTTCTTCCTATGTTTTGAGAAGGTCTTCCTCAGGGCTGGTAAACAACCCTGCTTGTTAGAGCAGTTGTAGCTGTCAGAGATGTAGAAAAAAAAAAAAAAACTTGTTCCCTTCTCGTTTATCCCACAGGCGAGTCTTTTAAGAAGGTACATGTGCACGTAGCGGCTTCATTGTGCTCTAATTTATGAAATCCTTTATCTCTCTGTGGGAAAAAGTTTATCGCTCCAACTTCTGCAGCGCAAGTGTCTCTTCTGCACTTTTTCTTATCACACCAAAGTCTTCCTTTAAGACCTAAGGGAATGCACCTAGTTAGTTAAGACCAACATAAAAATATACTGCTGGTGCTGCTGCTGCTGCTTTCAAGAAAGGAAATGCTTGCTCCAATTTAAGCTGCAATGAATAATAGAAATACTCATAAAGAAACTATAAATTTGAGAAGAAATTGATAAATACTTTAACTAGCTCTGCCCTAATAATATAGTGCAATTAAAACATACCACAAACAAAAGGAATTTCATGAAAGGAGACGTTGTTTTTGACATAATTTTCATCTGCATTTTTCAGCAAAAGCAGTACAGAGGGGTTTTTTTGCATTCTGTAATTATTCCTCTATAGCAGTCGCTACAGTTCTCAATATGCACAGGGGATTACAAGGCAATGATGCATGCACGTAATCCGCTGGTACTCAGCATGATCATTCTCACTGTGTACTGTTTACAGCGACAACAACATCAGGGCTGCTGCTAGTTGAAAATCATTCAACTGAAAGACCAGACTTAAAGGATAATTCAAGTTTATTGCAGCCCCTTTTTTCTGTTAATGTGCCTGCTAACCTTGCATTCTCCACCTCCACGGTAGGGAGCTCTGCACATTCTCAAACATGCAAGCAAATGTATGTGTGCAGATGAATATGCAGAATGATTAGCTCAGTTGGTCTTCTTACTGCAGTTAGCAAAATGGCGGGGTGGCTAATTACTGTGTTTACTTTTAGTCCTACTGAAAAACAAACAATGATTTATGTAAGCTAGCTAACTAGTTAAACACAATCTGCTTTTTCCCCCAATGATTGGTGGTACTCTGAGCTTGTTAGAGTGCTAATTAGATTTCACATTCAGCTTGATAGCATGAAATGACATGTCATTTTGTATGATAACACAATATAAGAAGGGGATAAAGAGATACTAGCACCAGCTGCCACCCTCACCTCCATTTTACATTATTTAGCCATAGAATAAGAAATAAATTACTCAAATATATATTATATTCCAAATGGAGGTCAGGGGAATTCACTATTATGTCAAAATATAAACTTAGCTAACTGAAAAAACTGTAAAGATTCATAACTAATAGTAACTATACAAAAGTATCGGGAAACACTCCTTAATCTTTGTTTTCAGGTGTTCTCAGTCACAGGTGTATACAATCAAGCACTTAGAGATGTAATCTGCCTTTAAAAACATTTGTGATAGACTGAGTCATTCTAAAGAGTTCAATGAATTTGAGTAATAGTGGTAATAGGATGCCAATGCTCCAACAAGTCACTTGGTGAATTTTTTTTCCCTCCAAGATATTCCACAATCGGCTCTAAGTGTTAAAAAAAAAGAAAAAAAAAAGTGGTATTCTTACAAAGGGAAAGTGTTTAGGAATCAGAGCAGCTCAGCCAGGCAAATTGAGGC
Source organism: Archocentrus centrarchus (assembly GCF_007364275.1). NCBI lineage: Eukaryota > Metazoa > Chordata > Actinopteri > Cichliformes > Cichlidae > Archocentrus > Archocentrus centrarchus. The sequence goes on along the minus strand of NC_044367.1, from coordinate 23,366,231 downwards.
AAATGTGCTTAACCTGTTAACTGGCAAGGCCCGCCCGGGGCCCTCTGTAGCGATTTCCGACTTTGGAAGCCTCATAGCGTCACAGTAACGCTGCCGTTCGCCCTCACGATGCTTTTATATCAGACTAGACCCTCAGAATTCGATTGACACACCTCATTTAGCCAATCATGTTATGAATGGATTTTCCAGAGCCAATAATATCCAGAGAGCGTCATGTGACATTTAAGGACATGCCCCCAAATGTTCTCCAATCGTTCTTATTGGTCAACTCTAACCTGAAATCTAAACCACAGATGGATAGCCAATAAAATTCCCGACACGTGGGTATATGGCACTATGGGGTGTGTTTTCACATGAAGGCATAAACTCCCTGCGTATTCAGTGCGTATTTGCTGCGTCCCCATGCGTAAAACCAACAGGAAGTAGGAGTCTATGCGCTGACGTGCATAAACAGTATTTACAATGTTTTCTCTCGGCAATGGATTGTCGAATGCATCAAAAACAGACTACATTTATTATACGAAGTGACTAAATGACTCACGAGAGTGGATTATTTTGTATTAGAGAATGTCGTCGCTGATTTGACCAGTTTTATCGCTGCAAATGAACACCTGTTACTCAGAAGGCAGAAGGTAAGTTTTTATTCTCAGCTCGTCCTCGTATTATATGCCGTTCTGATGTAAATATGTATGTAAATGCTGAGTTGGCATGCACCATTACACAGAAAATATAACCGTGCGCCGCTGTGGCGCCACTTATATTGTGTGTTTGCGTGGGCGCTGTATAGTGGTGTGATTTACGCTTGAATGTGCCAGGTGTTTGGGGTAGGGAAAGGTGTACTGTAAGTATCGATTGGGGGTTCGTGGGCTTCCTATTACGTCAGCATCACCCGATAAAAGGGCAAGGTGAGGTGGACAACGTCTCAGAGCTTCATTTGAGATTCGTCGTGATCGCATCGTTGTTTGGAGTTTTGCGAATGGCACAGCGGGCCGCCGGCAAGACCAAGTTCAGCGCTCAGGAGGTTGTGGAATTGCTCACACGGAGAGAGAGCGACATTTCAGCATCAGACTTTTTGGGTTCAACTGATGATCCAACATCAGAAGAAGATTTGTTTTCCGATGGAGATGACCAGTAAGTGTCTAAAGTTTTACAAGTTGGGGTGGGGGTTATTGTATGGGAGGAGGTTGTACATTTTGTATCAGACAAGGACTACTGGGAGGATTGTGTGGTTTTTTATTTTATGTGGTATGCACTGTCTGCATTTACTGTAACTTTTTTTGATATACAATGTATTTATTTTGTGTGTGTAAGGGAATCACTGAAAAATGACTGGGTTTTTGGTGCATGAAGGCCTGACATTTTCCTTCTTTTACAAATTAGGGGAACCTCTGATCATGAGTGGCAGCCAGCCAAAGAGAAGATGGTGGAAGAGGCTTCTTCATCTGATGAAGAGGATCGAATGCCTGTTTACAGCACAGGCCAGAAGGGCCAGTGCACCACATGTGACAGAGCCATTGTGCTTTGTCCCAAACAGAGCTGCTATAACCAGGGCACATTGAAATTCCATGTGAGGGGGGTGGGGGTAGAGCAGAATAATTGTAAATAGTTGCAGTTTGCTGTGCTGTGTTTTTTTTTTACATTACTCTGAAAAATAAATAGCATTTACAAAATGGTGATTTGTTTTTGTGACTATTTTTTTTTTACAATGTACAATAGTGTCTTCATATTTATTGGATTAATATGGCTTTTTTATGATTTATTCAGTAATTTTTGTGTGTAGTACAGGATTCCTCAGGACAGTATCTTTGATGAGCCCTCATTGATGACTGTATGTTGAAGCATTGAGGAGTACAGCCCTTTAAAATTTGCATGTCAAAGGGGGCTTAGATGCGGCACTTGGACTATCCAAATGGCACATGAGAGAGCACGCCAGGGCATCAATGCACAAAAACCTTTACAAAACAATAGGCTTTTGTGCTATCTTGATGAAATTCGAAATGCACGACAAAAAGACTTCATTCTACAGCTCCAATGTATTTTCCAGTCGTTACCTTCTATATTCAGTGTGTAGTTTACATGATAACAATCAGGAAAATCTAGGCGAGGCAAAAATTGTCTACTTTTTCTGTGTTCCAACTTAATAGCTACAAACTCATTACAGTTACAGTGCTTTTGACTACATAAATGAAAAATATAGGTTGTCTGCTTCGCAAAGACACTAAACTTTTGTGTGTACTCCAAAGAGTTCAGGAACAGCAGCTGATTTAATTTGGGTATGCTTTTTCAGGCGTTTTTTTGTTTTTTTTAGCCGCCAGTTTAAGTGGTTAAAAGTTGCCAAAAGTTGACTGTTGACTCAGTAACTGCATAGCTCCAAACCTCCTCTGGCATTAATATCAGCACAAGAATATATTGTAACGTTGTAAACACACTTCCACAGTCGGCGATGTTCACAACAAGGTCGTCTTTTAGCAGAAAAACGGCTGCTGTAGGCCACAGCCACGCCAACCACAACTACAACAACGGAACAGCAACACACACACACAGGCAAGCTCTCGGTCTTTTCTCTCTCCATGCTGCCTTCACGAACCTCCCGAACAGTCCCGAAATCCCACAACATCAACACGCTCTCTAACTAAGAGAATCGCTACATTGCCCCCCTCACTAAATCCCGCGCCCCGAGGGATCCCGTACATAGTCTCTGAGGGGACCTGGGGGGTCTTCTCTGCCTCTGCAGCCCCTTGTAGACGACACTTGGGGCTGTGTCTGCTGTCCTGCAGCAGCCTGCTTTTGATCTGGGATGGGGTGCAAAAGTGGAGGAAGCTGTGGGGCAGTAGAAGGGGCACAGTCATGAGTCTGGGGCTGTGGCTGTTTCATTTCTCAGGGGGTTGACTGGACTGGGCGCACATCACCCTTATATGGAGCCAGCCTGTCTCTATGAAGGGCCACTCGTCTCCCCTAGTCGGCAGCTGAACCCTGTACACCACTTCCCCAGCTCTGTCGGGTTTTTTTGCGGCTCTCTCCCCCTGTTGCTCTTACCAGGCGGAGGGGGACCAATGGAAGCAAATGCACCTGAGAAAAGCTCCACACTTCACAAAACTCACTGGAGATGAGCAGGTTTCGTTTCCAGGATTTATTGAAGCACAAAGTTAAACAAAATACAAGATAGCAAAAGTTAAACAAAATGCAAGAAAGCAAAAAGCCTCCCGAGAGTGAGTGCCTTGGTGCTGTTATAAGGTGGTAGAAGCAAAGAAATAAACGTCCAGAGTTTAACAGAATATAAAAAACAGAAGCCCTCTCGGGAGTGAGAGCCTGCAGGCCGCTGCAAACACGGGTGGAGGAAGAGCAAAGAAGAGCGCACCCTCCCAAGTTTGCCATGCCCTTATATAGCCCAATCTCACACTCCTCCAGCTGTGTTATCAGGGGAGGGGACATATTAAGATGCTGTTTAGGCAACAGTTCTATGAATTGTTCTCGGGGGGGCTAGCAAGACACCCATCTTTCCCACGTTCCGAAGTCCAGGTGCGCCTCTGCCCCTCCCCTCGGGATTCACTCCGGCTACTCGCCCTCCCCCGGGAGAAGCTTGGTCAAAAGTGCATGTGTAAAAGGTGAAGCGCCCATCACACAAGGTGGGGGCTAGCATTACTTAATGAAAAATCCCAGGTTTGCCTGCAGAGCAGGCCTCAGCATTTTTACCTGTTACAGCATGCAGAGCTTCAGTGTGAGTGACAATATAGGGTGACAAATAATACATAATGTGACCATTAATTAGAGTGTGTGATTATAGATATAACATTGATATCAAATATGATCACAAATACTGTTCATCAAGATAAAATACACGACATTCTCTACCACTCCAAGGCCCCCCCCCAGTGGCAGTCCAGCTTAGGGCACCGGCCTTTTCCTCCTCGGGCTGTACACCCAACCACAAGGTCACCGGCCCTGAAGTCTTTCCTTTTACCCTCATCATAATTCCTTTTCGGTCTCATTCCCGCTTTCTCCAGCTGATCACGGGCAAAAGCATGGGCCGACTCCAGCCGGGCCTGCAGTCTCCTGGCGTATTCCGGACCGGTACGACTACCGGAGCGTCCGGAGGCCTCCCAGTGCCATCTCCGCTGGCGTCCGTAGCTCTCGCCCCGCCCCAGCATGAGCAGGGCAGGCGTACACAAGGTGGAATCCTGCATAGCGGACCTATACGCCAACAAAACAAGGGGGAGATGCATGTCCCAATCACGCTGGTGCTCTGCAGTGAGGATGGCCAGCTGTTCGCCAGGGTCCTGTTGAAGCGCTCGACGAGCCCATCACTCTGCGGGTGTAACGGTGTCGTCCGGGTCTTTCGCATCCCTAAGCGCTCACACATGACAGAGAAAACAGCCGACTCAAAGTTCCTCCCTGGTCACTGTGAATGGTTTCTGCCATCCCGAACCTGGCAAACATGCCCTCCACCAGCCTGTCGACCACCGTCTCCGCCTCCTGGTCGGGTATGGCATATGCCTCCGGCCATTTGTGAAGTAGTCCATGGCAACTAAGACATAACGATTTCCTCTGTCTGTGCGTGGAAAAGGCCCCATCACGTCCACTGCTACTCTCTCCATCGGGGCTCCCACTGCTAACTGCTGTAGCTGGGCCCGGGACTGGTCTGAGGGACCCTTGTGCGCTGCACAGAGGTCACACACCGGCGGCAAAAGTCCTCAACATCCCTCCTGAGCTGCCCCCAGTAGAAACTCTGCCGGAGCCGCCGAAGGGTTTTGGAAACTCCAAAATGCCCACCCCGCGGTTCCGTGGGAGGCCTTCAAAACTGCCTCCCTCAGGGCCCTGGGGACCACCACCTGCCACCTCTCCTCCCCGTAGCTGGCTCCTTCCAGGCTCTCTGCAGCACTCCGTCCTTTACTCGAGAGCTGAAAATTCACAAACAGTCCTTTAGTTGCAGGTGAGTATCCAGCCACTCCGCTCCACTGCGGTCTTTGACCAGACTCCACCCATTGTAGCACTGGCCGGAGGTCAACATCCTGCTCCTGTTGCGCTCTCCACTCGAGCGGGTCAATCACCTGTGCCACTCTGCAGGCCAGCTCACCTCCGCTACACCCGGAATCATGCTCTCCCCCAGCCGGAGCTCCTCCCCCGGCTTCCCGCTTTTCGCAGTACCGGCAACCAGCTGGAGCACAGGGGGCGGGACATGGATCTGCGTTGGCGTGGTGAGCCCCCGCTCGGTACTTCACTTCGAAGACGTATGGCGCTAATTCCTCCAGCCAGCGTGCAATCTGCCCCTCTGGCTCCTTAAAACGCCATTAGCCCACTGCAAGGCTGAATGGTCTGACCGGACAGTGAAGGGCAGGCCACAAAGGTAGTACCTGAAGTGACTTATTGCCCGTACTATGGCCAGGAGCTCCCTTCGCGTCACACAGTAGCGTCGTTCAGCCTTATAAAGGTTCTGCTGAAGTACGCCACCACTCTCTCCCCCGCTGGCCCCACCTGGCTCAACACTGCCCCCATTCCGACATCGCTGGCATCTGTGTCTAGAATAAACGGCAGACTGGGGTCCGGGTGGCGAGGGGGGAGATTCTGTTAGGGCGTGTTCAGCCGCTCAAAAGCCTGTTCACATCCTGCTGACCAGTCAAAGTCACTACTTTTTCTGCAGGCGGAACAGGGCGCAGAAAAAAAAAAAAAAAAAAAAAAAAAAAAAAAAAAAACAATACAGGAGAACCCCCCTTACAAACCAAAACCGCCTGTAGTAGGACGCCAGACCAAGGAAGCTCTTTAAGTCCTTCAAGTTTGTGGGGGTTGGCCAGTCCTTCACCGCCTGCACTTTCTCCTCCAGCGTACTGATACCCTCACCCCCGATTTTGTGTCCCAGGAACTCCAGCTCTTTCCTCATAAAGCAGCACTTATCAGGGTGGAGTTTCAGGCCCGCTGCCGCTATCCGCTGTAGAATCTGCCGCAGGGATGCCAGAGCTGCCTCGAAGGAACTTCCGTGGACCAGGATGTCGTCCAAGTAGACCAAACATTCCTGTCGGGGAATATCGGCCAGCACCTTTTCCATCAACCTTTCAAACGTGGCCGGCGCATTGCATAGGCCGAAGCAGAGAACACGGAATTGCCACAGCCCCCTGCCTGTGCTGAAAGCAGTCTTTGGTCTGGCTGCGGGGCTGAGGGGCACTTGCCAATACCCGCTACGCAGGTCCAGCGAGGAGAACCAGGAAGAGCCGGAAACCAAATCCAGGCACTCATCGATGCGGGGCAGCGGGTATGAGTCTTTCTTAGTCACACTGTTCAACGGCCTAAAATCGACACAGAATCTCATTTGGGGCTCTTCTTCTTTTTAACCATCACAACCCCCGAGGCCCAGGGGCTGTCGGAGGGTTCAATGACGCCAGCCCTGAGCATCTCCCCGATCGCACTATCAGCCGCAGCCTGATGCGCCAGGGGGGGCGGCGAGGGCGTGACTTCACAGGCTGTGCATCTCCCGTGTCAATGTCGTGCTGCAGGAGGTGAGTTAAGCCTACCTCGTCTTCTGACAGAGCAAAAATGTCCTTGAACTCCAGCAGCACCTGCCACAGCTCCTCCGCTGTGGATGATCTAAATCTTGGCAGCTACGTGTCCATATGTCCCTCACTACTGCCAGTCTATCCCCCTCCCCCATTACAGTGTGCTGGTCTGAGGCAGGAGAACCCACCACGGTGGCTAAATCAGGGTCAGGGGACAGGGGTGCAGGGGGGTAGATCGGGGGCGGAAGGTGTGCCTCATGGTGCACCCCCGCTGCTCTCGACTTTGGCGGGTGTAGGTTCGGGGCCTGTGCGGGGCGCACCAGGTCAACCATGGGGCCCCTGGAAAGGTCAGCGTGTTATTCCCCAGGTCTAAGACACTCTGTGAGGCCCGCAGAAAGTCCAGGCCTAATATGCAAACGTCCTGCACCGCTGCCACCCACACCTCCAAGTTCACTCCCAGGCCCCCCACCTGAATAGGGACCAGTCCTTTTCCCAACATCGGGGCTAACTCACCAGTCACTGTACGCAGTTTTACTGTAGTTGGTTCCAACTGGGTTCCTACCGGCACCACGTCAGGTCTCATCAAGGTCGCAGTGGAGCCAGTGTCGACCAGAGCTGTGCACGGAGCCCCTGCCAGGGTGATGGGGATGTGACAAAAATCCCCTGCACGCGTCCAGCCCACCACCCTCGCGGACTCTGTGCTGTCGTCTGCTTCTGGGGGGAGCTGAGCCCCGCACCCCAGCTGTACCGTTGGGCTCTGTCCACCGGCGCCCCGGCGGATTGGGACACAGAAGAAGGGGCCTGCGCCGTCCCGCCTACGCAGGCCTGAGGCGTTTCCCTGAACACCGGCACGGTCTGGGCATCGCACGCTGATGTGGCCCAGCTGTCCGCACGTCCAGCAAACAGGAGGGTCTCGGCGAGGACGAGCACCGCGGCGTGAAGATTGTAGAGACACGCCTCGAACCAGTTCGGTCAATTCGGCCGCCCAAGCTGGCACCCCCTGGCCCGGGGCCTCCGGCACCGCAGCCCTCACCACCGGGTCATACTCGCTATGGTCGCACCCCGCAGAAGCCACCACGGCCTCCCTCTCCAAGGCCATCTCCAGGGCCTCGTGCAGATTGCGGGGGTGGGAAAGTTGAGTCTGGATGCGCAGCTCACCAGGGATAATGGCGCGGATGAACTGGTCTCTGGCCAGCTCGTTCTGCACGTCGATGGGCATGTGGGCATATGCTTTCTTCGCTAGCATCTCAATGTCATTAGCCAAAGCACGAAGCGGCTCACCCGGTTGTCTCCGTCTACTCGTCAGTTCGGACCGCAGGACAGCAGGCTGGCCACACTGCCCAAACCGCGCTGCAGAGCACCAACCAGAGCCCTGTAGTCACCCCCTCCGCTGGGCTAAGCAGCAGCAGGCATGCCAAAGCGTCGTCAGTGAGGCACAAGGCTAGCTGGAGTGCTTTAGTGTCTGTGGACCAGGCCGCAGCATGCGCTAACAGTTCAAATTGAGCATGGAAGGCCTCCCAGTCAGCCTTACCGGAGTACTTGGGGGTTTTCACATTTGCCTGGCAGGGCCGGGCGCCACTATCGCCAAGCACGGGCCCCGCGCTGTTCGGGGCGGGCGTCTCCGCGCCCGCGTATATTCCTGCAGTCGATGGGCTAAAGCCAGCGGCGGCCAGGCCTCTGGCAGTCCGTCTGAGGCGGGCCAAACGCTCTCCGGCACTGTCCGCTCCCTCAGGACCCAGCGTGCCCCCAAAGTCACTGTCCATAGCCTCTCTCTTGATCTTCGGGCGGGCCCCGGCCACATCTCGCTGCGCTGCCATAGTTAGCGCAGGCTGTCAACTGAGGTAGCCGAAGCAGGGCTAGCCGACGGTTAGCAGTTTGACTTCTGACACCAATGTAACGTTGTAAACACACTTCCACAGTCGGCGATGTTCACAACAAAGGTCGTCTTTATTAGCAGAAAAACGGCTGCTGTAGGCCACAGCCACGCCAACCACAACTACAACAACGGAACAGCAACACACACACACAGGCAAGCTCTCGGTCTTTCTCTCTCTCCATGCTGCCTTCACGAACCTCCCGAACAGTCCGAAATCCCACAACATCAACACGCTCTCTAACTAAGAGAATCGCTACAAATATATATATATATATATATATATATATATATATATATATATATATATATATATATATATATATATATATAATATAATATATATAATCAGCCACAATGGCTGACTGAAGGCCAGACAGTCCTGATCTCAAAGAACCCCAGAAGGAACCAGTCCTATCCAACTACCACCCAATAATCTGCCTCAGTGCAATGTGGAAACTCCTACCAGGCATCATAGCAACTAAGATAAGCAGGCACGTGGCTCAGTACATGAGCGGGACCCAGAAAGGAATTGGCAGAGATACCAGGGGAGCAAAACACCAGCTACTGGTAGATAGAGCAGTCACTGTAAGACTATTCAATTAAATTCAGTTCAGTTCTATTTATATAGCGCCAAATCACAACAAACAGTGGCCTCAAGACCCTTTATATTGTATTGTAAAGACCCTACAATATAAAGGGTCTTGAGGCATCAGACTGACTAGACTGACCAACCTGTGCACCGCCAGGTTTGGCTACAAGAAAATCTATGACAAAGTGCCACGCACATGGATCCTGGAATGCCTAGAACTATATAAGATCAACAGGACCCAAGAGCCTTCATCAAGAACTCAGTGGGAATGTGGAGAACAACACTAAAAGCCAACTTCAAGCCAAGGAGATGCTCTGTCCCCAGTACTCTTCTGCATAGGCCTGAACCCCCTCAGCCAGATGATAAACATGACTGGCTATGGATACTGACTACGAAATGGAGCAACCATCAGCCACCTCCTGTACATGGATCACATCAAGCTGTACGCTTAGAGTGAACGAGATATCAATTCACTGATCCACACGACCAGGATCTACAGCAATGACATTGGAATGTTATTCAGACTGGACAAGTGCAGTCTCGTGGTAACAAAGAGAGGGAAGGTAGTCAGAATTCAGGGGATTACACTACCAGAAGGCAACATTGCAGACATTGAGGACAGCTACAAGTACCTTGGAATCTCACAGGCAAATGGGACCCATGAAGAGGCTGCTAGGAAAGCTGCAACCTCCAAGTACCTGCAGAGAGTAAGGCAAGTCCTGAAGAGTCAGCTGAATGGGAAGAACAAAATCCAGGCAATCAACACCTACACCCTGCCAGTTGTCAGATACCCTGCTGGGATAATAAGCTGACCAAAGGAGGAAGTAGAAGCCACTGAAGTCAAGACAAGAAAGGTCCTTACCATGCATGGAAGTTTTCACCCCAAATCCAGCACCATGAGGCTGTTTGCTAAGCAGAATGAAGGAGGCTGAAGACTAGTGATTGTTAGGACCACTATCCTAGATGAAACAACAAAGATCCATGAGTACATCAGGAAGATGGCACAAAGGACCATGTGCTCAGGAAGTACCTCAGGCAGCAGAAACCCGAGGAGGTAGAGGAACCCTCTTGGAAGGACAGGCCTCTGCACGGCATGTACCACCAGCAGATAGAAGAAGTGGCTGACATAGAGAAATCCTACCAATGGCTGGACAAAGCTGGACTGACAGACGGCGCAGAGGCACTAATCATGGCAGCACAGGAACAAGCTCTAAACACAAGATCAATAGAGGCTGGGTGTACCACACCAGCAAGACCCCAGGTGCAGGCTGTGCAGAGATGCCCCTGAGACAATCCAACACGTAACTGCAGGGTGCAAGATGCTAGCAGGCAGGGCATACATGGAACGCCATAACTAAGTGGCCAGCATACTATACAGGAACATCTGTGGCCGAGTATGACCTGGAAGTCCCGAGGTCAAAATGGGACACGCCCCCAAGGGTGGTTGAGAACAACAGAGCTAAGATCCTGGGGGACTTCCAGATACAGACAGACAAACTTGTGATGGCTAACCAACCGGACATTGCAGTGCTGGACAAACAAAGGAAGAAGGTCCTGGTGATAGACGTTGCAATACCAAGTGACGGCAACATCAAGAAGAAGGAACACGAGAAGCTCAATAAATACCAAGGGCTCAGAGAGGAGCTGGAAAGGATGTGGAAGATGAAGGTAACAGTGGTCCCCGTGGTAATCGGAACACTCGGGGCACTGACCCCCAAACTGGGGCTCCAACAGATTCCTGGAACAACATCGAGATCTCTGTCCAGAAGAGCCAATACTGGGAACAGCTAAGATACTGCACAGGACCCCAAGCTCCCAGGCCTCTGGAGGACATGAGCTTGAAGGGCAAAAAGACCATCCTGTAGGGGCGAGCTGAGATTTATTTATTTATATATATATATATATATAATATATATATATATATATATATATATATATATATATTCTCCAGCCATTGGTGATTTTGTAATCATTACAAGTGATTGTTTATTTCCTGACTGTTATTTTATTACATACTGAACAAATTGCCCCACAGAATAGGAAAAATACTGAGAGATACTGTATTTAATAGGTAACTAGCATCTTGTTTTTTCCATGACATGTTTATTTGCTTGAGTTCCCCATTTATGTAAGAAATATTGCAAAAAACATTCTCCCATCTGTGTTTTCCACAGGGCTCAGTATTTGCAGTAAACAAAATACACACAGATGCATTTGGAAGAAGATCTTGTATAACAATAGCAAATTACAGTGAGCATTACCGCTTTTTTTTTTTTTTTTTTTTCCAAAATGCTGTTTTTATCACAGTAAAATTGTGATGAAATAATCACCATCCCTGGAGCTCTGATGATAATTATCAACAACCTCCAGAAATAATGAGTGCCAGCCACACACACACACGCACACACACACACACACACACACACAAATCCAGCACTGATTCTTACAGAATTGTTGCCACTTACAAAAATGTCAAAATCGATTCTTATGTCACTGAGTTCTTCCTTTTTTTTCTGGCAGGGGCAGTTTATTTATTTATTTATTTTTATTTTTCAAAAAAAAAATCCATTCATAATGAACTTACTCCCACATCTGAAAAAAAGCCAGACAAGTCATTTTGACAGGAGGCGATTTTACCCTACTTCTGAATTTTTCCAGGAACTAAAGTATATACAGTAAAACTTTTAGACTGTAATACGGAGATCTGGTGAAGGACATGGTTTTGAGATTCTGCAGAAGCATGTAATCCATGAGATAAAGCTGAAAAGCCCCTGAAGCGAGAGCGGATGAGTTCTCCAGATGGAGAAATAAGGAGAGGCCAGAGGACAATGGCTGAAGAGGCAAGAAAAATGAATTCAGTCCATTTCACAAGGTGCTGTTTATTGGCAATTATAGTCAAGTACTTCAGACAGTTTGTGCGTGGAAGTGAGAGTGACACCGCTTCACTTTTCATCAGGCGAGGATAAACAAGGCCCAGGTGAACGTGAGGGCTGTTCACGCTATCTACGATTCACAGACTTCCTGTCGTCATAGCCTTCAAACATATTTTCTGCACAATTTGTTTTGTTGTTCTTTTATTTGTGACAAGATCGGCAGTGCGTCCACCTACACAGCTAAACTTTGATGTTCCCACCATGAATGCACAACAGAGAACTGGACTGTTCATTTAATCAATCTTGTTTCTGTAGAGTCATCTCAGTTTAGGCTGAAGGACTGAAATGAGTGTCTCCATGCAAATATTCGAATTACTTTTTTCTTTACACATTACCTTCCTTCAAACTGTAATTCTTTTTCTTCCAACAGAGACCTTTGTGTGGACTGCTTTGGAGTTATTAATGAAGTATTCATTAATGCTTTGGTAATGGTGGTAAAGGATTTGTTCTGAGAAACTAATCAAAATTTGGTATGAAGGACAACCTTTGTTTTGTTCTGCCTCAGAAGTCTGTATATATATTTATCATTATCTATATTTGGTTGGGTTTTACCTTTTTAGTAAGGACACCAATAAGTACAAGTTAAGAAAGACTTGTCATTTCTGCCTCAGAATGAAATATTTGGTTTTACAAACAAACCACCCGACTGTCATTCTCACCGCTATCTCACAGCCAATTATGCCTCACAGAAATATACAAGGTTTCCCAAATGGAAGTTCCCAAATTTGTGACTCCTACTCTGTTGCACTTTGAAAGAGGATCATTATTTCCAGGCATGTAACATTGTCATGAACAGTGTATAAAAAACACCAAAACCAAAAGTCAGAACTCTCTGCTTCTGACAGAAGGGCAGTATTTGGCAGTGTAGGATGACAAAGCCTTGAACAAACTTCCTGTGTGCTATGGGCTGCCCCCAACCAGACAGCTGTTCCTCTCCTGTCTTCTAAGCTGTGGGTCAAAGGAAAAGAGGTTCTATATTAGGAAATCATATTACTCTGTAAAAACAAACTCCCCTTTGTGCCACAGACAACAAGTGATGTGCTTCATCCAAAACACACAGTCATGAGTGGCACCTGGAAAAGCTGATGTAGTTTTAAATATTTATGCCTCACTTAATGTGGGTTCTTATGTGCTTAAGTGTGATACAAAACTAACTACAATACATTTAAGTTAATAGCCTGATGATGCTCTTTGGCTCCAATTAGACCATAAAAACTTAAAAGTCTCTGATGTAGCAAGAAGAAGATGAGAGTGGCGAAGCAAACCCGCAATCTAGTAAAGGCCTGTCCCTGTGCAGCAGTCGGCTCAGCGGCTGTATGGCTTCAGCACTAAGCGTAATGCCACGGTCCTCAACTGGATCACTGCCAGGAACTGACATGTCCCCGATGAGGCAGCAGTTTGGGAGAGCACGCCCACGGTCTTCTTCTCAGACCCTCACATCCTTTCTCTCTGCAGGCTGCAATGCACCATTTACTGAGTACTTCTAAATCCGACCATTTTCTTTACCTTTCTTCTTGGCTTCTCTGGGAGGATGCTCTGCTATTAAACTGCTTCATGATCTCCTTCCATACATCTCATTTGAGGGGGACCATAATAATACCAATTTTTAGGGGGGTGGGGGGTATTGTTTTTTTCCTCTCTCCCAGCAGCTTTGAGTCTTGTCTCAGTGCTTCTCTGTTTAGCTGTCACTCTGGTCTAGAGGATTATGGAGTTTCTGAGGCAATTCCATTATGTTAATTCATGTTAATTAAAGTTATGTGCCTATGTTTGCCGTTCACACTGAGAGCTGGGATTCACCAACATATGCATGCATATAGGATTGCTGCACATTTAAATATGCTTCCATTTTCTTATTCATTTTATATGTGCAAATATGTACAAGACATTATGAATGTTTCATGGCTGAGATACACTTTTCTTGTTTTGTGCAATTCTTAGATGCTTAGACTCATGTTTGAAAGGATAGTTCATATGTTAATCTCATAAAAGCAAAAGACCGCAAATGTAAGAAAAACCAAGTGCTGTTCACTTTAAAAAAAAAAAAAAGGTTGATTTGAGAGAAAATAAAACTGGGTGTCCACATGAGCACAGATGACTGTTTATGCATGTCACAGTATACAGTATACTCCCCTGAAATGTAATTTGATCCAACTTTGTGTCATAAGTAAGCTCACCGAGGCTTACGTTATTGATTTTTGTTCACTATCACCATTTATAATGAAACTAATGAAATCTCGCCACATTACAGTAATTTGCTGTCTTGAGGAAAACTGCACAGGAAATCCATACAGATGAATCCAAGTCAGTGAGGCACTTAGAGGCAAAGTAATATCGGCATCTTCTTCTTTTTGCTCTAATTCGTAAATCCATTCCGGTGAGTCATTATCAGCAGTATGCATCCCTTTGAGATTTATTAGCATAATAAAATTACATTAACCCATTAGCCGCTGTCGTTGGAGACTTTATTTACCCCATTAATGAGCTTATTTTTTTTCATTTACTTCAGCGGCTCAGGGACATGTTCTTCTCCCTCACGCCATATGGCACTTTATGCTGACATCACACCTCTGACTCACAGCTGTGCTTTTACTAAGTCAATGATTTTGCTACAGAGAGCTGCAGGACCTTGCTCAGAGTGATGCCCTTCTGTTGTAGATAAATGACGATGACAAGCCAGTCTGGAATTTTACCCCTTTAATTTTAGATATCCAGACAAAGTTATGTGGACTTGTCAGCTGCTGAAGCTCTGAACTATTGTGGGAGTTATTCTTATCTGTCCTGCTGTAACATATAGCAGAACAGTCATAGCAATGTGCTGAAAGCAGATAGGAGCCTGTCCTTTTCAAGTGAAACAGGCATGACATTCTCACACAGTATCAATACAGATGATTCAACACAATTCTGGCATGTGATTGGCTGCTCTGTATTTGATGGCAGGCGTACAGCTCTTTGTATATTCATGGTGAGTTAGTCTGAATCAGAGTCAAACAACGCATCCAACAATCTGTCAAGTTCCATTATCGTTTCTCATTATGATGATCACAACTAGAGCAGGGAAGAGACGCCTGCTAATTGAGCACAAACATTTTCCATATGTGTGTCCTCTCATTGAGACAAATGAACTACATGTTTGATGTTTAGGCATGGGCGTTCCATCAGGGCAACCAAAACAAGCGATGCTTGCCCAGTGAAATCTAAAAATATGCACCAATTAAAACATGCCAACATGAAAGGGATTGCTCTCCTTACAGCTCATTGAGCACTCTGTCCCATAAAGGATCTCATGTTGCCTGTTTGCATACATCTTGTAAATTACCGTCATCTTGTCGATAACTGATGTCTCTGGAAGCTAGCTTGACTACAGGCTATTGGAATCTATGGTTTCTGCCATTTTCATGGGCATGTCTGTATCTCCTTAAGAAAGGCTGGAGCTGTGCAAGCTGTGAGGCCCTCACCTTTTTTTGGGTGTCGTGCATTGCGGATAAACCTGTTGTCTTTGGCGTGAGACTGACAGTATACCAGTGTGCTAGGCAAGCTTCTTCTGGCTCAGCTTCAGCTGCTGTGCATGTGTATAAGCATCTCCACTTACACACATGCACAGATGCAGTTGAAAAAAGATGGCACAATAGCAAGTAAACAAGAAAATTACACTTGTGTATTATATCAACTGATAAGTTGTCCCTTTATAACCACCTTGGCCAGTGTTTGATGTAGACAAGTTAGTCTAGTGTGAAGAAACTTTTCATAAACATCTCATAATACCTTTAGCCTTCAGAGATAATTGGGCATGTGCACTTGCCTTTCTGTAAAAGTGACTGCACGCCCCCATCTTTAGGTAGTGTTTACAGCCTTAAGGCAGGATAATTCACAAAGCTAATGAAAATGAAAATAAAGGTGCATTTTTATTCATTTTCAATAAAAGCCCCAAGTGGGCATGTTGCATGCTGCTGTTCTTTTACCATTTAGATTTATTTTTAGTCATACCATTTTCTCAAGATGCTTTGCCTTTTTCAGGCTGCCACTGTAAATAAGAATGTGTTCTTAAAGACTCACCTAGTCAAATAACAGCTACACTAACTCACTATGTTCTGAGACTCTTTTAGTCATTTAAAATGCTTAAAAGTACTGCAATATCTAATTTTCTAGATAGAGGTTTATTGCAAAAGTGATCTAAGTCGTTGCTTTGAGCTTTCAGCATTATTGTTGTTATTATTATTATTATTATTAAAAAAGAAAGAGAAGTGAAAGGTGATTTTCTTTGGTTGGATTGGATTTACTTTGTGTCTGTGTGTGCTGTGTGTGCTGTGTGTGCGCTTTCTGCTTTGATTCATGCTGGTCCCTGTGTTGGGTTTTGGATTAGTGGTTTAGAGCGTATGGGTTAAAGGGAGCATATGGGAGTTGAACTCTAATTCATGTATCCGTATGGGGGACTGACTCTGTAACACAACTTTCATTTTTTCAGGTACCCCCAACTGAAAAAAAAAAAATCTAGGCAGTCTGTTGTGCTGTTATTACTGTTTTGTTTTGTTTTTTTGTTTGTTTTGTTTTGTTTTATTTTGCTTTTACTACTTCATGTATTAAATCAGATTTTTAAAAATTTTCCAGGCCAATTTTCTGGAACTTTCTGGTGACACCTTGTATAGTTTTTTTTGCCAACATTGAACAATCTCATCTAAATAATTATGAACATCTTAACCTTAATGCACCTATACAAAAATTACAGGAGGAGGGGAATTGCCATTTTTCACACATGCACTCCTTTCAGGTAACCTTTCTGTAAAAGTCATGATGGCAAGTCCCATGTTGGGCCTAGTAACATTCATGTTCATCACATTGATAAGCATGATTATGACTGTGTGTGTCTCTCATGCATGAATGTGCTAAATATTAATGCCAGCTGTCACCAGCTCTGTCTTGAGATCTCACACTCTGCAAACTAATGTAGCTAAAAATATGAGAAAGCCCCAAAGGTGCATTTCGAAAAAAGAGGAAATAATAAAGTTATATATGTTAAAATTGCTTCTTTTTTTCTGCACACAGAAGAGCCACCTACAGTATAAGGAAAATAATCTGAGTTTTGGCAAAACATTAACAGGAGCTGAAGTAAGATTGTTGCTTCCAGCTGTTTGTAATAGTCTGTGGAGTTTATGAATTTACCTGCAGGATCCATCTGTGATTCTACCTAAAGTGAGAACATTGGACACTTTTGTGCATCTGGCACATCAGTAACTTTATTGATTACTTATAATAAATCATCCCCAACACAGAGACAGGACTGATTACAACAAATGATATTATGTTCTTCACATAAAACAGGTGAGCTAAAGGTTTAATAACTGTGTATAGCCTCAAATTACACCCAGAACCTTTCCCAACCCAGTGTTTAGTCTGTGCAGTCTTTTATTTTTAAGAATGTCTGGATGCTGTAAGCCAGTTCTGTGTGTGGATTCCTGCCCTCCTCATCTGCTCTGTACAGCTTTAGGTATTAGGGGGACAAAGGGGATGCATGCCTGTGACAGCATACTTGCCAGTCCGGTTTGTTAGGTGGTTTATTTTACTGACCTAATATAGGAAATAAGATAACTTAAAGCAAAGCATACATTTTGATAAGTATAATACATTTTATGGCACTTTACTTTGATGATTCAAGGTCACACTGATAGAAACACAAAGTCACTGCTGGTTCTTTTGGGGTAACTGCTCTACAGTAATAAACTAGCTTACCACATCTCAAAGATTTTCAGGCTAAAAAATATTACATTTAGATCAGCACTGTCTGCTACTGAGGAGTTTCTGCATCACAAAAATCTCAGCACGACATGTTCTGATAAAAGGTCAGAATTTTTGAATTATAATACCTGTAAGTGAGACAGAAAAAGTAACATTGTGTCGTGCTCTCTTTACACAAATGTCAATTTGCTTCTTGTGGTGGGATTTATTAAGTTAGTGCTGGCAGCAGTATTTTCAGTTTCATTCATCTTCTATCAGCGCCACATATATACATATACATATACATATATATATATATATATATATATATATGTATGTACAGACACTAAAATAGTTTTGGCAGGTGGGAATATGAAACCCATTAAAACTTGGAAAGCTACAGTAAGGCTGCATACTTGTACAAAGTGAATGCCATAAATCTCAGGCACCATGCATATAGTGTGTGTTTAACAAATGAGTCACTGAGCACTTGTTTAAATGGAACTGCATAAAGCTGCAATCTGCTCCTTTTTTGGCATATTTTATACATGCTGTGTAAGTGGCTTTGCACCCATAAAGTGGACGGTGGTGATAATTTAAAGACTGTCAGACAGGATCTATGTGTCACTGACAGTAACTGCTTGTTTTTTGTTGCTTGCATTCAAATCTGATTAAAAATCAAGGTGAGTAAAGAAGCAGGTGAAATGCACTCAAAATAATTCACACATTTTCTATTTGCTGAGGGCAATGTGTCTGATGTGCCTGCAAAGCTGAATTCAGAGCATTTGTGAGACGAAGCTATAGTTCAACTCATGAGCTCTGCACTCTGATATGTTTTGAGGCTCTCTGCGGGGCGTAGGGTGAAGAGCTTTTCTGTGCCCGCTGAGTCGCGTCATACCTGCTTAGTGGGGACAATTGCACAGCAGAGCTCACTAAAACCAGAAGAACCACAAAAAAAGATGCATATAAAAGACAGGCGTAGCTGAAAAGTAAACCTTAAACATGCATTCTTTTTAATGGTCAGCAGGTTACAGCGAATCCAGCTGGAAAAATAAGCCAAACTGGGAAGAAGTCTAGTGGGAAAAGATCTCGCCTTTGTTGGTCCGTGACCTCAGTAAACAATTTCCTGACTAGTTTGTTTTTTCTTGTTTTGTTTTGTTTTGTTTTGTTTTGTGGTCTTTGTTTGTCCTTTAAGGTCAGGCCCTCTACCAGAGACCTGGGAGCTTCAGGGTTCTTAGCTTATCTTAGCTCCTGCACTCTTCTGGACAGAGATCTCGGATGTCATTCCTGGAATCTGCCGGGACCATTCCCCGAGTCTGGGGGGACCACGGGGACCACTGTTGCCTTCCACACTTTCCACATCCTCTCTAGCTCTTCTCTCAGCCTTTGGTATTTCTCAAGCTTGGTATTGCCATAGCTGTCACTATGGCCTTCTTCCTCTGCTTGTTCCCCACTGCTATGTCCAGTTGGTTAGCCATCACCAGTTTGTCCGTCTATATCTGGAAGTCCCACAGGATCTTAGCTCTGTCATTCTCAACTAGTGAGTCAAAGTTGCTAACAGGCAGCTAGTTTGGCTTGTGATGATTGGTTATTATTGCTATGATGATCACGTAAGAAAAGATGCCAACAAATGTCAGGAACATCCATAAGTACTGAAGTAACACATTCATATGAATCCTACCCAACTATAAGTTTTATCAAAAAGGAAAGTCTGAAACCTAATCTTAAAAATAGAGAACATGTCTTAAACTAAACTGGAAACTGGTTGAAGGCTGAGAGATGAAGGCCTCTGCCTCCCGTTGTACATTTGGAAACTTTAGGAAGTCCATTTAACTCTAAGCTATGTGAACAAAGTGGGGCTCATTCAGGTCTTTGTATGTGAAGAGTAATCTTAATTTTAACTCTGAATTTAATAGGATGCCAGTAAGACAAGCTAATATGGTCTCAAATTATGATTAAACGTTGCACGAGAGCCAGCAATTTGCTTTTGGTGCTCAGCTTTCTGTGGGAGTGTGTATGTTTCCCTGAACCTATACATTATTGGGTTTACTGCTGGTTTCATGTTTCTAAATTGGCTGCAGGTTTGAATGTGAGTGTACACTGTCTGCCTACCTCTGTGTTTGCCCTGTGATGGATTGGCAGCCTGTTAAGGATGTATGCTGCCTCTCATGAAATTCTTTCCAGAGGATGAATCATACTGCCTTTATGTCAAGATTTTCAATAATCCTCTGAAATATATCTTGTGCTTTGGCTCTCATATACTTTCTCATGGTTTCAGATTATCAGTGCATTTTGATCTGCTGACTCAGCTTAAGCTGAACTTTGGAAGCTTTGGTTAAGTGATATTTGCCTTATTCATTATACATAATGAGTAAGGCAAATGCAGCTCCAGCATCCAGCTATTTTACCACTGTTTACCTGACTGTTGTGTGAAGTGAGCTTTACGTATTACTGTGCAGTATTTTGTCATCTGTAAGCCTTAAAACTCGTGGCTCTGTGGATTGTTGGATTTCATGTCTCCCTGGTACATCAAACAAAGCAACCCTTTTATCTTTTGTGTGCATGTACCTGTGTGTGTGCACGTGTGTGTTTCATTCCCAGGAGCATTTATTCTGAATATCAGATTTGTCTTGTTAACCTCTCTGCGTGGTTAAATGTTCTCTGTAGTAGAATAAAATCATCTGTCAGACCTCTAATAACATCTTTCTGTGACATTTTCTTTGACACTTTCTCTCAAGTAAGAAGCATGTCTGGCGGGATAATGTTGCAAGATCCAGAGTGCGATACAGGAAACCTGTTGGCACAGGTAGGCTACTATCACATCCTGGGATGGTTTATTACAAAAATAATATGGCTTGGTAACTTTTAGGAAGTTAATCAGCTGATCATCAGGCCTCTTTGGACCTTTGCTCTTAAATAAATGCCTGTTATAATGATGTAGTGAATAGTTTTGCCCAGTGAAAAATGTCATCAAGGTAAAGTTTTGTAGAGTTTTCTTACCATAAAACTTTTCACGCTTGCGCATACATACATACGCACACACGAAGAAAAGAGCCTCCTGAGATTCATAAAGTTAAGCACTGACCATCTGCTGGAGTGTGTGTTCGTGTGTGTGCATGTGCGTGTGTGTGCTCCTTATGAGACTGGGAATCCAGGACTATAGCCGCCTGGAACAATCCCAGAGCCTGAGGTGGAGATTTATTTGGGGGACACTTCATCTCCATTCAGACTTAAAAAAAAAACTCTAACTGTCTTTAGTGTCATCTTCTGTCCAGTTTCAGCTGCTGTCTCTTGTGTAAAGGCATTTCACAAGTTTTGTTGAGCTTTTATAGACTCCATATCCATACAATCACCTTCTAGTCAGCGGAGAACCAAATATGTTTAGTGAACTACTATATTTATGGTTGTACATATGGTTTGGGGTATATGTACTGACCCGGCTGTATCTGCCTAACCCTTAAACCATGGCTCTGTCAGTGAAAATGCCACCCAGTACTACTTTAACTAAAATTAGTGCAGTATTGTTGTGCTCCATTTCTTTGTATAAAGACTGGTAGAATTTCAGTGGAGAATAACATCAGTGTCTCTGATTCATTCTTCTTTCCTTTTTCTTTTTCAAATCTCACTCTAGTGATAGACCTTAACCACAGAGTCCAGGTTGGCCTTATAGTTGTGACTTAATGATGTGATGACTTATTTTGGCTAAAGGGTAAATAAGAGAGTGCTGTTACGAGACTCACCATCTATGAGTTTTGTCAGTTTAGGTTACACGCCAGAAGCACAGCCTTAAGGAAACACAATTAACACATCCCCATCCTTCCATTATGCTGAGGGAGCCACCCATAATACAGGAGATTGCATTAACAAATCAGAATTTTAAACTTCACTAAAGTCTTAAAGATAGAGACCCTGTCCTTTTCATTGATGGGTGTGCTGTTCAGGAGCTGCTGGATGTCTGCAAGGCTTCACGTCAGCTAACTGGAGTCACTGAACTTGACTTCTATTCTGTGTTTGTGGTGTTTATGGTGAGAGATAAATTACTAATATATTGAGGTTTCAAAATCATGCTTCACAGACCAATGGAGGATGATGGTTATGTCCATCTTTTACATACAGTCTTTGGTCTACATGTCTATATGACTGTACTGGGAACCCCTTCAGATCAGTTGTTTTTAGATTTTCCACAGGTCTGATTTAGATCTGAAGGTGGTGACCTGAGATCTGGAACTCAAAGAATCCTGAGAAAGAAACAGCAGAGATGGTGGCACAACTTCTAGGTGGAGGGAAAGCTCTTTAAAATATATTTCAAAGCAAAGTCAATAAAACTAGTTAAGCATTTTTTATTGGATTTGGCTGGTGATTCTATGTCTGCTGTTTTTATGACCCATGACCATTTAACATAAGTTAGGTAATGCTTCAGAATAACTGCACAAATAAGTGCCAGGGAGTGCTTCTAGATGACTGAAAATGATGAGACTTGCTTCTAGAAGGAATCTGACCATAGCTGAACAATATTCATATTAGTGTTGGCAGTTATACGGACATGCATTTTTGTTGTCACTGAGGATTTGGGAAGGACCAACTAATAACAAACAGGAAATAATGAAATGCCTCCGACCCTGTGATGGTAGCTGTTTTGTGTTGGGAAAAGAATAATAAGAGAAGGCAAAGATAGAAAAGTCATACACAAGAATATAGTACTGGTTGTCAAGTCACCATCTGTGACAGGGCCAACACAGAGAGAGTCAGCAAAACATTCACGCTCACATTTGCATCTGTTCACCTAACGTGCAGCCTAACAGAGGAAGCTGGAGGGTAATCTCACACAGGCAAGCACACAAACTGGCCCTAGCAAGCCGGTGGATTTAAACCAGGACCTTCTTGCTGTGAGGTGACAGTGCTAACCATTGTATCTCGGGCAGCCATACTTACAGACAAGAAAGATCCATTATCATGATATCATGTACTCTGCAGCTGGCCTGAGACTAAGTAGAAATGATAAATAGAGCTTGGTGAAAAGAGGGTGGAAACACAACTTGTGTGATAGGCTGCAGGGCTCCAGTCAGTCTCCTAGCAACGCTGGACCTCAAATGTCAGTCCACTGCCACAGGAAAGTCCCGCCCAGAGGCTTAAAGCATAGACAGTGCCTCCACCAGTGCATCTGAATATCATTTTATTTTCCATTGAGAAAAACTGAACACAGCTTCTTTTTTTTAAAGCTGCGTTCAGTTTTTCAGAGGTCAGAACCTGCCTCTTCAGCCCGTTTCTGACCTTTATTATATTTAGGTTTAATTATATTTTATTGTTTTGGCTTATTGATTACTGAACATGTGAGTTTGTCTTCTTCACGTCCTTTATCCAGTGTTATTTTTATTAAATATTTTATTTTATTTTACTATTATTAGAATTGCTTTTTAATTTTTCTTAATTTAATTCCTGTGATTTATTGCACTTAGTCTATTTAAATTTGATATTTTTTTTATGTTTTCTCTCATTTATTTTAAGTTACTGAATGCTGCTTATTTTACCCCTGAACTGTTCTGTTATACAGAACTACTTTAGATTCATCTGTTTGCTGCGCCGTTTACTTATTTACATTTTTACTGTTATTGTGTCTCGGGTTTTTAAGATTTTACTTTTTCTTATTGACCTCTTTTTTTCTTTTTTACCATTATTGAGCTACTTTGTTTTACAGGTTGTGTTTACTGTTTTATCTGCTGTAACACAGGAATTTCCCAATTTGTGGGTAGGGATGGCATGGTTTTCTACTCTTTAAATAGATTATGTGACAATTTTATGTCTAAAATATATATTTTTATCATTTTTAATGGCACCTCAACTCAACTTTATTTATAAAGCACTTTAAAATCAAATGCAGTTGGCCAAAGTGCTGTACAAAACTAAGAACAAACAAGCAAAACACAGACATAAGATAAGGAAAGAATTAATAAATAAATAAAAACCACAGCTAAGAAAATAAACAAAAAGAACCAACATCTCAAACTGAGTTAAAAGCCAATAAGAAAAAATGTGTTTTAAGAGAGGACTTAAAAGCAGAGAGTCAGTCAACCTGCCTAATGTGCAAGGGAAGATTGTTCCACAGTTTTGGGGCAGCAACTGAAAAAGCGCGGTCACCTCTGGACTTCCTCTTTGTCATTGGGACAGCCAGCAGTGCCAGATCAGCTGACCTGAGTGAACATGAAGGAACGTACAGGTGGAGCAGATCAGACAGATATGATGGGGCGAGGCCATGAAGACATTTAAAAACAAATAAAAGGATTTTAAAATCAATCCTAAAACAAACTGGGACCCAGTGAAGTGAGGCCAAAATTGGGAGAAATGTGCTCACTTTTTTTGACCCCAACTAAAAGTCGTGCAGCAGCATTTTGGACCATCTGGAGCCGAGCAAGTAGTATCTGGCTGAGCTCAACATAAAAGGCATTGCAGTAGTCTAAGCGAGTCGTGATAAAAGCATGGATTAAAATCTCAAAATGATGCCGTGAAAGAAATGGTTTAACTTTGGCCAGTTGTCTTAGCTGATAAAAGCTGTTCTTGACTACTGACTTAATTTGGGCATCAAGTTTAAGTTCACTGTCCAGCTTTATACCTAAGTTTGTTGCTGTCTTAGTAAGATGTTGAGTTAAGGGACCCAGGTCAATACCTGGTAGGATGTAATGCCCCACCACTGCCACAGAGGGCCCAGTAATGCACCTAAAAGCTGTTTATAGACCACCGTTAAACAATAAAAACAAAAGAAGAGGGATACTCTACTAACTACCAGGCACTGGACTGATAAAACATGTGAGGCTGTGAGATTGGATGCTGCTGTACCAACAGCAGAAATATGCAAAGCCACGATGCCTACAGCTGTCAGACCGTCTTTGTATGGAATACTTTTAAATAATAAATGTGCTTGATTGCAAACTGTGCCAGGATATCTACAACTCTGCACAGTCCTTTTAACAGAGGTTTGGGGTGTGAGGAGATCTTCAAAGTATAGTCAAATAGTTTCCAATGAAAATCAAATATCCCTAAAATAAAGCATATCTTATCTTATTGGTTTTGTTTTATCACATTTTTTTCACATTGGAAGTGTGTGAAGCACTTTGCAAGACAGGCGCTAAACATATTGGGTTTAATCGATTGGTTGATTGGTGTCAGAAACATGCCAAATAGGTGTTGCATTGGCCTGGTTTAAATAAGATTTACTAATGAAGCTGTTCTTTGTGTGTTAAATTAATTAATATTCTTCAGGAGTTGCACATTAGATATAATTTCTACTTTGCTGGTGCTATCCTGTCCATATGTGATTGATGTCTGGAGTTCTAGAGGTATAAACCAATCTCCTGTGGCACTCATTATAAAACTAAATCTAGTAGATATTAAAATAAAGTTAGTGGCAGGCCACTGTGCCTCAGCTGTTCTACCTGCCCTTTAAACACACTCAGTGATGCATAACTAAACAAAGGCAGACAAATGATGCCCAGCCGTGTTTTTAATGAAATCACAGAGCTGGATCTTTGCTCTGCTGTTACAACAAGAGAGCAGAGTGAGGTGTGTGAGACAAACATCCCTGTGTATTGTTTTGTCTCCTGTTCTCTCCCACCACCTGGGGAAACATATCAGCAGATGTGCTGACAGCATGTTCTCTGTTTTTTAGAATTGATAGCCAGCAATGTGTGTTTAAGCAAAAAAACAAGTCTTTAGATAAATGTGAACACTGAAGCTCTGCAGGCCCATATGCTTTCTTCCCCGTCTCCCTGATGTGTTTATCAGGTGCTGTCTTGGAGCAAAACTTCAAATCAATAAAGCAATTAGTACATCCCAGCCAATGACTCTCACCAGGGAAGATTTATTGGTTGCGACAGGAGCCAGGACACACGAGGACTTCATCGTTTCTACGTGGCTGGCTGGAGACAGAGAGCCACACAGGTTCATGAGCTTGATACGATCACAGGGCACAGGCATGCAATCAGGGTCTGATCCTACTGTATATATCACAGTGGCTGACCTTTTCCAAGTCTCACTACTAGTTGCCCTCCAGCTCCAGAAGCTGTGGAATGGCTCTTTATCAGCAGTCACTTGTTCAACCTTACTGAAACTTCTGTTCTACTCATATTTCTTCTTAACTTAAAATAGTTTGAAATCATACATACAAAATATAAAATAAAACAAATGCATGTTTCCTTATTGGTGATTGGATGAATTTAAACATTTTTAACCACCTTAAGCTCGGTAAATGTCATGGACTCCCTTGACCTCTTATGTGCTAACCCACCTTCTCTCTTTCTCTTCTCAATCTGCTCTCAGTGTGTGTGTGTGTGTGTGTGTGTGTGTGTGTGTGTGTGTGTGTGTGTGTGTGTGTGTGTGTGTGTGTGTGTGTGTGTGTGTGTGTAGGGGTGATGAAGAGGGGAGAACACTGTGTGTGATTAGCACTTACCTGCCCTATATAACCCTGCTTCTCCTCTCCACTTATTGCCAGATTGCTAAGGTCCAGTGTGGTAGTATCCTGCCAGTCTCTCAGTAGTAACTTTACCTACAGCCTTACCTTACCTATCCAGTTCTGTTGCAGCTTTCTTCCTGGTGCATCAACCTGCCTAGAATCTGGTCATCCCAGCCTGTCCAGCTCTCGTCCTACTAAAGGAAACTTTCTTGAGCTCAAGCCTCTGGAAAACAAAAATCCTTACCTGTTTCAGAGCCTTTGAAAAACAATGAAAACTTGCTTGTGTCTGAGCTTGAGAAAATCAGCATCAACTTACCTGAGCTTAAAACCCACAGAACTGGAGAAAGCTCCAAAGAAGAGACACAAAACTACATTCTTGAATTGAATCCTTGTTTTTATTCCAGTTTGATTTACTGCAAATTATTACCTATAACTCTGGCAAACATTCGGCAGTTTTTCCATCTAAAAACTGCTGAATGTTTGCCAGCTGGATCCTGTAACAGTATAAACTAATACAACATAAACTGTAACAGTAACATTTTGGCAGAATAGCGCTCCTTCCTCAATAAATGGTCAGAATGAACAACTTCAGCCTTGTTGAACTTTACCATACTGTAATGCTGTTTCCCATAGATATAATTTTATAGTCTACTTATGACAGGTAACTGCATGTGAGGCACATTTTTGATTGGTCATTGCTCACATGAACTGTGATATGTAGCACTTGAGGCCTACTTCTATACAACAGATGCTGCAACTCACCTAAATGGGAACAGAAGTCATCAAAATGGCGAAAGTAGCGATTGCAGATTCCCCCCAACAATTTCTGCAGAAATTCTGACCTTTTTCTTTCTCTGTGACATCATGTCACATCTTTGCACTGGTATATTACTGCAATGTGTTTAGAGGCTGACCATCTCACATATTTCTGCCTCCATCTGAGCCCTGCCTGCCTTGTTACCAAAAAACAGAGGTCACGTAGCACAATAGCAGCTGTGATGTAGTTTTTGGCATCTGCTGGCCAAACCGCCTGTTAGGCTCCACTTTTACATTCATCAGTCTACGTTAAGGTTCCAGAGTGCAGCACCAGCCCTAGCTTTAGCAGTAGCAGTGCTGCATGCTGCTGCTAACAAATAACAGATAGTCAAGTGATGTAGTTTATTAAACGTTAAAGAGTGCATCATGCAGCACTCTATACCAACTAGAAATGCTACTGTTGCAAATGAATTCCATCAGGAAGTATCTGTGCAGATTTGGTTTTTAGTAGGTTTTTCTCATCTTTCCCCAAGCTAATTTTACACACACACACACACACACACACACATATTTAGAAACTTGAAAATATTCTTAAACTCTAAATATGTTTTGCAGATCCAAATCATTCTGTCATCTGAATAGAATGTTTTATTCCAGAAGGATAGCACAGCATGCACATCCCTAGCATCCGCCATGTGTCACTTGTGCTGCACACAACGTCACATGCGAAGAGAAGTAAAACACACACAATCAGCAAAAGACAAAGGAGTCATGGTGAGCCCCCCGCAGAGTTTGACGAGAACTGAGAGGCAACATCAGCTCCCTCTGAAGTGCCATGAAAAATCCTGAGTGACGTCGCCATTATACTGAGATTTGATCTGTGCACACTGGCTTTGTTTCACAAACTTTCAGCTTTAACCTACATTAAACCTTTTTATCCAACAATCAACAATCTCCTTCTCCTTCTTGTTTTGGTGACAAAATAAAGAACTCTGTTGGCAGATTTTATACATAACATTTCACTAGAAAGCTGTCATTTCAATTAAATCTGGAGAGAAAACAGCAGATGGTTTTATTTGCCACGGGCGACAGCATGCACCTGAGGATTATCTATTAGATGATGAATTAATGTGAATTACGCTGCCACTTCCTTCGAGAAATCACTGCTAACACTGTACACTGAGTCGGGCATCTTTAATTAAGTCCCGCTGAATAAATAACACATGTTTATGGCTGACCCTGGAGACAGCTGCTTTCAGGCAGCGAGAACAGCCACATCAATCTGACCTACCCTTTTACTGCTGCAGATGCTGTCTCATGGGTCATTCTACTTTCAAAATAAAACTCCTTTGTATTTGTTGCTTTGTGATCGTCCCTGATAGTACAGTGCACTCATCTCTCCATTAGTGGAACAAGAACAAGACACCCAGACAGCAGACTCTCTTCCACAGTAAAACCGCTCTCTTCTAAAATAGACTTGTCAATTGTTTTTATAAGCTTGATTTAGCGCTCCTATCCCTGCTCCCTTGGTTTTCTCTCTGTGAGGTGGACTTAAAAGCTGGTAAGCTTTTTACAGCATGCTCTCTTCCTACTGAGGAAAGGCAAATGTCTGGCTGTTCTGTCTGTGAGTAGACACCGAGGACACCCACTGATGAAGGCCACTGATATTCTGCAGCAAAGGATAAAGCCATGATCCACTTGTCTGGGTGGCTTTGCAGAAGGACGCTAAAGCTTTAGCTTTAAGCTGTGGCCTGGACTATTTATTAACAGCCTGCCTGTCATGTGTGGCTTTTTCTTGCATGTTGTCATCATGGCCAGCATAAAAGACATTTAAGCTATATTATTTGCATAGTTTTCATTTTCAGTGTTAAAAAAAAGCAACAACAGGGTGACCCCCCCCTGGCAGCTGACAGAGAACCTGCATGTCCTCAAGTACATATTCAGTGATGTGTTTAGAAATGGAAATCTTTTATCTTTAATCTTGGGTCACCACAACTGCTGAAAACAGGTGTGCAAAAGTACAAGAAAATGGCTGAAAAGTCATCATTTATATAGATTGAGTTCATAAAGGTGCTGAGGGGACTACCACAAACTCACATATGTCATCTTCACAGCAACTTTACATGAAACACGTTCCCACGGCTATAAATACATATAGATGTAAATTAACAGTCCAGTTATAATGGAGGTTCTGGAATTAAGCTAATTACAAAAGCATAAAGGGTATTCATTTCATAATTGATGTGGTTTTTAAGGTGTTTTTTCCTGATGAAACCTGAGTAATTAATTCCATTAACACACTTTACTGTTAACGCAGCCAGTATCTCTTAATCCCCTACAGGTAAATGAACTCAGTGATGCACATCTGCATGTGTGCTCTCACACAAAGGGAAATTTATTGATTTACTAAGACAGTAATAAACATCTGTTTCTGCTTCCAATATAGATTTTTTTTCCCCCTTAGTTTTACCTTAACATGTTCACATAATTATAATGTGCATGAGGCAATCATGGTTGTATACACAAACGCAGATGCTGGTGTATAGCACAAAGTCAAAGAGTTACAGACAGAACAAGAGTCTAAAAATAATAGTAAACTCTTGCATGACATTACATTTAAGGGCTTTATTGAGCGTTGCTGAGAGGCTCCTGAGCAAGAGTCTGACCCATCACCAGCTCCAGCTCAATGCCGGTAAACTGCACACATAAAAAGAAAATAATTCTCGGCAGCATTTCATTTGGTCAACCCTCCAGTGATAAGATGAGCCTTTTCCTTGCAGTTCCTCTCTATGATTTACTCTCCAGCATGGCTGTATTCTACATTAGAAATCCTGCCCAGTGAACCTTTAAATTGGCTTCCACTTCACTTTGTGTCATGTCTTCCACTGGGGAAGCAAGAGGAAGAACAAAGTGACACTGTAGATTCCTCTGTCATGGGTTCTGCCTCATTACCAGCAGACCTTCTTCTGTGGCTGCTCTCCCTAAATCATAACAAAACAATGTCTGCCTACAGTTACACTGTAAGAACAATCTTTTATAAAAAAAAGTTTGCAGTCATTGCGTGTTCTGATTCTTACAAATTATCCACCAGCATTTCAGTGAGATTCAAATCTGGACTTTTTTTTTTTTTACAACCTACTCATACTTTCTTCTTTTTGATCTTTTCCTTGGTGGATTTGCTGGTGTGCAAAGGAGAATTAAACTTATAAAAAGGCCACTTCCAGTTCACCATTAGAGCAGATGTTCACAGTTGAAGCAGTGACTGCAAGCCATCCACTTGCTGGTGCAACAGAGCAACTCCAAACCAAAAAAATTTCAGCCACCATTCTTCACACTTGGTAAGAGGTTCTTCTCCTGAAAAGCTGTGTTTGGTCTGCAGCAAACATCATGCCTGCAGCTGCCTAAAGTTCTTTATTTCAAAATGAATGATCTTTGCCTGTAAACCCAAGCAACTCACACATGACAGCTGCCAGTTCTGAATTACATCACTCAGCTTTCAACTTTCATCTTGATACATTTTCTGATTACATAAAAAAAATGCATATATATATATATTAAATCTAGACAGCATGGTGGTTAACACTGCTGCATTATAGCACGAAGATCCTGGGTTCAAATCCACCATCTGGCCAGGGCTTTTTTTTGTGTGTGTGTGTGTGTGTGTAGTTTAAATGGAACAGGTTTAAATGAAATTGCCCGCAGGTGTGAGTGTGAATGGTTGTCTCTCTCTCTCTGTGTTAGCCCTGCGACAGACTGGTGACCTGTCCAGGGTGTACCCTATGGTAGGTGGGATTTTTAAATGTATATAATACAAGAAATTGTGTAAATTCAATTCAGTTCAGATCACCGGCCACGTTGTAAGGTATATACCTGTTCAACTACTCAGTAACACTGATTGCAAATCAGTCAGTCTGTGATTTTAGGCATGTAGACATGGTCAAGATGATCTACTGAAGTTCAAACTGAGCATCAGAATGGGGAAGAAAGGTGAGTTAACTGACTTTGAATGTGGCACGGTTGTTGGTGCCATACATGCTGGTCTGAAAATTTGAGAAACTGCTGATTTACTGGGGTTTCCCTATGCAACCATCTCTAGGGTTTACAGAGAATGATCCAAAAAAGAGAATACATGCAGTGAGTGGCAGTTCTCTGGATAAAAATGCCTTGTTGATGTCACTGATCAGAGGAGAATGGCCAGACTACTAAGAGCTGATAGGAAGACAACAGTAACTCAAATAAACTTGAAGCAGTAGAAGACCACACTGGGTGTCTGTCAGCTAAGAACAGAAAACTGAGGATGTAATTCACATCGATTCACTAGAACTGGAAAATAGAAGATAGAAAAATGTTGCCTGTCTGATGAGTCTCCCTTTTGTTGCAGTACTTAGATAGGATGGTCATAATTTGGTGTAAACAACATGAAGGCATCTTCATGTTGTTTATCTTGTATTTTATCAACGGTTCAGGTTGCTGCTGCTGGTGTAAGGGTGAGGAGGATATTTTCTTGGCACACTTTGGGTCTCTTAGTACAAGCTGAGCATCAACACCACAGCCTACCTGAGAACTGTTGCTGACCATGTCCATCCCTTTATGACCACAATGTGCCCATCTTCTGATGGCTGCTTCCACTAGGATAACACACCATGTCACAAATCTCCAATCATCTCAAACTGGTTTCTTGAACATGACATTCAGTTCATTGTGTTTATGGCCTCCACAGTCACCAGATCTCCATCCAATAGAGCACATTTGGGATGTGGTGGAATTGGAGATTTGCATCATGGATGTGCAGCTGACAAATCTGCAGCCACTACGTGACGCAATCATGTTAATATGGACCAAAATCTCTAAGGGATGTTTCCAGCACCTTGATGAATCTATGCCCACCCAGTACTAGCAAGGTGTACCTAAGAAAGTGGCCAGTGAGTGGATGACACCAATTCACAATAAGGCTCTTTATATACAATCAGAAAATTGCCTATGAGCAAGCACTTGGCAAGAGTGCAAAGGAAGAACTACCTTTTAAAAAAGGGGCCGCTGGCAAAACCAGGCTCAGAAAGGGGCAGCCATGTACCATCTGAGGAGCAACATTTCTTAATAAATAGTAAATTTAATAAGAAAAAATTAATAAATCACAGCCTCCCCAAAAGTTTGTGCATTTATTTTTATTCTTTATGGAGGTGGTTATATGTCCTCAATTTGTGCACAGACTGCAAATGTGACTGTGCCTGTCGTCCCACCAACCAACCCGCCCACTTGCTCTTCATTGAAAATAATTTTTTTTAAAAAGTAGCTTCACTTCTCCTGTGAAAGGCGTGTAATTCTCTGTGGGTTTATCACTGCAAACAACCATTCTCACATAGCACAGTCATTTGATCCACTGTTAATTTAAAATTTATGTAAAGCAGCTTTAATGTTATTTTGAGCTTTTTAGCATGTTGACATTAGCATTTAGCTCTAAGCACCATGTGCCTACTGACTCTGTGTTTCACAGTATGTATTTGCTTTTGCATCTTTACTAGCTGGCTGTTCAGATTATGATAACCTCATAAAGTATAATTCAGAACATAAATGCCTTTTATGATGTACCTAAACAGCCTCTCAGGTTTATCCTCCATCCTGAATCACTGTGAGGTGGAAGATTGTAAAAAATGACAGCTACCACGCCTTTGTGTGAGTGCAAGGCAACAGGGCAGCTACATTTCTTTGATATCCTCAGCCGTACCTTGCCTCTAAATCCCACAAGGACCAGGCTGTATTATAAGATACAAACATAACAGGAAGGATACAGGCCCGAGGCTTTGCAGGGAGTAGGGAAGAGCTGGAAATGGCATCAGGATGTGTAAAATCAGCAGGATGACAGTGTGTGCTTGCTTGGCAATGTCAGTCCATAATCCAGACAAGACATCACCTGCCTCAGTGTCTCAGTGATAGGTTTAATTCTCCAAGGGCCCTTCTCATTTAAAGAATTTACAGCCACATAATAAATGTATATCCTATCAGATGGTGGAAAATTATTTGGCGCTTTTACTTATAAAGTACCAAAACAACACCATCGGGACACTTTGATGCAATCAAAAGTCCTGAAATGGAAGTGTTACTTGAAGGACTGTGTAAAGGAGGTGCAGTAAAGGTGGGCATTTTAACACGACAGTCTATGAGGATTAAGTCACGTTTGGAGCGTAGCATTGTTTAGTGAAGTCTCGTTATGAAATCTTGAGGTGAGCCTCAACTTGCCACTAATACTGCAAGTCATTATTCAATGAGCATACTTTGGATAATCCTCCTGTTTGACTCTTGACCTCTGTTAACCATAACTTACAAAAGGACCTCCTTTGACTCAATATTACCTAAAACTAGTGATGGAGCCCATAAATTAATCAAGAAAGTTTGCACTTAGTTCACAGAAAAAGTGAACTTCAGCACAACCTGAAGTCTTTTTGCAAACTGACCCCTGCTGGCCACTACATAGAAACTACATCCATCTTTTATAGTGAGTGTGGGGTCAACCTCAAGTGGCCGTTAGACAAATTGCAGTTTTTGGCATTTTTTTGGCACTTTGTTGGCTTAATTTTTCATTTCTGGAGGCTGCTAAGTTCGATCTTTTAAATTTTACTCCTTTAACCATGCAAAACTTGCAAAAAGTCCAAAATGTTTGTTTTACTTTTTTTTTTTTCCTAAAATTTCAAAATGTATAGATTAGTAAGCAAAAAAGAGACTTTATTTCTTACATTTTTTTATTACTTTTTAACTTGAAAATGTCAAACTATGTCTGTTCTTTAAATTGTTCTGGATTGGGGTTGAGTCAGGCAGGGCATTCGATGTAAAGTTGACAAATCAAACATGCGGTGCTACCGCATGTTTGATTTGGCAACTTTGATTTGATTTGGCAACTTTGATTTGGCAAAGTTGATTTGATTTGGCAACTTTGCAACTTTGCACAAGGGGTCGCCACAGCGGGTACTACCCAGTATCACTAAGGAGGCAAATTTCACAGACTGACCGGTCAGGTTGGACCAGCAGGCATGTAAGGGTGAGCTCACCCGTCGTAGCTGACTGACAAGGACCAGTCCAAAGGACCAAGTAGTGTATTGTTTATTTGCAGTTTGTGCATATAGATACAATTTGGAAGTGAAAGATTTTTGACATGAACAGTAAACATTAAAAATTTTAATGTTAAAAATACAATGTTTTTGCTGTTGCTCAATTCATAGTTAAAGATTTGATGACTTCACGAACAATGAGAAAGCAAAAATAATAAAAACATCTGTGGCCATAAATAACAATTTCTGCAACAGTTACTTTCACTTCATGCCTTTCCAAATTCACTGTCAAGTGGTTTTATTGTATTTTTGTGTGTTGGTCATTTTTAAAGCTCACCACACCACTGATGACTTGGACAGCTTGATCATGGCTTGATATCAAATCTCAACAGTGGACCTGCTAAGCAACAGTTTGTTGTGTTGTGTCTTCCTGTGTTTTAGCATTCAGGGGAGCTTATTAGAGCAAGGCTGGCTGTGAAAGACCCACTATAATTTTGTTATTATCATAACAAAATGGTGGATTGGAGCCAAAACAATGTGTCAGTGATGTGATTCATCACACACCGCCACTGCAAAAAAAAAAAAAAAAGCCACTGCACTAATATAAGATGTTTGACCATAAAAAAAGCTCATTTTGTACAGCAGCATCTTTGTAAAACTGAATAAATATTTAACATTTGACCAACAGGCTTGCATCCAAGCATCAGGGGAGCAAAAAAATCCATGAAACAGACAGATTTTTTTTTTCTTTGTATGCTTAAGTCCAATTAAAAAGAACACGTAGCAAAATCTGCTCTGCAACAGTGCCCCCCCCCCCCCCCCCCCCCCCCCCCCCCCCACAGAACCCACTGATTTCATGGCCTCCTGCCAAAACAGTCGTTAAATGAGCATTCAAACCATTTTGCGATCTGTTTTAATTGGAAGCTAATGGACTGGAGGGACCTCATCTGTTCAGGTCTAAGGAAGCATGAGGTGAATAATATAACTGGAATATGGTTACTATGAACCTCTGACTAAAATCCGGCCTGAGTGGAGTGTGTGACAGTGGCATAGAAAGCACTGCTTAGGGAAATGAGTTAGTCTTGGATGGACTTACTTGCTGCCATAAATGCTTGATCTGGCCTTATTCCAATCAGCTGCATGTTGGTGGAGTAAAGCATAAGCAGAAACACTGAGCCAGAAGGTGACAGCGCAGCTACAAAGTGACAATGAAACCAGTTAAAGAGTTGGAAAGACACAAAGGATGCGCAGAAGGTAGCGAAAGATACTAAATAAAGTTTTGTACAAATAATTGTTTTCTAAGTTTGTTTAAAAAAAATTAGTCTTGGGACAATTTTGCACTCCAAACTGGACCACTCTCACAGCCATTTCATTGTGATCAGCCATCCCCCAAATTGACTATGTCTGAAACACATCACTGGTTTGGACTGTGGAAATTGGGGCTTAAGCAGACGAAATAGCCGTGTTATTACGGCAGGGACTGTTTTTCCCGCCACCCCCCAAAATGCACATCATCCTTCTTTCCTGGTTCAAACACCTCTTTCCGCTTGTCGCTCCCTGCAGGCCAGGAATCCAATTTAATGGATGTATTCACACAAACCTGTTGCCTGTGATGAAGCAGCGGTGGGGTGCAGTGATGTAAGAAACAGGAGCCCTCTCCTCTTTTTAATGAAGATCTCGAATTCCTTCAGGTGTACGTGGGCGGTGCCGCTGATGCCTGCCAGCTGACTAAAAGCAAAGCAACAGGTTCTGCACTGGTGTGGAGGCAATTAGTGTTGCAGTCACTAGAGCATAGTCCATAGATCTCATTAGAGAGCCTCAGTTATGAAAGCAGCACAGCAAAAATTCAGATATATAAGAGGAAAGATGTTGATATTATTGGATCGAGGGGTTATAGGCCCAATCAAGACAAAGTTTATAGAGCAGACATGAAATATAATTACATCTTTGCCAATTACTGTGTACTGAAACTGAAACTACTTTTTTTAGTGCGTCACTTTTAAAGCTATCCCTGAAAAGACAAAACCCTTATTTCTATACAGTTATGGTTAGCAGACTGCCACTGTGAAAAATTATTTTACAGATGTTCTAACAAGGCAATGCTGTTTAGTGGCCACATTTAATATTTGCAACTAAGTGAAGAGATTGGGTCAGTTGGATGGGTTGACAAAACTGGTAGAGTTTAGACAAATGATCTGCATTGGCAATTAAGATTTTTTTATTTTTGTATTTGCATAAATGACAGGTTATTGCAGTTTCAACAGTTTTACCAGTAACTGATATTCTTATGGCTCAGTCACACTAAAAGAGGCAACTTGCTTGTGACTAGATAGAAAACTGAAAACTCAATCGTTTCCCAGTGACTGCATTGAACATTTTTGCATTTGACAACTAATTGCAAGCATTTCTGTCAACCAAGTAGTTGCCCAGAGGGTGAACTTATAACACCCTCAACCTCTGGGCAACCACTGGGTTGCCTGGTGGGAGGCAGCCTGACTACAAAAAAAATTCCCGGTCCGATTTCAACTGATTGCAGTCATTGTCAGATTAGCAAAGGCTTTCAAATAATTGCAATCTAATTTTAAATGCAGACAGTTAGCCAACAACTTGCAATCGGTCTAAGTCAGCCTGCACAGCTGAATGCAACTCATGACGCATCTCTTTGCAATAGGGGACTCGACTCAACCGGTTGCCAGCTGGTTGTATTCTGGTTATATTCCTATTTAGAAGCAAGGATGCCGAGTGCCTATGGCATGTTGCAATCAAATTGCCTTTCTGCAGCAACTACATTACTATTTGTGGAGGAATTTTTACATTCCTGTTTCAAATTAACATGATGTATCAGACATGAGACATGACGTAAAACTGAGGAAAACACAGAAAGCCATCAACTGAAACTAGAAAATTTAGCTTTTCAAATAATTACCCCAAATGATTCACTGATGATCAAAATAGCTTCATAGGTACTTCAACTAATTTTTGCTTGTATGGAGCCATTTCTAAACCCAAGCTTGACGTTGACACTGAAAAAAAAAAAAAAAGAGGGTGTTTAACATGCAAAAGATGATGAGGCTTTTCTAACTAATATAATTAGGTAATCACGTCTGCTTTTCATCTAAATGACATTTTAGATGAGTAATATGTCAGGGGACAGTTGCCACCAGCTACAGCAAGCAGGCATCAGCACAAGCATGATAATTCCAAGGAACACCCAGCAAAAATAGATTCTTACCATGGTGATTTTGGTAAAAGGCCATTTCTATGATCTATGTGTTCTAGGCTCTCGTTAATGAAACACGGCAATGTAATATGTTTTTCTTTGATTTTCTGTCAGTGGAGTTTGAGCTTCTGCGGGTGGCGTTTTCTCAGATGAGAGCACATGTGTGCATAAAGGGAAAGCATCAGGGGTAACTAAAAGCAGAGAGAGAGCAATCACTGGAGCCACTGCCGGTCCCTTCTTATAGCTTCTATTTCATCAGGCCAGGGGGAATGAGGCCATGTCGCTGCCATGCTCAAAGAGACAATAATGATGCTGTCATTTCAGAGCCACAGACAGCGACAATGGGGAGGATGATCATCGGAACTGACTGTGCATAAAATCTCACAAATTTTCTCCCTGCCTGC
Source organism: Archocentrus centrarchus (assembly GCF_007364275.1). Classification (NCBI taxonomy): domain Eukaryota; kingdom Metazoa; phylum Chordata; class Actinopteri; order Cichliformes; family Cichlidae; genus Archocentrus; species Archocentrus centrarchus. Next base: position 23,328,773 of record NC_044367.1, on the reverse strand, counting down.
GCAATACGTCAGTGATTAGAAGTGACAGAAGCTTTTTGAGGAACCTTGCGGGCTCTTTTGTATCAAGGATCTGAATAAAGTGTTGTGCCCCTGAGGGTGACTCATGTTTGCTGAATGTTGCTGGAAGATAATGTGCAACTTGACCGACTTGACCTCCTTTAAAAACGGGACACCAAATTGTATTACCCAAAATGAACCATTCAAACTTTTGAGTCCTTTAATGTAGAAAAGAACCTCATATTGACGCTATGGTTAAATCACACTCTTAACTGTATTGTTAGTACAAATAATGAGACTGACTGAGCAGTCAAAGTAAAAGACTTTGTATAAGGAACTACTTCTAGAAAGCTGAGGACACTGTAGAAAATGTAAAGAAAACCAGAAGGCAATGATTTGCAAACCACATAAAACCATATTTATTTTCACAATAGAATGTCTAAACTAAGAAATTTTACAATTTTATAAAAAGTATCAGTTCAAAATATTCCTCCAGCTCATTCTTTTTAGTACCACTTACTTTTCCAGCCTTTTGTTTCCCTGTCCCAACTTTTTTGAGATGTGTTGCTACCATCTAATTCAAAATGAGCTAATATTTTTTCTTAAAATGGTACATTCTGATTTAACCATTTAACCATTTGGTATGATTTTTATGTTCAGTTGTGAATAAAATATGGGTTTATGAGACCTGCAAATTCAGTTTTTATTTACGTTTTACAGTGTCCCACTTTTTTGGAATTGGAGTTCCATGTTAAATCCGGGGTCCTCAGTGGTTTTAATAACAATGTTCCATTAAGCACCAAAAATGGTTGAAATTTTTGTCAGCTTTACTACTTATATATACAACCAGCATTTAGGGTGCAATATGATACTGATATTTACTCAACTGGAATGAAGGCAGCATAAAAAAGCCATAGAGAAAGACTTGCCTTTTTTGTTTTCATCCACTGGTTTTAAAGCTTGGAAATTTCAGAAATTAAAAGTTTAAATTTAATTCTTTCAAATCTTTTTATGCTTTGTCATTTGTTTGAGATTTGACTGCAACAAATGTTTAATTATTTCCAACTGTAAAAATAGCACCACAAACTGTTTATCTCAATGCACCCACCTAATAATTGTGAGACTGGAAGCATTTTCTTTAGTCATAGATGTTTCCATTTGCTATGTTTGATTGAAAAACAAGCTGCCATATTAGCTTCTTGCAAAGTTGCGCCAGTTTCCATTTAGTTCTGGGTATGTAGCATGCAGCAAATTAACCAGAGCTTAAAAACCGAAACGTAAAGCTGAAAACATTAAATCCCACAGCACAGAGTTGGAATTGCAGCTTTTATCATGCTACACAGTCAGAGACAGCTTGTGGCAAGAGAGCATCGCTTCAGTGGAATAAGATTTTTTTTTTAATAAATTTTTTAAGGATGCGTTGATAACATGATGGAATAAATATTGTCAGCTATAACTCAGATGGCACAAACAAATCCTATCATTAAAAAACCTGCCAATATACGGTATAATATAGTGAATGAAAAATGTTAATAGGAGTTTAAGTTTGTTGCTTGCAGCAATTTGTAGGAGTCACTCCTTAGTTTATTAAATACATGCAGTTTAATACAGTGGCAGGATGCATATCAGCATCACCATATTAAGGAATGTTAATAATTCCTGACACAAAGACAGGATCAGTAATGGAAAATTACAGTCTGTATGTTTCTATACACGGCCACAGATTTAGTTATTTGTTACAAAGCATCAGAACTGAATCATAATCTCAGAAACCAAAATGGCTAAAGCCAGGCCTGAACATCAGATGTGCAGCTCTAAGAATAATGATATTGGGAATAATTTATGCATTATACCTCAACATGCTCCCATCATAAAGCCAGCATGATAAACTGAGTGCATATGAAGTACAACATAATATATGTTAGCAAATGGTCTCGCCCCAAACAGCACTGAAAACACATTTGCATAGGTGGACATGTATTGCTACAGCTACTGCAGAGAAGATATAAGATCCAGAGCATCTAACTTTAATAACTGCAAGAGTTCAAAGACTGGGCAGGGGGTGCATTTATAGCCAAAATAACAAGTTTTTCAAATTAAGAAGTGTCATCATGAAAAGAAATAATAAAGAGAAGTTGATAATGTAAGACTATATACTGCTCAAAAAACACTTTGAAACCACATCAGAGCTCAACAGGAAAAAAGATTATGCTGGATATCTTTGCTGATATGGACTGGGTAACGTGTCAGGAACAAAAGGATGCCACATCATGTGATGGAAATTAAAGTTATCAACGTACAGAGAGCTGAATTCAAAGACACCCCGAAATTCAAAGTGAAAAAAAATTATACGGCAGGCTAATCCATTAATTGTACTCAGTAGTTTGAATGGCCCCCACATGCTTGTATGCGCACCTGACAACACCGTGACATGCTCCTAATGAGACGATGGAGTGTGTCCAGGGGGTCTCCTCCCAGATCTGGACCAAAGCATCGCTGAGCTCCTGGACTATCTGAGGTGCAGCCTGGCATTGTTGAATGGACCAAAACATAATGTCCCAGAGGTGTTCTGTTGGAAAGCATGGAGGCCAGTCACTGTTATCCTCCAGGAACTGCCTGCGTTCTCTCGCCACATGAAGCCAGGGATTGATGTGCACTAGGAAGAACCCAGGACCCACTGAACCAGCGTAGGATTTGACAATGGGTCCAAGGATTTCATCCTGATACCTAATGGCAGTCAGGGTGCCGTTGCCTAGCCTGTAGAGGTCTGTGCATCTTACCATGGAAATGCCTCCCCAGACCATCACTGACCCACCACCAAACGGCTCATGCTGAAGATGTTACAGGCATGTATGTGTAGGTTCTCAGTCATCCAGGTCATGGTAGTCTCTGGAGCTTGAAAAAAGGCGACTGGACTTCTTTAAATTTCTTGAAGATGTTTCACCTCTCATCTGAAAGGCTACTTCAGTTCTTCAGTACAGGCAGCATAATGTTCCCCATGGGTTCTCCAGACCCTTTCACATTTGTCACATGCTTAGTGTGAACCTGCTCTTATCTCTGAAAAGCACAGGGTGCCAGTGGTGGATCTGCCAATTCTGTTATTCTATGGCAAATGCAAGTCAGGCTCCACGGTGCCATGCAGTGAGCACAAGGCCCACTAGAGGACATTGGGCCATCAGGGCACCCTTAAGAAGTCTATTTCTGGTTGTTTGGTCTGAGACATTGACACCAGTGGCCTGCTGGAGGTCATTTTGTAGCTCTGGCAGTGCTCATCCTGTTCCCCCTTGCACAAAGAACCAAATACCGATCCTGATGATGGGTTAAGGACCTTCTCCCATCCTACCCAGCTCTCCTAGAGTAACTGCCTGTTTCCTTGAATCTCCTCCATGCTCTTGAGACTGTTCTGAGAGACACTGCAAACTTTCTGGCAGTGGAATGTTTTGATGTTTTGCCATTGCCAGAGGAGGAGTTGGACTACCTGTGCAGTCTCTGCAGGGCTGGTGCTTCCTAGCCAAATGCAAAACAGTCAGAAAAGATGAGAAGGGAAAAAATGTCAGTGACCTCCACCTGTAAAACCATTCCTGTTTTGGGAGTTGTCTCATTGTTATAAAATGTCTCACTATATTTCTCAGTCCCAGTATCTAATTTTTCATTGCTCTGGTCAGTGTGAACATGGGAAGATTTAACAGTACAGGGCTAACAAGTTTAGTCCAAAATATATTAAAAAATATATACTTTACTGATTTAAACATTTTTGCGTTCATGTAATGAACATTACAAGATTCATATGTGGGAGGATATTTAGCTTTGTAATGTAGTAGGTGACACAGTATTCACAAGCACTGCTCCCACAAGGCATATAATTCACATTCTTGGGGTAACTAATCATCCCCTGTGTGCCTGTGACACATTTTTCTTTTCCTGAATCTACTCTACCACTGCCAACATCAGCAATTTCCAATAACTGCTTCATCTTTTCCAGGACATTTCCACCTTCCTATTTTTCACTCCAGTTGTGGACAGCATGGCAGCATGTTACACTTTCTCAATAAACCTGCAGGAACATATGGGGGCACTTTCGATTTTCCCCAGGCTGGCAAACCATCCTCGTGATGAACTGGCCAATAGGGTTTTAAAAAGCGCTTTTTAAAACCAAAGTTGAAGCAATGGGCACTACTATGTGGCAACAGGAAGTGTGTAAGATTTAAACATTTGTTGGATTTAGAAGTTGGAGGTGCACCCAATCACAGCGATCCATCCCTGTCATTTGGTGGGCACTTTGTGGACAGTCTGTGGCACTCGCAGACCTGTGTTCAAAAAACACAGTGGTAGTTTTACCTCTTAAAATGAGCCACCTATTCAGAATCCTAGCCCCCAGGAATCTCCATGCCAGCGGCTATTTTTGCATCATCATTTATGTTTAGAAATGTGAAGCAGTGGTGTGAAGCTCCACTATCAGCTAATTTAATATTAGCTATGTTAATATAAATGGGCTGTGCTTGCATTACAATACAGTTAGGTTTACTAATTTTAAGAATGACTATGTTTACATTAGATTATGAATTTCCCTCTGGGATCAATAAAGTTATTCTTATTGTTAAAATCCTAATACAATGAATGAGCAAACACCATCAGTCTCAACAATAAAACCACATGCACCTTAAGTGATATCTTATTACCATGCATTAATCAGTAGGGACAGATAGAGTCCTGATATTCATATGGATGTTACTTTATATGTACCACCTACCTAAACACTGCCGAAGACCAAGCACGCTTCATGTAGCGACGCACTTCCTGGCAGTGGTCTCCACGAATGAGGAAGTGTACTGCACCATAAAAACTACTTAGAAAAATCTATAGGAGCACCATAAAGACCCCAAGATATCAGACTTCATTCCTTTGCTTGCAAACATCTCATGCAGAACTCCACAATCCATCAGTAATTTCTTACCTGAATTTGTTCATACTTAGTTGTTTGTAGGTAATTTACCTACCTCGTGTGTATGCATGGACTTCACATGATGAAGGCCATGCATACACATGACACATGGCCTTCGATTGTATGAACACACAATGAAGGCCAGGCTATCTTAGGTCACAGCCAGCCTCAAGTGGCCATTATGTTGCATGCATCCTAAGCTTTAAGGAACTGCTGTGTTAATGTCAGATACTGACAGAGATTGTCAAAGTGGGTATTTTGAAAAAAAAAGGTAAAAATATATATTTCAATGCAAAGGTTTAGTCCCTTTTGAGTAACACATCACCCTTTGCAATTGAAAAATACGTACACATATGATTAACAACTAAAATAGTTATCATAGTTATAACTATGCTACGGCACAGGCAGATAAGATCAGTTAAATAGATTTTAGGTACATGAAGTCTAATCACTGAATCTACCCCTGTCCTTGGCAGAAATGGTGTGAGAGGATTTGTACTTTGAGATAAAGGTCAGCTGCACAGCAAGGTCAGCACAGAAATTAAAGTGCCATTTAATCCAAGTGCAAAGGAAAGATGAGAACTGAAGTAAGAAATAAAGGTTAACCTTGTGCACCTTCTTCTCCACCAAACATGGTTCCACATTATTAAGCCAGACCACTTAGACATGAACATGACATTAACTTTTTAATAATTGGTTTTGCTGGGCTGTAAACAATATAGCTGCCATCCTAGAGATAAAGCCTGCATTTAACGTGTTCCCTCAGACTGCAACTACCGCTCACACCCAGAAAAGCGTGGCCCATTAAGTGGGTTATCATTCTTTATTTGTGATCTATTACGGGTTAATATGTTTTCCAGCCTCCGGGCATGTTTTTCCAGCCGTATGTGATGCATGGACTTTTGTGTTACTCTTGCTGCTGTAACACAATTTAAAGTACCATGAATTTTCTATTGACCTTCTGTGATGGTGTTTGTTTCAGTGCTGTATAGGAAATAAAAGAAATATATCCTTTGAAGATCCATTCTTTTTGCTGCAGGCGCACAGCATTTTCATCACCATAATCATACTGATTTCGGCAAAACATTCATATCCTTGGTGTAGTTGTGTAATTACACAAGGACATCGTCTCCATCATATCAAAGTCTGCTGCTTGGTGACAAATGACTATAAAAAACAGATAGTGATCTGATTCACTATTCACTCCACCCACATACTCAAAGGACTTTTTTTTAGTTGATGTTTTAGATTTTAGTGTAAAATGGGTGTGTGTTTGTGTGTGTGTGTGTGTGTGTGTGTGTGTGTGTGTGTGTGTGTGTGTGTGTGTGTGTGTGTGTGTGTGTGTGTGTGTGTGTGTGTGTGTGTGTGTGTGTGCGTGCATGTTGGAGGAGAAAGCAAAATGTGGACTGTTTTTCTCGGCACACTGTCATGCAGCAGGAGTCTGCCATAGAAATTCTGCTCTTAAATATGTCCTTGAACAGATTTTAGATGGATTAACAAATGGCAGCATGATTCATGTGCTGGAAATGGTTTTGCATGGTGTAGCCCTGCAAAAAAATCCTATAGGAATGGGTGATATTTAGAAAAAGTATTTTAAAAGCTCTTATTTTTGCTTTCTTTTGTATTGTAAAGGTAGCCACAAGAGGGCAAGTTTTTTTTGCAATACAGTGGGTTAATGTGATGTTTTTAATCTCTCATATTACTGATTCATATATAATCATGTGACTTTTGTTACTTTTTTTTTGCATACATTAGGAACGTTAGAAACCACACTTTCCAATGTTTCCGATGCTTGTTATCTTAATTTCATTGTCTGTATTGTCTCTCCAAATTATGTCCAAACAATGCAGTTTATTGAACAGTATCTGATGCATAAAGTGCAAATAAACAACACACTATTTTGCACAAAATCCAGCAAACTACTCAGCACATCCATACACACCTAGGGATGCAATCTGCCCATTTATCATGCGGCTATAACGCTGTGTGGATTGTGATTGATCACCGGTTTTTTGTAAACCTAGTGGAGTCTTTATCATAAGTTTAATCATTCACAACTGTGTTAAAATTAGTATTTAATTATTTGCATTACTAAATAGCTTTACAGGTCCTGGGTGGACACTGGATGTTTAAGCTGATGCCCTCTGGTAAGAGATTCAGGGCGCTGACAGACAAATAGACTCAGCGACAGCTTTTATAACTGGGCAATAGCCCTAATCAATGCAAACACCTGACCTGATCTGATTAGCTTTCTGTTTTCTTTTAGCACCAATTAGGAACAGTATTCCAGTTTTGTTGTGCTTTTGTACTGAGTGGTTGTTTAACGGACCAGAGTTGGATCAGGTATACTGAGCAATGCAATCAGTTGGCAAAGCAGATGTCCACTATTTTATGTAATGAAAGTCTTCTTCCCAAACAGTTTACAAAATAACAGGTTATTACACATGCATCACACCACAAACATAATTGTTTCTTACCAAAGCACAATCAGGAATCCGACAATGTTAAATGTGTGACAGTTTTTTAGAGTAGGGCTCCCTGGTGTAAATTAGCTTTAATACATGTGGCATTTCATGTCCACTTTAATAAAAGGATTGTTTAGGAATTACAGATGTTTTGATACTCAGTCATTCATTAGAGGTACAAAAGCAAATGGGCAATTAATTCAGTACTTGTGTTAAATCATTTGAATTAAAGCGGAGCATGTGCACTTCAAACACGATTGTTTGATTTGTGTGTACAGGGTATACAGAGACAAAACAACAAAAATAAAGTGTCTAAATACTATGACTAACTCTGCAGTTATAAAAGTATGTTCCCCCAAAGCCCATAAGTTGCATCAAAATGTTAAAATCACCTAAACCTTAGACAGCTTAAAAAGAAAAAAAAACTGAACATACTGTAATAATGAATTGAACTTTGAAAATATCCCACTCTTTTTCCACTGATAGAGCAGTCACTCGAGACTGTAAGACCCAACTGACCAACCTGTGCATCACCTGGACCGACTACAAGAAAGCCCATGACTCGATGCTGCACACATGGATCCTAGAATCAGAATCAGAATCAATTTATTTTCATTACATGTCAGACATGTAACGAAAAGAAGTTCCAGGACACCCATCCAAAAGACAAACAAATCGAACAAACAGGGGAGATAAGTGTCTCCAGCCTTGCAGCCTCTATAAGAGGTGCTGCCGTTTTACAAAGATAAGAGGGAAACAAAACTAACAATAGGATAGATGAGGAGAAAAAAAGAACATCTCATATTTTGCCCCATAATGGGGGCACAGTATGGGGTTAAAAAAAAACAAACCTCTGCAATAGTGCAGGAAGCACATAAAAAGCATGGGAGAGGGGAGGGGAGAATGCCTAGAATCGTACAAGATCAACAGGAACCTAAGGGCCTTCATCAAGAACTTCGAAAGTGACTTGAAGTCACCATCAAGAGCAGGATTTACCAAGGGGATGCTCTGTCCCCACTGCTGTTCTGCATAGGCCTGAACCCCCTCAGCCAGATCATCAACAAGACTGGCTACAGATACCGACTATGGAATGGAGCAAACATCAGCCAACTCCTCTAGATGGATGACATCAAGCTGTATGCTTAGAGTGAACGAGATATCGATTCACTGATCCACACCACCAGGATGTACAGCAGTGATATTGGAATGTCGTTCGGACTGGAGAAGTATAGTTGGATGGTAACTAAGAGAGGAAAAGTAGTCAGAACTGAGGGCATTACACTACCAGAAGGCAACATTGCAGACATTGAGGACAGCTACAAGTACCTTGGAATCTCACAGGCAAATGGGACCCATGAAGAGGCCTCTAGGAAAGCTGCAATCTCCAAGTACCTGCAGAGAGTAAGGCAAGTCCTGAAGAGTCCACTGAATGGAAAGAACAAGATCCGGGCTATCAACATCTACACCCTGCCAGTTGTCAGATACCCTGCTGGGATAATAAGCTGACCAAAGGAGGAGATGGAAGCCACTGATGCTTCAGTGGCAATCCATCTAGACAATACTGTCTAAATACAAACAGACAAACTTGTGATGGTTAACCAACCGAACATCATAGTGGTGGACAAACAAAGGAAGAAGGCCGTGATAGTGATAGACGTTGCAATACCAAGTGACGGCAATATCAAGAAGAAGGAGCAGGAGAAGCTCGACAATTACCAAGGGCTCAGAGAGGAGCTGGAAAGGATGTGGAAGATGAAGGTAACAGTGGTCCCCGTGGTAATCAGAACACTCGGGGCAGTGACTCTCAAGCTGGGACAGTGGCTCCAGCAGATTCCTGGAACAACATCTGAGATCTCTGTCCAGAAGAGCGCAATGCTGGGAACAGCTAAGATACTGCGCAGGACCCTCAAGCTCCCAGGCCTGGTAGAGGACCCGAGCTTGGAGGGCAAAAATAGACCGCCTGTATATATTTATATAATATAAAAACTGGTACTAATATATATATATATATATATATATATATATATATATATATATTGTTAGTACCAGTCAAAAGTGCATCCAAACTTTTAAACTGATACTGTCTATATATTGATGAAATTAAATAATGCTCAAAATGAGAGTTTTACAATTTCATGGCAGTTTTTTGAAACCATTCCCCAATCTGTCTGAGAGTGATTGCAATCAGTCCAAGTTGAAATGCACCTGTTTGGAGACTGCTTGCCTGCAACTGTCTGATGATTGAAAGTGGTCACCTGGAGTCTGAGGATGTTGCACGCTGAGCCTCAGACCACTTGGTCAGCACCACTGCCTGCATTTGGTTGTGAAAAAAATCACTGCGATCACCGAGCAACCATTAATTTTTTCTAGTTGCAAAGAGATTATCATCCTATTTTTACTTTCATGTGACTGATTCATAATGGAACCATGAAGAGTTTCTGTAATCAGTAGAGCAGCACAGTTTAATGACCAGAAAAATGAAAGTGTAGTTAAATTTGACAGTTAACCTTTAATAACCCAAATTTCAAAAGTCACATCTTCAAAGTGGGTTCAGAGTGGAGCTGATAGCTGCTTGAAATATAAGAATCCATCTAGAAAATAATTAAATGAGTCAGAAAATGCTTTGTAACAGCACCCAAAATTTCAGTTAATGGGCTAAAACAGGCAAATCCAGCTGTTTAATGTGGCGTTAAGCAGCACTATTACATTATGTAAGGCTGCAGTAGATGGGAGCATCCCAAATACAGAATACAGAGAGTCAAATATCTCCTGCACCAAAAGGTGAAATTAAAACATGAGAATCAAAACAAATGGGAGGCCTGGTGCCCTGAAGGTCTAGGAGGTCCAAGATGGGTACCAGATAATCACATTGTCCCTGCTTGCTTTATTGCTTATCATCTTATTCACTCTCTTTTTTTCTTTCTTACCTGCCAGTCTTTGATAACGGCTTTTAAAAATAAAATTTAAAAAACCAAATAACAAGAAGTTTTGTCCATTAGCAGATGGTTTGTCTCACTTGACTTTCTTGTGTCCTCCACCCTCCTGACACCCATTAATGCATTTCAGTAGCCATGAAACAAACCACACTGAAATCTGAGCTGAGGGCATCTTGGCCTTTCCAATCGCATTTCATTTGTGGGGGTGTGATCCTCTCAGCTGGAGTTCTGCCCTTTGAAAATGGCTCAAAAATCACATTTTATAGGAGAAAAGGGAGTGAGTGGGTAAAAATATCAATTTAGTTTGTTTTGTGGGGTTTTTCTCATTGATTTACCCGGCAGTATTAGTCCATTTTTGTCGTGTCAGAAAACGTAAACTGTTTTGACTTTTTAACCTGTTGCTATTAATCTTCTAATCGTTAATTTGGAGAACTGTATTCATTTTAGTGGATTTATTGTGGCTCATGTGCAGTTATTTGGCAAGGCTGATCATAGTTAGTTTATTTGGTGTTGGTTAATTTGATTTTTCTTTTATATTTTTTAAAATGGTTGAATCACCTGGGCTACACTGGTGTGAGTGGCAGGTTAGTAAAGCAGATGCCACCAATACTAAATGACAGCATGTTTTTAAAAGTGTTTGTAAATTTATGGAAAAAAGGAAAAAATTAATTACAATTAATGGCTCAGTGGAGAGTGCTGGCATGATCACTGCCTATGGCTCCTCCCACCAAACCACTTAACAAATGTCATGCTAATTTACACATTATTAACATTATATTTATAGAACAAGAGTGTTCGAAAGAACACACTTGTCGCCTGCTCGAAAGCTGGTCACAGAGTATATTCATGTATATCAAAGTAAGCGATTAAGTTTTGAGCTTAGCAGTTAATATTTACAATGTTCTTCAACAGGTACTGTCTAGCACTGTCTATATTTTATTTCATTCAATATTGATATAGATAGCTGACATAGTGAATACAGAGATATATTACTGAGATGGATTTTAGTTTTTTGGATTTTTGGATTTTTTTGTGATTTTTGCTATTTTTGCTGGCACAGTTCTACATTTCAGCAGTTTAGCAGCACAAAAAGGAAAACTGTGCATCTCTGACAGCTGCCCCTGTGTCTCTGTGAAGGTGTCATCTCATGTGCAGTATTATCCCTTACTGCAGTGGTTCTCAAATCCAGGCCTCATGGCCCAGCGTCCTGCAGGTTTTAGATGTGTCTCTGCTTCAACACACCTGAATCACATATAGAAGTCATAAGCAGGACTCTGGAGAACTCGACTGCATACTGAGGAGGTAATTCAGCCATTTGATTCAGGTGTTTTGGATCAGGGACACATCTAAAACCTGCAGGACACCGGGCCACGAGGCCTGGATTTGAGAACCACTGCCTTACTGCAACAGTTTTCAAGTTTCTGCCTTGACACCTCTTTGCTTTAGACGTGCATTAACACCAAATTTCATCAAGTGTGAACCATTGCCCTTTTTATTTTTGTCACAGCACATATGCTCTGGTCACATGCCAGTGGCACTATTTTTACAGTTAACACTGCGTATTTTTCTAATGAGTCTATTTACACTACTAAATTTGTTATTGTTTGTTTATAGTATAATTTGTTTCCAGGGCTTTAACAAAGCAGGTCAGGCAGTCTTTTATAGCAGTTCTACTGCTGATTATTCAGTGGGTCAAGCTGTGTACTTCAACATCAACAGGGTTGATTTGTCAGACTGAAAATAAGGATTTACTATGATTGTTCAGAATGATATGAATCAAACCTAGGATGGTGAACCTTGGAGAAAATAAAAATCCTGTTTTAACTTCATTCAAAGCTAAACCCTCTTTTAGCTTAATTTTTTAGCACTTCCTGAATGAGAGGTGTAGAGGAAAGAGAGTCATCAGTTAAAATTCTTAAGCATTTGTATTGATTTACTAACTCTCGCTCAGAGCCCTGATTTGTAGTGATACATGATAGGTTTAGTGGTTTTGATATTGTAACTGACAACATTGCGAGATTAGTTTTGTGAATGTAGTATTGTTCTAAGAATTTGACTGCAGTCGTATGTTATCATTTGTGTAATTACTGTTTTCCGCACCACGGATTGCGCAATCCGTGGTGCGGCTCAGTATAGTCATTGCCAATGACTACTAACTGTGCTGGCATGCTATGCAGTGAGACCGGATTACTTTCCCTTTGCATGTGGCTATTAAAATGTTCTAACACTTTTACTATATGAACTAAATTTCCATATTTTAGCTGGTGTATATAATGCACAGTTTTTGTTTTGTTTTTTTCATTAACAACTGTATGTGTGTGTAATGCATTCTTGTGTTGAGCGATCATGAAACTGCTGCGAAGAGACACTAGGTGAGGCACGCAGTTCTCGTGCCTCATGGTAGGGGGCGCTGGTGATCCCAGGGACTCTACGACTCCTCGGCGGCAAGCTACCATAAACAGTTAGCAAGGCCAGTTAGTTTTTCCTGTTGCTTGGCCTTATGTTCAACATGGAAGATTACATAACTCAACTGAAAGAATTTTCTAAACTGGACTTTCAATCGAAGCAGAAGATAATAATTAAAGGAAGACCAACACCGGAGCTAAAAGGTTTGCTTCAGACTATGTTAATGTTAAACAAAACAACTGTTGCCAATCAAATGGTGAATAAGCTATATGTTTGTAAATCTGATGTGATGACGTCAGTGCCTCACCAGTCACGACCCTCACCGCACGTCACTGGTCTACACGTACCTGTAGGATGTGATCAGAGAGTTGTTATTATTGCTTACTTAATAATAACTCTGAACTTGTTGGGCTTTATGCTCTCAACATTTAAAACTAAGCTCCCCAGATTTTTCTTTACATGTAAGATTCACGCCTACTGTGCTGAAGTTAATACCAAATCCTGTAAGAGCCAGTTCATTATGATTTTAACTGATTTCTAACAGCCCATTAAATCACCAGTGCAGAGATTTTGTTGTGTGTTTTGTTTTTGATTTTTTTTTTTTTTTTGGCCATGATGCAAAGAACATGATAATAATAATAATAAAATACCAAAACTTGAATTTTCCTGGACCTCAGAGATCCACAGAGAATCACAAGTCTGTCTTAGTAAATAATCATTGTGGTGTGTGCAGTTTGTACATGAAGGTCAAAAATTTCAGACAGTTCTCAGCTCTAGAGGAGTGTACAAGTTTGCTGCAGCATTACGAGTTCAGCACTTGATCTGTGATATGTTCGGTTGCCAAAAGTATTCACTCACCCATCCAAAGCATTGAATCAAACACTTCTGAAAGGATGGGTCACTCTCGTGAGCTCAGTGAATTCTAGTGTGGTATCATGATAGGATGTCACCTATGCAACAAGTCCAATCATGAAATTTTCTTGTTATTAAATATTCCACAGTCAGCTGTTAGTGGTATTATAACAAAGTGTAAGCAATTGGGAACGACAGCAACTCAGCCACGAAGTGGTAGGCCCTGTAAAATCACAGAGTGGGGTCAGTGGATGCTGAGGGTCACACCATCACACCTTCAGATTAGCTCAAGAACAGTGTGTAGAGAGCTTCATGGAATGGGTTTCCATGGCCGAGCAGCTGCATCCAAGCCTTACATCACCAAGCAAAGTGTTGGATGCAGTAGTGTAAAGCACGCTACCACTGATGGATGGATGGATTAAGAATGGGATGTCACTCGAGTTCATATACATGTGAAGGCAGACAAATGAATACAATATAGTATATGAGGTTCAAACTTTAAAGAGAAAAAGTCTAAATGAAGCTTAAGCGTAAGTTCAGTAAGGAAGATCTGAAATCACTTATCTGCCTACTTTCCCGGGTATTAGGCTGCATCTCTGTTATATCACTCCCACTCTTCCACTCTGTCAAACTCAATGCTGACTTCATCACTTCTAGTCCAGTCAGCTTTCTGCTCACCGTGCTTTAAATATCACTGCTTATCTGTCATTCTCCCTACCAGCAACCCACCACCTCCCCTTCACCACCCAAGAGCTCCTACCTTGTGTGTGTGTGTGTGTGTGTGTGTGTGTGTGTGTGTGTGTGTGTGTGTGTGCGTGTGTGTGTGTGTGGGGGGGGGGGGGGGGGGGGGGGTCTGCTTCAATGGGCCATCAGAGTCTAATAACCAAATAGCTAATTGTATTTCTTATCAATAAATCATGTTCAATTTCTCCTAATGACCTCTCCTTATTGAAATGCCAGTCCATAAATGATCCAAGTGCCAAATTTCATAAGGGTTTTGCTATTTTAGCTGCTACACCCTATATTCAGTTTCTGTGCCCCTGCAAGCCTGCAAAAATTTATCTAATTATTAAAAACAGTTGGTATATTTATAAAAGTTATGTTATTCTGTTCAATTACTTTTGAGCCTCTGAAAATGGGGGATATTATGTGTAAAAAATAAATAAATAAAAATTTTTTTTATATATATATATATATATATATATATGTGTGTGTGTGTGTGTATTTTTTTAAAGGCTCTGAGCAGTTAATGCAATGCTTTTGTCAAAGCCCTTGACTTAAAACTTAAAGTTTACCCTTCAATCACACCTTGATTGTTTGATTTTAAAATCCACTGTGATGGTGTAAAGAGGCAAATTTACAAAAACTGTCACTGTAGCACTCTGCCCCATTACACTGTAGGGCAACAAGTCCTTCAGCTAAAGCATCATAATGGCTGTTTGTTCCTACCACATGAAATGAGCCATGTAAGCATTCCTGAAACAGCATGTGGGAACGTTTCCATTTTAGATAACCAAGTCCATCTTACAAGGGAGGTAGTGCTGCGCAAACATAGATGACTTTCCACCAGGATACTAGGGTTTGAGTATTAAGTAGAAATATTTAAATTTAACTCTCACTGTTTGGTTAGATTCAACCACCCAAACCACTCTGTTAGAGTTGGGGAAAGACTCGAAAAGAAGCGCTTCCTTTTCAGTTAACAGGCTTCCAGATCAAAAGGTGACGACACCAGAACACATTCTCATGCTCTTACTATGCTCTGGAGGGTTTTTAAATTTAAAACATAAACACAGGTGAGATGCTTTTACAAATGGCCTGTGGTTTTGATTTTTGCAGGCTCCTGCAGAGACAGTAGACAGAGAGGAGAGAAAGAGCCTCAACAACTCATTTCAGACAGTTTTTCTCATTAGCACAAAGAGCATCAGTGGCACCACGCCATCTGACCTGGTGTTAACTGCCTGTCAAACACTAAATTCTTCACCACATTGGTGTCAAGGCTCACATCCTCCCCATAGCTGTATCTGTTGCAGGGAAGCCCTATAAAACTCCCCCTGAGGATTTAACCTATTACAATAAATAGCCACAGTAAAACACGAGCTTCTCTAAAGGCATATCCCCGACAGCCCCAACATGTCGACAAGCAGCCATGTATTAACTCTGATGGCCCTTTTTTCCAACTGTACAGCACTGATCAACAGCAGCAGACACACAAAGGCGTGTTTCCCAACAAAAATCTCTGCATTAGTGATCAAGTGAAGTTTGCAGGAAGAAACTGATATCCATAATCCGTGCTGTGGTTTATTGTTGCTGAGGTATCTTCCCTCAGAGAGGAGGTGTCTGTGTTGCAGCGAGCATTGCAGGGGCTTTGTGGTACAAATTGTTTCCTTGTTAATGATACCTCATTTGCCTTTCATCTGAATAAAATGAGGAGCCAATCAATGGGATTAACCGAAGGAGAAGCGAAGTGTGGAGTCAGCTGTGGTTTATAATGAGGAAAATTCTATAGTTCTGACTGACTGAATTGTAAAGGTATATGAGTACAATCTTATTGTTACAGAAACTATGCAACATACAGGAAAAACAGCAGTGGTGAAGCAAACATAATAACACTTGTCAGTCATGTGAATGAGCACTTGACCTTAACATAAAGAGTCAACAGCACTTCAGGCAACAGTAGCAGCAAACACGATTGTGTGTTTGGTCTAGTACTGTGCCGGTTTGGACAAGTAACTTGTTGCTTTATTTTCTAACATTTAGGGGACAGTGGTGTAAGATGAGCCACTTTTTACCTTTTTGGTTCTACAGGCAAAATTAAATAACTCAAGAGTACAATGAAAACGTCTACTCTTAGTTTGGATTGTTGCCTAACAAATGAAAATCTAAGAATGAGTGTATTACAAATAGATTTGGAAATATAACCACAAAAAAAAAGTGGCTCAGTTTGCCACAGGCATGGGGTAAGTTGATCCAGTTCACAGGGTAAATCGAACCACATAGGGGGTAAAGTGACCAGTCTATTTTTTTCCCATAAAACAGGCATAAAAAATGTATCTTCCCAGACAAAAGTTGAGGTTACCTGAAACAACACAAAATCAGTTGGATATGGTTTGATTTTCTTTTATTTACCACTGTTGAACAATAACTTTCAGGTGAGGGTATAAATGACGACTACCATGATGATCCAGTCATCATGGCATAGCCCCAAATGGAAATAAAACAAACTTAACATATTCAGAGACAAAACCATATTACAGTTACAATTTTACATCTTTTCAAACTGTTTCAGTTTTTTGAACTTGTGAGTACATAGGAGGTTGAACTTGAATGCCACTGCTCATTGAGGACGTCTACTCAACAATCCACTGATCGAGGCTGCAAGGAAATATGAGTTGGTGCTCCCTCCTAGAGCTACCTCCAACCCTCACACAGATATACTTCATCACCACTAGACAACAGAAGATTGGAAAAATGTTATTGCCTGCTCCATTGAATCTCGATATCTGTGGCAACATTTGGATATTAGCGTCAGAATAATATATAATCTGAAAGCATCATCTTTCCTTGTTTCAGCAGTTCAGGCTGCTGGTGGCGGTAGTGTAATGGTGTGGGGGGTATTTTCATGGCACACATTGGCCTGCTTAGTACCAACTAAGCATCATTTGAACACCACAGATTACCTGAGTATTGCTGCTGACCATGTCCATCCCTTTATGACCACAGTGTACCTCCTGATTGCTGCGTCCAGCATGATGGCGTGCCATGACGGGAAGCTCAAACTGGTTTAGTGAACATGACAGTGAGTTGAATAAATGCATAGATTTAAGCTGTTTTGACTGGTACTGTAAATAACAAGGTGTTTTGAAACAGCAGCATTTCAAAATTTAAGCTGGTGACTGCTCATTTTAGCAGCTATAATGAGAACTGACACATTTACTCAGCTGGGCTTCATTATTTTAGTTCACTAAACAAACACAAAAGGCATCTTGACATTTTACTGATTAATGTGCTCTCTGCTCATCAGTGTCTGTACCAGTTTAGTTAAAGGCAGGAGATGCTTCACACTGTGTAATTTGATTTTTTTTGAAGAAGTAACTTGTGGGCAATGTGGGTGTTGTGGAAATTCTCCTTGCATGTCTCAGAGGTGCTACTCTTTAGAAGAATAGAAGATACTGTGTGATGAATCAGATCCAGTTTAATGTTCATGCTTCTAGAGAGAAGGGCACAATCATTTGACGGTTGTGCTATGAAGGACTTCATAAAGTGAACATCAGACGCTGACCTCAGTACAAGATTGATTCAGTCAGTCATGAATTCAAGTGTTAGTTGTGTGTCTGGTTACCGCCCGTTTGAAGTATTGTAGGCAACCTCAATCCAGCAGCAGCAGTCGAACAATTTTCTGAATTTACATCTAAAGAAACAATTTCAGTCAGTAACAGCAAAACCGAACAACCTTGGGCTCTGAAGATAAGAGATGCTTGGAAGAATTTTGAAGCACAATAAGTCGCTATGTCCCAATCACGAGGCCAGGGTGACATTTGAAAGAAAAAAAAAATCCCCCCAAGAAAATTACATTTTACTTTTGCCTAATCAAAGCTGAGAAATGATAACAGACTTACAATGAGAGAGTGACACGGGTGTTCGTATCCCTTTTTCTGAAAATTCCCAGCTGTTAAATTTGACAAAACAGAAATAAAGCACAGCAAATGCTACATCCAGTTTAGTAAATGCAATGACATTTTTTCTCCCCCCTTTTTTTTTTTGCACTCAAAAGAACAATGAGGAGAAACCAATGGGAAAATACTGTAATGCTAACGATGGCAATTGTCCTGGCATCAATCAACAGTCATAACGTAGAAGCCATAATGGTGTGAAACTGTGGGCATGTAGGGCAGGAGTATAATCGGGGTTTTAAGCTGGATTTGACAAGTAGGGGAACCCTAAGATCAGGTTTAGTGGTGCAACATGGGGAAAAGAAAGACTTAAAAAAAACGTCCCATGTTTTGTGAACTCCAGTGGATTTGATTTTGTGATCAGCTGACTTCTTTGTGGATTTATCCAACTGAAATCGACAAGATATAAGCAGACGTTACATGACCTATATGGCTGATTTCCAACACCTAGACAAGGATAAGAGGTAGAATTTGTTGAGTGTATCTAATCAGCATCATCACTTTATGTTTAAATTGACGTCTGCTCCCCTTGATGTAACCTAAGAGTGACCATTAATACCACAGCCTGGTCTGCGCCAGCTCAACACAGTGCATTACTTAACTTGACCACAGTAACACACTGCACTAAACTGCCTTTGAATAACATAAAATTGTTACACTTCAATTTGTTTTGCAAGACGTTTCACAAAAATATGATTCAGGAATAAATCATGTTTAGATCCCACATCTGGTTTTTTTTTTTTTTAATTAAATCAATTAAGACGTCAAAATTTCCTGTTTGCAACATTTCACTCTCTGTGCACTCCTCACCTTTGAAAACCACGTCTTCTCCTTTCTTCTCTTTGTTACACCTTTCTCCATCTCTGTGTCACTCCCTAATCTTTTTCGCTCTCCTTGGGAAACACAACAACTGTACATTTAGCTAGCAGACACATTTTATGACTGTGCACCTGATATTTGTTGAGCTGTGTGAAAAGTTGCATTTGAAATTGCCTGCCAGTTTAAAAACGTTACTCTTGTACATGCTTGTTCTGCAAGGCGTCGCAGCTACAAGAAGGAAAAGAAGAATGTGCCGAGAGTGTAAACAGGAGCCTGGCATGTCATTATCTTCTCATCACTTAGCAACAGAGGTGCAACGTAACAAAGTAAAAATACTTTGAGTTGGAGCAATGATTGTGAGCTGTAATTCTTTTCCCCACATGGAGCCACTACAACTGATCTTAGGGTTCTCCCCCCCCTGCCAAATCCCACTTTAACCCCTGACCCCTCTTTAGGTGTTCAGGCATCCTCCACAATGTGGGCGACAGCAAATAGAGCTATTTTTTTTTTTTAATGAATTCTTTCTTTTACTCTGTGTGTGTTCTACATAACAGCCTTCAAGCTGAGAATATAAATTAGAATTTAAATCGAAATAAAGTTTGAAACCTCATGTAATAATATTATTTTATTATTATGTTAATATAGCACAAGGTTCACTTAGATTTACACAAAAATATCCAGTAGAAACATCCCCCAAAGAGCTAATTTTTACTTTCTTATTGTGAGTACATTTCAGAGGCTGTACTTTTTTTTTGCTTTTACTTGAGTAAAGAAGTTGAGTCAGTACTTCAACTTCTACCCGAGTATCTTTTTAATACAAGTATCTGTACTTCTACTTCAGTACAGAAACTTTTGCCACTTCTTCTTAGCAAATATCATCATGTCGTCACTCTAAGCAATACCAGAGTAAAAATTAATTAATTCAACTGTTTTTGTATTAACCTGCCTTTCAGATTTAGCTGTTCATTAATTAAAGGTGCCAGAATGCTTCCAGCTTGAACTTCTCAATATAAATTTCTTGGAGGAAGTAAAAATTTTAAGGCCTGAAGTTTTTTTTATTTATTTTTTCATTTATTTATGGGGAGGGGGGGTAATCAGGCTTGTCATTTTATAAAAATGGGTTGGTTTCTTTATGTTTTATGGCTTTTGAGTTGAAAGATTCATTCTAACAGGACTTTCATAAGACAGCAATGTACTTCACTCAACAACCTTCCACCTTCAGTATGGTTCTATTTCAGGGTGTGGAGATGGGGTGTGGTGATGCAGGGCTGTCCAGCACTGCTACTGGGTTGGGAAAACTCTTCTTCCCAGCCAAAGTTGGGCAGTGGGGGAACGGTGTTGTGGAATGGTGTGCTTTGGGGGACAGGTGGAGCAGAGCATTCAAGGAGTGGTGGAGCTGTTGAACGTTTTCTAATCAGTGTCTATTTTTTATGCAGCATCATGCTGGTACCTGCATGTTCCATGGAAGCACAGCTTAAGATGGCAGCTGGTGTTCGTGCAGACATAATAAGACGGAGTGTGCATGACCACACCGGGTTATGCACAAGAGTTCACTCCGCTGGAGTGTGAATTGTGTGTGATAATATAAATAGTAGTGAGCAAACATGGAAGTTGAGCCCGTGTGTGAGTGAGCTTTGCTGCAGAGGGGCATATAGCATTGAAAGATTTAAATTCCCACATGGATTACAGTTCACTTTGATTCAGTTTCTTTACAATGCACTTCTTCACAACGATAAGTCTACTGTAAGGTGGGTTCAGAGCCAAAGATGTCCAAAACAAAGGTACAGAGAGAGCAAGGACAGAGAGGGCAAATCACAAACTACAAGACAGCATAAAAACTTAATGACATGACATAATATTTAAATGCATGAGTGGTAGAGAGGAGATTAGAAAAGAAGTGCTCAGGGCATCATAGGAGGTCCCCCAGCAGCCTCGGCCTGGAGCAGCATAAGTAAGGCAAGTTTAAGGGACATCAAATTAATACACTGTCAAGTCACACTGGTGGGTCGTTTTCTACTTAAATTGAATAAAATTGTTTCTCTGCAGGAGCACTGTAGTTAATCCACTAAAAACTGTTAATCTGTGTAATAACACCATGTTCTTTGAACCACATTTCAATCCAATTATTGAAATGGACACTTTAATTCTAATGATATTGCACATGTTCATTGTTTTATACTGATATTTTATGTGTCTAATTTAAAGTTATGAGTACAACAATATAAAATTCAAACCCCATTAGAATACTTGATTTGTGTTTGTTTCCTTGAAAGCTCTAGATCAGGACTTGGATTGGGTCTTCTATCTGATAAATTCACTTTACATCACACCAGTGGTTCTCAGACTGTGGGGCAACTGTGGGGTGGCCGGCCTCTCACCAGGTTGGCTGCCCGCTGCCTCTGGTTATCAGGTGCTCTTACCCTTTGGCCATGGGAGCTCTGGCTGGGCCTCCCTCTTCCTTCTGCTGGGGTGGGCTTGCAGATGTTATCAGCATGCAGACTATAATTTTGCTTTCTTATGCTGCTGGACAGGACAGGTAGAAAAGAAAAGAAAAACTGCGGGGCAGGTCCCGCTGATGGGTCCTAGAGTATAGATGCAGTGTGAATGACAAGAGGAAAATATCTGAAGTAAAGCTCATTTTAAAATGATTTCAGTAAATGATTTGCTATCTTTCTTATGTTTTTGGCATGGTCCTGGGCCGGTGGCCCAGTGTTTTGAGTTTCCTTTTGTATAGTTCTGTTTTGTTGTATTCTTCAGGTTGTGTTTTTTTAGTTTTTCTCAGTTTTCAGTTGGTTATTGCTTTGCATTCTGTTTTCCTTGGCCCTGGTCTTCCTGAGTCTCTGTGTTCCTGTTTGTTTCCCCCGGTGTTCTGACCGTTTTCGTGTTTAGTCTCCCTTCGGGTGGCTCCTTGTGTGATGTTTAGGTTCTGTCTGTGTTTTCTAGTCCTCGTATTCTGTTAAGTCTGCGTGTGCATTGTGGTGAGTCACTTCCTGTTTTATTTTGACAGTCTCGTGTTCCCTGTGCTTTGTGTTTAGTTTTGCTTCCCCTGTGTTATTAGGTTCATTTGTTTCACCTGTTGTTCCCTGTTGTTTCCACTCTCCCTGATTTCCTTGTGTGTATTTAAGCCCTCAGTTTTTCTCTGTTCTTTGTTGCAGTGTTGTCAGTGTTACCCCCTAGCTGTGTGTTTCAAGTTTAGTGTTTTGTTTTTGCCTTTCTCCCAGACTTTGTGTTTGATTTTGCTGTGGTTGAGAGTTCAGGTTTTTGTGGGGGGGATTTGTTTTTTGTATTATTAAGGTCACTTGCAAATAAAGCAGTTTGAGTTTAATTCTTTCTTCTGCGTTTGGGTCCACCCCTTCCAGCACACAGCCCCAATTGTGACAGTTTTATTGTGAATGAATGCCAAAACATGCGAGGTGGCTTCACAATTTTTTGCTTTTGAAGTTGGAAATGCAAGAAAGAGTGTAAGAGACACTGCATTAGTGCAAGCAGCTACAAAGCAATGTTCGTGCCAGCAGCAGCAGCTGGTGAATTTTTGCTAGTATGGATGAGTTAAGGAGGCTGGACAGGGCAGTGACACGCAGCCTGGCTGCAAACTTTTCCCCATAGACCACGATGACGAGCGAGACTGTTTACTATGACCAGGGTTGGTGTTACTCTTTTTAACTTTTCAGTGAAACCATGAAGAGTTCATACTTTAACTCCCAGAGGTCAGAAAACCCAGCAGGAAACACGAATGCAGAGTGAAATGTGGAATGTAACTTATTATAAACCTGTGAATTTACTCTTTACTGTCAGAATTTGGTACAAAATCATTTTGAAAGCCTAGAAGAGCCATATGGCTAGGAAAAGCAAAGGTATAATAATGAACATTAATAGCAAAAGTCAGCACCTGGAACCAAGCCAGCATTAAACTAATGTGTGTGGCTTCTGGGCTGGGAACTGCACTCATTAATAAAAACAAATACTAAATAGGCTTGTTTTGCTGCCAATTTCAAACTATGTAGTTTCATATTAAAATGTAGGTTAATGACAGCAATCAAATCAGATGTCAAGCTTTAACAGACAAGTGTGTCATTATTATCTATATGGCTTAGAAAATTCTGTTTTTTGTTGAGCTGTGGCAATATCAATAAGCGATAATGGCTCTCTTTTAGTCCTGTCAGGTCTGCAGTGGAACAAAATAAATTGGACCTAATTGCAGACAAAATAGAGATGGACTGACTTTGTAGTGAAAACACAGACACGTGGACTTTATACACACTGGAGAGAGGAATAATAATGCAGTTTTCTATGAAAAATCAGTCAATGCCTCTCATCAAACCCCTTGGAATCACTAGATTTTTTTTATTGTGCAATAATCATAGTATATGAAATGAAGGTTGCCAAAATTTTTTCTTTAGGCTATGAAATTTACAGGCCTCTGAAGTACATAGAAGTGGGTCTAAATATTGGTCTTTTAATTTTGTATTTTTGTTGTTGCTCTGGAGGGTTTTTTTGAGCCCTCATGCTTCCTGAGTAAAGTAGAGGTCTTTGAGATAAGATGGGGCCTGATTATTCAAGACCTTGAATGTGATGAGAAGGATTTTAAATTCTGTTCTAGATTTAACAGGGAGCCAATGAAGAGAAGCCAATATGGGAGAAATCTGCTCTTTCTAGTCCCTGTCAGTACTCTAGCTGCAGCATTTTGGATCAGCTGAAGGCTTTTCAGGGAGCTTTTAGGACAGCCTGATAATGAATTGCAATAGTCCAGCCTGGAAGTAATAAATGTATGAATTAGTTTTTCAGCCTCATTCTGAGAAAGGATGTTTCTAATCTTAGAAATATTACGCAAATCCAAGAAAGCGGTCCTACTTATATGTTTAATATGTGCATTGAAGGACATATACAAGTCAAAAATGACTCCAAGATTCCTCACAGTGTTACTGGAGGACAAGGTAATCCCATCTACAGTAAGTATGTGGTTAGACATCATGTTTCTAAGGCTTGCAGGCCTGAGTACAATAAGCTCAGTTTTATCTGCATTTAGAAGCAGGAAATTGGAGACATTCCTGCAGTTTAAATAACTGGTGTGTCATCTGGCTTCATGATAGATAAAGCTGGGAATCATCTGCATAGCAAGCACAAACAGATTGCATGTAACTAGCAACTTGACCTCATTCAGTTGCAAACTGAGAGCAGACTGATTCTGTCTTACTGCTGTTTTAGCACTTTATCACAAGCAGCAATTTTTTTTTCAACTAAACTCAACAGTGAATGTTTGTCTGTTTCTCTGTGTTAACTTGTGACAGACTGGCCACCTGTACAGGGTGTACCCTGCCCCTTGACCTATGACAGCTGGGATAGGCTCCAGGCCCCCCCGCAACCCAGAAATGCAAAAAGATGGATGAATGGAAACTCAGCAGCATGTTTCTTTGGCTGACTGAGAAGATTCTCTTCATTCTATTCTATTCACCGCTTTACGGTACACGTTGCATACTAAGGTTTAAAACTCCGAGCTCCCCTTAGATCAGCAGCTGCCTACAAAAGCCAGAGACATAAATAGAAAATTATCTTATGGACTCAGTCAGCAACAGTGCTCAAAATCTAATAGTAACATCCACTGCGGAGCAGCTAATGCAACATAAATGTATTAATAACATATTTGAAGGGACATTTCCTCCTAATGATATTAATATGTAATCCAATATAAAAATTATAAACTGCCATGTAATACAAGATTAAACAGCTCTGACAGAGGCTTGCTAAAAAAAAAAAAAAAAAAAATAGGAAAGCTTGTTTCAATTTCTTTCACTCTTATAAAAAAAAATCTCAAGACACAAGCTGTAAAAGCATCTGCATAATGGAAAAGCTGTAGGATGAATGTCTTTCAGCCTGATAATGAGCCTCTTCAGGCTTACAGCTTCCATAAAATGTTGAATTGTCTCCTGTAGGTTTATTCTCACATAAAATGTCTGCCGCACTTTGACAGCGTTCTCTTACAAAGAAACTTTTTCCATGTTCAGTCTCTTATCGCCTATAGATAAATATACATCTGACAGAAATTCTGGTGTTCAGCTGAACTTCTCTGAATAAAGAAACTAGAACTTGAGCACAGCACCTTTCCCTGAGCCGTTTCATACTGCAGGGTTTGTCAGCAGTGGGTAAATTGCCTTATCTCTCGAAATCTATGGAAATAATTTTACATTTAACTAAAAAGAGGTTTCCTTTCCCTGCAGACTTAAACATAAGCAAATAACTTGCAGTTTAATTGAGTTCATTCATTTTAGCCTTGCTTACCTTTAGAAAACAAGTTAATTGATCATAGACAACAGAAAGATGAGGGTTTCTATATGGCAATGCTCACAATGAGCTTTGTTTAGTTTTATTTATTTATTTATTTGTGTACACCACAGGACAAGTGTCATTTCTGTCCTGATTCCTGGGCTTGGTCATGTTTTTGATTTTGGGACCTTCCCTAATATATTTTAGTTTGAATTTCTGACTATTGTTTTTTGTTTTGTTCTGTTTCAATCAATCCAGTATCAGTAGTTAAGATGTTTGTGTTAGTGATTTTTTTTTTTTTTTTTTTGTATTTGTTTGGATTTCCTTACACACTCACAGGCCACTTCATTAGTTACACCTTGCCTAGCACCAGGTTGTACTCACTTTTGCTTTCAGAACTGTCTATGGGAAAAGTTCCTCAGAGACATGGTATCATCACAGCTCCACATCCATGATGTGACTCTGCCGTTGCACCACATCCTGAAAGTGCTCTAGGCAGGTTATCCTGCTGGAAGCAGCCATCAAAAGATGGATACACTGTGATCAGATGCACACAGTCAGCAACAATAGACCGTGGCCATTAAACTATGCTCAGCTTGTACTAAGTGGACCAAAGTGCGCCAAGAAATTATGCCACATATCATTACACCAGCAGCAGCAGCCTGAACTGCAAGATGGAGCCATGCTTTCATGTTGTTTCCACTAAATTCTGATCCCACCACCCGAAATTGAGACTTATTAGACCAGGCAGCATTTTTCCAATCTTCTATTGTCCAATTTTGCAAATTATAGCTGAAATTTCCTTTTCTTAGCTGACAGGAGTGGTACCTGCTGTAGCCCATCTGCTTGGAGGTTTGATGTGTTGTGTATTCAGATGTGTTATTCTGCATACCTCAGTTGTACAGTAGCAAGTGGTCATTTGAGTTACTGTTAACTTCCTCTCAGCTTGAAGCAGTATGGCCATTGTCCCTGACATCTGACAGCAACGAGGCCTTTTTATCCAGAGAACTGCTATTCACTGGATATTCTCTTTTTCATTCGCTGTAAACCCAAGACATGGTTGTGTGGGGAAAATCCCAGTAGATCAGCAGTTTATGAAATACTCTAAAAAATACTGAAATACTCTATGAAATGCACTTAGATCATCTTTCTTCCCCATTCTGATGCTCGCTTTGAACTCTCTGACCTCTTTTGACCACGTCTACATGGCTAAATGTATTAGTTGCTGCCATGTGATTGGCTGATGTGTTAACGAGCAGCAATAGTCCTTCCACTTAGTTTTTGTGTTCTTGGTTTAGTTTTTTTAGATTTTTATTTTGTACTTTTGTGGCTTTTTTTTTTTTTTTTTTTTTTTTTTTTTTGGACTATTCTTTGACATAATTAAAGAGTTTACCCTTTTTGTTGTTTTGTCTGCTGTGATTCATGAATTTTGGTCTTAAAACCCACAATTCATGATAGATTTAGTTTCACTGTATTCAAGACAATGCAGTTGATATTTCCCAACTGAACACCCCACACCAAAAAAATCTAGTCATATGAAAAGCACTACAGGCTAAACACATGAAAATTTGGGTGTGGCCTGACCCTTTAGAAGTTAAGACATTTCACATGCAGTCACTATTGTAATTCCTATTCTCATCAGTTTAGGCCTGTTTCATTAGTTTCTTTATTGGTGTTAGTATTTTATTTTTTAGTGTCATATCATCTTCAGACCTTCGTTGCCATAATGGCAAATGTAAATGAATTGGCATCGCAACAATTAGAAGAGCTAATTTCCCTCTTCATAGCAGCTTGCATTTTTTAGGCAGTTATTTAGCAAATACTATGACTTGCTGTGTGGTTAATTGTAACTGACTGCCCAAGAAATCTGTTCTCTAGTTTTTGTGAGTAAAATACTGTTTATATGTTAGCCCTAATTAGCAGGTCTGTGTCATAAAGTTTGAGGATATCAAGGTAACTGGCATTCCCTGATAACTTATTACTCCACCCACTTGTTCAAATATATGCACTTCTTATTCTAAAAACTACCCCAACATGGTGACAGTCATAATGCTAAAATCTTCTGCATTCTTTTTTATTTCTGTGTGTATTTAAGTCAAACAGGATTGTTAAAAACTGCCTTCTATAATTACATGTCTTTAAAAAAAAACTGAATTAGGCTTCTGTTAACTGATTGTGTTGCCTTTTGGAGCAGCTCTACGGTCTCAGGTTAGTCACCTCCACCTAAAAAAGTTTGACAGGTCAGTTATTTTCCTCTTTTAAATTGAGGCACCTAGCTGTGACTATTATTCCCCTCTAGTCACTCACCAGAATTACTCAGCTTTATCCAGCATTGTTCACGCTCATTAAGGTGGATGAGTTACAGCATGTACCATTTTTTTTTTAGAGTCAGAAAATACACTCATCAGTGTCCTCGCTTAAGAAAGAGAAACTGAAAAACTCGGGGGGGGGGGGGACCCATTAGGGAGAAAGTGTAACTTTGTTTCTTTATAATAATGACTAGTTATTTTTTGCACAGAGATGATGATTCCTCACAGCCAGGTGTTTTTTTCTGGTACTCAGAAACATCAGCATACATTTTCTAATAACTGTTAATATGAATATGTTGCACTCTGTATGTGTACGCATGTTTTTTGTGTTTGTTTGTTTTGTTTTTGGGGGTTTTTTGGTGCATTATTTTAAAATAAGCAGGCAAGGCAGAGACACCAACACAGGCAAACATGCTTAACTAAAAAAAGATATTTTTATTTTGATATAAGAAAAATATCCCAACTATATTAAATATAGTAAATGCAATTGGCTGCAGGGGCAACATGCAAAACAGGGATTAACCCAAACTGTTTATGCGCTTTGAGTCAGAGGAATGGTAAAAAATTAAAAATAATGACTTCTGTTTGGACTCTCAGATTCACCAGCTAGAAGACATGATCAATACAGTGGATTAGTGACAATAACATCTGATACAGCAGCACCCCTCTACACATACACGCTGTGAATGTCCACACAGGCGCACATGAGATTAAAGGGAAAACTATTTTTCTAAAAAAAGAAGGAAAAGACCAAGGCATATATGGGTTTCTTGGATATTTTTCTTCACTTAATAACGCACAATGTCAAAGTGAAATCATGTTTTTCAAGTTTTTTTTTTTTCAAAAAAAAAACAAACAAAAAACAATCAAAGTTTAAAACTCTCATTTACAAAATTATTTGCTGTAGAACTCCAAATTACAGCCAGGCAATTTCTGTTTACTTTAATTATCCTGAAGATGTGACCACCTGAGGCAAATTGAACTAACTGAATACATAATGACTCAAGTCTGTTCCTCAGACTTCTGAAAAATACAGAGAGCTGCCATCTGAAATACCCACAATCCACAGAACAAAACACACTCACCAGCCACTTTGTTCCGTACACCTGCTTATCGGCTGATAAATGTAAATATCTAATCAGCCAATCACATGGCACCAACTCAATGCATTTAGACACATCAAGACAGCCTGCTGAAGTTCAAACTGAGCATCAGGATGGGGGAAAAATGGGGATTGTTGTTGGTGCCAGACAAGCTCATCTGAGTATTTCAGAAACTGCTGATCTTCTGGATCTTCAGATCCAGCTTTGTTACATTCCGAAATGAAATGTAACAAAATGTATCAGGATATGAAGTGAGTAAAAAACATGTCGGCAATATTACATCTTGGTGAAAATGACATAAGTATATACAACTTTTAAACTATTACAGTTCAGTCTTCTTAGGTATAGATACAACTAAAATGATAAATGTTGTCAGTGCTAGTTATGAATGTGTGATGAGAGAAATCAGTGATCGATGGCTGTCTCTTTCTGTTTGAGCAACTGGTAGAATCTATATTGTTAAGATGAATGTGTTATCAAAGTTACTTTATCCTTTTCCAAACATTCGTCTGCCACCTCCAACAGATTTGTTCTTTAAAATCAAAACATATTAGTGGGAAAGGACAGGCTCCCTTTCTCTGTTATAATTGCCTTTTTAAAATCTCCAAATGTATTATTGTATTATCGGGCTGCACAGCTGAGGTCCAGTATGATTCATTTGTCAACAAATGGTGTTCCTCATTATACACTGGATACAACAAAGGTTGTCAAACATTTCAATAGAAAGACTGTAATATATCAAAGACAAGCAATATATATTTGAAATGTTTCTCTGTTTTTTGTTACAAACATTCCATGTTTAGTTTTTTTGAACTGGCAAAAATAATTTATTTCTCTAAAAACAGACTTGCTTTTTGAAGGACTGATGGGAAACAATGCATTTTAGGCGTATACATAAACAATGTACACTTTGTTGTACTCTATATACAAACTATGTAGTCCCAACAGTTTGTACTTTACCTATTAGAGGCCCCTCTTTTATTCATCTATTGTTATGGGAAATAAAGAAGTACCATATGGATAGTAGAAGTTCTGTTAGAACTCCTCTGCAGAGTTTAGAAAACCTGCTGGAAGGACAAACACAGGTTTACGGTACAGACGGATATAAGCCACTGAGTAAAAACATGCCAGCTGGATGAAAGACTGCCAGACAGAATTTAAACGAGTCTGAGAGCATATGGGATGCTCTGATGAGGAAAACTTAACTCTTTGAGTTGAACATGCTGCACTATGTGAAGTAGGAGCAGTAGTAGTAGATACACATTCCCTGGCATTACAGTGAAACATGGTGGTGGCAGCATCATGCTCCAGAAATGTTTCTCAGTGTATGCAGTGACAGGGAGACTGGTTGGAATTGAGGTAAGGATAAATGCAGCCAAATACATAAGGCCATGGGACCTGAGTCAAGGGCAACATTTCATCTTTCGGAAGACAAAGCTGGATTAGTTTAGGACAAGCTTCTGATTTAGTGGTCCAGCAGAAGCCCAGAGCATCTGTGCAGAAACAAGGATATCACTTTGTTTCTGCATGTGAAAGCACAAATATGACATTTATCCCAGAAGGCCTGCTTTCTGATCATAGGCTAAAACATCAAAATTCGCCACAGATCCTTCAATCAAAACTAAAAACTTTGCAATTTAGCATTCCAGAGTCGTTTAAAGTCACAAAATATGAGGTCAATCTGAATAATTCTCTAGGAGGTGCTCATTAAAGTGAAACGGATGAAAAAAAAAACTGAGCCAGATTTGGGCAGTGAATTTTAAATAGCTGATGTCCTGTTGGGTTTAGAATATGGCTCCAGAAGATATGAAACTCAGCTGCTACATGCAGCATACATGCTACATGCTTTTGAGCTAATTTCCCAGACACATTAAATAATAATAATAATTTTTGATCACTTCTGATTTGTGTCCAAGTTTTCATGAGTATTTTTAACTCCACAAATGAGAATTATTTTCAAAAATAACCACCCCAAATATAGAACTGTTAGTATTTTATTTAAGTATACACTTATTTCTCTGTGGTATTTCACTAGACATCTTCTTCATTTGATATATAGTCTAGCCTCGATTGTGTAAATCCTCTTTATCTTTTATCCCTCTTTGACCTCTTCCTAATTACAGAGCTCGATAGAGTTTTCTCTCCTAAATGAGCCAACATTATGAGGAAACAATAATCCTTTCAGCAGCCTGCAGAAAAATAGGAAAGTCAAGTATCAACATCAGCCCTTCAGGTGATTTAACCCCTTAACTGGCAAGGGCCCGGTGACGGGCCGTTTGTAGTCCCTTTTATATGGCAGGCTAGACCCTCCCATTTTTATTGACACGTCATTCGGCCAATCATGTAACTGGCTGCACCAAATCACCTGACAAAGCTACGTGATGCCCTCTGAGTATTATTGGCTCTGGGAAACCCATTTCTTAACATGATTGGCCGAATGAGGTGTCAGTCAAAATGGGCGGGTCTAGCCTGCCATATAAATGCACTTCATTCGGCCCGCGGACCAGACGCAGCCGGTTAATAGGCTATGAAATGGGTTGTTCAGAGCCAATAATAACCAGAGGGTGTTATGTAGTTGTTTCAGGTGATTTTTTTTGCTGCCAGTTAAGGGGTTAAACTCCCTCAGAGAGTCATTGAGGCCATCCAATTATACCAGTAATGAAATCAATTTAGCGATTAAGTTAGAATGAGCAGGTGGCCACCACCACACCCAGCTGAAAACCTGAAATCCTCTTCCTTAACCCCTTAACTGGCAGCAAAAAAATCACCTGACAAAAACTACATAACACCCTCTGGTTATTATTGGCTCTGAACAACCCATTTCATAGCCTATTAACTGGCTGCGTCTGGTCCGCCGGCCGAATGAAGTGCATTTATATGGCAGGCTAGACCCGCCCATTTTGACTGACACCTCATTCGGCCAATCATGTTAAGAAATGGGTTTCCCAGAGCCAATAATACTCAGAGGGCGTCACGTAGCTTTGTCAGGTGATTTGGTGCAGCCAGTTACATGATTGGCCGAATGACGTGTCAATAAAAATGGGAGGGTCTAGCCTGCCATATAAAAGGGACTACAAACGGCCCGTCACCGGGCCCTTGCCAGTTAAGGGGTTAAAGTTAATGAGCCAGAGGAGGAGGAATGGTCTCTGTGCGTAAGTTTGAGGAAGGATTGTGAGCTTATCAGCCTGTCATATAATGCCTGTGACTGGCTGCGTGACTTAATATTATGCAGTCACATCATCATCCTGCAAGGATTGGAAATGGAAGCCAGAAATGTCAGCTCTGTAATCTATGGGCAACAGCTTTTAGACAATCCTCAAACATATTATTAGGTGCAATAAAGTAGAGAAACATTCACCCTGAAATGTCCCTGAACAGTTGTCAAAACATATTCAAATGTGCACTTGCAGCTAGCGTGACAGGCTCACACGCAGTATACTCATCTTCTATTTAAAGCCAAAGTGAGGTACCCTTCACCTCGTCTGAACCTCCGCGGCAGCGAGCTTATCAACACTGCAGAGCCCCGAATCACTCATGTGCGGCCAGCTGCAACCGTGACGGACCGCCTGGCCAGGGGAGAGATGTGAAGCACGACGACCCCCGAGTGGATAATCATCGGTGTGTAAACGCCGGTAGAGGCGCACCAGCTGTGACCGCGGTCTCAGAAGAAAGCGAGAGGGCCCGACTCTTTCAGGACTCTGTGACCACAGCATGTCAATTAGTATTTTTTTTTTTTAAGTGAAAAGTCTGCTGACAGATATTTAAATATACAGTACACAAGCACACACTGTCTATTCATAGGCAGGTACACTCTGCATAGTGAATTCATTGTGTGTAAGCAGACCTCTAAAGCAGCTTTCACATGCACTACAGAGCTGAGCTTGTCGAGGACGTCACCTGTAATGGTGTATATTAGAATGCAAATGTCCTGCAGTTGGATTGGGCAATGGCTTTCAACTTACCTGATTTCTTGTACAAAGTTTGTGTGATGCTAATTGCAATGAAGCGAGAATAACACAGCTAACTGTTGTCTGGTTTTAACACTGTAATATTACCCTACTTTTTATTATAGATAGTTTGGTGGCAAAGTGTCTTACAGACTTTCTGCAAACAGGCAGTGAATTGCTGTTTGCCTCTGCTGCTTGGTTTTTGCCTTGTTTTGATTTCCACCCGTTTCTGAGGAAACAATCTGCCGTTACAGCTGCTTAAAGTTACAAGTGTGCACGCCAGCACATTGCCAACTTTCTGTCTCTGTTATTTAGGCCTCAGCAGGTAAGGTACAGTGGATGCAACAGAAACCGTCAACTGTATCAGAAAGTAATCCATGAGAGCAGTGAGAGTGAACCAAAACAGCCAAGCTGCAGGTGAGAAAAACTAAATAATGATGCTGGAAATTCTCCTTAGAGCAGAGTTGGGTGATAATTCCTTTGACATAAAACTTAGTGTTGATATAGTTAAAACATTGGTGAATGCAGCTTTAAATAAAAAAAGTTAAATGAATGAGTGCATAAATGAGCAAAGTAAATACAGATACTTTCATATACTGTACGTCAACTGCACAAGTGGAGCTCTCCAAAGTTCAAAGTGGAGCCAACACTGAAAAGCTGCAGTTTCTCTAATGGCCACTTGAGGCTGGCTCTAAAAAGCAAGTCAGTCCCCGTAGACTCCAGGGTTAAAATGCTCAGCTTTACAACAGAAATAAAACCTTTGCAGCCTTGGTCTCTATAGCTTATCTCCCCCTTTCGTGATAACACCATGCGAACTGTGATGAAACTGGCTGTTTTGAATGGCAGGCGGGTGTCCACACATAGAACTGTTCTTGTTAGCTGCCTGCTAGGCTTCACCTCAGCTAACTGAGGTAGGAACTCAGAACCATATTTGTGCTTTTGGTGTCTTTTGCTTTGTTTTTGATCCAATTATGTGATAAATGATATGGCTTGCTCTTTGGTTAATTATACTAACAGATCTGATTCTCTAAGACTTGTGCTTCAGTTTTGGCTAATGAAATTTTAGTATATTATTAGGTTTAGCACTAATAATCAGGTGTCTGTGTTTGCGTACTGCATTTATACAGTCTTTGATAACAGCTTGCTATCATTAGCCGATAACTTGGTAACTCACCTCCCTCTGGGCCAAATATAATTACAGTTTAATTAACAGTGAAATTGACCAAATGTGTCCATCTATTATATACAGTCTATGCTTCTGCATGCTACTGCTTTTCAGGTAGATGCAAATCTTCATTAACATTAAACCACCTGCCTAATGTCTTAAAATAGCTCTGACCCATTGGATTATGGACAATGGGCCTCTGGAGTTGTCCAGTGGTCCGGTGATCACACAGTGAATAGTTCCGGCCTTCTGGGATCCAGTGTGGAGCCTCTGTGGCTCAGGCTTTTCTGTCACATGTGTAAAATTGGTCCTTTTTGTATTCCTCGAGCCATTCCTAAGCAGTGTGCTGGGGACATTGTGCTGCTGCAGGAGGTAGTATCCTTTGGTAGACTTGTCTTCTGAGACCACCATTAGACATCTTTCTTTTGACTGGACTTTTGCATCAGTGCAGTATTACCTTGTGTTTTAAAATGCTGGTCTAAGCTAAACATCAGGATGCAGAGAGAAAAAATATTCAATATCCATTACAGAGACAAATTCACATGGGTAGTATTCAAACTCTGCAAGAAGCTGTTCAAGCAAGAGGGTATATGGAACAAAACGATTCATCACGAATCATCCTTCACCGTATTTTCAACAAGAGATGACTGTATGTGTGCATGATGGGCTCCCCAAGAGGCTGGACCAGGCCTGAGCTTGACCCTCATTGTGAGGGCGTGTGAGGACTGTGCTGTGCCATTGGAGAGAAAAAAGGTTTCTACAAGACAAAAAAAATTGTTATCTCAGTCACAGGCGAAGAGCCTTTTGGGAGCAACGAGACATTTTCCGATGGCCTGAGGACCATCTTGGCCTGCGATAGGAGAGCAAGCAGGAACCTTACAGAAACCATGCATCAGGTGTGACTGCCACTTTCAATGCATGATATCTATGTATTATTTTTATCCTTAATGTGGCTTTATTTTGAACATGTTAAAATAAGACAAACAACAAAGAAAAAAGCACAAGTAAAACTAAGAGGAAAAAAAAATAATAATCACAATAAATAACATTTTGGAAAAGGACTAAAAAGAAGCACATAAGCTTTTTTTAATCCCACCCCTTTTCCGCTATTTAGTAACTAATAATCATCACTTTTTTTTCCTGTTTATACCCTATCCTGTCATATATCTTTCCTTACAATTTGTTTCATGTATTTGGTTTTATAAACGCACCAAGAGATATACACATTTACAGATAAATATATACACATACATACATATAGTGTGTAAATAGTGGGTGAGAACACCCGGTTAAAGCCCTCCTTCCTCCCTGTACCTTGCAAAAACCATATTTTTGTACCACTTTTTAAACTGAGTCATGCTGGGACACTGCTTCAGTTCCTCCGTCTGTTCCACAGCTTCACTCCACATACAGAGATGCAAAAACTTTTTAGTGTTGTACAGATACATGGATCTTTTAAATATAACCTCCCCCTCAAATTGTATCCCCAATCTCTTTTAGAAAGCAATTTTAGAATATTGTCAGGAAGACGGTTGTTTATTACTTTCTGCATAATTTGTGCAGCATGAAAATGAACCAGATCAGTGAATTTTATTTTAAGAATAGTGGATAATGATCTCTGTATCCAATATTATGGATTAGCCTTATGGCCTTTTTTTTACAATATGGATAATGATGAGATTTTATAAGGTATCGCCCCAAACCTCTGCACAATTTATTAGTTAAGGTGCAAATAAACATGTGCACAGCACAACCCATAGGAACTGCCTGAATTTATTGTAGTTTTGTATTCTGTATTTTCTATTGAATTTTATTTACTTTGTTTTCAAGTTCATGATGTTAGTTTGATTTGTCACCACTCACTACCGCTTGTATTTGGTCTCCATACTCCATGTTAAGTCTTAAAATTTAGAAATTAATTTGAAAGGAAAAAGAAAAATCATGGCCAGGCTTCGACGGCAGCTGTTTGCCAAACTTCACTGCTTTTATTTTGTAATATTTAATTTTGGCCTGCAGCTTTAAATCGGTGATTCATAGCTGTAGGCGCTCTGCTGGAAAAACCACCTCACCTCTGGATTAGTGAAAGGTTTATTTACATCCTAAAGAGCTAATCTCCTCCAGTTACTTACTCTATGCTGATCTCAGTGAAAACCCTCTTATGTGCATTTATTCACATAGTTATATGGAGATGAAATTCTGCTTATACCCTATAGATGTTGGATTAGTGAAAGATTTCGTTTCATATTTTAAATAATTCTGATCCATGATTATTTCGTGTGTACTCGTGGTGATGATGTCTGATGTATTCAGAAAACAATACAGTAGACTCAGGCCTTCCACTATTCTTTCTCTGAAGGCCTTTTTAAATTCAGATGCTTTTATAAAGTATTTTCTGTGTCAACAGGGTAAAATAAAAGTCATAAAAAGTTAACTCTGCCTCCAAGACAGAAACAAAAGCAAAAAAAAACTTTACCCTAGAACCCAATTTCACTGAATTTCTGCAGATGAATACAGGGAGGTAGAGGCTGTGGGATGTTGTTTTTTTTGTTCAAATGATTGCTTGAAATACCAAAGATGGATTCCGAGCTGGCGTGTGTTGTTCCTTTGTTACTCGTAGATGCCAGAGAAAGGAGCTGAATCTTCAGCTCTTCTTCCCTGTAAAACACATCTCTGACTGACTTTCATGCCAAGTTTGGCTGCTCCTGCATCGCCTCGAATCACTGCTCTATCACTGAAGTCACGGCAAAAAGGAACAGGATTGAAACAGGAAATCCTGGGAGAGACTCTTGAGAACGGCCTGGACTAAGTGAAAATGCTGTAGCACTTGGACTGATACTTTAAAATGCATGTCACACGCAAGTTGGAGGGGGAGGGCAGGTCAGTGCATTTAGCTGCAGAGCGTGAACGTCTTTTATAAAAGCAAGC
Organism: Archocentrus centrarchus; assembly: GCF_007364275.1. Lineage (NCBI taxonomy): Eukaryota > Metazoa > Chordata > Actinopteri > Cichliformes > Cichlidae > Archocentrus > Archocentrus centrarchus. Next base: position 23,291,976 of record NC_044367.1, on the reverse strand, counting down.
TTACGAGTTGCTAAATGATGCACCAATACAGCTTCAGGGAGGAGAAGCAATTCTGCTGAATGCATTTCAATTGTGCAGCTAACATTCAGCATCTTTTCTCCATTTATAAAACAGAGTGTAGCCCACGATGATGGCTTGGGGATGGACCTACTCACTCTGAAGTACTCCCTCATTGCAGCTGGGATGTCAGAGATCTGCTTGATACTGTTTGAAGCTTATGATGCCATTTAATGACAAGGAATGTCAAAGATGTGCTCTGTGCTATATGCCACATATTTTCTGGGTGCTTTTAAAGTGACAAAAGTGAGCTGAGATCAACTGTGAAAACAAAAGTAAAGCGAAGGCTGCTTTCATTCGGGGATAAATATGAATATTTGTGCCACTGGAGATTGTATTTCATGCATTTATCTATTCAGTCCATGCACTGAGTGCAGTGGGGCTATTACCAGTGTTTATTTCCTAAATGTGGCTACATCTTTAGCATTTGTATCAGCTGAATGTTGTTAGTGATATTAAAGATGCAGCAATCAGTATGTTTATATTTTCAAAGGTTCAGTTTACTTCCTAAGATGCAAATGTGGTCACACTGTGGGTTCAGCAATGTGTTAATCATCAGTGATTGCCCATATAATTGCAGAGGTGTGTGTGTGTGTGTGTGTGTGTGTGTGTGTGTGTGTGTGTGTGTGTGTGTGTGTGTGTGTGTGTGTGTGTGTGTGTGTGTGTGTGTGTGTGTGTGTGTGTGCGTGTGTGTGTGTGTGCAGTGCACCAAGCTTCTGCCAGTTTATTATTAATAGTAAATAAAAATTATCCACAGAGTTGAATTGGCAAGGAGGCAAGCCATTAAACTTGTAAAATAAACAAACAAATCACACGGTGATAGACTTGGCCAATCACATATTGGCCCAAATGCATGATGCTTGGTCACATGTGACTATAGACTGTATATAAAAGATGGCTATAGACTCAGCAAAGTGAAGTACCCTAAACTTGCATTCTTCGTAATGGCCAGCAAGTGGCGACTCCTGATTACAGAGGCAGAGAGTTCAGCTTCCTTTTTCAATGACCTCAGTAAACAGATGAGTTTATGATCTTACTCACCAGTTTCAAGTCTTACAGAATACAACATGATGTAACTTATTGTTCCAGTTAGTGAGACAATAATTTATAGTGCAGGGCTAGACTACTAGAGGCCTGTACCACCAATCAGGATTTCATCTGATCCAGGTAACTTCAGGGTTAACCCTGGGTTTCTGTACTAGGAAGGTGGAGCCCTCATCACCTTGGTAGATTGCCACCGTAACCAATACTGTAGACCTAATCTGCTCCAGAGCAGGTTACGATCCAGATTAGAGATCAACAGGTATGAAACAATCGCTACTGAACAATCAGTCCTCCAGAAAATAGTGGCATCCTTCCAGGAGATACCTCGGACTTCTGAGTGTGGAGAATAGGAGGGTCTAAGGTTTCTAAAGTCTTACAACTTTATTTCTTGATATTTTTTTTTCTCCCTGTTGGCCACAAAGAATTTTATAATTCAATAAACATTAATATATGATCTTAAAGCAGAGCACCTATTTTTAGTGCTTGCTGACCTTACGAGGTGTGGCAGAAAAGTAATGAGACTGATTTTGTATTTACCAAAGTTTTTATTTTTTTCAAACATCAATGTTATCCCCTTCAAAATAGTTCCCTTGGGCAGCTACACACCGATGGAGACGTTGTTCCCACTTTTGGTAGCAGCGCTGGAAGTCTTCAACCGGTATGGTCTTCAGCATGTCCTTTACACTCTTTGGGATGTTTTCTAAAGTCCTGAAATGACGTCCTTTGAGGACATTTTTCAGTTTAGGAAAAAGGAAAAAGTCACAGGGGATGAGGTCAGGTGAATAGGGGGGCTGGGGAACCACAGGAATGCCTTTTGAGGTCAAAAAATCTGTGACGGAGAGGGCAGTGTGACATGGGGCGTTGTCATGATGGAACATCCATTTGTCTGCAATGTCTGGTCTCACGCGAATGACCCTTTTTCTGAGCCTTTCAAGGACGTCTTTATAAAAAACTTGGTTGACAGTTTGTCCTGGAGGAACAAATTCTTTGTGGACGATTCCCCATCTGTGAAAAAATGCTCCATCATGACAACGCCCCATGTCACACTGCCCTCTGTCACAGACTTTAGGAAACATCCAAAAGAGTGTAACGGACATGCTGAAGACCATACCAGTTGAAGACTTCCAGCGCTGCTACCAAAAGTGGGAACAACGTCTCCATCGGTGTGTAGCTGCCCAAGGGAACTATTTTGAAGGGGATAACATTGATGTTTGAAAAAAATAAAAACTTTGGTAAATACAAAATCAGTCTCATTATTTTTCTGCCACACCTCGTATATCAAATTAACACATATACCGAGCCTATGTTTGAAGTCTGTTTTTATATTTATTCTTTACTCCATTAAACACCACCGAGGCTGGGAGGAAAAAAACTGAAACTTTTTTCAAACATTTATTTAATTAAATACTCAGTGGTAATCCATCAGATTCTCCTGTGTCTTAATGATGGAACTCTTTCACGCCTTCAAATAGGCTAAACTTTATTTATTTTATAGCAGCTCTTTTCCAGTCTTCCAAACAAAGTGCTTAAAGCACACACTTTTAACACTACATTACCTTACAGTGCTTTTCCTCTCACATTCACTGCTGTGCTGCTTTCAGTCTATAAGTTGTGTTTAATATCTTGATATTTTTCCTAGAGTATAGTTTTATCTTCCTGTAAAAAAAATCAGTCACTCTGCTGTTACTCAATAATTGTGACTGGTCAGATGCTGTTAAAGCCACCCCTATCAATGCATGTGAACCCTGGGTTATCTTAGCAAATGATAACCAGTTTTGTGGGATCACTTATCCCGACTGCCAAGGTTACTAAAGTAAGTAAATCCAGGTAAAGGAAAGATGCCCTGGGTAACTCACTTTGTAGTAAAGGCCTCAGATCCACTCTTTGTTAGTGTTTCGACAAAAGGCATCACATCTTAATGCACTGACCCTTTGTTGTCTCATTTATCAGCCTGCAGGAAAGACAAGTAAACTTCAGTAGGTCAGTAACATACTTGCTATGATACCAAATAGCTGTTTATCATTACTGTTGCAGGACATATAACCACATTAACCAAATAAATTCTGGAGATGCTTGTTTCAGATCGGAACAAGCTTCTCTGCAATTAATATAACACGGAGGTAACTAAAACCAGGTAGTTTTTGTGCCTGAAACAAACAAAAGCAAAACTAGATATCCCAGTCTTTTTATGCAGACTTGTTTTGTTGTTGTTCATGCTCAACTGGAAAAAAACAAGCAAAATGCATGCTGGAGCAGCTGCTTGTACCTTATCTTATTTGTAGTTTTCATATGGACAGTACTAATGCAGTACACTGTAGTCTTCTCCTGTGATTGCTCTGGACGTCACCTCCAGGAGCCTCAGCAGTGCACCGAGTGTGGATGCTGTTCTGGCTTACTCCCGTTTAGTTGCTTAGATTTTCAGTGTCAGGCTGACTGAGCCAAAAAAAAAAAAAAAAAAATGGATAGCAAAGCATTTCTTTAGCGATTCTCCCACGGTAGCTCCAAGAGAGGAGTTAAGATTCACATTTCCAAATGCCAAGATGTGATTATTTTTATTGCAAATGTCAGGGGGGAAAGTAGGCTGCAATTTTGTGCAGTTTGATGCATTAGGCTTTCAAAATAGTTTTCTCACCTTAAAGGTAATAAATATTTCATGCCAGCATAAATATGAATGTGCATGCTTAGCAGTGATCTTTTAATCATAGCATGTGCATGGTATAGACTGCTTTTGAACAGAGGATGTCTGGATTGTACTGCAGACCATTAATGTACCATTTATTTTAGGACTATTGAGATGTAGCAGAAGAAATCTGCCGATCTTTAATTAGTTGTAATTTTCTGCATTAACATTCTGTATGTGGCATCTTTCACAGCCTGATTAGATAAAAAAGATAATTAAGAACTTCTGAAATAACTGGCTTGTTTACTTTGTTCTTTTCACCCGTCACTGCATTATCATAAAACTAGTGTTGTATCTTTTTTTTTTTCTACACAATCGCTACATTCATTCAGTGTTTTAATACCCAGCGTGGCCTGAATGTAAATAAGGCAAACTGTTCTTGTGTTTGAAGTAAAAATTTTGACATCCTGCGACACGTCATCCCTGATGTTGCACATCGGCATCGACCTGTTAGAAAATAATAACCTGAAACAGGCTGAAGGAGAAGTGTGGAGATTTATATTTGCTGCCTTAACAAAACCTCACAGAGGAAAAGGGAGCACCTCAGCTATTTTACAGCTAAATGTCAGTTTACTTTGCATGTTTGTCTTGAGTCAGAGCAAACCTGCATATAACCACTCAGTGTTCTGCATGAGTGGACATTAACCAAAGTCCACATCATCTACCTGCTCACGCCAACAACACAACCACCTAGAATCCAGGAGGTCCAGTCACTGTTTCCTGCATTCATCCAGGATACTGCTCCATGATGTTGCTTCTCACTGGACTCAAAGTATGAACATGCTGTAAATGTTTTGGTGTTTAATTATCACTCCCTGAATTTTTAGTGCAATTTTATGAATGACACTAAGTGGCACGCTTTTCAGCAGCTTCCAGTGCCACTTGGTTGTTGAAAAATGTGAATAAGGGTTTGAAATAAGTCTCATATGAACACACAATACTTTTTTGAGTTCTCATTCATTATTTTTTGTCTTTTTTTTTTTCTCCTGTTTGATTGACTTGGAAATTAGTAGCCTTTCAGATGAAAGGGTGAACGCTATCTAGCTTGGTCAGCAAGCTACATCCATAAATGCACAAATAGGCTAATTAGTGCTAAGTACTTCCCCTTGTGAAAACTGAAACACATGCTTCATGGATGGTCTGTATAACAGAGCAAGCCATAATATTATATGATGGTGCAGTAAGCATTGGAACAGAGATAAATATCATGTAATCCAAGCCTTAGAATGGCTTTTTCCCCCCAGTCGGCATATCACTTAAGTAGCCATTAGTGCCTCTTTGCAGGGCTCTCAATTTAAAATTCTGAGAAATTCATGAGCTACTTTTGATTAAAATTTTCCAGTGACAGAAATAGAATGAATGAGGGAGTGCACATCCCAAAAAGCAGGGATAGCCTAGACACACCCACATTGTCTCATGCCCATCTTCTCCTCCCAAACCCATGACCCCCCCAACCAAGCATGAGCATTAACAAGTAATACACACACAAAATAAAATTAAGGAAAATGAACGTACAGAAAAACGGCAATGGAGATAAACTAACCATATCACTCGGGTATATTTAGAACAAACGGTTGCTCAATAGGAATTAAAAGCCAGCCTTTACATAAAAGTAAAGAGTGAATGTATAACATGTTGGAGGACTTCCTAGTAAAATGCCACCTGTTAGCATTTATACCCTGCATGCATGTGAGAACTTAAGGATTGACTGGTTTTACAGTTGAGAGTTATAATAGTTTTTCAGGGACTTCAGTAAAAATGTCTCTTATCACCTCAGGCTTGCATCACTTGTTTTCCGAGCAGCTTCCACACATTTTCAGTGCATCTGTGTCTTGTTTAAAGCAGATATTATGTAAGCAGCCATTTACTCAGGTAACTGTCCCCTGTGTATCTTAAGGCAATACAGTCCGCACTTCTCTTCCACCTCGTGTGTGCGTGTGTGTGTGTGTTTCTGTCTCCTCTATTCACCATCCAGCAGATGATTCAAGAGCCAGGATCAACATTTATTTTATCTCCCAGCTCTCTTCCTCTCCACTTGTGCATCCCGAGCACATCCCTTCCTCGTAAAGCGAACAGGCAGAGGAGAAAGTAAAGGAGAGCGATGGCGCCCTGTAGGAGGGAGGAGGGTTGACTGATGATCCGGCCCTGCTACACAGTTGGTTGTCAGTGTAAAAATGGCCTCAGCTTCACATTCATTCAATCTAAACTACAGAGAGCAGGCGGGAGCTCGCTTCAACTCTTACTGCCGTGCAGTTGCACATGCCTGGTTTTGATGAGTCCAAGTGAGAGATGTCAACAGAGAGCATGAGGTTTGTTTCCTGTTGCTTTCTCCGGGTGATATGCAACCTATATGATAATTCCCCACCTTCTGCTTTGATGTTAATATCACTCTGTTGATCCAGCATTACCCATGCAGCTGGTACCCACCTACAGCTTACTTTCATATGCTTTTTGTTCTTAAAGCACTTTTTTTTTTCTTCTTTTAAGCAGCATCACTTGGCTCTCAGGACTATCAATAAATCAAGGCCTGGCTAACTAATTTCCTTGGAGGAAAATACAGAAACAACAATAGAAGTACACAGATGACAATTTTATATAAAGGCTGTCACTGTTTGTATCCCAGTGCAGCAAGAGGACAGACATTCGATTATACTGGCAGTCTGTGCTATTGACGTCACCACAGTGCACGCCTCATTTATTGATGTCGAATCCTCCCTGATATTTTCAGTATTTGTCTGCAGAAAATCAGGTTTGAAAGAGACAGGGTTGTGGAAGGAGAGACACCGTGAGAGGGGGTGGAGGTGTAATGATGCAGGCCGGTCGCATGGCAAATGGTGGAAATGACAAAATGTCATCTGTTTGTTCGTGTACATGGCCATCAATTGTCCTTCTTTTCATCAGGCAAGAGAACTTTCAGGTGGAAGTATGTTTTCTGCCTATATTGTGTATTTTTTCTTCACAATGCCTCTGATGGGAGTCATCAATCTAGAAAATGAAGCTTTCGAACACGTAATAAGTGTCTACAGGACATGCTGGCTATTTCCATCTTTTATGGACAGGATATAATTTTTTAATTTAATCTCTTGGATGAAAGTTGTGACATATACCAACACCACCACCAAATGCTGTCTCCTGTGCAACAGATGGAATTTCATGAGTACTTAACAAATTGTCACCAGCTTGTGTTTGCAGATGTTTTTTTGTTTTCAAGTACATGAAAAATATTCCATTTATACAAACCACTACATTTAATTTGGTGACCATATGACTATTTAAGTTACCTTATACAACGTTTAGTCTCCAGTTTTCATTATTATTAGTATGTGGATCTACACTGAGGAGTTTTTTTGTATGCTTGTTCAGTGTGATTTTTAGGTATTTAGTGAGTCTAACTGACTACAAATTACACAGATTTTTTGGGGAGAGGCAAATTATAGAGTCTATATAGTCTGTAACTGTCTGTCATTGTAACTGCTATATGCAGCAACCTCAGGGCTGGAAAAATTAAGCCAGTACAGAAGTGCCAAAAGCCGCCAGAGGCTAAGTACAAAAGCAAGTAAATACCCAGCGTCTCCCATGTTAAAATACCCAGCATCCGCCATGGGGAACTAATTTTTATATGACTCACCTGTTTAAGTTTCTTACTCTTAAGGCCGTTGCTGCTAGCTATCTGTTAAGCTTCGCCTCAGCTAATTAGAGTCACTCTCTCTTGACTATGTTTAGAACATTTCAAATGCAATGATTTGGCTAAAAATATAACTTTATCTGAGTTTAATTACCACTAGCCAAGATTATCACTAATTATCACTACGCAAGACGTCAGTGAGGTTCCAGTGTGTGAAGTTATATTTTGAGGCTTTAAACTATCAGGTGTGGCAACTCAGATGGCTGCAGCAGGTCGCTGTTATCAAGGTTTCACCTTCATTGATTCTACTTTAATGAACTGAACTTTTCAACTGTAATAAGGTGTTGATACCTTTTTTGTGCATTTTTAATACAGCTATTGAAAAAGTTACATCTTTTTTACTGTGTACAGCAGACTCTCCAAGTTTGTGGAATTTGAATATTTTGTTAGTCTGTTAATTAGCTGTAGTTACCAACATGGCAGTGGCTTAAACATCTGCACTGAGGTTTCGAAATGTCCAGAAAAGTTATAAGATAACACCAAGTATAGCTCTTTGGCTTCATCTGGTGGCTAGAACAAAACTCCACTGCTCCAGCGTTATTTTTGAAATGGTCTGCACCAAAATGGATGCATATGACAGCTCAAGTCATAGCAATGTGCATCTTATGGCCCACAGTACATCTGCAGCTATATCTGTGATTAACTGTCCACATATTTCTGTACATGCAGGCATGAGCAGATTTGCAGCTGTCCTCTTCTGCTCATAATTTGCTTATACATTTATGCAGAAACAACTGCTGCAATTTTGCTTCACTTTTTTTTTTCTCACTATTAAAAGCTTTTTTTGTGACAGCTGTCTCAGTGCTCCAAGGAGCTATATAAAGTACTGATGCCATCGGGTCATGACACCCACCTCAGATTATCCACAGTGTGACTAGTGTCCTGTCTGTCTGTCACTTCCTAAATCTTGCCAGATCAGACTCCCCCGCATCGCCGGCATCTACAATGAGGGATCTTGATTCTGGGGAGAAATGGTGTAGGGGGGGTTGCCATAGCAACAGCTCATCCCCTGTCTGTCTTTGTAATTTGATCTTGTTTATCGAGTTCTTCTGCTTGTCGGAGCAGCTGCATGGAAACAACTCCTGATGCCTCATGGCCAAAGGAACAGATCTGTATAGAAACTGATCACAAAAGGGGGAAAAAGTCCCTGAGAAACTTCAGCTATAATGTTAATTATTCTGTGTGGCCCTATAGTAAGTATAGTATGTGCTACACAGACTCTAGTTTCTGTTGCAGACAGACTAATTATTTTTGCAATGCACCATTAAGCCACCAGGCAATAGCCAACTCCTGTCCCTTTACTCCAAACTACTCAAACTTCTGTCCACTGCTATAACATCCATTCTAATGATATAATAATGAGGACAATTACAACATGATGTAATGTTGGGGTCTTTTATATAATATATATTGTTGTGCAATGCATTAGTAAAAGTATGAAGACATTAAAGCATTACACCTTTATAGGATTACTAAAGACATCATTCCAAGAACGTGGACATTAAAGGTCAAGTAAGGTCTATTTCCTGTTAATGTTGCTACAGTGGCTCCAGCATCCATCTACATTTAGAGATTTGGGGAAATGAGGATTCATTTTGAAGGGCTGTTTGTCTTACTGAAAGTAAACACTGAAATTAACCATCTGGAACAGCCATTGTGCTAACTGCATAAGTGAGCTAACTGCATAAATACCTTTCGAGCTAATCAACATGCATCAACAGCATGTGTTTGTTTGTAAGCAAAAGACTGTAAATAAAAGATGGAAGCAGCAACAAGTTTATCCATTTGACTGCATTTTAGCCCCGCCACTTTAGCGACATGGGTGTCTCCATTTTCACTTTTTTGAATACAAAAGTGCTATTTTTGGACAAGAAGGGGAATTAATTCTTAGCTAATACTAGCAGGCTTGACAGGCAGTCTGTATCCATAAATTTTGTTTTAAAAAAAAGGCAATTTCCAGAGGTAAAATAAGAAGCAAAGAAATTCAATGCCTCAAACCCATATTCTTTTTAATGGTCAGCAGAGGATGATTCCTCTCACTTCAAAAAGATTTCCAGTTGAATAGAAATCTATGGGGAAACAGCCCTCCTGCTCTCTTAAGTTGTGACTTCAGAAAATACTTTCTTGACAACATCATGGCCTCAGGCGCTAGTTTGAACTCATACTGAAACCACGTTGATGCTCATTTTGTAAATGATGGTATCAATTAGAGTAAAAAAGGATGATAAAGCAGGGATTGCTTTTAAGGGACTAACTTTAGGGCGTGGCTGTAGCTCAGGAGATAGAGCAGGTCACCTATTGAGGATTGGTGGTTCAATCCCTGGCTACGCCATTCTGCATTCCAAGGTCAAGATACGGACCTGAAGTTGTTCTCCGAGGTGTTCATCAGATGTATGTAAATGATTGGGTGAATGAGACATGTATAAAGCCCTTTCAGAGCTCAAATAGAAACGTGCTATACAAGAACCAGTCCATTTACAAACTTGTGTTTGGCAAGTTGGTAATTTGCAGTATCCAGTATCCACCTTTCCCCATTCCTTTTCTAAATTTTGGTCTAAATGAGGATAAAACCGGGGATGTTCATTGGCTAAGTTGTTAATGAACAGACACAGATACTTGCTAAATTGTGCTGAGTAACATATAAATAAAATATTGGAATTGAATTCACTTCGGCTACCTATTAGTACAATTAACTGGACTGCAAGCCACAAATTTTGTAAGATGACTACACTGAAAATGCTTGAAAAAGCATCAAAAGGTCCAGTTCAATAGCAAAAATAAAAACGTGAACAAAATTGAAATGGGCAAATTATCAGAAGACCTAGACTCATGCAAGCTGCAGAGAATAAATGTATGAATATTAGAAAAATCACCACTTTCTACAGTTGCTACAATGGAGAAAATTAGCTATAAAGACCAAAATCCAAAAGGCTGAAAATGTTCATTTCTACTGTAAAGCGAGGCATTTTAACAAATGCAGCATTGCAGCATTTTGATTTACAGTCTCCTCCCAACTGTTGAGATTAAGATGGCTGCTTGAACTCTGGGATGCACTGATGTTGGCTCTAATCTGAGGTGTAGTAATTGGTGATTTTTGGAGGCCAGTAACTCTAATGAAGTCATCCTCTGGAGCAGAGGGAACTCTTGATCTTCCTTTACTTGGGAATGTCTTCATCAGAGCGAGTTTTGTCACAGTCTTTGATGTCTTCTTTTTTTTTTTCCAACAGAAGTTGTAGAAACTTTTGATTAATACTGAACTGATTCAGTCATGTGCCAAAGTAATGATAGCTGTTGTGTCTCTTAAGTGGTTCATTGCTACAGTAGTTGAACAGGGCCATTTGCTGTGTATCAACGCAGCAACGCAATTTATTTTCTTCCTGACACTAAAGGAGGGCAAAATTTGAACTAAATTATCTCTTTTACTTCACAGTAAGGAGTGGTAAAGCAACAGCTAAAATAGCAAGCTAGTAGGTTCAGTGTCTAACTGGCCTGACTGCACACATACTGCTCCTTGAATCAAGTCATGAGTTGCCAGGAATGTTCACAGATGAGTCAAAATTATATCTGTGGGGACTGTGTATATACAGACTGCATTTCACAGACAATTTGGACATTTTGGATGGTATTAGACAAATACAAAATTTTCAGATTCATGTAATCCAGGTACAGCCGTAGTAAAAGAAAAAAGTACACCATCTTCAGTTATAAGGTTTTATATGTCAGGACATAATTTTAAAAAATCATCTGGTCTTTAAATTAGTGAATTTTAAGGTAAGGACCCTCCAATAATGGAAAGAAGCCTGAATCATCATCATGCTGACAGCTGGTATGAGGTGTTTGTGCTGTTAGGATGTGCTTGGTTTTTGCCAAACATGGTGCTGCGTGTTATAGCCAAGCATCTCCACTTCCTGTGGTCTTGTATGTTCAAACGACATTGTAACAGTGTTGTGGTTTGTTCAGATGCAACTTTACAAACCAAAGCTGTGCTGCCATACTCTTTTTAGAGAGAAGAGGCTTTCTTCTGGCAAACCTTCGAAACTTGTTCAGTCTTTAATGGTAACTGAGGCCAGCAGAGTCTGAGATGTAGCTCTTGGGCATTTTTGAAATTTCTGTGATTACCACACACTCTGACCTCAGGGAGAATTTGCTGGAACATCAACTCTTCGGAAGACTGGTGACTGTTTTGAATGTTTCATTTGTGAATGGTCTTAATGGTGGGCTTCAAATTTTTGCAAATGGCCTGAGAACCCTGTCCAGATTGATGGGTATCAACTACTGCTTCTCTAAGATCACTGTTGATGCCCTTCCTCCTTTGCATTGTGTTAACACACAACTGAATGCGCCAGGCCAGCAAAATAACTAAACTTGTATAACTTTTCTAGAGCTGATCTCTCTGATGATGATCAGTTAATGAGCTGTTAATCGAATGCATTAGATAATCAGCACCCGACTGCTTTTCACCTTAATTTCTAAGAAAGCAGTAAAGGTGTGCTTAATTTTTACACATTGCTGCATTTTGGTTTAATTTTTGCTAAATAAATAATGACACAGTGTAATCATCAAATATTCTTCATCTGTATTTACTGTATCTAATTTTAGAACATGCTAAGGACCAGATGATTTTTTTGTAATGTCCTAACAGGTAAAACCTTGGATTTGAAAGACAGTGTGCTTTCTTTTCATAATGACTGTGCTCCTAGAACATTTTAAAGGTCATGTAAATAATCTGTGATTCCCAAATGAGATAGCAAAAGAGGAGGAGACTGGGATGGCCTTACAATACTGAGAACCTGAGAAAAGTGAGGATATTGGCATGTGTGATTTAATCTCTCCGCTGTGTTTGTGCTTTTGTGGGTATAGATTGTGGACAGGAGGCTGCATAATTTGTCAGCTAACCCTGCTAAGTATGCAGAACAGTTTTGATTAGTGAAATTCAAATGCTTTATGTTTTCATTTGCACAATTAGCAGCCATGCGGTCTACAGATGCCCCCTTGCTAATCCTGATTGTTAGCAATAACTTAGCACTCACTCTCTCTCTAAATAAGGTCACTTCTGGCTGTGGCCACAAAGCTAAAGATGAATGTGGATGTCCATCGGTTCTTTGGTTTTTACAGCACTGATCTGGGAGCAGTTCCGCTGGCATCAGTCCACAAACTCCTGGTTCGGTGCTCTGTATTCTGTATCATCCCCATCTGTGATAAGGCCAACAATGACAGAGTCATCAAAGAGCTTCTGTAGATGACAGTTTGAGATGTATGAGAAGTCTGCAATGTAGAATTTGAAGCGAAAGGGAGCCAAAATGGAGGCCCCCAGTGCTGCAGACAACTCTGTCAGACTCACAACTCTGTCTCGTCACATCCTGAGGTTAGCTGATGAGGTAATGCTGTACCATGATATGAGATGACAGCCCACTCCTGTATTCTCCAGCTTCTCCCTCAGTAGCCTGAGCTGTACAGTGTTAAAAGCACCTCAGAAGTCAAAAAACATGATTCTCACAGTGCTGCTAGAATTTACTATACCAATCTATATGTATATGTTAGTTTAAAGTGTTGGTGTCCTACATTTTGTTCAAAAAATTGGAAAATAGTACAAAGAAATAACAAAAAATGCTTGCTGTAACTCAGTAGTCTTAATCTTCCAGATATTCCTACTAAAATGAAATTAAGCCTTCTTCCATCTATTTTTTTTCCACTTGTTGAGTTCAGGGTTGTGGGGATGGGGGGCTGAAGCCTTTCCCAGCTGTCACAGGTTAAAAGGCAGGGTACACCCAGGACAGGTCACCAGTCTATCACAGAGCTAACACAGAGACAAACAACCATTCATGCTCATATTCATAACATACATGTCTTTGGACTGTGGGAAGAAGCCTGCAGTATATTGTCTTATCACTGTAAAGTATTTAATGGTCAGCTGTGGTAATGATTCACTGCCAGACTGGCTCTTTCCTTTTTAGCTCTTGCCCTAGTGTGTTTCGCTCTTTGTCTGCCTGGAGTTCATGGCCGGAGCTCTTACCTGTTTCCCTTTGAGGAGTCTGAAGATCACAGCCACCCACCTACTTCTGCTGCACATGGAGTTTGTCGCTCATTGCAGAAACAAGGACTCTTCTGTTGTTCACCTGCCCACCCACTCTTCCTGAGATTCCAGCCTGCCCACCGGCACCCCTCCAGTGCCTCAAACCCTAAACTTAAAAAGTAAGAACTCACCTTTAATACATCACCATTCCCTGCTGGCCGTCACTAACAGTTTCTCTGCAGACCTTCCCTGATTACCAGTTGCTAATTTAATTTGTTCTGTAAATAAATCTTTTAAGCCTTTTGCTGGTAGTTGGAGTCTGTTCTTTGAGTTTGTTCTTTGGGTCCAGTTTTTGCAATATCATGAGCAAACTCCATATAAAAAGGCCCCAGCTGGCCGGTGGATTCAAACCTACTGTTGTGAGACAACAGTGCTAACCACCACAGCACTGTGCTGCCCATGGAGAAATGAAGCCAGTCACTTGTTAATTTAATGTGCATTTTATTTCAGATACCAAAAGATAGATAAGTATTCTATACAGTATCTTAAACAATCTGTCAGTTATGTTTTTTTATCCTTCAAAGAAAACATTCAAATTGACAGTAATTGCCATCTCATTGGCTCTCCCAATATTTTAATAGGATTTTCATGGCATTTATGGCCACACTGTCAGGAGGTCTTTCATATGAGAGTTCACCTGAACACAAACAAAAATTAGTTTGGGTAAATGCAGAGACGCTTCTCTTGTAGAAGCACTGAATTCATTATAGGAAAGATAGGGTTTTAATAGAAAATCATAATACAAGTGTCGAGGGCAGAGGGAGTTAGCCGAGGTTAATTTCATTCTCTCCTCCCTCTCTGGCAGCAAAACGCTATCTCTGCTTGCACATTTAAAAGGAGGAGTAATTGAATCATTTGTGTAGCAAAGGCATTTGAAGGCCACACTTTTTAAAACCAAAGAGCATACAGCAGGAACTTCTCAGAAACACAGTGTTTCAGAAAGCTGCTTTTTATGACAAGAGTTAAGTTGCTGTGATTGTTTTTCCTTACTTTTTTCTACAAAGGGAATGCAGGTTTCCATGTAACACAGGAGAAAAGTGGAATTCGACCAGACATATTAAAAAGCAGCTCTAGGTCAGAATCGTATCACGCTGACTGAGATACCACACTAACACAAAGAATATTGTGGTGCTTGCAGCATACCTTAGATCATCTCAGAGAATAAAAGAAAGTCATTATGGGCTCATTTGCAGTCAGGACCAACATTGTACCCAATAGTACTGCAGTAAATTTCAAACATGGTCATTCTGGTTCCAGTGCTCCAGAGAATTGAAGTGAGATAATAAATGTCAACTTCACTCCCCTGACTTTTTCAGTCTGTCACTCCCAGTGTCATGCTAAATCCATCATGATGCGTCTCTTTGGAAGTCTCATTTAAGGTGGCAAAGTTTAAGGTGGCCAAAAGGAAAGATTAAAGTTTCATTGTGCAACAAATTAAACTGATACCTTTCATAAAACACAGATGATTACTATCTGAAAAAAGGCAACCTGTTTCACTGCACATTACATAATATATGGCCTTAATCATTTCTAATGTATTATATGAGCTAAAGTGAGTCACATAGTTCTTCTGACGTGCTTTGGCACTTCAGCACTGTAAATGAATGTGACTTTGACACAATATGGCTGCCTAAAGACTGCAGGAGTCACTTTGATGATTAGGTTTTCTGGTTTGACCTTTTATTTTCTCTCAACTTAAAGTGGAAAAACAGTCAACAAGGTGAAAATATTGTGAATTCACAGTCACTTTTTTGCCTCAACTAATCCTCTTAACATAAAACTACAGCAGAAAATGCACTTTTCCAACCTCCTGCAAAGAATGAAAAAGATGTGAAAAGGATACAAATACTAATCAGACTAATACTAATCTGCGAGACAACACAGAGGAGAAAAGACTGCATACACAAAGGTTATAGTCCTTATATTTTTTGCTGGTATTTAAGTTATTGGATGGAAATAATTTGAGAAAAATGTAGCACGTAACAAGCACGTTGTAAATTAGTTTGTTTCCTACTTAGACCTGCTTAGCAAGGTAACCCCTGCAAGCTGAGTTAGCAATCAGCTAATTAGAGCTTTGTTGACCAACAAGCACTGACCTAAACTACTTTTGAATTTCTGAGTTAATAATGCTGATTTGCAAGATGAAATCCATTATGTAATCTATTGGATGTGAGAATGCAACTGTATTTGGATTGCCTGAAATTAACTGAAAACATTTATATGTAGCATCCTACACTCAAGTTTGAGTGTGAAAGGACTACAGCATCCAGGTTCATGAAGAGCACTTCATTTGGCTGCACTTGGTAGTGTGAAGGCACTTATGCACTAAAAATATTACGTGATTTGAGACACGGCAGCAGTTTCTGCAGTGAAATCATCGGGAGTCAAGTACCCATGCTCAGGGGGGGTCCAGCACCACCAGAGCTGCTGTGACACATTTATTGTCAGTGAAAAAATGTTTCCTCTGGAAAAATGACTACAGTATGTTGCTTTTACTAGAGGTAGTTTTCAGTTTAAATGCAATAATATTTGCTGAAATATTTGTAGGAGTGGCTTTACTGCAAATTTTTCAGGTTTTTAAAGTGGACCTATTCTGCTTTTCCTCCATCCCCTTTTGATTTCAGAACAGCTTTAATTCTTCATGGTGTAGATTCAACAAGGTGCTGGAAACATTCATCAGAGATTTTTGGTCCATATCACGACAGAGCTGTTGGCTGCATGTCCATGATGAGAATCTCCCCCTGCATGACATCTCCTGGATTGAGCTCCAGTGCCTGTGAAGCCTATTTAAGTACAGTGAACTCGTTATCATATTCAAGAAACCAGTCTGAGATAATCTGAGGTATGTGACATGGTGTGCTATCCTGCTGGAAGCAGCCATTAGTAGATGGGCACACTGTGGTCATAAAGGAATGGGCATGGTCAGCAACAATGCTCAAGTAGGCTGTGGTCTTTACATGATGCTGAATTGGTACTAAGGGGGCCAAAGTGTGCCAAGAAAATATCTTCCACACCATTACACCACCACCATCAGCCTGATATAAAGCAGGATGGATGCATGCTTCCATGTCACAGCAGGAATCGACATTCATCAGAGCAGGCAACAATTTTTCAGTGTCCTGTAGCCTCTGCGATCTGTTCTTATCTGACAGGAGTGGCACCTGCTGCGGCGTCCTGCTGCTGTAACTCATCTGCTTCAATGTTTGACGTGTTGTGCATTCAGAGATGCTCTTCTGCATACCTTTCTGTACCTTTGTAGTAAAGAGTATTTGAGTTAGTTTTGCTCAAAGCTTTCTAGCCATTGTCCTCTCACCTCTGACAACAACAAGGCATTTTGACCCAGACCACTGCTGCTCACTGGGTATTTACTCCCTTTTAGGACCATTCTCTGGAAACCTACACTTAGTTGTGTGGGGAAATCCCAGTAGGTCAGCAGTTTCTAAAATATTCAGGCGAGCCTCTATAAGATGTGGCTGCTTTCATTGACAGATGCACCAACAGAGGTAGCTGTTACCGAAAGCTGTCTGCTACACTAATTCGAGTCACTCAACTTGGCCTCTCAACTGTGTTTTTGATATTGGTACCTTTTGGAACATTTTGAATGGAACTATCTGCAGTGTAATATATCCTGCTGTCTGTTACGTTTGCCAATATGCTATTTTATTTGTATGAAACCTAGCATTAATTAGCAGATATCATTGTCTTTTATGCCCATACAATCTGTGGATGGAGTTTCCTTGCCACCCTCATCAATTTTGGCTCCAAAAAAAAAAAATGGAGGCTTCAAAAAAATGATGTCTGGATATCAAGGCTATCACAGTGCATACATCTTTTGCACATTTAGTTTAAGGTTAGGATTATTCTTGCTTGTGGACACACATGAAAAGCTACAGACACCATGGAGCTCCTGCACCTCACAAACCCCTTGTGAGCAGTATTGTTAGTTTCAATAAGGAACATGTAAAGCAATGATTAAATTTTCAAGTGTTTTGTCCATCACTGTTCATAACAGAAAGGCGTGAGGGTGGTGTCATTCTTTTCTTATGTCTGTTGGCAAAGCACATAACTGCATCCCTGAAAATGCCAAACCATTTCTTTAGCTGCAGTATATTCTTTCAGCAGAGCCAGGCTCTGCCCTGCTGTTTCATTGCTTGACAACAGTGCAGCGAGCAGCCAAAGCAGACAGTATTTTTCCAGTGAGTTTTCATTTCAGGGACAATTCTTGCCAGTAGGAAATATGCTCTGTCACCTGAATTTTTCTGAATGCCACAGAGCTGCTGCAGCGCAGTTCCTGAAAGAGCTCATTGTTGACGATGAGCAAGGTTGTCTCAATGGCAGCAGTGAATAAACTGAAAATGCTGAAGTGTGAGTCAGCAATGCAAGGAGACACAAATCAGCAAGGTTAAGCAGGCAAACTATGAACACTTTGTTGCAGTTCATTGCTGTGCAATCTGCTATAAATCAGAAAGATCTGACTAAAAGTTTAACTTCAGATAGAATTCAACTTTAAGACAACTTCAAAATTTAAAAAAAAAAAGAGGCCCGTGAAGTGCTACCACACCACAGACTTTATTGCACCTGACAAAGTGAAGCGAAACAGCACCGGGTTCGCAGCATGAGCTCGCCTGATCCCTCCACGTCTTCTCTGTGACAGTAATTGGCAATGAAAGAAAACATCTCGGAAAGCATGAAAAGTAGTGAAGATGAAAATAAAGCATGTTCCAAAAACCTGTGAAGTTAGAATTTATAGCTTTGAATGTGAAAAATAATTTGATGACTAAGTTTGAGTGGGAGCTGAATAATAAGTAGCAGGAGTATGAGGAGGAAGAGTGTTACTTCGCACTGTTAAGCTGGCATATTAGACACACTGCAAGCATTGTAGAAACTCTTTTCTCTGGCTTCTTGGCCTTTTTGATTGGGATTGAACCCGACTGTTTACCTCGAATTGTGTTCTGAGGGGATTTTACAGAAAGGTTACGTTCCCATTTTATCCCCATTTCAGCATCACCTTAAGCGAGTAAATAAACCTCCCCTCTGCCAGGCATCCCTCTGCACATCTAATTCTAGCAGTTTTTGGAGGGAACACAAGCAATAAGCATCATGATTGAATGGTGTCACACATATCAAATGATGAGCGCCTTCATTCCGAGCCACAGCATCTTCCTGTCAGGCGCCACTGCTTGCTTGCGCTCGAGTTTAGCACAGCCTCCAAAGTGTTTTGACAGTTCCAGAAAATGTGCCGAAGGATAGCAGACGGGGACGGGATGGCGTCATATATTCGGTATCAACAAGCTGACACTCAGGACTCATCAAAGCGTCACAGCTTCACAACTGCAGTGTGACAAAATGACACAGGCTCATGTTAGTGTGTCAGATTTTAACACAGCCGCTTTCCAAGAAAAGGCCGCAAGAAGGAAAGTGGACCGACCCAGTGACCCGTTCTTTCCGGAACAGTTGTTGGACAATTGTGGATTGAAGATACAGTGTATGGCCCGTAATAATCCCCCCCGCCCCACCCCACTGCAATCCAGCCTGTCAGAGTGACAGAGCATTTTAGAAGCACTGATGAATCCAGTTTTATGTGTTGTGCTAACAGCTAATGTCATGCCTACAGCAAAGGTTTGCAAACTGGGGCACAGGGGAAGGAGAAAAGTCATGCAGAGACAGTGAGGGGGAAGTGACAGATGCGTGCTGGTGTTATGATTCGGCCTGCTTATCAATGTGGCCGCACAGCTAGCATTTTAGATATTTTTAAAATCATTACCACACAAATGCATAATTTTGTGATTAATATCAAACATTTGCCAGAGTGATAATATGGAAACATGCTTGATACACATTTTTAGATTTCAAGTGAGCCATACTTTTCAAGGATTAATAAACTATAAATCTACCTGCCTGTTGCTGGAGGATGCTACCTGTATATGATACATATAGGAGTGATATCAGCTGATACCAACCAATCACTGGCCTGATGAAAAGCTGGCAATCCAGCACATTCTTATCACAGTGCATCACACGCTGTGGTTTTGTTAGATGCCGCCCGCATTTCACTGTTGGACTGATAGACTACACCACAACACAGCAATACACAACAATAACCCTGCACACCAGAGAATGATGCTTTCCAGGTTATATTTGCCCTCACATGTCATGCCAAGTGGCCCATTACAAGCAGTGTTAGTGTTGTTACTCAAAATACACACACTAATATATTATATATGTATATATATATATATAATATAAAAATATGGAATCAGCAAGTTTATTTCAAATATCAGCAACCGAAGTCCATCATACAGGCAAAATGCAGTCACAATCAATTGAACTGAGAAATACCTACATGGCTCTGCTGGGTGCCGGGCAGTTCTTGGGTGCTTGGGCCCTGGGCCCAGTTCTTGACTTGCACTGGGGTGGCCGGCCTCTTGTGGGGTCGGCTGCCCGCTGCCTCTAGTTCTTTGGTGCTCTTGCCGTTTGGCCATAGGTGCTCTGGCTGGGCCTCCCTCTTCCTTCTGCTGGGGTGGGCATGAGGATGTTATTGCGATGTGTGGCCTCAGTTCATCAGCACTCCTGGGGTGCGGCAGACAGTCCGAGTCTTCTGGGTCCTTCTGTCTGTCACAGGCTTCTGGGGAGCATCGTTGCAGGTTCTCACCCTCGTTACCAGGTACGTTTCATGACAAACACAATACATACACAATACTTACACTCACTCACTCACACAAAAACAAACAAAGCACGATTGTGTGCTTGTTTTTGTTTTTATCTCTCAGGTGCTGTTCTCCTTTTTTGTTACAGACACAGAAATTGGCAATTATGTGTGCTGCCTGTCAACCCCGGTATAGTTTTAAAAAAAAGTAATGTTACAAATTACTTATGTTTTGAAAAAGTAATGCATTACTTACTTATTTACCCCTGAAGAAAGCCATTCATTGCACTACTTCTGCATTACTCTGATAATTATTTAACATGTTACAGTTAACAATATAAACCTTAGGCTGTCCCACACACTGGCACAAACACCTACCCTAATGAGGACACACACAAGGTCCTCCTTTGAGTGTTTAAGTACAAACACAAACCTGACAGCAAAGTTGAAAACCTTCCCAAACAGCACTTCACAGAACAATGTTGGGGCCACAGTAACTCTGCTGTACAAACAGATACAGGTAGAAACGGAGGCTACAATGCCACAAGCCTGACAGCTCTTCACTGCTTTTGTTACCTACTGAAAAGCTTTGGCTGCTCGGCCAGGGTTGGCATACACTCTGCTTTAACATTGCTCTGCATCGGGGCTTCTTGGCTGCTAGCTTTGTGTCAGGATGTTGTCTTTGCAGAAACCTGGAAAGGCTGATGCCACACTGCACAGGTTACATTTTATCATCACTTTTTTTGTCCTTTGTAAGAGACGTTTATGTCTCCACTCCTCAAAAGCTGTAGATCATTTTTCGATTTTCCTGACCCCTGCACATGAACTGAAGTCAGCTGCTTGTAGTGCAATAGCAGGAAAAGGCTCATCTGATGTTTTTTTTTTTTTGTTTTTTTTTGGGGGGGGGGGGGGGGGGGGGGGGGGGGTCTATCAACAACATAATTGTTTTTTGATTAGTAACTGTGTACTGAATTTAGTACAACTGTCATAGTCCTGGTCTTTGACCCAGTGTTTTGAGTTTTTTTCTTGGTCCTTAGTTAAGAGTTCTTCATATGTATGAATTCCTGTGTTCCTCTAATTATATTTTGGATTTTGTTATAGTTTCTGTCTTGCTGTCAAGTCTCCATTTCTATTTGGTGTTTACTTACTTCCTGTTTTATTTTTCTTGTCTTGTGTGTCATGTGTTGCGTTCAGTGTTGCTTCCCCTCTGTCTCATTAGTTAGATTCTGTTCACCTGTGTCTTGTTTTCCCCAGCTGTGTCCTCTCTCTAATTACTTCATATGTGCATTTCCTCAGTTCTTTATCATGTCCTCCTCATGCCGTGTGCTCTTTGTGTTCCTTCCGTGTAAACCCCTGGCTCTTGCTCTGCATTAGTTTATATTCTGTATCTTGGCAAGTCTTAGGCATTAAAGCTACCTTCTTAGTTCACAGTCTTGTCTATTAAATCCTGCATTTGGGTCTGCAGCCTGCCTGCCACACAGCAACATATGACACCAGCAATGCATCACAGAAATATGTGACTACGCAACACTGGTGAAGAGCATCCATGTGAGATGAGTCACACTAATGCTATAACCAGTGTGGTTATGCACCACTGCAGCAGCTTTGACAAAAAGCAGAATTCATCACCTTGGAAAAGAGAACGGTTGAATTGGGAGGTTGGACCAAACAAATGGAACATTTAAAAAAACAAACCTGGGAATGTATTGTTGTGAACTCAGTTCTGTGAATTTGAAAGCTAAACCATATTAAATTCATCTGCTTCTCATATTCTCCAGGAAAGGAATATTTCTCTACAAGACACCTCATTCTCACCATCTGATTTGTGGTGATAACCTATTAATTATGTGCATAATTCATGAGAATTAGTTTTTTCTCCTGGTGTTACAGGATGACATCACCACAAACAGTCCAGCCAGTGAGTTACCAGTCAGATTGGGTATGTTATACAGAACAAACTACTGGTTTCATAACTTAGATCATTATTATCATCCCCACAGCCGAGGTAAGATAAAAAATAATTGCCTGGGCCCCAAAAGTGTCAGGATCCTTATTTGTAAAAAATAAAGACCAAAAACATGCTGTATAATAATGAATACAAAACTCAGCATACACAGCTCACAGCTACATTTCAGCCCTGCGACTCATTTACAGGCAATTTCAGGCGTGTTTAAATTTAGGTTGAACACTGAGCGCTCACACTGTACAGTGGATGCTGCACGGAAAGACTGAAGGCTTCTTTACCATATCAATACCACCATCTAAAGTGCTTTCAGTCCCTGATGTGAATACATTACCCACAGTTATATCAGTTGTGGTAGAATAAAATGAGAAAATAGTGGTGCTATTTCTGTGTGCACTTGCTGTCAGCTGCATGCAGGCACAATCCCCTAATTGCTCACCTTGGCCCTTGTGCTGCAAAGGGAGATGTGAGGAAAAATTCATAACTCAACAACTGTGAATTAAATTAGTGACTGAAAAACTGATTTTTAAGTGCATCTTCCAGTGAAATGAAATGCAAAATAAAAAACAGGTATCATGGAGGGTATTAGCCCAACAATGATGGGCCTGAAGAATTATTTTTGTCTTGATGAGCAAATCCGACTGATTGCGCACTGTGCTCATAGTTTGGTTTCTGCTTCTAAGATGCATCCAACCAAAATACCCTGAGACATGCATGCATCAGCAGCAGCAATCTAATTGCTGCCATGTGTGGAGGAAAAGGATTCACTTGGTAACATCTCGGGAGTGACGTGATGCCATAAAACCATGGCTCGCTCAGAAGGATTGGGAGTGCCAAGGTCTCTGTGGTTAGCTGTGAGAATGTAAAGTCCTGTATTTGCAGGAGTCCACCCTTTGGCTGCAGGATGTGTGTGGCACAAGACTGCCCTCCAGTGGAAGAGTGAAAAGAAATCATAACTTTTTTCACAGAAATGTGTCATTTCAAGAGACCAGTACTGTTTCCAGTAAAATGGATTTGTTACAGAGTGGCTCGTTTTCAGAGTCGACTTTATTCTATAAAGATGAAAGCTGCAGAATAAAAGCACATTACTGAGGGCGACACGGAAAGGGGCCACACAGGATATTGCCTCTGAGCTGCTACCAGTCAAAGGCTTTGACATCTGCTTGTGCATATGTGTTAGTATCCGCCAATCACTGTGACAGCCCTGCCTGCAAGACACGGCTGAGGGCAGACAGAGCGGTCAAAAGGCTTTGATTTCCTTTTAGTTATGATGCGCTGTTCAAATAAAATTATATCAGGCTTTTGGTGAGTTGCACCTCAGAACAACAAGGGCAGTTATCAAATTTTTGCATCAGTAAATGTCTGTGATTGGTGGTGAATATATACTTGACTTGCTTGTAATGAATGTAACTGAATGTCACAGATATGTGTCCTTTGCTTTGTAAGCCCTCAAACTATCTTGCTATCCTAAGGCTGTAGACTGTGTGAAGTCATTGTTGATGCAAAAAACACCCCAATATGCATTCAAAACCTGAACGAATTCAACTGCAAATGTGGTACTTTTGCAGTAAAATAAAAAAATAAATAAAGAATACCTCCTGGGATGGAAATCATGTCACATTTGGGGGTTTTATACTGAATTGGTATGCCCAAAGTTACTGTTACTAGCTAGCAGAGGTAGTGATAATTAAAGTTTGTCCAGTTTGCCTGATTTCAAATGTTCACTCCTCTTCAAGAAGGACACCAAAAATGACCCTACTTCTCACTTGGCACAAACTCAACAACTACATTCAAGTCTTACTGATAATTTATTAAATGAACATCATGTTATGATCCCATTACAGGCTAGAGTATGGCATTCTTTGGGGCAATGCTATTTTGTGACTAATTAGTTGTAATTAGCTTTCAGTCAAATCTGATTTCATAAACTATAATCCCAATTCCAAAAAAAAAAGTTGGCATGCTCTGTAAAATGTAAATAAAAACATAACGCAATGATTTGCAAATCTCAAACCCAAACTTTATTCACAATAGAATACAGTTTGATGGCAGCAACACATCTCAAAAAAGTTGGGACAGAGCCGTGTTTACCTCTGAGGCCTTCCCTGAAAAAGGGATGGGAGCACATGACGGTTGCTCTAAAACCTGTATATACACCTTACAGCTGCCAATTCCACAGGCACCGATGCACCCCCATACCATCACAAATGCAGGCTTTTGAAATGAGTGCTGATAACAAGCTGGATGGTGCCTCTCCTTCCTTCCATTCCAAAGGAAGCAGCATCTATGATTTCCAAAAACAATTTCACATTTCAATTCATCCAATCACAGATCAGTTTTCAACTTTGCCTCAGTCCATTTTAAATGAGCTTTGGCTCAGAGAAGATAGCAGCGCTTCTGGATAATGTCCACATATGACTGTAACCTGCATTTGTGGATGGCAGTGATTTCTGGAAGTGTTTCTGAGCCCATGCAACGATTTCCGTGACAGAGTAATTCCTGTTTTTAATGCAGTGCTGCCGGAGGGTCACAAGATTGTGGCCATCCAATATTGATTTTTGACCTCGTCCCTTGCACACAGATGTCTTCAGATTCTCTGAATCCTTTAATGATTTTATGTGCTGCAGATGATGACACATTCAAACTCTGTGTTGAGGAAGATTTTTTGTAATTGTTCCAGAATTTTTAGGAGGCAGGATTTTTTTTTTTTAACAGATTGGTGAACTTCTGCCCGTCTTTACTTCTGAGAAACAATGCCTCATCAAGATGCTGTGAATGACCTGTTGCCAATTAACTTAATTAGCTGCAAAATGTTCTTCCCGTTTCTTTTTAGTACTACTTACTTTTCCAACCTTTTGTTGTTGCCATAAAATTAAAAATGAGCTAATACTATACATGAAATACTAATATGTCTCAGTTTAAACATCTATATTATGCGTTCTATTGTGAATAAAATTTAAGTTTGACATTTACAAATCATTGCATTCTGTTTTTATTTACATTTTACAGTGTCCCAACTTTTATGGAATTGGGATTGTAAAATGACAACATCAAAAACATTCAACTCAAGGCTTTAAAATAGGATTGCAAACCAATGTCATGATGATGATATCATGGTGGCTATGTCCATTTTGTATGCACAGTCTCTTAAAGTACTTCTTCCCACGAGCCTAAAATCAATAATTGATCTGAAAGTAACAAGTAACTCTTGCTGAAAATTAATATTTTGTCTCAAATCACATATTTCCTACTTGCACTCGCTAGTTTGCTTTCACACCATAGACCAGGGATCCTCAAATCCAGGCCTCGAGGTCCTGTGTCCTGCAGCTTTTAGATGTGTCCCTGATCCAACACACCTGAATCGAATGGCTGAATTACCTCCTCAGTATGCAGTCAGGTTCTCCAGAGTCCTGCTAATGACTTCTATATTTGACTCAGGTGTGTTGAAGCAGAGACACAGCTAAAAGGCGCAGTTACTGTGTTACTGTGATGTCACCCAGTGGTTTCCCAAGTCCAGTTCTGAAACCTCCTGATGAGCATTTTCACCGTTTTGAATCCAGCAGTGATGAGATGAGCCAGACTGACTGAAACTGCATGTTTATTGGCTAAGGCCTCGTCAATCACAAGTTGTTAGTCAGAGAGCATACCTTAAATAGACTTTATAGGATTCAACTACAGGCCCCGCCCCCTGATGGCCATTAAGATAAGATAAGATAAGATAAAACTTTAATGATCCCACGACGGGGAAATTTGTGCATTACAGCAGCTCAGTACAGAGAAAAAATGAAAAGGATGAGTAAGAACAAATAACTAAACTAAAACTAAAATAGAATAGAATAAAATAAAATAAAATAGGAAAAAAACTGTACACACATACATAAGCACTATATACATAAAATATATATATCAATGTCAATACACACATTTACATATACACACATATACACACACATCAAAACACGATATACAGATATCAAAAAAAAAAATGAAGGCAGGTTTAAGGCACTTAACTTTTCAGACCTGACAAAGAAACAAGTTTTTTTGTTCTGTTGCTCAACCCACAAATGCATTTTTTTTACAAATGTGGTTCCATTTAAAGGGAAATAAACAGGCTTTCCAATGGTATAAGATTTATTGCCAAGAAGCATTATTACAACAGAGAAACAATCAACCAAACACAAGTTTCCTCACTTTTGGTGCTCCTCCAGGTCTTGATCCAAGGCTCTTTCATATCTCTGTTAACCTATGGAGCCAAACCAGCCCACCCAGCACCCTAAATTGGATAAACCGTTAAGAAAATAGATGTTCTCAAAGGCACAACTAGGTCCACTTTGAGACAACACTACTTTGTCAAAATCCACATGCTATATATACAACTAGTATACACCCTGTACAAAGTTTACAGACTGAACGTATAGATGTCATATTGAAAATATGGTGCATCAGAATTGTAAGAAAGCAGAATGTAAAAAAGAAAAAACTTTAGATTTTGTACTTAAGTACAGTGCATGAGTAAATGTGCTTGCTTATGTTTTCAGTGAGCTCCAAAGCTCTCATCTCAAGAGCAGAAGCAGGAAACCAGCGCAGAAGTACCAAAAAAACTGCACCTCCTTTAGTGGTCACTTGAGGCTGGTATGGCATGTCTGCCACCGGCTAGGCTTCTTCCATTAACTGGAGTCACTGAATGGGACCTCTCCAGTATGATTTTACTGTTGGAGCCATTTAATGGAAGTATCCGATTAATAACATGGCTTGCTTCCGTTTCTTAGCACTAATTAGCAAGTATGTAATGAGTGACGTCACAGTGACTACGTCCATCATGCAGTCTGTGTTTGTAGCATGGGCTAAACTCAACTCCCACTTTTTGATGCACATCTGCAGTTTTCGTTATTATATTTCTGGCCATTCAATCAATTCTTGCTTCATTTTACGTTCTTGGCCACATCACCCAAGAGAAAATTTCCATTGATCGAGTCAGACTGCAACTCTTGACGCTATGCAATCAATTCTCTCATCTCTGGGGCTACAACAGTGGCATGAGCCACATGGGACATTTTGTACCTGTCACATCCCATATGTCTACCAATTCATCTTTCTGTTGATACGATCATCTCAACTCGTAATATATTATTTGTTCCCACTGCACATGTAAAGTATCTCTTATGTGATTATAATAAATAGAAGTCTGGGAAATCTGATAATGGCACTACTTTATAAAAAAAAAAAAAGTGTCTTAGTTACACTTTTCTTGTGAGTCTTTGATAGACAAACACACACCCTGGAGGACTCTCTGGGTTCACTGTGTAAAAATTAAACATATTCTTCATTCTGCTCACAAACTCCCAACTCAGCTGGAGAGATTAAATTTCATGCTAAAAGAATGAAGGTGCATGTAGAAAGGTAATTAATCACTTGTCTGGGGCCTTTCTTTGGCTCTCAGCACACTCAGAGACCCCTTCTCCAAAACCATCATGACATTTTTGTAATTACACCTTTTCTCCCCAGTGTAAAGCAGCTCGGCAGCTGTTGACAAACTGAGGGGGGGTCACATTGAAAGAGCAAGTTATAAAAACGACTGAGCTTTAACAGATTTAATCCCACCGGTCACAGCAGTGACCATTACAGAGCTTTGTGTGCTCATTAAAAAATGTATTTTATCAACTTGTCACCAGTTAGCTACACAACAGCTGTTGTTATTTCAGCGATGCACTTTGAAGTGAATCATAAAAGCAAAAGCTTAAAACATAATGTTTGACTGTTTGAAGGGGGCACTACTCACCTGAACACTCGCAATCAATTTAGACAATCAATGGTTTGGTCATCATTTTTAAATTTAATAAAGACCCATTTTCCTTCCCTAATTTTCTGTCATTTGCACACTACTTGAATGGTGGATACTCATGTTGAAAGTGACCAAAGTTTTCAATTAACAAAGTCAGTAAATTAGCAAATTCCTGTGAGCCAAAAGCTCACAATCACAACAGATATCTACACAAGGTCATCTCATGCATACAACCCTCGCTGTGCTTACAGAAGCCCACCCAATCATGACATATTGCAAGTTATTATTTAACAAAAATGAAACCAAAAGGCAGAAGCAGTGTGTGTGAAAACCTAATAAAATGCACTTCATTAACTGATCATCAGCAGGTGTGAGCAGCTCTATAAAAGCAGAACAGTATGGCTTGGTGGTCTGCAGCGTTCAGATGTGTGCTAACACAATGCCAAGGAGCAAAGACATCAACAGTGATGTTAGAGGAACAATTGTTCATACCCATCCATCTGGGAAGGGCTATATGGCCATTTGCAGCAAATTCACCCCAAGGTCAGACCGTGCAATGCTCAGAGAAACTGCAAAGGAGAAAAAAGGTAGCGCTGCAAGTCGGCTGCATAACCTCAGGACACCTGTCCCCCCGTGTTATGTTTGTGTTTGTTGTATTCTTGGATGGGTGCTTTGTTAATTGCAATTTCCAATGTGTGAACCTGTTCACCCACATGGCAATAAAACCTTCATTCATTCATTCATTCAAACCCCAAAAGCTATGTTAAAGTTCATGACAGCACAATTAGAAAAATACTGAACACATATGACTGGTTTGGAAGGGTTTCCAGGAGAAAGTCTCTTCTCTCTAAAAAGAACATGGCAGCAAAGTTAGGTTGGCAAAGTTGCAAACTACAACAAAACTTCTGAAACAGTGTCATTTGGACAGGTGAGACCAACATGGAGATGTTTGTCTGGTTTTTGGTTCTGGTTTCTGCCAAATGCGGTACTGTGAATTATGGTCAGTGTGTTTTGCAGCCATAGGACCTGGGCACCTTGCAGCCACTGAGTTGACCATGAACTCTTCTGTATACCAAAGTACTCTAGAGTCAAATGTGAGGCCAACTGTCTGACATCTAAAGCTTGGCTAAAATTATCATGCCAACAATGATCCCAAACACAGCAGCAGATCTACAACAGAGTAGCTGAAAAAGAAAAGAACCAAGGTGTTGCAATGGCCCAAAGTCCAGACCTCAACCTGACTGAAAAACTGTGTCAGGATCTGGGATTTCCTTACCTGGATGATTAGTCATGCATCACTTTGGCAGGATCTTAAGAGAGCTGAGCATTTAACTAACCTCAATGAACTGAAGCAACATTGTATAGAAGAGCTGGTCAAAAATCCTCCACAACAATGTGAGAGACTGGAAGTCATACAGAAAACATTTGCTTTAAGTTATTGCTGCTAAAGGTTCTGCTCACTAGCTAATGAGCCATTGAGTGTACTCAGTTTTTCACACACTTTCTACACTTCAGCTTAGTTTTTGTTAAATAAATGACATTGTGTTATTGTTCATTACAGGCTGTATTTACCTCATTTTAAGACCCAGTAATGACTAGATAATTTATTACGTCCTGAGGGCGATTTATCATTTTACCATAACTTTAGCTTATGGCTATGAAATGCAGCGATAACATTGGTGTTCACAGGTCATACACTCTTTGTAACAGTTTGAACATATCACATTGATATGACATTTAAGTCTGGAATGCTGATTTTTGCATTCAGACACATTTAACTGCAGATAACAGATCAAACATCAATCAATCGCTGCAGCTAATTGAATATCAATGCACATGACCCCCATGAGCACCTCCCTGAGGCATAGACAATTACCTGACTAATAGTAAAAATGAAAGAGGACCACACAAAAGAAAACCACATGTATTCAAACAACCCTGCTCATTCAACATGCAAAATTATGCATGGCCTAATTAATTTGCCATTAAGGCTGGATTGATGTCACCCTTCACGATGCACACAACCAACCCATAATTGCTTCTGGTGTTGCATTCACAGACTAGCCTCATTACCAAAACAGATGCTAATTCTGCGGCGCAGCTTCAAGTTGACAGGTGTGTGAGGTGTGTGCAGATCGTTCCACTGCCATGGGTAAAGTGAACTGAAGCAAGGAAAGTTGAGAACACATCATAATCGTATGCAGAGAGATGCTCACGAGGACAAGGATTTTCTCTTTTTTGGAGCATCTTTTAATGATAATGAATGGAACTGGTAGTAATTGGTATGTGGGGAGTCTTAATTGCTCAGGAAAACAAACCCTGCTGCTGAATTATTAAGCTGTTTGCTACACAATTTGTATTTGGACTTCTTAGTTTTTCCTGTTCTTCTGTTCATCAAGCTAACTGTTAGGACTCCTTGTATATTTTTCTCAAAAACACTCCACGATCAAAATTAGTACAACTGGTGTTCTGAACATGTTTATTCTTCTGAAGATAACTCCATTAATATATTTAGTAGAAACAAAGAAAAACTACAAAAACCCCGCCCTACCCCATTAGTTCAGCACTCTTGTGACATTAACGCTTCATCAGCTGGTGCGTTTCACCACTTTGGTTCAGAGTCAGTTTCTCTGCAAACACAGCCTCACATCTTCTTTGTCCGTTTCTTGGGTCTCTGGTCAAAGTCATCGACCATCATGGCGTCAGGTGAGTGTGATGCGTAGCTGCCATCGGATACCACCCCTCCTGGTGAAGGTCCCATGGCTCCTCCCGACTCGCTCATGGTGGACATGGGCCCCCCGTCCTCAAACACGTCTCCGCCCAGGACCCCATGGTGGTGATGGTGGTGATGATGGTGATGATGAGCCAAAGCCTGGCCCTCCTCGCCATCCTGTGGCTCCACTTTTACCTGAGGCCACAGAGGGGAGTTGTTGGCCATGCCTCCACCTTGAAAAGGGATAAAAGATTAATTAAGGAGCTAAATGGAAAATGTGTTTATTCACATTTATTTAACCAAATAAACCAAATCCTGTCTTCAAGAGAGACCTGATGGAGCAAGACAGAAACCAATTGTTGCACCACTTTAAAAATCAAAGTCAGAGTGAAACTTGTAGTAACAGACATAAAAATGTAGTATCTTTAAACCTGATCTTATGACACCTACAGCAGATTTTACAGGGGACATAAGACATCTGTAAAGCCGAGTTCCCCTGATTTTGAGTTCAGACTTTAAGACATTCAAATTACCCCAGACAACCCTGCACCAATGGAAACTGGAAAGCCAGCTTGGAAACTGTGAGACTGACAAGATCCATTTATTAAAGCACTGTAGGAGCTGAGTCACCCTCTCAAGCTCAGCTTATGATCACCACCGCTGTTGCACATAACAAAAATGACTTCGTTACTGCCGATGTACTGTGCACTTTGGTTTTGTTTCGGCTGGGTGTAGATTTTCCAATTGTTTTTTTGTTTTTTCTCTAAATGCAGAAAGGATGACATCGCATTTATGCTTAAATTCCTGTGTATCACAGCTTCTATTGCTATTTCATCAAGTGACCCAGAATCATCGCTCAGTTATGACGCTATAGGCTCAAGCTGCTAGGGGACTCTTTTTAAAAATAAGTTAAATGTTGAAATAAAAAATATAATACTTATCTATAAAAGGATAATTACTTAAGAAAGTAAGCATAAAATATAGGTTATACACATACAGTGGCTGGTCACTGACTAACAGGAAAGTCTGATTTACCCATTACGTGTGATGATATAAGGCACTCAGGGTGATTTACTGGCAAAGCCGGCACGCAAAGACAACACTGTCCCTGATGCTTTAGAATATTACCTGTTTTTTTTTTTATTTATTGACACAGCAAAGCAACCATGAGCTCACAGCAAGCATACATAAAGTAAACAAATGCAGATGGCCTTCCCTCCTTCAGCCTTGTTCTGTTTGAAGAGTCTTCCAGTTAAAAGGAAGTTCTTCCTTCCCACCGCTGCGGATATGTGCCGCTCATAGGGGTTCATGAGTTCATTGGGGTTCTCACTCTAAATACTGTAGGGTCTTTGCCTTACTAAATAAAGTGCCTTGAGAGAACTAAATATAACTACATCGAGAACCAAACTAAATCCGCTTACAGACAACTCTGAAGTTGTAACTGACAGGATGGAATGCAACAATTGGGATCTTTAATGACTCTAAACTGCAGAATTACTACTCATCAATCCTGGTGGTACAAAATACATTTTATCAGGGTGGCTGATCTCACCTGAGGTGTGAGGAGAATGGTCGCCATCCAGGCCTGAAGCCAGCCTCTCAGCGTTGGCCCCAAGGACCCCCATTGGCAAAGCCTGGTCCCCGGGGGCCAAGTCAGCCTCGGGCTCCTCGCTAACAGGGAAGGAGAAGTTGCTTGTGGGCTCCTCCTTGATCTTCGGGGGCTTGGAATCCTCTAGAGCTTTCTCTGGGTTCACCAGCCGCTCGTATTCCTCTGACAGATCCTTACTGAGCTGTAGGAATAAGATTTTTCTGCTGTAAAGTAGGAGTCTGGAAGATGTAACTCTCAATAATAACTGTTACAGCTTTTCTCTGAAGAATCTTTCAGCACTAATTCAATGGGGAAAAACATAAAGAAGCTAAAGCAGTTGATCTGAAACAGAGATATTGAAAATAGATTTGTATAAATCTATGGAGGATGAAAATTTTATATTGTCTCATTGTATTCATTCTCAATTTCTATTTCCATTCCAGCCTCACCTGGAGCATGTAGCTGTGATAGTCCTTGATCCTCACTTGCCAGAAGCGCTGCAAGGCCAGCACGCTGCCAATTCCCACCTCATGGAACACCTGCTCCACCACATCTGGGAAGGGACTGGCCCCCAATCGAGCCTCCCGGTCCACTGCTACCCGCAGCAGGCGGGTGAGGCGCAGGTAATGCTCATGGACCATGTCAGTCAGCGTCTCCAGCACGCTCTCCTGAGCAGATTCGAACCCAGCATGGGCCAGGACAGTGGCTACTGACTGATACAGGAGCTGCCTGCAGGAGGGCCAACTCAACTCTGTGACTGGTTCGCCTTTACCCCTGAAGATGGAAGAAGAAAGGAGATAAAGAATCGCTGTAGACCAAGATTTATCTGAGAAATGTTGAATATACAAAAATCTATAGTTTAGATTCCTTATGGGTTATTCCAAATAATCAATCATATTTTGAGTTACAGGTACTGTAAGTATAAAGGAGTGGGTAAAAAATATGGAGCTTTTTAAATCACATTATTTTTTCAGCATTAAGTACACAAGATTTTCAAGGCTGAAAAACACATTCAAGCTCTGACAGAAACTGAAAAATTAATTTTACACCCACTCCGAGTGTCACATTTTTCTGTAACCAACTTTAAACATCAATATCATGGGATACATCATAGTTTCAATAGTAAAACTGCCCCTATTTGTTGTCTATGACAGACAATAAATTGGTAGTGATTCCTTCTACTTCCTTCTCCCATCAGCTGATCCTGATGGGAGGTGGTTACTGATTTCCCATGGAATTATTTTTTACAGATACAGAGATATTCACTTAGAAAAAGAGACTGCAGTCTGAAACTTACTTATAAAAGTCACTTTCTGGGTCACTGTGGCGAAGCTGAAAGGGCTGTCGGGGTGCTTTGCTATCCACCGGTAGCAGGTCATCTGGCATGACAGGTGGGGTAGGAGGGCGTAATGGCAGGTTGGTATCAGCCTCATCCAGCCTGCTGCCACCCTCAGAGGACACTGAGCTCTGACCCTGAGCCTGGGCTTGGGCTGCTGCCAGAAGACCTCGGAGGCGGCGGATGTGCTGGCACAGCTGAACTGTATGGATGGTGAGGCTGCACGGCTCAGAGGGGATGTCCAGCATTGTGGTGGGCCGTGGTCGCTGTGCAGAGGGCTGGTGCAAGGGAGGGTCCTGCATCTCCACGGAGCGAAACTCACGCTGGAGCAAGTCAAAGGAGCTGCGACTGGGAGGAGCCCCCGCAGGTCCTGGGATCTCACCCCAGTAACGCATCATGGCGACAAATCGCAGACACAGTGGGGATACAGACTTCAGCTGAAACTAGAAACAGACAAAATGTGCTCAAGTTTTAATAAACACCAGGCAAACTATTATTTATATTAATTTGTTCAGTGCAAGACTAATTTAGTTTTAAGTTATTTTACTCTTCATTTACCTACATTACTGCCTGGTTTTGCTTTAAGATTAATTAAAATGGAATGATTTCCATTTACAAAGTGTGCAGTTAACCACAAAGTCCCAAAGGACCACACTAGGCTTTAGCCAGTTCAAAACAACCCTATGGTCAGGCATTTAGTTAAGGCAATGAGTCTGCTTTACTTTACTTAACAGTGGGCCTAAAATGTATTTTAAGCTTGTGTAAATTAAAACCTAATGTACAAAACAGCAGATTGTAAAATATCTCAGTTAAAACTCTGGTGATTTGCTTTTTTGGAATGTCAAAGCCTCTTTAGAGGGGCACCAAAAATGTTTTATATCTGGGGAAAACCCTCCTTACTTAAAGGAAGTCTTTGAAGTTATTTCTGGCCATTAGACAAGTGTATTTTATGTTTGAGATAATTAAATCCATTTGGGGAAAAAAAGCCTTATATGTGGAAAATGACACTGGAACAAGTTCATTAATCTACTAAACACACCAAACATTCTGTGCAACCAATCAACCTCAATAATGTCCAGCCTTCTGTTTGTACTTAAATGCCTCTTGACGTGTAACAAAACCAGTTTGTTCCTATGTATACTACTCCAGTTAGTTTCAGAGTAGATTAGGCCAAATGTTGGCCATATCTGCAGTTTTTAAACAAATGCATCGTGGAAAGCTGGGGGGAAAAAAAAACCAATGAACACATTTTAAAGATCTGTTACAACAACATCATTGTCTCATAATCACTTCGGCGTACATTTAACAGATTATAAGGGCAAATTTTAAGCTATTACACTGATTATTATGACAGTCCAAGACGGCGTGGCTAGCAGGCTTTACCAAACATTATAACTAGATAAAAACAGGCAGGATACATGTCTATTCAGTACGCTTTTTATATGACGAATTGAAGATCAAACTGCATTGATTCTTTTAAGGTCTGAAGTCTATATCTAACAGGAATTGATGTTTTCTGGATGTCAAAATAACGCACAAAATGTCTGTTGTCTGACTGGAGTTTGGTGCTGCGTTGAAAGCAAACGAGAGCATCAATAACGCAAAACGCTAAGGAATGGCAACCCA
The DNA here is from genome assembly GCF_007364275.1 of Archocentrus centrarchus. NCBI lineage: Eukaryota > Metazoa > Chordata > Actinopteri > Cichliformes > Cichlidae > Archocentrus > Archocentrus centrarchus. The sequence goes on along the minus strand of NC_044367.1, from coordinate 23,256,783 downwards.
GCTGCAAATTACATATTTTAATAACTAGCATGCACGCTTATCTGTTTAAATTAGGTTTTTAAAAAGCACTGCTGTTACCCACAGTTGGAGGAAACGCCTGCTGCTGATTGAATTTTGAAGGAAGCTGCACAGGAAACAAAGCGTTTTTGTCCTTGGAGGGAAAAAAACTCGGGTAAACAGCTACATGAGACGTTTGGTTCCACAATAAAACGTTCGTTTTGAATTGTACAAATTAAGAATTATATTAATGTAATGTGTAGCTACTTAAAAATATATAATTTTCGACGGCTTTGCTTCGGTTTACAACATTTATTAGCTGCATTTGTAAATTTTTAAAGGTTAACGAATCCGGCCAAGTTTGATAGTTGCACAAAATAAACATGGCCGCCTCCCAGCCAGCAGCAGACGTGATGAACACAGGCGAAGAAATGAACTCTATATTGGACTCTACTGAGTGTTTGGCCACAGAAAATGGAGGGGAAATCGGAGGGAAGGACTCGGGTAAAATTAAACCACCAGAAGCGGAGGAGCCGTTCAAGAAACCGGCTCTTTTTGCGGCGCCTTCCCTCGCCTCGAAACGCAGCAATGTCGCTGCTCCGTCCAAACCCACCCCTGAAAATAAGGCTAGTGGTGAAGGCAAAACATCGGGAAAAGACCAAGAACAGGACAAAAAGTCCGAAAGGGATAAAATCAAAGCAGAAGTTAAACCTCGAGTGATTCCTGCTAAAGCCCCCAAAATTAGTAATTTCCCCCCTCTCCCTTACACCGAGCCTCCCTGGGGTGGCACCACTTCGGATACCCCGTACGCTCTTGAAATCCTCAAAAACGGCACCATAGTGGACCAGGTACCCCTGGTGGATAAGAGCTACTTTGTGGTTGGACGTTTACCTGTGTGTGACCTGTCCCTGGAGCACCCCTCTATCTCCAGGTACCACGCAGTGATTCAGTACCGCGGAGAGGCCGAGGAGGAGGCGGGCTGTATGGGAGAGGAGAAGGGCTTCTACATCTACGACCTGGACAGCACGCACGGCACTGTGGTGAACAAGAACAAGATCCCACCGAAGACCTACATCAGAGTCCGAGTGGGACACGTGTTAAAGTTTGGAGGGAGCACGAGGCTTTTTATCCTGCAGGTAAAGTGTGCTGTGGTTATCACGAAACCAAAGAGATGCAAGCGTGCATGACGCTCTAATTATACTTTAATGCTGTATTCTCAGCTTTGCATATTGGACCTTTGTGCTGCTTCTTAATCCATCATGTTTTAGTTTCTACCCCATTAAGCCAACTTTATTGTGATTAGCTGCCCCTTCTACGCAGAAGATTTGAACAGTAGCTGGGTGGGACTTCTGTTTCTGCCAGGATAATTATGGCATCATACAGATCAAAAACAAGGGGGTTAAAAAAATGTGAAATGGTATGTTTAAAACTTTTGGCTTACAGGGAATCATTGTACAGACTCATTATTTGAAACTCTGGCCATGTTTAATAGGATTATTCACTGCTGGAACAGAATACATACTGCTCAAAAATATTAAAGGAATGCTTTGAAAACACATCAACTTAAATGGGACAAAAACATGCTATATACTGATATGGACTAGGCAAAGGATGTCACATTGATGGAAATGAAGATTATCAGCCTACAGAAGTTGAAGAAAAAGTGAAATTTTCATTGTTTTTATCATTTTAAGCTGCTAAGCTGTTACTCGTGAAAAATATATTGTCTTTCATATAGCATTCAGAAATGTAACTCATTTCTGCCTGATGTGCCGGAGAATTATTTTATGCATGTAAGTTTTTCAGTGTCATTAAAAACATATAGTGAATGGACATATTTAACAAAAGAGTAAACATTCTTAAATGTTCAGTTTTATTCTCCTTCTACAGGGTCCAGAGATTGACGAGGAAGAGGAGTCTGAACTGACAGTGACAGAGCTGAGGGAACAAGCTCGTAAACAGAAGGAAGAGCTGGAGAAGAGGATGATGGGAGATGGTTCTGATGAGGAAGAGGAAGAAAAGGAGGAGGGCGAAAACAAGGGCGATAGCAGAGTGTCAAGTGAAGACTCGGGCTGTTTGTGGGGAATGGGTAAGTGTCATCACTGCTGTTGTTGGCTGATGCTGCAGTATATTACATGTCATGTGGGCTGATATATAATTTCACTTTCACCTCCCCCCTCTGCATAAATCCTGCCTGCAGCCGAAGAAGCAGCTCCAGAGGAAGATGAGAATGAGGAAAATCCCTTTTCAACAGAGTTTCACGAAGACCAGGAAGCAGCCTACCTGAAGGACCCCAAGAAGGCTCTGCAGGGCTTTTATGACAGAGAAGGTGAGAAGATGTATTGCAGGGCATTAAAAGTCTGAAATTAAAATCAAGGAAGTTTAAAATGTATGTATATTTGCTGTAAATTTTTCAGGTAGCATTTTTAAGACTGGTAGAGAAAAAAAATCAGTCATAATTAATTTTCTGACCAAATGTAAGTTAACAAAATAGCTAAACAAAATAAATGAAATGCACAACTTCCAAAAGTGGAAGGTTACTTTGGGCTAAAACTGTTAAAAACCATACATCAAAGTGGAGTCTCCAAATTCCTTGTTTTGTCTGAACAAGAGCTCAAAACCCAAGGAGATTATTTTATTATCATCTGTGGCTAAGATGGCGTCAAATACTGTCTGTTGTAGGGTTTATTGCACTGTTGAATTATACGCTAGTAGCTATGTCTAGTCTATAAAAATGCATCATTTCTACCTTATTTAGTAATTCTTAATTTTTTTTTAGTAACAAAAAGCATCAATATTTATTTTTAAGAAGCTGCAGCAGTGGCCTTACTATTGCAAATCCACAGACAGCTGTTTTGTTTGTTTTTTTTCCCATCACTGAAATTCTTGGCTTGTCTTCGTCTTAGGGGAGGAGCTGGAGTTCGAATATGAAGACAAGAGCCACGGCACTTGGCTTTGTAGAATAAAGTAAGTGAAATAAAACCTTTTCCTTTCCTGGCAGGCTGCAAAGTGTTTATTGAGCTGCAGCACTGATGTGCATTTTTTCTGACAGGCTGCCGGTGGACGATGCTATGGGGCGTCAGCTAGTTGCAGAGGTGACCCACCAAGGAAAGAAGAAAGAAGCCGCCATCCAGTGCTGCCTGGAGGCGTGTCGAATGCTGGAAGCCAGAGGGCTGCTGCGCCAGGAAGCAGGTTTGTGTGCTCAGTTCCACGTTGAGAAGGTTGGAAGTTGAATGGAAAATCCAGTAAGGGTTTCTGCATCTGATTTTCAGTGTCCCGTAAGCGGAAGAAGAAGAACTGGGAAGAAGACGACTACTATGACAGTGATGATGACACCTTCCTGGATAGAACCGGCACTGTGGAGAGGAAGAGGCAGGAACGAATGAAGAAAGCGGGAAAAATTGAGGAGCGGCCTGAGACCTATGACTCACTGGTAGACATCTGCTTAGTTTTATACAGTGTAGCAGGGCACTGATACAGGTGCAAATTTCCAGCTCCAAATTTTTCTTCTGAGAATCTTAGTGAAGCTTTGCATGAACCCAAGATATTTCTTTTTTTTTTTTATGTAATTCCTGTAATACTTCCTATGGGCAAATTTTGCCCACCTGTAGCCACTTACAGTCCCATCCTCAGCATAGTGCAATAGCCAAATTATTTTGAGGCATCAGTTTAACATGGTGGTGCAGTGACTAGCACTGTTAAATCACAACAAGTTTGTCTCTAATCATCTTGTCTAGGTACTCTAGCATCCTAACACAGTCCAAAGACATGTATGTTAGGTTAACTGGTGACTCTGAATTGGCTGTAGGGGTGAATTAAAGGTAGATAAAGCACCTATGTGAATATGAATATATGTGAACAGGTAAAATGTAGCTTGTGATATCAGTAAGACTGGAAGGACTCTATAAATGCCCCCTTAATAAATTTTACCCACACAGATGTAGTGTATGCAGGTCACTAACAGAGGTGCTGCTTTTCTCTGTTAAAAAGGTCTGTGCACAGATTTATACCTGACAGATAAATCAAGAGCAATAAGTAATAAATATATGAGTTTATTATTTACTTTTGCCAGCGATAAAAGGGAATAAAGTCACATTTGTTAAAACAATTCAGCAAATGTACTCAGTTACTAAGCTTGTTTCAAGGTAATCAGTCAGGATTTGATCTGATGAGATATTCAGTATGCTTTTGGTCGTACATTATAGTCTAGTCCTTTAATTGAAATTATGTTGAATGTTTTCAGGCATTTAATATTTTAAAGCCTAAATAAGTTATACTCACATGACTACAAGGTCCCCAGTTTGATTCTCTGAAAATCTGTGAAGTCAAGTCAAGTCAAGTCAAGTTTATTTATAAAGCACATTTAAAACAACGACGTTGACCAAAGTGCTGTACAAGATCTGTAACCCCAAGGACTATACTAAATAAAAATAAAAATATATAAATAAATAAATAAAATAATAAAATAAAAATAAATAAATAAAAACATTAAGAACAATAAATAACATAAGAAAATTAAAAATTAAAACGTTTTAAAACAGGTACCATAAAATACCATAAAACAATCATCTAAAAGGAGGTAGCACTGCAGCCAAATGCCAAGGAAAAGAAATGTGTTTTTAATAGAGATTTAAATGTGTGTATCGTCTGAGCTGTGCGGATATGGAGAGGTAGATCGTTCCATAGCTTTGGTGCTGCTGCTGCAAAAGCTCGATCACCTCTCTGTTTTAGTCTAGTTTTAGGCCTCTGGTGAAAGAGTGACTAACTCCTAGATGTAACTTTAAAGACAAATAATCACAGTTGACTGGTTACATTATACCAGGGGTCGGCAACCTTTAATACGGAAAGAGCCATTTGAACCTGGTTTCCACGGAAAAGAGCCGCAAATACTACCGGAAGCTGGTAGCGGCTACCGCGAGTGACGCATATATTGAGAAATGGAAATAAATAAAATGATTTTATTTTAATATTTCAAGATCACAATAATGTTCCAATTTAGAACTACAACAAAAACCGAACTGACGAAAATAAAATGTACTTCAGTTGAATACTTATAATTTACTTCCGCAAGCCGCAAAGAGCCGCAGCTTAAGCCTGAAAGAGCCGCGGGTTGCCGACCCCTGCATTATACCAAGGCTTCTGAATTGTAAGCATTTTTATTAGTTTTAAAGTGAAATAATTGTATGTAGTGACAACATTTTTACACTTGTTACACCCCACTAACAGCCTGTTTTATTTGAAAGCAACAAATGACCAGAGTATTCTGTCCTGATGAGGACATCTTGGGCAAGAAAGTTCATTCAGGTAGTTCACTACTTCAGGGGGTGTGTTGGTCATTTACAGTCTGATTTAAAAAAAAAAAAAAAAAAAAAAAAAGCATATTCTGCAAACTGTGCCAAAAATAAATCCAGACAGGCAGCTCTTCAAAGCTGTTTCAGTATTTAAAACATTATCAGCCATTAAAACACGCAAAAGTAATTTTCTGTACAGTAACTGCTGATTATTTTTCTGTAGGTGGCCAAACTCGCAGAGGTGGAGAAGGAGTTGGCAGAGACTCAGAAAAAGCTCAGTGCTGCAAAAGGAGGTGAGCCACGATCACCTGCTATTTCACACTACTGCAGAGTTTAACAAGTCTAATGTATAATTTTTCACTCCTCTCAGAGTCTTCGGCGTCATCCGCTGACGACTCGTTGGAGGCCTTCATGACCGCAGTGAAAAGCGAGGTAGCGATGGACGCCGTGGTGCGCAGGAAGCTTCACGTGCACGTGGCCGACTTGCGCAGAGATGCTCAGAGGCTCCGCAAACTGGTCGAGCTCACGCGGCCAGCGCAGATGCCCTCACTGCTGCCCAGGTCAGACAGAGCAGCAATTTTTAGTCTATCTATGAAAGGAAAGGTATCTTCAGAAAAATATCAGACCAGTGTTGATATTTTGGTCTGTGTTGGTTTGATAGCAGCAGTTCAGAGACGCAGAAGTCGAAAAAGACCCTGCCGTTGTTCGGAGCCATGAAGGGAGGGAGCAAATTCAAACTGAAAACTGGCACCATTGGGGTAGGTGCTCTAACTGTGTGACAGTAATTTCCACTGAAGTTGGTGCTCATGGGTTGTAACTTCATGCCTGATATAAATTCTTCAAATATCCCAAACCAGCTGTGGCTTTTCAGCTGATTTAAATGTACTATATTGTTGGCCACAAGGAGTGCTGTTGCTGCATCACACAGCTGCATCGTCTGCCAGTTGTTTTGTTAAAGCCTATTGCTGTTTTATTTTTTATGGTCTCAGGTGCAATTCATGCCGTTTTTTTATATTTGGGACAATTTTATTTAAATTCAATACAAGACACAATTTAACGAGATATACGGTTTTTTGTTGTTTTTTTTAAAAAATCATGTAGAAACAGTGAAGAGCAGAAAGTTCACTGTAAATAATGAATAAAACATGAATAAAAAGGACAAGTTGTTTCTAAAAGTCCTCCACTTGCCTTGGTTTATATAGTCCGGCTTCTCTGGCAAGTTTCCTCTGTCCTCTGAATGCTGGGGAGTGAGACATCTTTCAGCATGGCATCCAGAGACTGACTTCCAGGTCACGGATGGGAGGGTCAAAGACAAAGGAGAGGAAGAGGCTTCTCTGTCTGTTTTCCTTGTTTACTATGATAATTGCTTTTCCTTGCAAGTCCACCTGTGCCTGAATGTCTGACCTTTGTATTCCCTCTTATTCCGTGATTGCTTCAGCCTGTGTCTTGTCATCACCTGTATCTGATTTCTGTCCTTTGTGGTTGTCTGCTCCACCCTCGCTTGTGTTCAGTCTACCCTGTCTGTGTATATATAGTCATGTCTTGCACCCTATCAGATGTCAGATCATGTGTTTGAACTCTGCATATCTTCTCTTAGCCGTGCTTCTCATGTTTCCTCTCTAATTTTTTGGACCTTTTTGTGTTTGTTCTTTATTCGGTGTGCCTCCAAATCCTGCATTTGGGAGCCCTCTGGAGTCAAATCTGTGATTTTAAAAAGGAAAATATTTTCAAAGCCTTATTTTACAGCTCATTTGTGGAAACATTAACACTAACAAGCAGCTTTATTTAATCACAGTAGCAGCAAAATGTGACACTACATCAACCTAAAAGCACAACAGGTCTGTTAAAGACTCTGTAGCCCTCTGCTAAATATTTAATTTTACTAGCAGAGGGCAGTCATAGACTATTGTTTTGTTTGTGTGGTTTTAAATTATTTATTTCTTTTTTGTAATTTTGTATTTTATGTGCGCCTGACAGAAAAACAAGCCATGAAACCTACACAAAAGCTCACTTATCCAGAAATAAAAATAATGCTAATATGCGGTCTTAAAAAATACTGTGATGCAAATTTTAGGTCATAGCTCCCAGCACTAAGTGATGTTTTCTTCTCTTTTGCAGAAGCTGCCTCCTAAGCGGCCTAACCTGCCTGCTGAGCTCTTCAACATGAAAGAACTTCCACCTGGTGGGGAAGAGGAGGAGGAGGAGGACGAGGAGGAGAAGGAGGAGGAGGCGGCAGAGGAAAATATGGATAATGATGAACTATATGGTGAAGGCATTGCAGAGTCCAGTGCATCCATATCTAAAGACACATCTCCCTCTGGGAATCAAACAGATCAACTCAAGCAGCTGAAAGGTAAAAGCACAAGAACATGTTGAAAGCCTTTTTTATGTTCATACATTTCAGTTGAAGTTTTTCTTCAAACCACTGGGTGGCAGTAGATCTACAATGCATGCATATGTCATACTGTAACACCCCCTCATACATATAAACAGATTAAATATGTCGCAGTGAAATGCTTAGATCTCCTGCTTTCATGTTCTATTTTTGCACTTTAGGTACAAAGTCAAGTAATATCTGTCCCTGTGGCTCATATTTGAAGTCTTAACAGGATGTGTTGACTCGTGCGTGTCCTCATTATTACACACTTTATTTCTGTTTTCATGCCTTCATGTCAGATCAAAGCCACAAACGGCAGAGGAGGAGCCGGGAGTCTGCTGAAGCAGTGGAGCAGGTTCCCAAGCGCAGCAGCAACAAGCCGGCGGCCCCTCCGAGTCCAGGTGGCATGTTTTATTGCTTTTAAAGATTTCTCTTAGATATAGTGTTAAGTGTCCTTTGCCCGCTGGCATGCAGTAAAAGAAAAACTTGCAGCCACAACCTTTATTAGAAATAAACGTCCCTTTTCTGAATTAGACTTCAGAGTCTTAGCAATGAAGTTCAGAGTGACCAGAGTGGCTGTTTGTGAGTAAGACTGCACAAAAACCATCTGGATCATTTTTATGAAATGTGGGAATAAATATTAGGATTATGAGTGTTATAGTCACAATTTTTTTTCTTTTAAATCTAGTGTTACTTTTCCACTTTTCTTTTTTTTATTTTAAAGATTTATCTGTACTTATCTGCTAAAGCAAATTTAATTCTTAAGCTTCTGGAGTGCTTTAAATTTTCAGTGGCTATGTAAAAGCTGTTATATTAGTTAAGGTTAAGGCTAGTAGATGCCACTTTGCTGTGAGAATTTGGGAAAAATTGAAAAAGGCAATTCTGTTAACTTAATTTTAACATACTTTATACAAGTGCTGTGCAAAGATAATGAGCCACCCCTCATTTCTTTATATTTTGCTCCCGAGGAGCCAGACTTCCTTCTCCAGGCTCTCTGAAGGTCTTTCAAAAACGTTTCTTTGGACATCGGCTGCTTTTCACTCATTTTTGGTCCAGTCCCTCTACCTGACCATTTTCAGAGGAATATGTTTTTGTTTGTTTGTTTACCCTTTAACACAAATCTGTGGTCGGCGACAGAACGCACTTGAAATGTCCCGGCAACAATTGCCATAATAACCCTATGTTGAGTGTGAAGCGCAATTTCTCAGCTTTCAGAAACAGTTTGAATTTTTCTGATAGGATGAATTAGAAACAGTAATAATCATGGGACTCTAATCACAGTGTAATTACTGTAATTCAAAGTACGTTTGATCTGATGTCTCAGCGGTGATACACTCGGCGTTAACCAGCTGTTCACGGCAAGTAACGGGCATCGGTGGCGATCACCGCTGTTACGGTTAACTCAAGGGATGAGCCAGTGTTGTGTCTCTATATAACAGACAACTTTGTTAAAATCCAGCAAAGATCCAAGAGACGCATCTGACCCTACAGTTGATCCATCTACTGTTTACTGAAGAAATTATGTCAGTGGAAGGGTGGCTGTCAAGAAGCCATTTTTAAGGAAGGAAAATGGGGAGAAAAGGCTGAGGTATAATGTGTTTCAAGGAGGGCACAAGAGTGAATGTCTGCAGCCATCTGTAAGACACGGTGGAGGCTTGGTCATGGTTTGTAGCTGCATTTCAGCCAGTGGTGTTGGAGATCTTGTCAAAATTGATGGAATTATGAACATAAAAAGTATCAGATTTTGAGCCACCATCCATCTATGTTTGCTTTTGTAAGGCAGCACAGGTCTACAGTGGTTTTACAAGCATTTTGGGGGGATTTTAAGAAGGTGGACCCTGATATTAATAAACTGTATTTCAAAGATAAATTTAGTAGATTTAAAAAAAAAATAAAGTTAAATCTTTAGCAGTGAATGGCACTATTTAAATAAATAAGTACTGTTGTACTGGTGGATTTTTACATCATGGTGCATTTATTGGTGCCCCACCACTAATTTATATTACCTGCATGTCCCCAGAGTCCAAATCTGAAGGTGACAGAGAGCCAACGGCAGACCCCAGCCTCAAGAAAAAGAAGAGCGCAATGGGCCCCAGCAGGGTAGGCCCATGCACACAGGAGTAAACATGTACCGGTACAGCTTCTTGTCACATAAATGCATAAAGTGAATTTCCTCATCATGTGTCTCCACAGCCTCCTGTGCAGCTGTCAACACAATATCCAGAGGATGACCCTGATTATTCTGTGTGGGTGCCCCCTGCAGGTAAAACCTCCCGGCCAGTGTGACCGATGATCAGCTGATCTTGTCTTTACATCACAGTCAAGCTTGTTAAGCAGCAGCAGAAGCGGTTAGCTTAACCCGCTCTTGTTCTAAGAAGCAGAATTAAAGCTGCTCTTTGACTCACTGACATTAGCAGGGTTGCGTGTTTCTTGGCTGGAATGAAGGAAGGCCCAAATATTTTCCTGGCCAAAGGAATCGAACAGGCTTTCATGGTACATTTGTGCAGCTGAAATAGCTGCAACCTTTTCATTGTTTGCTGAGGAATATAGATCAAAGTCACAATTAGGGATAAGATAAGCTCAAATTACATACTCAGCTGCCAGACTGAGCTTTTATTCAGGGTCAGATTTAACTGTACTGCTGTGATTAGGTATAAAGTATGTAAATGTGTCCCTTCTGCTGGCCAGTTTTAAGAGAATTCACTTTTTTATACTTTGCAGGCGGCTGCACCTTTTGTGTTCATTCATGTCATTTCTTCACTTGCAGGTCAGACTGGAGATGGGCGCACACACCTAAACGACAAGTACGGCTATTGAGGGGGGGACATAACAGAGCTCCTCTGTTTCCACTGCAGCACAAAGCCTCCAGTCTCCTTAACTCTGACCATTAACCCCCTCCAACCCATCCCAGCCCTTGCTTAACAAAACAGGAGCCTGTAACAGAGCAGGGATGGGCTGAGATGGTAACGCTGCACATTTTTATTTCTCTCTTGAGGAGATTCTCCAAAAAGCACACTGTTTGAGTTCACATTAAACGGGCGGAGTGGACTCTGGGCAGTCAGCCTGCTGGCACTTGTCGCCTCTGATAATAATGGAGATGGGTAGCACTTGAAATTTGTCCTTTTTTAAATAGAAATTTTTAAAATTCTATATCATCTGAGCAGAAAATAGGAGGAGACAGAGCAAGAGCAGCAGCTGATCCAAATTCAGCTTTCTAGTTTTTGGCTGCTCTTCTTGCAGTTAAATCCACCTGACATCCAATCTGTATCCCTCCCCTGTTTGGCTTCAGTCACTCGCTGGCATAACCTTTTATTTTATTTTTTTCCCTCCAAAGGAGTGTGTGTAGCAGGGAGGGAGAAAGAGGGAGAGCATTGAAGCAGCTTTTCTGACCATCTGGACACTTGGATGGCTTACTGGATGAAACGCAAGCTGATAATGACTCAAGCTAAGTGGAGTGTGTGTATGTGTTTGTATCAGCGCACACACACAGAGCCCAACCTTCTCAAAGTTCTTTTTTTTTTTTTTTTTTAACAAGATTGTCTTTATGAGCGAGTCAGTGGTTGGTGTGTGTTTGCCCGGAGCAGGATTCCTCGCTCTGCAAAATCCCACTCAGTGCTGTTCTCTTGGTTTCCTGCCACACTTTCCACCCTCTTTCCTGTTGTCTGTCCACAAAACGCGATTTAATAAACTGTATTTTGTTACATAAATGTATAATAAAATTGTCTGTACATAACCTCCAAGCTGCTCAAAGTTTTTGTTTAGTATGCCCTCTGAAACTTTCCCTCTCTGGGGCTCCACTTCTCACTGAAGCCGGTTTTGACGTCAGACTTTTTCTCTCTTTCAAGCTCCCTCTCACAGACACAAAGAGCGTTTCTCTGGCCATGATCGAGCACAAAGGGGCTTGTGGTCTTGGCTGTAGATCTTTGCAGTGACCTACTAATCAGCGATGGTTTCTTCAAACACAGGGAGACCCTTCTCATGCACAGTCAGCATGGTGAAACATAAGCTTGAACATCAGCAGAAGAGCAGAAAAAGTAGCAGATTAGATTAATAAGGTCTTGGATTTTGTTTTGTCCTGCTAAACTCTGCTAGACATCTAAAACCTTAATTTTTGAGTGCATGTGGAGGTAATTTCAGGCCTTGATTAGGAGCTGTTTGCCTATATGCTTGAAAATGATTTCAGCTGAATACAGTGCCCTGTGTTTTGTTCTGTGGTGGTTTTTATATTGGCAACAACTTCCTGGATTTTGTTTTTGCTACCAGAGAGCACCTGTCAGATCAGCCATCAGAAGCAGTTAGCACTTCCTTCCTTATGTGTAAACTGCAGTTTGAGGTTGACAGGTGGCCAGGTAGCAAAGAGGGGGTGAACATAAAGTGGTAGAAGATAAATATTATTTCATCCATGTTTAACTTTTGCACAAGTCAAATACTGTGCTTGGCTGAGGATCTCAGCATGGATGTAATTTACGGTGGGCACGGTGTGCATTTGTACCTAAATCAAAAGGTTTCCATTGGCACGACCAACAGCAGAGAATATTCTAGGGGTGCTGTGTGTTCCCCTCCCACTTGTTGTACATGCAGCAGTGTGTTTGCTGGAGAGAAGATCAGCTGTGAGTTTCACCTGTGAGCTTTGGTGTTTTTATCACAGATTCTTTTAGCCAGTGGGCAGTAGGTGTCTGCTTCGGTCCTATTGGCATCAGAGTGATGACCTCCAGCTGGCGCTCAGGCAGTTTTCAGTTGAGTGCACACTAGCAGGCATGACAATTAACACCTTCAAGTCTAAAGGAAAACGGTGGCATGCCCACTCTTTGGGGATGAGTTGCTGCCCCAAGTCAGTGGGGAGTTCAAGTATATTGAAGGCTTGGTCACGAATGAGAGGAAAGTGGAGCCAGAGACTGACAGATTGATGCAGTCAATCTACTTTCACCTATGGCCATGACCTGTGGATATTTATGGAACTCTAGCAAGTTATCTATCAACTTCTGCCTTTTGCAGAAATAGGAATAGGAACCTTTGGACCAGTTTGGCTGGTCTTTACAGCAGGAACCAGCTTTCAGTGAAATTTACAGGATTAATGTGACATGGAACGACTCTCCAGAGAGCTGCCTCTATAGAGTGCTGCGGGGATTTCCTTTATTTTTTTTTTTTTTGGCTAAAACTTGGTTCAAGACCAAGAGGAGACACAATCCCCTGTGAGGTTTGTGTCATCAAGGGCATCCTAAAAAAATCTGCTAAATGAACACAGGAGCAGCTGTTGCTCCTGTGTTCATTGTTGGTTATACCTGAAAGTTTGCATCCCTGTTTTCCTCAGCTAAAGGTCACTGGGACTCCTCCATAGGCTTTTTTGGCTTATTGCAGAAAATGAGTGGGAAGTAAAAGTATATAAAAACTGTTATACGTGAATCAAAGCAGTTTTGAAGCCTAAATCTCAAGATGTAACACAAATGTTAGGCTATAAAGCACTGGGGGGGGGGGGGGGGGGGGGGGGGGGGGGGGGGTGGTACTGCTTCACAGTTCGAGTTGAGCATGCTCCTGATCATACTTCTCACCTGATGCACTGCCTTCAGGCTTGGAGACAGTAAACCTTCAACTGAAAAGTGCTCAACAGTTGCTGGAGACCCAGCTCTCATCACCAGCAATGATGCTTCGCACGAGGAAAACAGTCCAGAGTATCCCATGAAGGTGAGCTTGAATTTTTGAACCAACCTCATGGAATAAATAAAGAATCCGCTCCTAAACAAGAGGCCACAGGGCATTTATTGACTGATTTTTGTGCAACAAGGGACGAAAACGTGTCACAATGTTACATTCACTTCGGCAAAATCCTAGTTACAGTGGAGACATTTTGTATTTAATGAGTTCATCAGCTCAGTTCTCAGGGCTGAGAATGACCTCAAGTTTCATTCAACACAACAGGAATGTCATTTCAAGGCATTAAGAGATCTGCAGAAAAACACTGGGACGTCTTAATTACACCAGTGGTCCTCTTCTACCTAGAAAGTAATGAGGTACAATATTGGAGAAAAATAAATGGCACACTACAAGTAGGCTATGCAGAACACAGCACCGTGTACACTCGCCAAATGTGCAGCAAACTATTCTCATCCACATACCTCTTTCTGCAAAGCAGTGAAATTCATGCAAGGAAAGAGGATATAAGTACTGAACTTTGACCTGGACTACAAGTGACAAATTCATTAAGAAACGTACATCATCAAAAGGTCAGAGGTCGACTATTCAACTACAGTCATACATGTTTGTTATAGCTGAGCCTTACATGACCTGCATATTCAATAATACATCCAAAGAAGCGGTTGTTCAAACAGACAAATGTGACCACTGATGTCAGAGGACTCACCTCGCTGTGTTTTTATGAAGCTATCACATCAAAGGAAGAAACCCTGGAAGCATTTGATTGTCTTACATGCATTATTTCCCTTGATTATTGAGCTGAAAACTTAAGTTCAGGTTTCAAAATAGGTGGGCCGTGTCCGTTTCTGCATCGTTCTTCCTCCAATCACAAGATCTGTAAAACCTGAAGCATCCTCAGAAAGGTTGTGCTGGGCCCGCTGCTGATTTCAGGCGGAGAGCAACGCTCAAAGTGACAGGGTGGGATTACCTGAGTGTGCAAGAATTTGACCATCAAACAAATGCTTTCATACCAGCTGCTCGTTGGTCTAAGAGGGGCAGACGCCACAAAAAACAGCAGCTGTCTGGGAATGAAGAGAGAGGGGTGGGGAGGATTATCTGGTGGGAGGATGTTTCTTTATGAGCAGGGAGGATCCTCGGACGGGCTCAGAGGGCTGCAGGGGGGGACCGTGCTCAGGGAGCGGAAAGCGAAGATGGAGGGGTCGTAGGTGTACCTGGGCGGGTTGCGGCTGCTGGTCAGGTTCTGAAAGACACAAAGAGAGAATAGGTGGTTGGGTTAATGTGGCCTTTGGTGATAATTATCCGCCAACCTAAAGAGTTTTTGACAGGTTTTGCAACATAAATGCGTGACTGTGTGTATCATTCATGTAATTCAACTGAAAATAGATTTGGAGGTGGTGAGGTCATCAGTTAGAGTTAGGCCCAAACTACTGCAGCAGGTGTTTTTGACCAAAGAGGCTTCCAAGAGCAAATAAGGGCAAATGCCAGCCCCTGCCACCTCACAGCCTCCACTGTGGGGCATCTGCGGGTGCAGTTGGGGGCAAGAAGAGGCCCAGGCGGCAAGGGATGTGAATGCCTTAGGATACTTGTACATAAGTCACAGGGAGACGGACGGAAAGTAGAAGCCAAAAGCCAGCAGTCAGTCTCATGTTACGCAAAGGAGGTTGGGTGAGAGACAAAGGAAGCTGTTAGTGATCCTTACACAGAAACATTTCACTACTTTTACTTTCTGTAGATGAATCTTGTCTTTCGTTCATCTTAGCTTGAGATTAACTAAAGAGCGAGTGCACCACTGGCTCGTGATCCATCACAATTCACAGGTTATTGCCAATAAAACAACAAATGTAACCTTGAGCTTGAGCATAATTTGGGTGAAGACGCAGTAAGTGATTAAATTCTGGTTAATATTGTGTGTCCCAGTTTAGTTCATGGGTTGAGCAGGCAACCATATGCTGCAAGGCGAAATGCAGCAGCCCGGGTTTGATTTTTGATCTGAGACCCCCATTGTTGCATGTCTTCACTGTGCTATCTAATAAAGAAGGAAAAAATGAAAAAATCATACAAAAAAAATAATTCTGACCAATACTAAAGGAGGAGTGCCGCGACATGAGCTAATTAGAGCTTTGCAGCACATGAATTTTTTCATGTAATTATTTTGTACCAATTATCTTGTTTTCATATTCACGAGAAAAAAAAATCTATAAGCAAAATTAAAACACAACTTCAGAGTCAACAGGGGCCTTTTGGGCTACTGTCACAGTGCTCTTTCTCATCTTCAGCAATGAACTCCCCTTGTGGGCTTTCTGCTCCTGGATTTCAAACACCAACAGCTCACTTAAAGTTTGGGGGATTTCCTCCATAAGCCAACCCTATCTGAACTGAGTTAAGGGATTAAGGTAGTGCGTTCCACACTCCGTAATGCATACTCTGTGGCCCAAATGCAAAAAAAACCAAAAAAAAAAAACCAAATACAACAGCACCCTCCCTCCAGAGTTGGAGTAGATTTCCCTCTTTCATCATGATGGTTACTATATAACAGCTAAATAGTTATATAGTATAAATTACTATTAGTAAATACTCAGCTGCAGATGTGGTCACACACACCAGGGACATCAGCTGATCCTATTACAGTCATTACAAGTCCATGAAGTCTGCATCTATTAAAAGCATGCACTGTATTCAAGATGGCAACAAGGAAGAAGAAGAGCTGCTCTGTCTCTTGTATTTGCATTGTTGTAATGAGGAATTGTAAAGATGTGGGTACTAACAAATGTCTTCACACAAACTGCTCTTCATATTCAGCGTACATTGGTCTCATGATGACTATGCAGGCTCACAAAAAACTGGCAGGTAGAACGACATCCGTATGGATCCTCCCTCTCCCCGTCTGATGACAAAATCACCCTGACCCTAGTGGACCCTAGTGGACCCTAGTGGACTTGCGAACATAAAAAAAAAGTCTTTGTCTGACTCTCTCTTATTTTTGCTTTTAATTTTTTTGGGCCAAGTATTCTACTTACTGTTCAATCTGCTTTTATGTGTAAAATGACTCACTTGTCTGTCCTCCACTCTTCATCATCCCATCCTCACAATCTTTCACAAGCCAACATACAGACCCAGTGGGAAAAAAAGTTACATGCAGCTCCAATTTAATCATGAAGTATTGTGAGCATAAATGTGGGTTATATGTGGAGATGCCAACATAAAACAAGAGCAAAGCGGATTTAATTAAATATGGCTAATAGTTATCAAGTGATGGGCAAACCAGCTTGAATGCCCAGCTATTGATGATCACTGACCATCGTTGATCCCTAAGGTCAGTGTGCATCATCTGCAAAACCCTAGCTTGCTATTAGGAAAGCATTCCAGAGAGACGCAAGGCATGCATCTACTGAAACGCTCATCATTTTTGGATTTTCAGTTTGAACGTTCTTCAGAGGCTTCGAGCAGCACTGGATGTTTCTGGTTTGCAGAAAGTAGCTTCGACAACTTAATGCCACACCAAACATGCCAGAATGCAGTGCACACCAGCTTGGACAGACATGGAATGAAGAGGAGTGGAAATGATGGATCATGTGGACACATGAGACCAAAGTGAAAACCAAACTAGCAGTGGTAGAAAGTTCCTACATCTCAGAACATTTTCATGTTTTTTTAATACTTATTTATTTATGCACATTGCAGGTTCAGTGACATAAATGATTTTCCACTTGCAGAGACCCCTCTCTGAGCTTCTCATGGCTCTACAAGGCCTCCATCTAAAATTAGCCCTCGTCATTCTCCTCCCTACAGGAAACGACAGGAAATGACTTTGTTGGATTTGGCAGTGAGGCGGCACTTTCTCCCTCAGAGCCTGCTGAGGAGGGAGTAAACTTCTTCAGAGACAGACTCATTGCAGCGAACTGATCCCATGGAAAAAACGAGTGTGTGTTCATACAAAGAGCTGTAAACTGAGAGACAGATGCATTCGAGTAACTGAGAGGATCCCCTGGAGATGCAGGGAGAGCTCCTGCTGCTGCTAGAAAGCCACCCAATGACGACAGTGCATGTGAAGCTACAGGTGTTGCCATAACTTCAGCCAACATCTTCAGGGGTTCAGCTCTATAACAGTAACTCAGCAACAACTCCCAGCACCACTCGGAGATGTTCTGTGTACTGAAGTTCGAATAAAGAGCCCCAAAAAAAGAGAGAAACGTGGAAAATCTCACTCAGAGAACAAGCTACAGTAAACTTGATAAATGTGAACTTTGCTAAGATGATCTCCATATGGTAGCTGTGAGCTACTCCAACAACAGAGAAAAGTCGTGCATTAGGGCAGCTCCCTGTCCACATTAACAATCCTCTTCGGAGAGTTCACATCTGCAGCATTCAGGGTCAGACCCAGTACAGATCCCTGCAGTAAGAACAGCAGCATGAAAGTTAAATCATATCAGCTTCTTCTGTGGAACCAGCTCCCAATTTGGATTCGGGAGACAGACCCCCTCTCTATTTTTAAGATTAGGCTTAAAACTTTCCTTTTTGATAAAGCTTATAGTTAGGGCTGGATCAGGAGACCCTGAACCATCCCTTAATTATGGTGCAATAGGCCTAGGCTGCTGGGGGGGTTCCTATCATGCACTGTTTCTTTTCATTCACTTCTTTTACTCTGTTTATACTCCACTCTGCATTTAATCATTAGTTAGTATTAATCTCTGTCTCTCTTCCACAGCATGTCTTTTGTCCTGTCTCTCTCCCCTCAGCCCCAACTGGTCACAGCAGATGACCCCCCCTCCCTGAGCCTGGTTCTGCTGGAGGTTTCTTCCTGTTCAAAGGGAGTTTTTCCTTCCCACTGTCACCAAGTGCTTGCTAATAGGGGGTCATTTTGACTGTTGGGTTTTCTCTGTAATTATTGTAGGGTCTTTACCTACAATATAAAGTGCCTTGAGGTGACTGTTGTAATTTGGCGCTGCATAAATAAAATTGTATTGAATTGAATTAAAAAAAACATATTTAATTTAAGAGAGTTAAGGTCA
This sequence comes from Archocentrus centrarchus, assembly GCF_007364275.1. Taxonomy (NCBI): domain Eukaryota; kingdom Metazoa; phylum Chordata; class Actinopteri; order Cichliformes; family Cichlidae; genus Archocentrus; species Archocentrus centrarchus. The sequence continues at coordinate 23,238,457 of NC_044367.1, read as the reverse complement.
GTGCTAACAGTCTCTTTTGGCTTTAAAAGGCTACTGTTGGGATTTGTTGGGATTTGAGTGTGCTAATTTTGTAACTGAAAGGCATGGACACAGTTATTTGCATATTTATTTGTAGGAGTCTCCCTTTGAGAGCTGCAAAACTTGCTGTATTTAAATGAATGATACAAACATGATTTACTAAAGTCTGCAGTGGGCAATTCGCTGCAAGTGCGCCCTATTTAACACATTCACGCCTAGCAAAATGTGATAGCTTCTCAGAGTGTTAATTTATTTGCAGTGCCAGAGGAGATGTTATCAGGACAAGAGCATAGCTGGTGCTGGTGGATGGCTCAAAGCTGTGAGCGTGGACTGCAGCTCTCCATTGAGCCCTCACCACAAGTCCAGTTCAGTCTTGCTGTGCACAGGTCAGACCAACCTACCCCAGTATTACAGGTAAACACCTGAACAGCTGAGTCCAATTTAATATTTGATTACTTTTAAATCACTGCGTGGTATGGCTCCACTTTATATCTCAGAACTCATTTAGCAGCCCTGGAGACCGTGCCAAATTTGAAGAAGTTAATATAATAATGCACTCATGGACCACCTGTGGATTCTCATGTTAGGGACAAAAATGTCTTTAGATGACAGTCTGATTCACCTCAATCAGAAACCAAAGGAGCATGCACCACATTTTCCCTACATTTAGCTCCCCCACCCTCCCTCGATTCTATCCATATCTGCACCACTTCCCTCACCTCAGTCATGCTTTACCCTCCTCTATTCTTTACAGTGCCTGAAACCAGATGCCATCACTCTTGCTTGCTACAGCCTGGGAAGCTCTCATCAATACACTCTCCTATTCACCTCCAGGCCCTGAGGGGTGAGGCCTCGGCAGCTGCTACAGTGTCCAAAGCTGTGTTTTCCTTCCCCAACACGCACACACACACACACACACACACACAGACGCACACACACACACACGCCATCAATCTCATCAACCCTGGCAACACTATGGTTGATAGCTCAGGTCCAGTCAGGCCCTTCCTCCTCCCACCCCCCCGGCAAATCCAGTGTCTCCCTGCTGGATCCTGGCCAGGAAACTGAGGGAGATGGAAGGAGAAAAGTACACAAAGGGTGGACACAAGCCTCCAAATGGCTCATCAATCCACTGTGCACTCATCTCTGAACTGGAACAAACGCAGTGCCCACAGACGTCACTGACAGGGACATCAGCAACACTACCAGCTTCACCGGCGAGAACACGGGATAATGAGCAATATCTCCATGTATCAGTGGAACTAAACAGATAGCAGCCGGCCAGGCTATAAATGGAAAATGACTCCATCCCTGGAAATGCACCACAAGGGAACCGCACACACTCTACCTCCTCCTCCTCAGCTTCATCTCTCATTGCCACCTCAGTTTTTTCACTTTTCTACTCATCATCATGGAGGACTGAAGTATACTCAATGCTGTTACAGTTAGTGTGTGCGTTCACAAACAAGTGTGTGATAAGGTTCCACTGACACTATCCCACACGACGTGATAATAACGTCACTTTTCTCACCACACTGTGCCTCCTTCTGGAGCGCTCCGCTCCGTGCCAAGACGCTGAGGCTTGTTCCAGTCAGCTCTCCAGCACGCCGTCCTTCCAAACAAAAATCACCCCGTACACAGTCGCAGCGCTGATGATTAATTATTGGCTGTTGCATTTGGACTTCTTTGGGAAAATCCTGTTGTATTTACAGAGCTATTCAGTAAATGTGCACTAATGGGAAGAGTGGAAAGCTCAGCTATTAAAGGCTGGTGAGTGAAATCAAGAGATCAAACAAACCTGAAAAAGAGGACATTTTTCCTTCTTAGGCTAAGGTATCGCTGCAGTAAATGGTGTTTCCAAAAGGAATCTGATGGCGATATCAGATTTTCCACAGTCTCTGTAGCTCAGTAGCTAGTGGGGCATGGGAACAAATGCTGCAGCCAGATGCTGTCCCAGTATGCAGTTGGATGGAGATCAAGGTGCTGGCAATAAGGCAGGCCAGTCTGTTCATGGGGGCTGAGCAACCTTGCAACCTTATCGTGGCTGTAATGGATACCCTGATCTGGACTGCCCATCAGCCAGCATAAAAGTAAAGGCCCTGCATGCAAAGTTGTGTTTAAATTAAGTTACTCGTCAAACTTGCAGAGAAATCAAGGACACATTGGATACTGATGCATTAAAAAAATAAGTAAAAAAAATGAAGAAGCTGCTTTAAACTACAGGTACCTACTTTTGCTCATTTCCAGCTCCATATTTTTATTCTTAGACTCTATTCACAGTTCAAAACAATCCTTATTTATCTTATACTTTTGGGCTGAGATATACCATATACCAGCCATTTGTAAAGACTGTTGCAGCCCTTTTGGAAATCTGAAAGTCTCCTGTGGCTCGCTCAAAACTATAATTACAGCTGTGATAATTATGTGAGCCTAAAAAGTATTTCCTTCTTGATGTTTTCATTGCATTTTTTTCCAGATAATTTGCCAGATGAAGTTGATTCGCCATTAACAGCTTTACTTCTGCCACCTGATAGCCAGCTGCTACTGACAAGATACAAGTTCAGGATCAAAACTAGGTCAGGAAATGAAGGATAACATTTAGCCATTTTTTTGTTTGTTTGTTTTTTTAATGTATGTCTCAATATCCAGCCTCAGTAGCTGGGGAAAAGACCTCCAGGGCCTCCGCCCTTGACTGCTGCCCAACACAGGTTCTCAGCAGTGGAAATGAGCCTTCCCTGAAGGGTGGCTGGCCTCTCCCTTACAGATAGGGTGAGGAGTTCACTCATTCAGGAGGGACTGAGGCCTGCTGCTCCTCCACTTCAAAAGGAGCCAATTGAGGTGGTTTGGGCATTTGACCAGGATGCCTCCTGGGTGCCTCCTGGGTGAGATGTTCCGGGCATGTCCTACATGGAGAAGGCCCTGAGGTAGACCCAGGATACGCTGGAGAGATTATATCTCTTGGCTGGCCTGGGAACACCTCAGTGTTCCCCCAGATGAGCTTGAGGAGATGGATGGCTGGGGAGAGCGAGGTCTAGGCTTCCCTGCTGACAAGCAGCCAAAGATGGATGGATGGATGGATGGATGGATGGATGGATTGATGACTTCTTCTCAATTTTAAACTAAATTACCAAATTAACCAGAACATCAATTATGTAGTAGCTCAGCTGGCTCATGATCCATCACAGCTCACAGGTTACTGTTGTGTGTTGAGTACAGAAAGAAAGCTATCAGTTTTGTTGTCATTGGTGGCTTTACTGCTGAGCTAATGAGAATTAAAACCCAATGAGAAGTCAAAGAGGCTCAGAAACATTCATAGCAAGGAAAAATTAATCTAGTTTCACTAAAATATGATTAATACTATAGGAGGACCTTTAGCACAGTTTGGGTGAAGACCCATTAGGTGATCCTTCTGTGCAAGTTCCAGTATATTCTGACCAATACACGACTAAATTGGAGGAATTATGTAAACCGTGGACGAACAGATGGAAAACGCTTCGCTATTACATAAGATCATTGGTTCTTCAGCCGAATGAGCTAAATATGTTTTTGTGATGCATTTATTGTAACTTCTTGCAGCCCATCTGTAGTTCTTTCACATCCCACCAGGGGGCTGCAGCCCACACTTTGGGAATTGTTGCGCTACACTATGTTATCACGGCCGAAAGAACTCCTGAAACGGTTAATACTAGCTAACAAATAAACAATCACCTTTTATTGATTTTGTTAACATGACTTTATTAAGTCACATTTATCTCCAATACGGCTAAACCGGTATGAACACAGGGTCATACTGATACAAGAGGAACTCAGCTTGTTCACAAAATATCATGAAGTAAAAATAGTATAACTAACGGCAGTGACTCAAGGCCAGCAACAAACTGAAGAGACACCTCTGAGTCAATGTGCAGCTAGTGTTAGCTCATATGAAAGAAGAAAGGAGAAGACAAAAAAGCAATTAGACTAAGAATAAACTCAGCCTAGGGTTTGCTGCAGTCAGTGAGTCTCGGTGTGAGAGAAAAGTGAACTCTGTTAGCAGTTGTCACATTGCTTTAATCAGCCATTAAGTGTGTAGATGAGCTGTCTTCAGTAGGAGAGCTGTGATATACTGCAAAGTGAATCTGCGGCTTTAACAGTGCTGACTCTGGATGTTTTTTGTATGATTTTTATGATAAGGTGATTTTGAGTTTTCACTTTGAAGTTTTTTTAGTCCAGTTCTTGCCTATTCTCCCCATTTCCCTTCCTAAAGAATAGCTTCTTGACATCCACCCTTCCACTGAGACCATTTCTGATGAAGGACATGAGTTTCAAACACTGTTCATCTGCTATAGAGAGTTCTTCAAGCCTGCGACTTCTTCTTTTTCCCTCCACTTTGGGAATCACTTGTTAGTGCAAGAATACAATTTTATGCCCATTGAGCTGTGTTATCTTTGGCATTTTGCATAGATCTGATTAAAAAATGGGAATAAATTATGAGTTTTTGTGACAGGCTGCTAGTAACAAAGTACCTAATGATACTGTACAATTTAAAAAAGTCTCTTTGCTAAGTTGTCTGTTATGTGTAGACACTAGCTCAGCCTTTGAGTTAGGAGCCTTTTTAATGTTTGAATAAAGTCAGTGTTAAGTGGCGCAACAAAAAAAACACTCCTCTGAAAATGGTCAGGTACAAGAACTGGACTGAAAATGAGTGAAAAAGCAGCCAATGTCCAAAGGTATTTTTCTTGGAAGACCTTCAGAAATCCTGGAGAACTAGTGCTCGAGACCACTTTAGAAATAAGAAAATATAAAGAAATGAGGGTTGACTGAAGCCTTTTGCACAGTACTGCACATTTTAGGGGTTTAAGACAAACATTTTATAATCCATTACACCAACAACCTTTAAAAATTGAAGTCAAAACAACTACTTTTGCTAAAAATCTACATTAGAGGAACATCATATGATCATTTTGTCATCTCAGGCCTCAACAACATCCTGAAAATGTCACCAGATGGTTGTGTTGAGAAATTTTTACTGCTATCAACAGTAGGACTGTTTCATAAAAGAGCATTTCATAACCTTCACCTCAACAGTATTCTCATAACATCCCGAGTGTTGCGGTCATAACGCTTGAGCTTTCAAACTTACAGGAATACTATTTGCAATAATAAACATCATTCAAACATTTGCTAATGTGGGAGCGTTCCCTGCTGGCTGGGTATTTGTGTGGGAATGAAAAAGAACTCACCCGAATCTTTATAGTGCGCGTTTTCCCTCCGCAGTTCTTTTTCAGCAGCATCTTCTGTGAAGACGAGAAGAAAACACAGTGACTTTCTCTCAGCATTAAAACCTCATCATCAGCTCTTCTGTGACAGGAAGAGTAAAAGCTCCACACTTTTGTCTTGCAGTCTGAACTTGTTATGATAGAAAATGATTGTGTGAAGCCTCTGTCGGTGTATGTAAGCATATTTCTATAATCAGCCATATCAAAAACATTTATCTTGTCAGGAAAACACCAATACAGCTGTCATTTAATGTTTAAATCGGGATGATCAAGGAAGTCAGCAAATCCAGCTGTCTCACTCAACTCTAAACAGTTGGTCAATGAAGCTTATGCAACATCCTGTCTCCCACTCCCCTCAATGACCACGCAGCTCCACAGTTTTAAAAAAAAACAAACAAAAAAAAAAAACAACAAAAAATACACAGTGGGGGTGGAGGGACCACACAATCATCGAATTGTCTGGAGTCGCGGAGGTAGCTTCCAAGGGGGAAGGGAGTACAGGAAAGAATGGAAACACAAAACTGCTGCTGTGATGTGGGAGAGATTCAGTGTGCACTTGCCCTCATGCTCAACTCCTGCCAGCCCTCATCTTTTTTTTTTTTTTCTCCTTGCAGTCTATTTGGGTGCAAGCTGCTTGAACAAGAATTTAAAAACAAACCAAAACCAGTGTTTATTTTAGATGCTACATGTTCGAGCTAGCCTGATGCAAACTTTCAAAGAACCCATCTCAGAGAAAATCAAAGCGATAATTTCATCCACCCCTCCACGCCACCGTCACCTTAAACTGGTCACAGCTTGCCAACAAGCTGTAGAAAAAGAGGATTTTTATCATTCATTGTTTATTCAGCAACATGTGTAAACAACTTCTTCATGCTTGCCTTATCTAGGCTCATCCTTGGTGAAAACTATAACCACTGTTTACGTGCATGGACTGTGTAGTTAAAGCGAACGTAGCTTCCTGGTTCTGAAAAGTGAATCCAGTGCAGACGTACCCTAACCCTGCACTCTTATAATGGATGGCACTGGAAGAAAGTGGAATTCCTGCGTTGGGTTGGTGAGGAATGTTCACCAGCTGTGGAAGAGTGGGGTTTGAAACTCGTAGACAGGTTTGGACTATATACTTCATACACAATATAAATACTATTTGACTAAGAATATTATATACACAGTATAAGAGCTATATACATCCAGGCCTTTATGTCTTTAAAATATTCCTGCAGTTTAACTAGTTGATGTGTCAGCTGGCTTTATGGATAGATAAAGCTGGGTATCATCTACATAACAATGAAAATGTATGCAGTGCTTTCTAATAATACTGCCTAAGGGAAGCATGTATAATGTAAATAGAATTGGTCCTAGCACAGAACCCTGTGGAACTCCATAATTAACCTTACTGTCTGAAGAAGACTCCCCATTTACATGAACAAATTGGAGTCTATTAGATAAATATGATTCAAACCACTGCAGTGCAGTACCTTTAATACCTACAGTATGCTCTAATCTCTGTAATAAAATGTTATGGTCAACAGTATCAAAAGCTGCACTGAGGTCCAACAGGACAAGCACAGAGATGAGTCCACTGTCAGAGGCTGTGAGAAGATTTGTAACCTTCACTAATGCTGTTTCTGTACTGTGAGGAATTCTGAAACCTGACTGAAACTCTTCAAATAAACCGTTCCTCTGCAGATGATCAGTTAGCTGTTTTACAACTACTCTTTCAAGAATCTTTGAGAGAAAAGGAAGGTTGGAGATTGGCCTATAATTAGCTAAGACAGCTGGGTCAAGTGATGGCTTTTTAAGCAGAGGTTTAATTACAGCCACCTTAAAAGTCTGTGGTACATTGCCAACTAATAAAGACAGATTGATCATATTAAAGACTGAAGCATCAATTTTGACAATACTTTCTTTAAAGAAACAGCACTTCTGGAGGCATGTGAAAAAGTGACGCCAGAGGTCAAATATGACGTGATATTTGAATGCAAACTATAATGTGATATTTAGAATCCCCATATACTGTTATCATGTCCTAAATGTTGGCAAAGGCAGCAGAATTTTAAGCATAGTTTTAAAGATGAAAGATTGACCTTATTTGACCTTGAAAAAGAGGTCAGAGGTCTGATATTTAGAATCCCCATACATCATTCCCTGCATACCTATATGTTGTCAATACAAACAATGCCTATAAGAAACATGGTTAGCTCCATATACCAGTATTATCACTTTGACCTTCAGATCAATCTGTTGACCTTGAAGGAACTGTCAGAGGTCAAATGTGACATGATATTTTAAATCTTTATACGGTACTTTCTACATGTTGACAGTACACAAGTAATTTGATTTATTGAGATTTACTTTGCAGCGAATCAAATCTGTGAGGCCTCATTATGTTACGATCATAAACTGAAGGAAAAGTCATATTTTCCTCTGTCGCTCCTTCATTGTGTTCAGATTTGGTGTACAAATATCTCGCTGTAAAATAAAGCTGTGTGAGCCCACCCACTCTCTGCATGTGTAGAGTTATGGCTTTCTTTTTTCTTTTTTTTATAGCTGTCTCTTCAAAATGAAAAAGAATAGACTATGAGTCAATCTAACTGAAAATAAGCTTCTTTGTTACGCTTCCATTTCTTGGCCCTGACAATGTTTTTTCCTTTGCTTGTATGTCCATTTGTATGTAAGACATAATCCCAAAAATGTTAAGAATATGTTTCAGGTGTTCCCTCCACCTTCCACACAAAATTCCCATCTTTGACACCTTTAAATTGCATTTTTAACAAGAACCCCATCTCCTTCATCTTTCTTGCTCTCCCGGGGCCAGACGCATAAAACTCATGGCTGAAACTGTGTGTGTGAGCAAAGGCATTGGACTTATAAAGCCGTGTGTTGGCATGGTCAGTCTTCGTGGCCTGTGCTCTTTAATTAATTACTTGCATATAAAATGCTGTTTGCACCAAACTGCTTTTGGAATTACAAACAGACTAAAAACCGGAGAATGACAAACATAATGGAGGCTGGTGACTTTATATTCACAGAAAAAAGAGAAACGGTTGGACTACAAATGCGTGGGCGAGGTCCTCCACTGAATGTCAGACCATGACATTCTTGTAGTGTGTTCAGACCAAACATGAAGTGAAGTTTTCCTTTTTTTTGACCATCTTAAAACCTAAAACATCCCTACTATAGACCTCTCCCTCCACAAACATTACAAGGTCAGGCTCCTCTTATGCATAAGGTGGCTGCATATCCTGAACCTATATGTGTATATATATCTTTGTTACACTCATTTAATATAGGTTTGTGTGGTAATACAAAATGTAAGCTCTGTGGGATTACAAGTTAACTGTTTCCTGTATAAACACCAATAATGCACACGTGGTATCGATTGTACATCAAACCCCAGAAGAGGTGCAGCAGTTGAGGCTGATTTCATGACTGGGAGATGTCCAGTTAAAGGGTTAATGGGAGGCTTGCTGTGTCTGCTGGCTACCTCTGTAGGCCCCCTTTTGTATTCCCTGCAGCACCTCCCATTCCACTTCACTGAGCTTACACACACACACTCATACACACAGACACACACAGTGATACAGACAGGAGGATGTACACATGCAGACACAAACAGACAGACAGACAGGAAGGCAGGCAGGATGATGGATGCACACACACACACACACACACACATATACATACTTCTCTTTTTACACTTCACCCCTCTCGAAGTTGCCCACTGTCTCTCATCATCTGTTCTTACATTCTAAAAAACCCGTGGACATATGGACCCCTGAAACCTGCAGTTTCTCTCTCTGCAAACACTCACACTCACTCACACACACACACACACACACACACACTTCCCCATCCACAGTGTGGGCCAACAAGTCTATTGGATTTTAATGATTAGCGGACCAGCTTCGCCGTGACTCATTAGTGGCTGTCGTTTTTTTCTGTTGTTTATTTAATCCTCTCCTTCTGCCTCCACCCCTCCATCGTTTCCCCTCGCTCGCCAGCCTTTGTGAGAAACGAGGGCGGACATCTGCCGTCCGAGCCTCCCTCTCCTTCATCCCTCTCCAGCCAGACCACCGTGGAGGCGAGCGTCCGGCTATGGAAAGGGAGGACTTTGTTTGCTTCTGTGCGTGTGTGTTTGAAGGGTAGTCATGATTGTATTTTTGGACCAAATGTGCAACCCAAGATCACCGTTTGATTTGCTCAGGGGGGTGGGAGGTGGGGGGTGAGGTTAAGGCTCATCTGCTGTTTGGTGCACATATTGCTATAGTGTCAAAATTAAATATATTACAAGTAAAAAGGTAGAGCGCAGAGAATCTATTTCAGCATACAGTGAAATGGGTATTTGGACATGAAAAGACATTCTGTGAATGCATCCAAATATTTGAGGGAAGAAAATCTGGCTCCTAATACGACATCCCCACATAAACTCACTGATTATCCAAAATTATGGCATTCCAAGCTTCAAGTTAAACTTCCTACTGAGAGATCTGTCTGTGATCTGAGAGACAATTACTGCAATAGGGACTGATAACAATCAGAAATTGATTATTATTAATCAGTTACAAAGTGCCCTAGGGACTAAACTGTACAGCCATTATATAGTGCTGTACTGAAGCATAACTGGGAGGTACTTCACTTAGTATTTTTACTCTGGTAACATCTAGAAGGAAGATTTAAACAAATTACCCATCTACATGTATTTATATTTTAGCAATATATTAAACATATAAACTATAATGCACTGTCATTCCTTAAACTACCCAAAAGTATCCAAATCAGCTCCACCCAAACCATTTACAAGAACAAAATGTTGGTTACATGTTAATGCATTACTAATAATTAGGGATTAATATTCATATGCAATCTGGTATGCTACCTTTAAGCAGGGTGACCAGATGTCCCTCTTTGTGTGGTACTGCACAGTTTTTTTTGTCCCATGTCCCACATCTTGAGACAATGTCCCACATTTTTAACTGGATTCTAAAGCATGTGCACATGCCGGGAAGGCTTTTTATTATAGCAAAAATGAAGATTAGCCCATCTAATGCCAAACTCATCAAGCTTTGCCGATTTTGATGAATATGATGGAAGCTACCACAAAAAAAAAATAAAGAGGCAGTAAGGCAGTTTATCCTGCCTCTTTTGCTAGAGTTTCAATTTCACACAGAGGAAAACATGATCTGATGTGACACAATATATGTGCCTGCAGAAGCAACAGGTGATCAGGCAGACAGAAACGCTGCATTTGATTTCATGTATGTGATGCAGTTTTGTTCAGATTTCTGCCCTTATACACTGAAGACTTGTTGCACTTAATGCAATGACCCTCTAGTGAGGTATGGCCACACATTTGAATGATTAATTCTGTTTCTGTAAGTGTGCCACACAGTGCTGCAGCATCCACAAGAGGCAGCTGCCTCTGCCCCTCACAAGTTGCCGCGAAAAGAGAGATCCCTGTTATGGGAAGGGAACAGTAAAAATGCATGACACTTTCTCCAATACAGACAGCAAAACCAATAACTTTTTTGCTAATTGACAAAAATCTAGGCATTTCTTGTTATTTATGACCATATAAAAAACAACAGTGTGTATGTACTACACTAAATGCAGGACCTGCATTAACTCACGGACCTGTTGCATTTTCTCCAAGTCCAGACTCGGTCTTCCTGGCTCCCCCCCGTAGCTGTGCCGATACTTTCTATAAGGTGCTGATTGGTCAAAGTGGGTCAAGATGATGGGTCGTGCAACTGGCTGCACCACTTGCAGCTGAAATCGCATGGGGGGTGGCTTGAGGCTACGTGGTGGGCTGGAGCTGAAGAGTACAGGGCTGGGGGAGGCAGCCAGACAGGCGCCAGGCTCCCCGAGCGGCCTGGCGGGGGTGGCCGGCGACCTGCAGCCGCAGAGGTCTCGCACCTCCTCATCACTGGAGGCGCTGCTGTGGTGATCACTGTGGCGCTGGGGGAGTGAGGACACCCACTTCCTGTTATCACCGCAGCTGATTCGCTCAAGTTCTTCCTCTGAAGAGTGACGATCCAGATTGGCATCTAAAAGGAGGCGGAGGCGCCGCAGCCGGGCCGGAGAGAGGGGACCCTGGTTGTGTTGCTGACTGGTGGCCAGGGGGGTGAGGGCACAATTTCTCCGTCTCTCTAGAGAAGTTGATATGCAGGAAATGTCAAAGCAAGCAAGCAAAGCTTTCAAAAAACAAACAGGAAACAATAAGACGACAAAAATGATAAAACTCAGAAGTCAAATGAATAAACATTTAATAAGATCCTTTAATATCAAGCAGCAGACCAGTAAAAATGAAACAAACCATAAGTTATAACCCTCTTCGGTCTAGAGATGTGCACAATTATTGACTAAACATTGCTGGCCTCACTAGTTGGTAACAGAGACACTAGTCAATTAATGTATGTAATTTTTCTGCAGTTTTCTGCAAAACTATCCACGTTAGTAAAAGCTTATTTTACAAGGAATCATAAAACCAACTTTTCCCTACTTTTAAACTAGTCATTCCTCTGATTTTTCTTTGTCTCATATAAAGGACTAGTAAATTAGTCACCAGGAACTTCCTTAGTGAGAGTTAAGTCATCATTCCAAGCTATAAAATTGTTCTTCCAAGTCTGGGCAATCAGGGTACAAAGAAGCTAATCACTTTAACTGACACGCATCAAAAACTATTTAAATTTTTAACAAAAAAGTCTTCCAATATATAGGTTTAGAGTTGTTACCAGTGACGACTTAGCCCTCAGAAGGTTCAAACCAAAAAACAAAAGGAGTACGATCAATAGCAGTCCAGTGAAATTATTAAAACCTACAAATAAATATTAATTGTTAAAACAAGCAGAAATGAGCTAAAATTATCATCAAGATCAAGAAATCGATTAGTGTATGGCCAAAGAGGAACGTTTTAGTCAGGTTTTTAACACCTAATATGTATATTAAAGTAGTTTCACCAGCATTAATGGAGACTTGGGAATAACCAGGACGCCTGATCCAGATGGACTGAGAGGTTGCGCTGGTTCATAGCTTATTAGCAGAGATGCACCAATCAACCGGCCAGGGACCGGAGTCGCTTGATTTTCAGCGTTCTCGGGCCAAACCAGATACCGGCCTCAGTATGTCCACATACAAGCCGGTCCATTTCACGCATAAAGAAAAGGAAAAGAGAGCGGGGTCCATGTCTTGTTATCTGGTGAAGTTATAAACATATTGAAAAATTATGTATGTAACTGCCAGTTCTTTTGTTATGCAAATCAGATGCACCTACTTTTTGTTTGGTAAGGTCAAATATGTCAGATAAGGGTGGGTGATACGCAACTCATTTTCATTTAATTATCTGTACCTCCTTCCTGTAGCAGAGCGTTTTATTTTCAGTGTTTACGTGAGAGAAAATCCTGCAACTTAGTGCAAATTGTAAAGTTGAAATTGTGAAGTTTAGGGTTAGTTTGTGTTTGTTTGTGTATACTGTCAGTTTGGTATCTGCAGGTCACATCTAGGGAAAAAAAAATTGGAATCACCCCAAAAAAAAAAAAAAAAAAAAAAATGCAATCAATGCATCTCTTCTTATTAGCATGTCTGAGAGATTATGAGATCCCAGACTATGCAGGTGCATTTAATAGGGCATTAAAATGTTTTAAATCAGTCCTAAAACAAACTGGATGATATTATAATGACCTCACAGTTGCTTTCAGAAGCAGCTGAAGTTGATTAAAATAAAGTACTGTTCATGTTTCCTGTGAGCAGTATGTTACAGCCAACTAGAAATATAAGCATGAATGGGTTTTTCAGCATCCTCTTTTAACCTTTATAGTATTTCTTAGGCAATTAAAAACTGTTTATTTTGGTTTCCCAGAGAATCATCATCTATTGAAAGTGATTTGCTTGGCAGTGGGAACATACCTCTGTCAATCTGTGCAAGCTCCTGGTTCTCCCCTTCGGAGTCATCGCTCTCCCCTCCCTCTCCACTGCCATGGTAGGAAATCTGGAAAAAGAATCAGCTTGTACTGTAGGTCAAACACGCAGTGCTAAATTAACCCCTTATATCCCCCGCTGTGGAAGCCATTTCTCATCATTACTCTTCTGTAAGTTGTTAAAATATGAGGAATGTTTTCAGTATGACTGAATCTGAATATGACTAAAAAATATATAAAGTTCATTAACTATTTGAATGCAGTAAACATCACATAAATGAAAAGTAAACAATGGTGATTCTTAATTTTAAGTAGTGTAAATTGTTACTTTACAGGCGTCTAATCCACAACCTGCATATAATATATAATGGACGAACAACAGGGTCCTTCTGTTTCAAGCTGAAGAGAAGCAAGATTTCGCTTTAGATGGTGACACTTGGAGTGGGTGTAAAATTGATTTCATGTGTTTTCATGTGTCCTACACATATTTTTTGAGGGCAATAACCTAAATTAAAAAAGCACCAAATCTCAACCCACTCCTATATACTTCGAGAGCATGCATCTCAGAAAATGTTCATAGTATGAAGGTAAAGTTTTGCAGGGCTTCGGTAAATACACCAAAGGTATTGTGCAGAAAAACACTGAACCTAAACCAGCCTGTCTCTTTAAAAATCAGTCCCTCCTCTACAGCAGCAACAATACAGATACCCTGCAGACTACAAAGCTAACAGTTAAGTAATGCGCCTCACACTCAGTAATTACCACTCCGAGGCTTCGCTGAGCAGCTGCCATCTGTGCTTGAGCGTGTGTGTACGCTGACACTCGTACATCCACGCAAACATGCATAGTGTCCTCCCATCTAGTGTGTAATATGCGCACGCGCACGCACACGCACACACATGCACACACACACACACACACACACACACACCTCCTCCTCTTTCTGAAGGTCTTCAAAAAAAGGCCTCCAGAAAGAGGAATAGTGGGGGGAATGAGCCAGGGCTTCAAAGACAAATACAGGGATAACAGTACTCAATTCATATTAAACTGGAAATTCCAGTGTATGCTGTTATGCAACAACATCACAGTCCTTTCCACTTTATCACTTTATTCACATGTTATATCAACAGTAATGAGTAACAGGAGTTTTGGATGACTTTCTATCAACCAAAACTCCTGTTACTCATAAATGTAGTTCCCTGAAATTTCTACAGACCAGTGTAGGTTAAACTGACTGAAAATATGTCATACAGTCCAATGTGCCATATCAGCACAGGCCAAGGAAGTCTAAGCAAGTCGGATGATGTAACACTGTAAACAGTCACAGTCACAAAGTAGGACGGTATCAAAATCACACAGTCAAGCTGTTTTAATAGTTGCTGTAAAAGCCAATGGGCCGTGGAAAGCAATGACAACTTATAAATCATATTTTAGAACGTGACCAAAAACTTTGTGACCATCTAGTAACATACGTTACCTCTTTCTGTTTGGTCATTTACATGACTGTAAGCATTGGTGACTTTCATTTGATGCATCATTTATGTTCTTTAGTAAAAATTCCACGTATAAGTGTGTATAGTGTATAGTATATAGAGTATAGTGTATAGTGTGAATTACTTATTTTTATTTTTATTCTTCTTATTTATATGTGTGTGTATATATGGTTGCAGGTACAAAATACATTTCACTGTGCATTGTACTGTGTATAACTGTGCATGTGACAAATAAACACTATCTTATCTTATCTTATCTTATCTTATCTAGTTGTTTGTACCGTTCAAGCAGACAAAAGTCTGATGAAAAAACCCATCAAACAATCACATCTAAACAGGTTTTAGTTGTATGCAGGTAAACCATCCATGCACCATAGACCTAGTGTGCCTAGTCTATCACAGGGCTAACACAGAGAGACAGGCGATCATTCAAGTCATTCAGCCAGTTCAGAATCACCAGTTGACTTAACACACGTGTATCAGGACTGTGGGACAAAGCAGGAATACCCGGAGGAAACATAAACAGGTTTTAACAGAATATGCAAACTCCACACAGAAAGGCAAAGCAGATTAGAAGTGATATTTTGGTCTGATGGCACTAAAGGAAAAGTCATGAGTTTATAAACAATAACGTCAACTGAAGACCATGAATGCAATCGCCAAATTTAATGGCAATCTAACCAAGAGTTTAAGATTTTAAGCACAGACAGAATGATGTGGCCATGCTTAAAAAGGAGAGGCAACAATCTCTTACCCCACCAATATCAAAAAGTATTAATTAAACTTTTAACCCTACAAGAACATTATCTGAAGCAACAAATACTCTCTGGACATTCAATTAAAACATCTTCAAATCGACTAGGTAAGGTCTGCTAATGTTGCAGGTACATTTCCTGGTAGCTGGAGTACTGATGTTGCCAAAAATGCGCAGAAAAAAAAATTGCTGCTTTTTTTAAAGCTCACACCACCTGCTCAAAAGATTCATGTTAAATGCTGCTTAATTGGAAGCTGCACTTGCCCAAAGTGAACTGGGACAGGCTCCATTCATTTCAAAAACCTGCCACATTTCGGAATGTCGAGTCAAAATGTTCTAACAATGTTACCACTAAACATTTTAAAAAAGGTTATCACCAAACAGTTCCAGAATACATTCAGAGAATGTTATCCTACCTTCATGAGGAACATTTTGGGCACAAAATATAAACTTCCATTACAGTCAAGTCATCTAAAATTGTAGCAAAGCTCATATTCCAAGTCAGAAAAGGCACGAGTGCAGCATTCTTACTTTTCACTGGTGCATGAGCCATGGGAAGGATTCTCAATGAACAGGCCCAGAGCCAGTTTACAAGACAAAATCCCTCGACTGTGGGAGTCTCGGGTTAAACAGCTTCACTTCATGAACTCCATAGGAAAAAGACATTGAGGAATAACTGTGAGGAGGAAATGTGTTTTGGCAAGTGGTTGGCTCGGGATTTCAGCTCCACTGTATACTGTAGTGAGTTATTGTTGGGCAGCATCCATAAAGCAGCTGCAATCGTGTTAGCGTTACTGCTGCAGGAAACTAAGAGTGAAGTGGTGCTGGTGGTGGGTTATAAACTTCTTAGCTGTACTCAGAAGAGACATGAATTTAGTCTGAGTTGTATAAATCTGTTTTTACTCACAGTGAGATCACCACTGTGATTACCACTGTGATTACCATTTTTCCAACATATTTAGCCATGCAAAGTTAGCAGCTTCTTTTGGAAGTCTGAAAGTTTCTCCACAGATGGATCATGGTCGGTCCAACAAAGAAATACAAACATAAGCATAAGTAATGATGTGGCCTTTCCTTCTCCCTAAGGATCACCTCAGAGACTGGAGTTAATGGATCAGGGAACATGTGTAGGCCAAATGTCTTGAGCTGCATTGGTGTCCATTTGCACAGGTTTTTGGCTATGCAGAAAGAAAGATTCTGAGAATTTAATCAATGTGGAGACTACAGAGGTGCACTTGACTTAAGTAATCTGCAAAGCAGTGAAACTCTGCATAGACTGAATGCTCACTGGTTGAAAAGTTGGCTTGAGCAGTAGCAGTAGCTTGCATGATAGTCCCACACGTGACCTACCCAGTGACTGTGGGTGACTATGGTTTTGCTAAAATCTAGCATGTTTACATTTTATATTTTTATATCAATGTCCATATTTCTCCACAAAGAAAAAAATCCACATTTATCAGAAAAAAATTGTGTGCTTTAGTTTTTCTTACAGGGAAGTCAATTTTGCCCATAAAAATAATGCAAATAATGCTAATGCATGCTAATGCTAAGGACATATGACGGGAAGTCCTCCCTCGATGACTTCGCTTCCAAATAATAACAGACATTTGAAATTTGGTTAAACCACAAGAGAAACTCCGTGTGTATAACAAGCCTGTGGCTGTGGTGGTTCAAGGTGACTGGTACCAGGAAAATTATGGTGACTGCACTGTGACGTACAGAAAAATATTTTACTATAACCAAAATCTAAAAGTAGAACAGTCTCTGGACCCCTTCTGCAGCAAAACAGACCAAAGAAAAAAGGTTTCACTGTTCTAATAATTTTACTTTGATCTCAGTGGAAATCATCACGATGTCAAGAGAAAATATGAAGGAGAATTTCTAAGGATTTATGAAAAGTGAACCACGGTGCTCAGAGAATCGGACTGCAATTACATACGACTCTTTAATAATGTGGGTGTTGACGTTGGTCTGCTGTGATGAAACTGTTCGGTGATGGACTATGAAAATGACATCTTAACCCAGTGAAGGTCAAAGTGAAATGTAATGTCTGACAATCCTAAAGGCTGTAATATAATAATGGACATAACTAATTTATGGTGAACCTTAAAATGACTTGAATCACTTCAATGTAGCTCATAATCTTAATTTTTTTAATCTTGGTAAAAAAATCAAAACATATTAGCAGGTTATGGCACGAAATGGAAAATGCACTGTTAATATTTACATGATTTCCATCCCTTGTTATTTATGTTGATTATTTGTTTTTATAACCTGATGATGGGTTGCTATGAATTGAATTTTCCTTTCATAAAGGATTTTCCAGTGTAAAATTATTCAAGGAAGCATTGAGCAGAGATGCCAGTATCACTTCACTCAGCTGGAAATCTTTCTAAGTAAAAATGGCATTTGACTGGAGACCCCCTCTATCAAAAAATTTTTTTGAAAACTTTAAAAAAAAAAATGCTGACTATGGCTCTGTAGGGCTGCACTATCTAACTATAAGACTTTATAAGTTGTTTGTTTGTGTCTTCTCTGCAGAAGGGGCTAAGCTAACAGACCAACAACAGCTCATGTATGAACAAGACCTTCACAACCACTTCCAGCTGAGAACTGAAAAGCTACTACAGCATCTGATGAATTTCTCTTGATGCAAAACAAGTTTATATCAACAGATCTTTAAAAAATAAGCCATGCAAAAGCTTCTCTGGGAGTGTGAAGCAAAGCTTTGGTGAATGTACGAGTATTTGAATAAGTTTTGCTTCTGTTTCCTAGACAGCAAAAAATTGGCGTGACAGTTATCTGATATCAGGCATTACTATAACAGAGAGAAAACTTTGCATGAATTTTTCAGTGAACCACATCTGACACGGGTAATGCCTTTGATATAGCTAGCTACACCAAACACTAGCTTCTGCCTAACTGACATTCACCATCACACTGTAGCACCAGCTGTACAGGTCCAGGATATGGTGGTAATCGTTTCTCTACAGCTGTAGAGTGAGCAGTAGTTCACTTATAGTCTGCATATGATTATGAATTCAGCTCTTGCATAATACTCTGGTTAAACCTGGATTGCATAGACATAGACAGAAGTCTATGTATTTTCTAATTGTTTTTGTCCATCGAATAAGCAGAAATGCAGCGCTGGTGATTTTCCTTAGCTGAAAGCCAAAAACTCTTTTAGTAGGCACCAGTTTTATGAGTACTGTAGTACTGTATAGTGTTAGCTACAGACAAAAAGTACAATGCCAGTGCTTTGACTATCTGGGAAAAAACATAGAACTGTATACTCACCAGCCACTTTGTTAGGTGCACCTGTTCAAGTGCTTATTAATGCATATATCTAATCAGCCAATCATATGGGAGCAAATCAGTGCATTTAGGAATGTAGACATGGCAAACATGGCCTCCTGAAGTTCAAACCGAGCATCAGAATGGTGATTTCAGTGACTCAAGCCTGTCTGGCATGGTTGTTGGTGCCAGACAGGCTGGTCTGAGTACTTCCAAAACTTCCGATCTACTGGGATTTTCCCACACAACCATCTATAGGGTTTATACAGAATGGCCCAACAAAGAGAAAAACCCCAGTGGCAGTGGCAATGGGTGAAAATGCCTCGTTGAGGTAAGAGGAGAATGGCCAAACTGGGCCAGACAGACGGGCTACAGCAGCAGAAGACCACACCATGTGCCACTCCTGTAAACTAAGAACAGGAAACTGATGCTGCAATTCACACGGGCTCACAAAGTGTCTGGCGCAGACTTCTTAGATGGTGCAATAATTGCAAAGTATAATTTTTGACATAATTGCATTAAAATGCTCTAAAAAGCACCAGCAACACACAGTCCAAAGGCCTGGTTCCATAACCATAGCAGATAGCTAGCGACTACAGCAACCCGAGTCTGACCTGTGAATCACAGAGGTCCTACTAACATGAATTTTAAAATACAAAAGGGTAAGTTATTAAAAAACTTGTTATGATGGTGGAAAATAACTATAGAGACCAAAGCAGTTCTTTGTAGCAAGCTGTAAACATTTTTATTTCTGGTGTAAAGTTGAACATTTTAACATGGGAGCTCATGGGGACTGCCTCACTTTTTGATCCAGCCTCAAGTTTCCATTAGAGGAACTGCAACTCTATTGAATATCAAAGCTGTGTCAATACCACATGGTTGACTGGGCACAGCACAGGTAAAATGCATGGAAACAAATTGCCAGGTGGACCAGAACAGCTATGGATCACCAACAATGGGTGGTGCCTTGCAAACAGTATTTCTGCAAAGGCATCCACATCCACATGCACAATTAGACAAATATATAAGCTATTGCCAGTTGGCTGAGTCTGTCACCAGTTGTGACCAATACTCTGGTATGGTGGGCCTTTTTGAGAAGTGGGGGCTAATAGAAACTGGCAGCTGGAGTTGCACATTTCTGTTGCACTGATTTAGCTCTTTCACAAATCAGGACAGTGATGAAAACATCATCAACCTCTAAAACTCCATGTTCAAAATCAAGGTTTTAATATCATTGAGAACTACTTACAGAGTAAAATATCCCTACCTCTTTTCACCCAGTTTCAAACCAAAACAATTCCAGCTGTTTTCAGAGGTTCATCAAGGTTCATCTGCATTAAAGGTTATCAGAAACTTAACTAGCTAGTTGATATCTAAAGATGATATATCATGTGCTGACAGAAGTATACGTTGTGGACCAAGACTAAATTGATAAACCAAAAAAAAAAGGTCAATAACCTCATCCAACACAGCAGATGTTTGGATACATCAACACTTGAGAGGATAATTCAACTTATTTTGGGGCTTATGGTCTTAATAAATGTCATCATAAGGGTCATGATGACTTTATCATCTCCTCCATTTACTTTGGAAGTAGGTGAAGTTGTACCATGAACCTCTGCTTGGAAGGAAAGTTTAACCTGTCATCCTACCTTTAGTACATCGAGAAAAGCTGTATTCTTTCACTGATATATATGATGAACTATATGCAAAGGAGAAACACACAAACACAACCCAATCAGGAGTTCAATCGGGGCCACCCACTGTCACACCCTTCACCACACTCATTAGCACTGCATTCATAGTGAAGGTTGCACATTAAGCTGAAAGCGGGTGTGAAAAAAACACTGAAAAAGCTTAATGGCCCTTCGCTGCTGCTCTCACATTAGTAGGAGGTAGCCTTGCAGTGACAACATTGAAATATCATATCCAGGTCAATCACTCGTGGCGATTTCCATCACCTTGTCCAACTACTAAACAGGGCATGCTACTTTGCATGACAAATATTCAAATTATGTTTGAGGTGAGGGTTTGGACTGCTGAGAGTTACATGAGTCTGCACTGAGGATAACTCCACCAAACTAACTACGAAGCTCAGTAATAGTATAGTACTTATGAACCTTTAGAGATCTGAAGTGTGACTGAAGAACTTTAAAATAAAAAAGGGTGACATTTATGCACCAATATGTTAGCTGATATTTGCCCCGATGACTCATGTTTGCATACTGGCAAACCAAACTACCTACAAAACCAAAATAAAAAGACTGAAAAATGATCCACATCAGCCATAATAATATTTTAAACACTGATATCCACCCAGAATTGGGTGGAAATCACAACTGTTGCAATCCTAGCACAAATGGGTCATTTCCAACTGTTGCAAGTGTTAAAATATAACTATAGTGAAAGTTATTTTGACACACAGTAAATCATGGCTACCGGATGAACCTGGTATCAATGTAGATAAAAAGCAGACCTTTTATATTCTGTGTTGACCAGCCACTTATGACGATATGGCCCTTGAAAGTTTAACCAAAATGCACTTTTTTCACTTTTTCCACCAGTGAATTATGGAGAAAATGTGTGTTTCCTCACCTGATGATTTACAGATATTTAGGAGAAATTTTGATTTGCACTTTGTTCATATCACAGTGTTATATTAGTCCTGATGAAGCCAAGAAAGGCCAGACTGCTTGAAGTTCATACAGACAAATAAGCAAAATGAGAGTGAGCCTGCAGGAATACAGCATAAAAACTGCTATTGTGTATGCATGCAAACACAGACAAAGAGTTGTGTGTCTGTGTGTCAAGAACAGTTGAATGAAATCCTTGTCAGTGCCTTGCATCACTGAGCAGCTTGCTAAGCTGGATCAATGGCAATGTCACAGCATGCACACACACAAATACACACCACCCAATTCACACACATATCAGCTTTGCTGTGCCCTTCTACACTGTCATGGACACTGTCACACTCCATTCCGCCTCTCATAAAGACACACAGCACAGGGACAGACATGCTTGCTTCTCTTCAGCTCATACTCAGCTGGTGGATCTTCCTCACAGTAGTGTAGCTATAAGTGGTTTTAATCCATGGAAGCTCCAGTATTGTAAAGGACCTTGAGAGACCTTTAGTCTCCTTTAAACAATCCTGAAACCAATAGAACAACTTTTTTGTGAGTGTGAAGGGCCAAACCAGCAAGGAGATGAGTCAAAGTGTACAAGAAAACCTGCTACAAAGTTGCTTCATTTGTTAATTCTAACTATCCTGAGCATAAAAAAAAAAAAATTCCTGTGTTTTTAAATCTGGACCCTATTTTCCCATTTGTTAACAGGGACAGAGTTCAACAGTGAGGTTCATATTCTTCATAGAGTTCTTGATTTTGAGCCATAATGTTGTGACCATCCAAAGCAGATAAGCTACGACACAACGATATGTTCTCCTGTAAAAAAAACAGAAATCTTTACGATATTAACCTTGTTGTAACAAAACACACACATCTCAAACTACAAAATATATTAACACTATGATAATGAAAAGGATTAAAGAGAAGGTTTAAAGTAATTCGCTGTGGAATCTGGGATTTGCAGTGCATTATGGGATGAGTAGTTCATGTGGTTCCATAGTGTAATGGTATACACACTCAAACAAAACATCCCCAGTTTGATCCCTGGAGGAGACACAAAACCCATTGTGGTTGTGTAAAAAAGGGCATCTGGCATAAAATCTGTCAAACCAAATATATGAAGCTACCTACTGTAGTGACCCCTTGTGAATAAGGGAGCAGCTGAAAGTAACTTATGGGATATGTAGTTCTTTTTTTATATTTTTACGGCCGTGACTCATCTCAGAGCTGTATATAGGAATTTCCTGAAATGATAATGGACCGAATGAGCAGGAATTTCACTTATGGATCTGAAGTTCTTAAAAAAAGTGGGCATTCACTGTTGAGCTCTATTTGGACAAGAGAGTGGATAGCAAAGTTGTCAGCTAATGGTAACTAGCTTGGTTAGGTCTCAGTCACACAGGCCTAGAGACTGGTTGGCAACACCCTGGCAACCTCCAGTCACTAGGGCAAAATGTGTCTTCCCCAACTGGTTGGCAAGTGGTTGCTGGATATTGCTTTACCAGTGAAATCTGTCGCAAAGAGGATGCTGCACCAAAATCATCCCTGTGATTGCTTTAGTCGCTAGCAGATTGCAGACAGAAGCGTGCATGGAAAACACCAACTTGTATATAAACACTCACCATTTACTCTCTGAGCCGTAGCGAAAGTCCAGCCAACACATTTCAAAATGCACAACTTTTAGTTTGAAGATGTTCTCCATTTCCAGTTTGTTTCGCACTGTTCACAGTTTCACTTGGCAACTACTTTGCAAGTGTCTTTCATGTAAACTACTAGTGGCCATGGCAAACTGCAAGTGACCAAAGCAATTGCAAAGAGGCATCAAGTGAGGCACTGTTTACTTCTTTGCAACCTCCAGCAACCACTTACCAGCTGGTTGCAGAATCCCATAGCAACCACTGGTTACCACAAGTTCACTGACAAAGGCTTGCATGAATAGGACGTTAGTAATTGATTTCCACCGAAACTGCCAGTAACTACTTACAATCAGGTCAGGGAATACACTTTTTCCTTTGCAATCAAAGGTTGCCATTTGGTTGCCAACCAGTCTCTAGGCCATAGTGAACTTCATCCATAGACTGTATGGTAATTAGAGCTAAATAACAGAGTAATAAGATACTAAATATTATCTGAGTCACCAACAAAAAGCAGGACAGTGTTTATAGCTAACCTTTTTTAAATTTACATGAAGGACAAAGAAAAAATAATAATCAGCCATAACAGAAATGCAAATTAAGGTACATAGAATAAAATGCAAACCACCTTATTTTTCTCCCTTTAACAGCTATAAACAGTATTTAATGTTTGTAACTTTGGATCTCAATAATTAACATGAGTACATTTAATATCACTAACTAAGATTCTAATAAGATTGTACTAAACCTTAAATATCCTTTGAAATTTTTCGATCAAAAGTGATTCACTGGCCAACTCTTCTTGAATCATTACACTGCATTAGTGCAGGCCCTGGAGTGGAGCAGGGGTCATACTGATTGTTTCCAGCAGAAATTCCTTATAAATCACCATTGTACCGGTTTAAGAGTGCTGTGCAGAGGCTTTCACAGGCTTCGAGAGATCCTGTGTCAGTCTAGCATGAAGGCAACCAGCCTTGTCACAACCCACAACTCACTTTTCCCATCACCACATTCAGTAGAATGTATTCCACCAGTGAGCAGAGCAACAAACACAAACAAAAGCAGACAATAGGGATGGCACACTTTCTCCCATATCCACTGCCAGGGCGCACTTTGGCACAAAATGGCTGCCATGCGACTATACAGTTGGTTGACGCACAATAGTGTGGATAGAGCAAGTCAGTGACCCGTGCAGGATACAATTCACCCTTCAACTCACCAAAAAAAAGGCATTATGCGAACCGAGCAGGCAGCAACAATTGAGGAGCACTTACACGGATTCTGTTTGAAAATTGGAGAGTAAAGATGTAGATGTGGGGGCAGCTACAGCTCGCAGCAATGAGAGTTTTACTGAAATGTTTGTTTGTGTACATCAAAATGAGCTTCAAATTGTTACCCCCCCCCCCCCCCCCCCCCCCACTCACACACACACACACACACACAGCTATTTCAACAAGCTTCTCTTACACACAGAAGACCAACAAGTGTTTTTCTCTTCCTTTCTTAAATGACAAAGAGGTGAACATGTTTACTTCGAGAACTTGCTTATATGATGCATGCAACAACGTGGATTTTTTAAGATCTCTACTTGTAAACATCTAGCAAAGTCTTGTAACAGCCATGAAGAGTAAATCCCCTCTAATGTGATAATGAATGAGCCTGAGAGTACCACTGAAAACATAAAAATGGGAACACACACACACAGCAGTGATTCCCAATCTGGAGACGTAGCCTACCCCAGAGGATAAGTAGAAATAAATTACCATTTAAGAATTCATCCAAAAGTAATGGACAAGTAATCAAAGCAGGCCAAAACTGTCTTCTAGAAGAACTTTGCCTTAAAATTATGAATAAACAGATGGAAATTATTAGTTAAAGTTATGTATTGGAAGTTGGAATTCTCAGCTACAAATATGGATACATTGTTCAAAGAGGCTGCTTAAATATAATAAACTTTTAAATGAAATTATAACTAAAAGTAATGGCCTAATGGTTAAAATAGTGTCCAAAGGTCATGGATAAACTGTGGAGACAGTTTACTAACCATAACTGATAAATGGTAAGCAGGATGCAATCACTTTAGAGTCAACAGTAAGCTGAAAGCGGTCCAGATCCAGTTTAAAACGAGTCTAAATGATCTCATTTGACCACCAGAGGTGGCGTTGATGGAGGAGTCCATAGGGCTTTGTGGCTACTTAAGATGAAAAAAAAAAAAAGGCTGGGAATGAGTGCTGCTCTGTGTGCGAGAAAGAGAAACAGTGTTAATAAAGGTTTATAAGTGAGTCACAAGACAAAAGTAAAGCCACGCTGCGCGCACACCCGGGCCACTTTCTTTCTCAGCTGTTTGTCCTGTGAGTTTTATGACAACCATTTCACAGTGTGCATAAACTTACCTTCACTTGAAAAGGATGGATCTCATTGAGAGAATGTCTTCTCAGCTTCTTCGTCAGCGTCTGCAGCATTGTCTTTTTTTTTTTTTTTTTTTATGGCTTATCCCCGTCTTACTGTCTCCTACGGCGTGACGGTTACAGCAACTTCATCAGCGACTTTAAAAGAAGGCACAACAATAAGCAGCTGCACAGACTCTCCCCGGTGTCGATAAAAACACCGACACACCGAGATTCCTCAAACTGCGTAGATGCGGCTTCTTTTCAAAGGCTGTGCGCAGCAAACTTATTTTCGAGTTCATCGGAGTCACTCTGCCTTTGCTGTATGTTTAACTACTTGAATCTATTCCGGAGTTTAACTCAAAGGTGTTCATGACGAGGGAGGAGAGGGGGGGGAGAATAAAAATTAAAATGAATATCAACTTGTTCGCATTCAGACACGCACACACGCACACTCACACACATACACACAGCCGAATGCACACCAGCTTCACGAATACACAGGAGTTCTCCTCCAGCTACAGCGTATCGCTTTCTGATTGGCTGCGCTGCCCGGTGACGTCGTCTTACTCTCTTCAGGAGGAGGAGGGCTGAGCGTTAAAGTCGTACAGTCTCCTCTGTTTATTTCCTCAGCAGGGGGGTATCCAGGATTTTTCTTAAGTAGCTTGGGGCCCATCTACTGGGAGCCAGCAAAGAAATTCACGATAGGAAACAATATCATATTTATATTATATTAATTATAATCATTAATTATTATCATATGATATTTAGGACCAATATGAGCTGTTATTTTATATCTGCAGATACAAAATAACATCTCATATGTTAGTGGGGATAAGCTATGGAACAAAGTTTAAATGTGCAGCACTCAGAAACTGTATAAAACTGTACAGAAATAACATAATTATCCAGTAATGTGAAGCACTAATCTGCCGCTTGATATGAATGGACTTGATATGAATGGTCTATCATTACTTTCTTTTTCTCTTGTTGTGATTTTGTATTTATATCTGAGGTTAAACGTGTGTGGTTCATTTTCAGTGTTTTTGCCTTCAGACATCAAAAATCTTTCATTCTGTGGCACCTCTCACACAAAATACGTGTCATGAAGTGGCATGAAGGACCCAAATGCAGGAAACTGGAAGCTGCAACAAAAAGCAAGCCTGCTTTGTGGCTGATTCAAAATCCGAAACAAATACCAAAAGGGTACAAACAGCAATGCTGAAGGTGAAGGGCAAAAGGCAAGAGGAATATAAGAACACAGGGACTATAGATCAAGTGACCCTGAACCATCCCTTAGTTATGCTGCTGTAGACGTAAGCTGCTGCAGTCTTCCCAAAATGCACTGAGTGTTTCTAATCAGTAGTTATTATTAATCTCTGGCTCTCTTCCACAGTGTGTCTTTTGTCCTGTGTCTCTCCCCTCAGCTCAGTTGCAGCAGATGCCCCTCCGTGAGCCTGGTTCTGCTGGAGGTTTCTTCCTGTTAAACAGGAGTTTTTCCTTCCCACTGTTACCAAGTGCTGCTCATAGGGGGTTGTTTTGACTGTTGGGTTTTCTCTATAATTATTGTCGGGTCTTTCCTATACTATAAGGGTGAGCCTATAATGAGCCTTGGGGTGGCTGTTTGTTGCAATTTGGTGCTATATTAAAAAAATTGAATTGAACTGAATTAACCAAGGGCCATGAGATCAGACATATTTTGACCAAGGCTAAGGGAAAGACTGAACTGAAGGGTTTATGATAAACAGGTAGTGAACAAAAAATAGGTGAATGCAATCAGAAAACAGGAAGCACAGCTCAGAGCAAGACATAAAAGAAATATAGCTATCAGAGTAAAACAGGAAACAACCAAAACAGCAATAAAGACAGTGGAACACAGACAGGGAAGCACTGGGCAAACCAGAAAGTTTAATAAAAAATTTCAGTATGCAGCTAAAAGTGAATGGAAACAGACGAAAAATAATAAAAAAAAACCCTGAGAGATGAATTAATAATGTGCCATATGATTGAAAATAAAACCTGTATCATTTTTAAGTGTGCGTCCAGTGGTTGAATCAAATCAAGTGCACTCCACTATAAACAACTGCAATAACCAGCAGTGCACATTTTAAGTTGTTATTCCAGTGTGAATGGATGAGGATGACAACAAAACAACAAGAGCTCATGATAAAGACTGGGCAGCATGCTACAGTCATACAATTTTCCTTTTTGGTGAAGTGTTTGAAGATGAAGTTGAAACAGTTGCTGCAGGTATGAAGCAAACAAACACAGATGATCAGTCCACTTCATGAAACTTTGCCAGAAAGACACAGAGAGAGAGAATTCTGCAGACAGGGAGGGCATGGCAGGTATAATTGGTGTAAGTGAGGCATCCAGTTTCAGTGATGTCATTCTTTGCAACCACGAATATCTGTGCACAGATATTCACACGTCCTGCTCTGCAGCGTGCTGCAAACATTGCTGAATTGGTTCGCGTTTTGCACTTGAGAATATCCTTTTAATTTGGCTGCATTTTTTGGGCGGGAGTTTCTGCAAGTAGTTCTAGTTCTCCTTTCTTTGTCCATTCAACCATGCCTACAGTTACTTTTCATGCCACACCAGTCCACTTCCCTATGAAGTTATTCCCAAACCTACAAAAGATTCATGCACAGCAGCTTTACTTCTGATTTTTCAGCACTTCTCCACACAAACTGCGCCTGCTGTGCCTTTAAAGACTTCAGGCTTCGCTTGTTTGTATATGCATGGGTGTGTGTGAGAGCGAGAGATAGAGGCTTTCTTTTTATGGAGTAACACCTCCGGTCAGTGACCTGGTCAACTTCCTGAGCAACCTGTGTGGCTTGGCTCTGGGTCAAGCTCAATGCAAATCCTATTTGCAGCTGAATATAGGCAAGCTGTCAACAGCACAGTACCCAAGACCTGAGTCACCTCTATGACAGGTTTATTGTGTTTCTAATCGAGTCTAAGCAGTCAGAAAAGGATTACCAAAGAAAAGGAACATCAGGGTTATTGTGATGTCTTAACAGGAAGGCAAATACTATTTTGGGGGGCCTTGTCTTAACAGTTTTGCCCACATGAGGGCAGCATTAGCATGCTTTTGGAAGATTATATCAAAGAAAATATCCCAATTGAAAGATAAAGCATGTATGTATATATGTGCTGGGGATGGGTTATGTTTGAAGTTATTAATATGGTCTGTGACATGTTGCAGGAGGACTATTTTAACTGCTCAGCATTATGGTTTGTAATGATTTACAATATAAGTTTGGAAAGAGACAATAAAATATTTACTCTGCTCCAGCTTCAGGTCAGCTCTTCAAAGCCTTTCAGGTGGATTCGGGCCTTATTGCTGTGCCGCAGAGTGAATTGTTCTCCACACAGATGCATTTCAGAAGGTCAAGCGTGTCTCTGAAACCCCCCCAGCAGACATGAATAAACCATGTTTCACTTTGGGTTTCATCCACTGCAGTATTGTTTTCTCTTTCCTGTGCCGTTACAACACTAATCTCTTTAATTGTGAATCATGACCCGTGATTCATCAGTAAATTTGACTTTTCTTCATTAATTATGAAACACCAGCATGTCTGAGGTCACTTGAGTATTTGCCTTTGTTTTCCTTTATGAGAAATGCTTTTGAGTTGCACCTCATCTTCCAAGAATGCTACCCTTCAGCCTCCCTTTCACAGGACATTTTACTTCGCTTTTGGCTTTTTATACATTTAGTAAATTCTATATCCCATAAATCCTGTATCATTTATTCAAATTAACTCACCTTCACATTGATTGGAACTAATTTGGGACTGGTTTTGTTCCTGTGGATTGAGTTTCACATTTGCTGTGAGCCAATACTTGTGCTTGGGAGTTAATTAAAAGCAGGTGTGTTTGAGTGTGCCTGCATGCTCCACTAGTCTATTTTTAACACACACTCCAGAGAGTGCTGTCTCTCAGTTTCAGTCTGTAGGTATGCCATGTAGTTCAGATTTAGGTATTTCTATAGTAGACAGTGATTGTGTTTCTCTAGGTTGTGCAATTAAGAGTCAGCTGAATACAAAATGGCTCATCCTCTTGTTTCTGTGTGCAGGTCATGGGCTGCAGAAAGTTCTGCAACCTGAAGACAGAGTGTAGTTTACCAAGGCTAAAGTGGTTGCCAGACAACTCCATGAAGGGTGATGGGTGTAAAAGGACATCTACCAGAATGTAAAAGTTGTTACAGACTAGAAGGAGAAGTCAACCTGCAGTATAGCTATCCCTGGGCCTGAACTATATCGTTAGCCTAATAGCATAATTGCCTAAGTCATCTTTGGCCAAAATTGAGATATCTATCTAAATGAATCTATACTGTTAGCAGAGTAGAATTAGGTAGGTATCTCAAAATATGCCAAAATATGACTTAGGCAATTATCCTATTAGGCTAACGATATGCAAATTCATATTTTTCCCCTTGATTTTAGTATTTATGTGATAGTGCTTATGCAATAAATGTGAATGAAGAATGGTTTGGAAGAATGATTTCATTGTAACAATGATGTAATCTCCTGGAGATCAAAGTGAGGAAAGTAAGACTATCAGACAAAAAGGAAAAAAGAAGAAACAGTTTGAGGTGATGCGAGGGAGGAAGAATCAAAAAGGTCAGAGCACGCTGAATATACACGTTCTATGGAGTCTGTTATGAGCACTCTAGTGCTCACAGCAACCTGGTCATTAGCAGAACATCTCATCAGCCACTGTCCGCCTTAAGATGGAAGAGCCAGACATCCCGTTGCAGACTCCATGTTGCTTTTTAGCTGACGCACTGTGCCGTTATCCAAGTAACCGTAGAAGAGATGGAGCAGGTTTGAGGACAGGAGGAGCGGCTCCACCAGTGAACACTGGGATAGCTTTTCCTGCCACCTGGAATATCATGTCAGTCCAGGCCTCAAAGTCACCAATGCTGTGCTCTGGAAGAACAGCTGAGGACAGCAGCTTCTCTCACTGTGAGAGTAGAGCATACAGTAAGTACAGTCCAAACTTGTTCTGACACGCCAGCTCAAGACATTCGTATGTCAGAGACTCCAAAGATGTCAGATCTTTGAAGATGACAGTGAGGAAAAGTTTCTTCCATGTCTCTGCCCATCACTGTTCGTAGGTCAGAGGTCACAATGTGCAAGATTTTTAGTGAAGAATCGTGTTTTAAGAACAGCAGCAAACACGTGAGGAGTTTTTTTGTCTTTAGAGATGAACAGAAAAGGAAGGAAGTCCCCTCCTGATTCTGGTTGGTCTGATCTAGAATTTGCGCTAACTGCTAGAATAATTTCCAGATTTTTTTATGACTTTACCAAATATTTTAACTAATACAGTCTTTTTTATTCATATTATTAGTTTCAGTTACATTGTTTGTATCCTTTAAATATATAACTGTAAAATCTTTTGATTTATAATTTTAGCCAGCTCTTTAGCTATTTAGCTAGGTGCAGTTTAGCTAACCTTATTTACTAATCAATACTTTTAGCTAAATTTTGCAACTACAGGCCATATTTTTAGATTTTATTTTCATAATTTGTCTATAATTTTAACTAGTTATTTTAGCTCAGTTTATACAACTTAAATTTTAACAAGCAATTTTAGTCATTTTAGTTTGTTTTTATTTGTTTTTAGACCTAACATATTTAAATCACTTAGCCTGTACTTTTATTTTCTACTTATTATAGTTAACATTTCTGCTCAAGCCTTATGAGGAATCCTTGTTTTGATGCACAGAAAAACCCACAAATGTATTTTGGCTCTGAACCTCAAAATTACGATCCTTTACAGTCCAGTCTATAAAATGCTTGGTTATCATATAGAAATATTCACTCACGCACTGCATCTCAATCTGAAAACAGCAGTGGTACATTAGAGGAGCTGGGTGTGCATTTTCTAGTTTTTTCTTTTATAATTTTCAGTAGATTTTCACATGTGGCAGCACACCTCCAGTGCAGCCACAGTGTAAGCAGCGCCCTCTGCTGGTAGCTCGCATATACTTCATGCATGAGTGAATGTTGGCCAGGTTCTTCATGTGGAGTGTTTGTAATGATTAAGGGTGTGGAAGGCATTTTTGTTCTTCTGTAATATCCAAACACCGCACAGCAATCATTTGCTGTTAAAGGGAAGGGTTCAAATGCTTCTCTCTTTGTCTTCAGGCATTTACTGAATTATGTGTGTGTCAAAAATTCCACTGTATGTAAGAGATGTTAAAATAAAGTCACCACAGGATTTATCAGTGATTGCAAAAGATGTTGTGCAATAACATCTAACCGGTAGGACCAGAGGGCACCCAAAGGTGATGCTGTGACTCCTCTTATCAGCCACTTTGACCCAGTGGTTACCAAATATGGCATAATCTTAAATTCAGGAAACTGCTTTCTTTGCCTTCACGATTACACAATCAGAGGAACGTGGGGGTAAGAAGTGATGTGAGCATTCACAGTGATGTCAACATTTTTCCCTCTCCCTCATCACTTGTTTAACATTGCTGAAATAGCTGATGACACATCAGCCAGCTGACCTGTGAGCGTCATTGCGTCTGTTTTTAGCAGTGTGCACTGTAAAAAAAACAAAAAAAAGCCTCGGCCCACTTGGCCTTAAAAGCCCTTGTCTTTCTCTTTCCCGCTGCCCGTGTCGCCCACACTCTCCCCTGGATAGCAGCATATGGACACAGCCTCTTCTCTCGCCTCCACTCCCCTCCACTTTTCCCTCACCCACTGACCCACTGGCGGAAAGCGTGGGTGCCATCTGTGGTGGAGAGGCTACTTTTAGTCTCCCAGGCTGCTATTTTCTCTTTACTGATTTTTTTTTTCTTCTTAAATTTAAACACAAAGCACAGGCTTACTTACGCAATACACGTCTCACTCACTGGTTCTCTCTCCCATTGCTTCACAAGTCTTGTTTACACAACAGTGTACTTGGACCATGGCAGCAAACCCTTACAGGAAGAATGGCTGTCAGATTTAGACATGACTGACTTTTTTTTTTATCCAACTGAACAAAAGAATAAATGGTTTAAAAGGCTTTGCTGTCAGACTTGAGGCATGCTGAGCCACTCTCTAATGCCCAACACATCATCCAGAATAATGATATGGTGTCAGAGGTGTATTAAAAACACCAACATGTGTTACTTCATGCTTCAACACAACATGACAAAAGGGATGACAAAAGCACATGACAGTAATCATATGATGCTATGAAGTAACTTACTGGGATTTCTGATGACTATTGAGAAAAAAGGGGGCATGATTTAAGTTACAGGTCAAACCACTGATGCTGACACTACAGCTAAAGATAGCTTCTCTGACCACAACTCAGCCTTGTGACCTACACCAGTGGTTCTGTACCTTTTTCATCTAAGTAAAATGTAGCAGGTGTGTGTGAAAACCTAAGTACGCCTCAGCAGTTTCTAAGCCCACTTTCAGCAGCAATAACCTGAAGTAATCAGTTTCTGTATTACTTTATCAGTCTCTCACATCGTTGTGGGGGAATTCTGGCTGGCTTTACTTTACAATGTTGCTTCAGTTCACAGAGGTTTGTGAGTTTATGCATAGATCTCTAAAGGTCTTGCCACAGCGTTTCACACAGGCAGGCTGAGGTCTGGAATTTGATTGGACCATTACAACGCTTTGATTCTTGTTCTTGTTCTATTGTATGAGACAATTTTGGTCCAAATTTTAGCTATTGGACATATGGGCTCACATCTGACTCTGGAATACTTCGGTGTATAGAGGAGTTCATGGTGGAGTCAATAACTGCAAGATGCCCAGGTACCATGGCTGTAAAACCACCATGATGACAGTTGGCATGAGGTCTTTGTGCTGGTATGCTGTGATTGGCTTCTCTGTGCATTATGGACACATATCTCCACTTTGGTCTTGGCTATCTAACAAACATTTTCCCAGAAATGTTGTAGTTTGCACAGATGAAATTTTACAAACCTTATCTGCACTGCAACGTTCTTTAAAGAGAGAAGAGGCTTTCCCATCCAAACAAGCCTGTACTATCATGACCTTTAACCTTTAACATGCTAACTGAGGCCTGTAGAGTCTGAGATGGAGCTCTTTGATTTTTTTTTTTGCAGTTTCTGTGAGAGTTACACAGTCTGACCTTGGGGTGAATGTGCTGGGACATTTTTATAGCTACACTTTAATTTGTTTATCAGTGTTTTAGTGCACAATTTAATTTACTTATACATGTTATTGGTTGAGTTTAAGTTTCTTATGCATACTTCTAACAGGCAGTTTCAGCAGTTTCTATCCTATTAGCTGGCAAAGCTAACTGCTTTACCTTTTAGACCTAGTTTTAGAAAGATATTTCAACATTATTACTTTTTACCATCACTATATCTATTATAATCATGCTTCTGGCCACATAGCCCTTCCTATTGCTGAAATACCATCTTAGACACTCTGGTTGGAAATCAGTGAGGAAGGACAGATTTCTCCTCTCTTGTCACTGCAAACCGACAGCTCTCTGAACTGTTCTGTACCTTTTAGTTTTATTTAAACACTAGAAGTGAATGTTTGCATACAGTAACACATCCTTACAAAGATCTCTGCAGGGGTGGGGATTTATATGTGCATGTGCAACCTTTTCCACACAGTGTTGGCTAACCAAAGGTCACCGTGCTGACCTTTAAAAACCTTTTCCCTCTGCAGTATGCTGTTATTTAAGTTTTATTCTGTTATTTTCATCTTTTTTTGTGTGGTGAAGCTGGAAAATATAGGTTAGCTTTCTGGGAACACAGCCTTTATTTCTGTTCCAATACTCAAATTAATGTGCATTTGTGTATGTTCCACTCAGCAGGGCATGGTGGCCTGAAAGGGCACATTTGATTTTTGCTTGTTGGTGACTCTGTCGCTGGATATGAAGGGTACATTATATTTATACAAACAAATTATTTTACTGTACAGTTTACAGTACTGTGCACAGTTTACAGTACTGTGCAAGAGTTTCTTCATTTCTCTATATAAACTCGTAGGCTAGTTTTCTTGTCATTTCTGTCCCCGGGTCATTGGCCCAGCATTTTGTCTTTTGAAATTTCTGTATTCTTTTAAGGTTTTGTTATTGTTTCTTCTACATTGTGAGAATGACCGATGCTTGGGTTTTGTTTCTTTTGTAACATTGCTTATATTGTTCTCTCTCTTGTGGATTTGTATATATGTAGTTGTGTCATTTGTGTCTCACTATTTGCTCATGTTCTAGTTAGTATTTAGTTTGGAGTGGTTGTTTTAGTTTAACTCCCTGTTTTTAGAAGTTTAGAAGTCTTGTCTAATTTTGTGGCTCTTTCTGGATTTATTATATTCCTCGGAGTTACAGTTCCTGTTTTTGTTACTGCTGACGTGAGGCTCCAGTTAGTTCCCTTTTGTGTCCCAGCCTAGTCTGCGTTTGTTCTTTGTCCATGTCTACTCCTTCAGTTCTCCTTTATGTCAAGTTAACCCTTGCGCCCTGTTCTGTTGTGTCTTCCTGTTTTACTGCAGTAACGGTTGTTTTCTGTGTCTTGTCTTGTGTTTACTTCTCTTGCCTCATTATGTTTATGTGTGCCCCACCTGTTTCTGCTTTCCCCATTGCCTTGTGTGTGTTTATACCTCAGCTCTCCTCTTGTCCTTTGTCAGATCCTCCCTCAATGCTGTGTGCTCCTCTGCTCCGTGATTCCTGTAGTTCCTGTTTTCCCTCTTGGTTGTATGCTTCTTCGCTCTGTGGTTTCCCCTTGTGTCCTAGTGTTCAGATTCCAGGCTCCAGCATTGACTTTATTTTGTATTTTGGAAAACTTCAGCATTAAAGCTCTTTTTGAGCTCACGTTCCATCTCCAGAGTCCTGCATACTGGGTCCTCTACCTGAAGCCACAAAGTGTCATTTGACATAAGTAGACTTCAGGATTAGTTCTCCAGACTTCTTGAAGGACATTCAAAGCTCTTCTTTGGATGTCGGCTGCCTTTTGTTCTGTTCTTTGTCAAGGTGATCCCACACCAATAATGTTGAGGTCCAGGCTCTGGGGAGGCCAATCCGTGACTGATAGTGTTCCACCAATCCAGGTGTACTTTTACTGAACTGGCAGTGTGTTTGTGATCATTGTCATCCTGAGAATTGAAGCTGTTGTCAATCAGACATTTTCCAGATGGTGCATGGTGGATAACAATCTAATGCTACATTTGTGTGTTCATAATTCCATCAATTTTGACAAGATCTACAACACCACTGGCTGAAATGCAGCTTCAAACCATCACAGAGCCTAACCCGTGTGTTACTGCAGACACACATTGTTGTACCTCTCTACACAATGGTTTGAAAATTTCTAATTTAGATTAATCACTCCATTCATCAGTTACCGCTGATTTTCAGTCCAGTCTTTGTGTAACCCTTTCTTTCTGACAGCCTTCCGCTGAGACCATTTCTGATGAGGCTTCAGCAAACAGTTGATGGATCAACTGAAGCGCCACATACATCTCTCAGGTCCTGTCAGGTCTTTGCTGTAATTTTCCCCATTTATTAAGGACATGACTTTTAGATACTGTTCATCTGCTTTAGGTAGTTTTTTTTTTTTAGTTCTGCAACAACTTCTTTTGTCCTCCACTTGCCCAGTTTTCTCAGGGTTTTTTTTTTTGTAAGGACACATTACACACCATGCTGAGATATGTTTTTGGCTAATAGCTCTTTAGGTGTCACCTTGGTGCAAAAATCCTGTTTCATGCCTGTCACACTGTGACATGCTGCTAATAGCAAAGTGCCTAAAGATACTATCTGAATTCTTTGCTAAGTTGTTTATGTGTAGACACAACACTGGTTCATCCATTGAGTTTGGTGCCTTTTTTTATGCTGGAAAGATTCCCAGCATTAAATAGCTTAACAAACACAAACAAAAAAAAATTCCTGTGAAAATGGTCAGGTACAAGGACTGGACTGACAATGAGTGAAAAAGCAGCCAAGAAAAACTCTGAAAGACCTTCAGAAAACCTGGAGAACTGTTGCTCAAGACCACTAAGAAAATTACAAGTAAGTCTAGCTCCTTGGAAGCAAAACATATAAAAGAAATGAGGCATGGCTCAGGACTTTAGCACAGTACTGCAAATATATTTATCTATGTTATGATGGGATGTTATTGTCACGCCACTGGGCAGGTGTTGATTGGCATGGACACTTTGTGAACATGATAATTCAAAAATGAGGCAACATAGGATTTTCGAATTGATACCATAGGTGGATCTACTAAAAATCTCAGACGAGTTTGAATCTTGGTGGCCTTGACCTCAAGGTCAAGATCAGAGGTCAGGTTTACTGAAAGTCTTGTGAAAACAATTCCTCACGAAAGAGGTCACATAGGACTTTTTTTCAACCATGCTACAGGTGTATTTACTCAGGAAAGATGTCATATTGGCTTCTCATACTGATAGCTTTGCTGCATCTACTGACAATCTCTGGCAAGCTTGATACAATTCATGCCTTTTTTTATTTTCCAGGATTCACAGGATAATATGTAGCTATTCCAGCACCACTGTTTCAGTCTTCTGACAAAGTGTTTTCCCAATTTGCATTCAGTGAATTTATGACAGTGATACTGTAATAACCCTTCTGCTGTCAGATTGGTGTGACTGTATGGATTTTCAAGCCAGGGCACAATTTGATAGTAGAAATGTTAAAAGAAGTTCCACGCCTTTTACATAAACCTGGCCTCGAATGTTCCGTCAATGTTCCATCTGCAAAATCTGCAGCTCAACATCTGGGTTTTTAAGTGATTGTGGTTACTTAGTTTTGACAATAAAAAATTATAACTGGGGGGAAAACTCTCCCTTTTTTTTAGGCCTAGTTGCTAGTAAAATAACAGTACTCCTTTTCTTATGGAATTGGTAATACATATTTTTATGATCAGCAGACTGATCATAATTATGCAGCCGGAAACTTCTACTATTCATATGCACAGTTTTATTATATTACTGCTTAATTTGGAGTGCTGACATGTTCACCGTCTGTCGCTACCAGAGCACTGAACAAATGCCATGCTAATTCACTTTATGATTACAGTAGGCCAAGAAAAACAATATGTACACTTATGTATATCTTTAGTAGCTTATGAAAAACCTTGTGAATCCCAACTGTACACTGTACAACATTTTCTTCCAAGTTTAGCTGCCTTTGAGGTGCCAAGTTAATTTATTTACAAGACCGCTGCATGACAGGCTTGCAAGAATGACTTTTGTAGTAATAGTAACGAGGCACATACTGGTCAAAATTTTAACATTTAGTTTTGCTTACACTGCTGCAATTAGGTTTGTACTTGAAGTACACTGAAAATAGTTCAGTTCACCAGCAAGAGAGGGCAGCAGAGTGTTTCGGCACAGCCTCTGAGCCTCTTTTAGGCGTCCTTGTAGCGCAGGAAGCAGAGCTGATTTAATGAGAGCAGTAGGAAGCGCAGCATGCTGCAGCGGCTCTCGTCACTGGCCTGGTATGGAAGCACTGCTCTTAGATGACGGATGAAGCCGGACTGGCCTCGGCCAAGATGAACAAAGGTGGGGGGGTGGGGGTGGGGGCCTCGGGGTGCTACTTCCTCCATGGCTCTCTTGGCAGTGGCATAAATTGCTGAGGTTGCCTAGCGACCGGAAGCATGGAAACAGAAGGTGTCACTTGTTACCTCAGAGCTGGATTTAGCCAAATTGTAAAATAGCCATCCATGGATCATGAGGGGGATGGAGTTACTAAAGATAAGCAGCAGAAGGCAGCAGGATCAGAAAATAGACAGAGGTCACTGTGAGG
Organism: Archocentrus centrarchus; assembly: GCF_007364275.1. NCBI lineage: Eukaryota > Metazoa > Chordata > Actinopteri > Cichliformes > Cichlidae > Archocentrus > Archocentrus centrarchus. The sequence continues at coordinate 23,200,329 of NC_044367.1, read as the reverse complement.
GCCACTGATGCATCCCTCTACTGCTGTACTTTAGACATTTAAAGGAGCATTTAATTTATTCTGAAAAGACAGCAGTGGACAAATGTAAACTCCACTTGCACAAAATTAAAGAAAAAACACATTTAATGTATTTCTAATTGATTTTAACCACTAGTACAAGTGTGTGTGTGTGTGTGTGTGTGTGTGTGTGTGTGTGTGTGTGTGTGTGTGTGTGTGTGTGTGTGTGTGTGTGTGTGTGTGTGTGTGTGTGAGATACATGTAAAGTAGAGCCTATTATGCCCCATAATTCATTCATCCTTTCTTCCTTCTGTGTATTTTTCTTTATTTCAGTTTTTGCTCTCATCTAATGCATAAAATCTTTTTGCACAATAACTTTTTAAAAACCTTAAATGTCATTTTTGCATTTCCTGGTAATCGTTTCCTCTTTTACCTTTTTTAATGATACATGTGATATCATTATTTTAAGATTTTGCCAGCGGAATTTATTTCTGTTCTAATTAACTTGCTGGGATTACCTGCAGCCTGCTGCAGAAACAGGCTTTTAGTTCAGTTCCATTTGGTTCAATTTGCATTGATGCTATTTTTTGTGATCACCCACAAGAATGTTTTAATTATTCAACATGTATTTATTAATTATCTAGTACAGGAAAGTTGCTCTAAACTGCTCTAATCAAGCATATGAATTATTTGTGTCTAAAAACAACTCTGTCTTAAATGTTTCAAACAATGTTCCAACCCAGTTCATTTGTAATTCTATTTCGTTTAACAGTCATATAAAAATTAGAGCATCTTAAAGCCTTGGCTTTAGTTTTGTGGCACAAGTGACCATAATTAGAGGGGGTGAAGTATCGGTTATCGGTTATCAATAGGCTACCCTGGATAGCATGATAACTGTTTAACTACAACGTACAGACACAGATACCTGCTAATTAGTGCAGAATAACAAATAAAATTCTAGAATTTTGCTCAACAGATCTGAAGCTTTGACTTCTTAGACAAACTGTTACTACAGTTAACTGTTCATAAACTTGCATTACTAGTCAGATAAATCACCAACATCACAAACACTACTGATAAGAATAGTTTAGGGACTCCATTTAGCTAAGGAGAAACTGAGAAGACAGCTACAGACGCCTATTTTGGGAACTGTACTTTTAAGCTGTGTGTTATAGCAATTCACTCTTTATATAGTTGTTATGAAGGAGGAAATTAGATAGAGACCAAAAGAGTATTTTGTACAAGATTTGGGCATTTTAACATGGGAGTCTACGGCGTTTTTTTTTGGAGCCAGCCTCATGTGGCCGTTAGAGGAACTGCAACTTTTGGCGCTCCCTTATTGGCTGTATTTTTTTATGTTGACGGTTGCTAATGCTGCGTTTCATTTTTGGTTGCCTGTCAGTGGTGTGAACACGACTACTGCAGGCTAATGTCCAAGATTATGAATAAAATGAATTTGAAAATATTTTTGCATTACTGTTTCAACATTGTTTTGACACATAAAATCAGCTATAGTAGCTACATGGGTATTATACTTATCTAGCAATTAATAGTTTACTAGCTAGCAGTTACTGTTATTGGACTGAAATTACATAGAAAGTAAAAGTACTTGGCCTTTAGTGTGATTTTTGCTTGAATAGGACAACACTTCATCAAACGATGTTACTGTATATGTTATTGGGCAAAGTAGATGTGCCTCCTAATGCATGTTCATCTATAGAGGCAGAAGTCTACACACAATTAAAATACAACTGATATTCAACCAATTATTACAACTTTAGAAATGCATTTATGATATGGAATACTTAATTATGTTTAAAATGGTAGGTTCTATAATGTCATGCTAGAAAATATAGATTTAAAAATATCACAGTTCTGTAGCTGTTTTTTTGATTTGTTTTTGTTTTTGTTTTTGCGATGTTCTGCTTTAAAAGCTGACTGTGAAATATGAAGAATGAAGGGATTACTCAGTCATTTTAGACCACTGTCTGTCGAGTCCTGTGAAGGTCTGAGAGCTGCAGACGACTCATTTAGCCTCTCGTCCTCAAAGCTGGGTTCATACACACACCAAAAAAAAGCAAATGCTGTGCAGCTCTGCATGTTTCTGTTGCTACATGCAGCAGTTAACTGTCACTGCATGTTGTGCTATTGCCATGAAACAGATTTAAACTTCAACTCGACGTCTTTATTTACAGGTTGCTGTAAATTTAATGTTCATCTTTCTTTCTTTACCTGAAATAGGCCCGCATAAGTTTAATTTAGTGTCAGAACAGTCACTTAATAAGCAATTCTTTTAAACTGACCTAATGTTGAGACATATCAAATTGAACGTGTTTGTACCAGTAAAACATTGTAAAACAACTTCTCACCAGTGGAGTGTTACTTGCTGTTGCTATGTTTTGGCATTTGTTTCATCACAGCTTCTAAAAGCAGCACAAATTTGGTATTTTATTCAGGATTGAGTCACAGCCCACAGTCAGAACGCCTGAATATGAGCAGCAGCCTCTGAACATTGAAAGTATAAAAAAATGCACGTAGTTTCTGGGATTGAAAAGTGAAGCCAACACAGAAGGGGCTTAAACTTGCATTCTTTTTAATAGCCACCAGGAGAAAACAGAACTCCGACCTCTGTAAATGCTTTCCTGGTGACTTTATGGGGTCAGTTGCTCATTTCAGTTCATATAAGTTTTGGAAAGAAGGAAAGAAGGATTATCCATGGCATGCTCACTGGCTAACACTTTGGATTCACAGTCAGATCCACCCCTCTATGGTCACATCCAGATGGCAATGGTGAAAACACTCATCTTGAGGCTTCAGAATAGGGCTTCAGAAACCAGTGAGTTGTGTCATGTTAGCTTTGTCCATCTTTTATACCCTCCATTCCTCTGGAACAAAAAATATTAAACCAATGCAAAAGTGCCACAAAAAAAAAAACTGCAGTTCCTCTAATGGCCTCTAGAGGCTTGCTCCAAAAGTGGGTCAAACCCCACTGACAGCCATGTAAACACACCCAACCTTAAAGCAGAAATAAACATAAACAATCTGGTACTTTTTGGGATTTTTTTTTATGGCTCATCCACAACAACTTACATTTGATAATTGGAGTTATTGAACTAAAGCTCTCTGCCATTGTTTGTGTTGTTGGTGCCTCCTGGATTAATTTTAATGGAATTAGTATAACTTGCTGACCATCCAAGAAGTTTGAAAGATGATGTTCAAATAGATAAAGAAATAGTTATTATGACCTGCCTGTCCAAAAACTCTGTGCTTCAGTTTTGGGGAGTGAAAGTCTAGCATGTCATTAATGTGTTACTTAGCACTAATTAGCAGGTATCTGTGTTTGTGCATTGCACCAGTTGAGTTTATTAATCCAGCTTGTTAACTGAGCTTGCTTGTATAAACTCATAACTTATCCCTCCACCTTCTTCTCCAAATATTGTTAGCATTGTTTTGCGGTGTCCAAAACAATGGGTGACGTCACAGTATTTGCTTCTATCTTCTATATACAGTCTATTGTATATATGTATAGATTTGATTTTAAGCCTCTTAGACACTGTGAGCTCTACTTGTGTTTTGGCAACATTTGCATTGCGTTATGAAGCAAACTGATTGGACACCACGTTCCTTCATTTAAAACTGATTTGTTCCCACAATCATTTCCCAGCAACGTGTCACTTAAGGCCTGTCATTCTAATTCCTGATTTCATTTTTCCGACCAGTCCTCTCTCATTGTCACTGTCTTCCGCTTGCTTCCGCTCATCTCTCCTTATCACCCCATTATTAGGCTCTCATCTCCTCATCTCTGCATTTTCTCACTAATCCACGTCTCATTCCTCCTTCCAAAAAGCGCTCACTCCCTCTATCCCTTCCTGTTCCTTCCTGTTATTTACTTTTTCTCCATTGATCACCGTCACTTTCTCTCAGGCCTTCGCTCACTTTTGTTCAAAAGCTTTCCCTTCTCTTCTCTCCCCTCCCCTCTCCTCTACCATATACCTCCATCTCTGCCTCCATCTCTGGTGCGTGCACAGCGGATGGCGGCGGCCCACTCAGTCCTCTCAGGGAGCAGAAGGTTTGTCCACTCCCACTCAGGCTTTGCGTCATGGAACACAGAGAAATAGAGACAGAGGAGAGAGAACAGATGGGAGGAGGACACACTGGCTGCCTGTTTTATAACATTACTCCTGACAACACTGTGGTCATCAGTACGACTATGTAAAGTACCAAGCTATTGTAGACTCATCAAGCACACCTATATATAGCAGAGAACTGAATATAGAGGGGCAGGAAATGACACATTTGGTGTGAAAAGGAAATGTTGTACAACACTACGGGAAAAGGCTAAATGGATAATTCATAATTTTAAACATATAAATTCAATTAGCACAGCATCTTATTTCATATATCTCATCAGGAGCATCAGGATTTCTTTTTCTTATCCACACTTTTAAAAGCATAAACTTGCCCTTTGCAGACCTGTTGCCTGTGTGGAAATCCAATCTGATGGCTCCATTATCAACAGATTGGTGTAACCATAGCGACCTGATGCACATCAGTGCATGACATCATAACTGACACAGTCGTTCCCATTTACGCAAGTGGAAAGACAATTCAGGCCCTTCTGCTGTTTTTGTTTTTGCCTGTTCCTGCTCCTGTTTGTGACTTTAAAGCGGTATTGCATAACATGCCGTCTGCAAAAAGACAATTAAAAAAAAGGAAGATTTTACAATTACAAATGCCACAGAGGATCCTAATAATACAGAAAAATGCAAATGTTGTTTACTGGATTTACACAAGAACAAAACAAAAATGAGATTTGGGTAAACAAGAGATTAGATCTTCTCACTGCAAAGCCGAACATGAACAGTCAAATCTGGGTCACACTGAAAGCAAAAATCCACCCTGGGAGATATTTCCCACATTTTTCCCAATGATTTTGGACAGCTGGATTTAGATATATAGACACAGACAAGTTGCTTCAAAAGCTCCAGAGAGAGCCGAGACCAGTGTGTGATGTGATCATGCAGCATTTTCTGGAACAGCCTCACTGGTAATGAATTAGAGGCTGAATGTGAGGACACGCTGACAGTACCCAGTACCCAGGGTGGTTTTGTGGGTAAGTGAGAATGTCTTTTGGTTTAGAGCTGCAGTGCAAGTGGAAAAAAAAAAAAGATGTGGGTGTAAAAGCATAATGAAATATTCTAAAAGTCCAAAAAATCAGCCACCTACAAATTGTCAGAGGTGTAGATCTGCTGTTTAGCTTGATTTCAGTATTATGCGAGCTGCTCGTTTAATTATGAGCTTCAGTATGAAATGTATAATTGCACTGAGCTGTGTCTAAATGACTTTCTGTAACAGGTTTTAAAAAAATAAATCCATGGAGGTGTACAGTTTTGAAAACCTAACACCAGCTTGCACACAAGATATTTGATATAGGATGGATGATATGAGAATTGTAATTTTCATTGCACTCATTGACTCCAAGGAGTCACCACTCCTATCTAAGAGGAATGGTAAAAGAGAGTATACGCTGTTTCAGGACATAATAAAAAAGAAAAAGGTCTTAAAATTAGGCAAATAAACAGCACATGGCATGTTACACTCTGTCATCATTAAGTCAAAATGTAGAAACAGTGAGTGGAAAACTATGATTGAGTAGTTTGTAAAGCCACCTTCAGACTGTCAGTCTCTCACATCATTGTGGAGGAAATTTGGCTCTCTCTCCTTTACAAAAGTGCTTCAGTTTGTTGAAGTTTGTGGGCATTTGTTTAGGCACAGCTCTCTAAAGGTCAGGTCAGTATTTCAATCAAGTCTGGACTTTGACTGGGAACTCTGCAACACCTTGATTCTTTTTTTTTTCAGCCATTTGTTGTAGATTTGCTGCTGTACTTGGGATCATTGTCCTGTTGCATGAGTCAGTTTCAGACAATCTTTAGCTGTTGGAGAGATGGCTTCACATTTGACTCGAAAATACTTTAGTATACAGAAGAATTCAGGGTCTATTCAATGACTGCAAGGTGCCCAGGTCCTGTTGCTGCAAAATAAGTCTGAATCATCGCACGCTCCAGAGCTGTGCATTATGGCCAAACATCTCCACTTTGGTCTCGTCTGTCTAAAAGACGTTGTTCTAAAAGTCTTGTGGATTGTTCAGATGCAACTTTGCAAAGCTAAGCTGTGCTGCCATGTTCTTTTTAGAGACAAGTGGCTTTCTTATGGCAACCCTTCCAAACAGTCCATACTCATTCTGTCTGTTTCTAATGATACTTTAATGAACTTGAACATTTAATGTGCTAACTGAGGCCTGTAGAGTCTGAGATTTAGCTCTTGGATTTTGGCAGTTGTTCTGAGCACTGCCTGTTCTGACCTTGGGGTAAATTTGCTGGGACGTCCACACCTGGGAGGACTGGCAACTGTCTCGAATGTTTTCCACTTGTGAATAATGTTTCTCATTGCAGAATGATGGACTTCAAATTGCATGGCAATGACCTCGTAACCTTTCCCAGATTGATGGGCAGCAACAGTTGCTTCTTTAACATCATTGCTGATGTCTTTCCTCCGTAGCATTGTTAACAGACACTTGAGAGATAAGCAAACTGCTTTGTATAAAGAGTCATATTTGCTGATGATCAGTTAATCAGCTGCATTTGATTATCACCACCCAGTTGCTACTTACCTTCTTAATTCCTATGGAAGCACTAAGGGTGTACTTAGTTTTCCCACATGCTGCTTCATGTTATGTTCATCTGAGGCTATATTTACCTAATTTCAAAATTAATATTATTATTCCCTGACATGTACAACCTTAGAATTCAAAGAAGGTGTACTTTTTTCTTTATTTTTTTATTGCCATGAATGTATCTGTTAATGAATCTGTAAAATCTGTAAACAAAATCTTTGGTACAGAAGCTAAGCCAACATAGAAATAAAAAAGAAAACTGCAGTTCTAACTATTTCATCCTCATCTTTCCTATTTTAATGGCTTCAGCCACAGAGGGCACTGTCACAAATGTTACCATGGGTCATAATCAGCTGCTTTTAAGAACTGTTTATTTTATGGGAGGACAGCCTCCATGTGACTCACCTGACAGCCTGAGAAAAATGCTACTTCCCTCCAGAGAGATCAGCGTTTTTTCTTTTTTTCGGTTTTGTTTTTTTACCCCAGCAATTCTGTTTTCCAGCAGGAGATCAAGTTAATGTGTCTGGAGGCTTCTGAGTCACAACAGAGCTACACTAAGCTCAACAGTTTAATCAATTACAACATTTTGTGTCACAACTGTTGTCTAGGGTGGTGATCCTGGGACCACCGGGGATGAGGGGGCTGTCCAGTCCACTAACCGTCATATATCTGCTGACAGACAAAATTAATTACAAAAGATGGTATTTGCTGTTCCCGATGTAGGTTATTTCCTATTTTCTTTTATATTTCTTCTACCGTTTTTTTTATCACAATGTCAAGTGGTCTTTCAGTCAGTCTTGTTCAGATCAAAGCAAAAGGCAATAGCTGATCTGCTACATCCAAATTTGCATATGACATAATTAGGTAATAAAACCTTAAAGTGTTAATTTAGACTTTTTCTTATCTTTGATTACAATTTTTAGGCATGGCAGTGTTAGGGAGTTTTTCTGTCTGTCCACTGGTGGAGGTACCTGTGGTGCCCAGAGGTTGAATAGCTGTTACATTGCTGGTCTCCTGACAGGTTTTTCTTGCACCACAATCTTAACAAGCTTTCACATTTTTAAAAATATTTTGTATTATTTATATTTTGCCTGACCACAAAAAGCTGCCAACATGAATGAAAAGACCAGTAATTGTTTATTGTGTTATTTCTCAGTTGTATTGTTTGGTTTTTTTTGTACTCAAAGCTCTTATTTCTAGATGCCTAAGGACTTTCCAGTAAACTAAAAGGCACTCAAATGTTTCTGAGGTCTTGTGGACTTGCAAACAGGTATTTTTTAAAATAAGTGAGTAAAAGAAGATGGGCGGGAAAAAAAGAAAATTGAAGACTGAAACAAGTCATCTAGATTTTTCCCTCTTTTATTGCCAGCCAAAAATCCAGGAAAAAAAAAATCTATGTCCACATGAAAGAACAAGAACACATTAGAAGTGCCGACAGAAGCGTGCCAAACCAACAGGCGGTAATATAACCTTAACCTCTAAGACATGATAGCCAATCAGAAGCATGCTCTTTTCTCTGTCTACACAGCAAAACTAAAAATAGTTTCTGGTATCTTCGTCCTGGAAGAGAATTTTCCTTCCTTTAGCACTTATCGCTCATCAAAATATCGCCTCAACCAGCACTGGTATCTGGGATGTAATATCTTCCATTTAGAAATTAGGTGAGAAACATTTTTTTTTTTTTTACTGGACAGCCAATAGAAAAGGGGCAGATGGGATGAGAGACATGGGATGACACACATCATGGTTATGTGACATGTGCTGTAACCGATCAGTTCCTGAGGTGTTCCAAGGAATGAATCTTAGTGCTTTTGTTGACCCCGTTGATTTTTAAACAACTGCACAGGGGGTGAATTTTATTATAACTTATTAATCTGTTATTTAGCACTGATTAGGAGATATCTGTGTTGCTACATTTGTACCGTTTATGCACGCAGCTTTCTAACTAAACGCGCAAATCATCTTGCTCGCTCAAATATGGTAACCTCTGGCTCCAAAAACCCAACAGGCAAGCATAACACTAACATTAAGGCTTCCATAACCAAAATGTATATGACAGTGGTTACCTCCATCTTTTATATATATGAGTAAACAAAGGTGAAAAAACTAGCAACAGCTTGAAATTCCATCTCATTAATCTCTAAATGATTTGTTCAGCTATGTTCTGCTCCATTTCATTCCTCATAATCACCAAATAGATGGACACAGTGGGCACATAAACACTGCTGTCCCCTCTATGACTGATCAAAGTCCTCTGACGTGAAACAGTGGGCAGGTTTTTCCTCATTTGCTTTAATGGCTGACCCCCTAAACACAACTCTGAAAAGACACAGGCTGTACCTCACATGGTGAGGTGAAAAAAAAAACAAGCCTTTGTTATTCATTCCTTCCTTTTATATAATACTTAATAGAACATGGTGCTGACGCAGGCTGGGGAGTTGTGAACCAGTGTGCGGTGTTGGATGCCTCTGACTCTTCATGTGTGTGAGTCATCGTGTCACCTACTGCGATCAGGTTGGTAGGTCAAAACAACAGCAAACCGTTGTTGTGACAGATAATAATAAGCGAGTTGGGGCTTGTTTGGTGGAGATGGTCAGTGTGTTTGCGCGTGTGTGTGTTTGGGGAGCTGGGTACATGCTGCTTCAAATTATTAATAATCATCAGACAGTAGTGGTGGCAGTAAGCATCAGTAAACTTTTACAGCCTGTTTTATTCAGATATCTTATGACTGTTATCAAATGCACTTTGATACACCCTGAGCCTAACACCACCAATTTCCAACACAAAGGGACTCGGACCTGTGGTGTTAATTATCCTAAAGCTGCATTAATCAACATTTTTAGATTAAAAATAGATCATTATTTGGTGGTGAAGTGGCACCTGGACTTTCCCAGGCATCTGTGATATTATAAAGCTGTTTAATTTATTTGAAGTCCATTTTTTTTGCTGGGCCACTCAAGGACATTCAGAGTTGTTCATAAGCGACTCCAGCAGTGTCTTGGCTTTGTGTTTTGTGTCACCGTCAGGTAGGAAGATGAATCATCAGTGCAATGAGGTTCTAAACACTCTGAGCAGGGTTTCAGGATATCTCCAAAGTTTTCTCTATTCAGCTTTTTCACAGACCTGCAGTTCCTGCTGCTGAAAACCACCCCCAAAGCATGATGTCACTGCCACCATGCTTCGCCATAGAGATGCCAATAGACAGGTCTGGAGTGGACATGATGCTTAGATTTGAACCCAAACAGTTTAATACATGTTTTGCATTCTGAGAGTGGTTTAAGGTCATTTTCTGCAGTCTTCAAGCAGACATTTTTCTGGTTATCCTTCTGGCTGATTCTCCCATCTGCAGAAAGGATCTTGACTGAGTGATTATCAGGCTCATTAGGTCAGATTGCCCAGAAAGCCATTTCTAGGAAGAGACCTGGAAGCCACTGCGCCCTTGGGAACCTTTAATGTAGCATGTGTACATGTTTCTGTGCCCCGACACACTCACGAGTCTGCAGGCAGTTTGTTTAACCCTAGGACCTAGCTTCTAATCAGGAATAACACAGAGTATTTTGAACTTAATCTGAGACTTGGTTTTAACATAGGAGTTTTCCCATTTTTTCCCCCTCTCTCTCTATGTGGGGAATGTGGGCCAGTGCTTTCTCTCTCTGACCTACTGTTCATTGTCTAATCTATTCATGGTAAATAAGGACCAGCTGGTGATGCTACCATTATGGTTGTTACTTCCTTGCTTTCGTCTTTCTCCTCCAATAATTGTTTGTTCTCCAATTGCCTGCCTAAAGCCCATGTGATTCCTCCAAGTTCTCTGACCTGTTTAACATGCACTGCCTGTTTATCTTACCTGAGCCAAACAGCCAGTCGCAACAAATGCAAATCTGTCCTGTCGCTCTCTGCTATCTTCTCTTTCTCTTCACCCCCAGCCGGTCATGGTGGATGGCTGACCCTCCCTGAGCTTGGTTCAGCTGGAGGTTTCCTTCCCACTGTCACCTTGCTCATAGGGGGTAGTGTGATTGTTGGAGTTTGTTTTTAATATTGTAAGGTCTTTACCTTAATCACCTTGAGGTGACTGTTGTGAATTGGCGCTATATAAATAAAATTTCATTTCATTTAATTGACAAGTATGTCAAGCTGGCAGTGAACTTATGTCTTTAATATCAACACATCTTTCATTTTGGGAAGAAATGCATTAAAATAGGTGTCTCTCCCTATGCTTTACGTAAGCAGCTCGTGAATCCTTTAGCTTTAGACAACATAGTTTGACCATGAAGCAACACGTTTGTATCACTTAAAGTGAAGAAGTAGACAATTTAGCAAATAAGTAGACAGTTCTGTGGAAAGAACCATAGCTTATTTTGGAGGTAAGTAGTGCTTTCAATTAAGCTCAGAGCTTTGAATCTCTAAATGTGTTCTGCAGTAACAAAGGTCCTCATTTTTTATTTCAGTTAAAATCAAATTTCTTGAAAATACACTATTACATTTCCAAACCTGCACTGCATCGTACCTGTTTACCAAGTAAAAGCCTCTAGATTAGCTCGTTTGTTTAAAATATAAAGGAGAAGAAGCAGTGAAATAGTAGGTGCATGAGTGAAAAGGAAGACTGAGGAGTATCAATGCGATGAAGTGGGAGAAGGAAAGCTAACGTCCGGAGTGGCTGTGGAGAGTGCTGAGTGGGCGGGGTGGTGGAGGAGGAGGAGAGCTGAAGCTGGAGCTTGTGGTCTCATCCTCCTTCTCAGAATTATCCCTCAGTGACGCAAGCTCCTCCACACACATCCTGACAGCTGCTCCCTGCCTGGTTACAGCTCTCCTCGGCCTGTCCAATAACATTCATGTTCATTTCCGCTTTAATGCATGGCTTTCCCCCACCGGCTTTACCAACGCAGCTCCATTTGGCCTCATTAGCTTCACCTACTACTTATTGTAATCTATTGTACTAGTGGGACTGTGGTGTTGTAAATACTGCATCTTCTTTTTTTTAATGAGGATAAGTTGTGGAGAGAAAAAAAAGGCAATTAGTCTTATTCCACTTATATTAGGCTGAATGGTGACAGCCAGGCCAGAATACACCGGATGCTTGAGAGGTAGCTGAAGGGCCCTCTGTGACTGCAGACACATGCAAAATTGTAAAAAGGCTGGAAGAAAAGGGCAAAACTGTAAAAGTAAACTTCAGTGGCACGACCTTTAAAGTTATTTTAATCTGTAATGAGTATTAGATGATTTATATTAAACGTTAATTGTTTAAATTATAAAAAAGCTAGTAAACATTCAAAATAGGTGTAAAATATTTGGCTCAAAAATATACCCACCCATTCATCCCTCTCCATGGACACCTCCATCTCTTTCAGAGAGGACGCTGAGGTGTTCTAACGCCAGCCTAGAGATGTAATCTCTCCACTGTGTCCTGGGTCTGCCCCAAAACCTCTTCCTAATACAGGACATCCCCAAAACACCTCATCTAGGGGGCATCCTAATTAGATGCCAAAGGAGTCAGCTGAACCACCTCAGCTGACTCCTTTCAATGTGGAGGAGAAGGAACTCTGCTCTGAGCCCTTCCCCAATGACTAGGCTTGTTGCCCTATTTCTGAGGGAGAGCCTAGCTATCCTTCAGAGGAAGTTCATTTCCACAATCTGGTTCTTTCAGTGACTACTCAGAGCTTGCGGCCACAGGTGAAGACAGCCCAGTATAGCATCCATCCATCCATCCGTCCATGCATGGGTCTCTGCTGGAAAACTGTGGAGTTCCCCCTCTGAGTTGGAGGAGAGAGCCTGCCTCGAGCAAGGGAGCTCAAATATCTCAGGATCTTAGAGCTTAGCCTCTGTGTTGGAACAATGAGCAAACCTGAACAGAAACAATGAGGAGCTCACAGGCAGGTTCTGAAATTCCAAGTATATTAATTAAATGTCTATGCAGCAGGGGAGGCACACAGATCATTCTGTAGATGAAAAATAATATTAGTTTTAGTCTCCTTCCACTTTACGGGATTGGTGGAAGGTGGGCAGGCAGGGTGAGGATGTTCTCTGTTTGTGTGTGTGGTGGTGGTGGTGGTGGGGTGTTGGTACAGGGACCTAGGGCAGAAGGACAAAATGTGGAGGCAAGTTCCGGGAAAAATCATTCAATAATAATTTAGTTTCTCAACTGAGCCAGACTAGTTACCATAGCATTGCTGTAATGATCTGGAGGCAAGTGGAGGTTGAGCCAGTCCTTCTCTGTGACGGAGAATGATGGGATAATGGAAGGCAGGTGCGTCTACTGGAATTCCAGCCATCTGGTATGGCACGCCTCTGGGAGGATCTCAAAGGGCAGGCAGGAAACGCACCAGGAGAGAGAGAGAGAGAGAACGCAGGGTACCATGAAACAACTGGCCAAAATGGGTTTGATGACATGAAAAATTAAACAGTATTTACTTACTTTCAAATTGCATTGCAATGCCATTGTATGTAAAAAGAAATATATTTTTATTGTATACACTCTCTGTGTGGAGTTTGCATGTTCTCCCCGTGCTTGCGTGGGTTTCCTCCGGGTACTCCGGTTTCCTCCCACATTCCAAAGACATGCACTTACTGGGGTTAGGTTAATTGGCTAATCTAAATTGCCCATAGGTGTGAATGAGAGCATGAATGTGAGTGTGAAAGGTTGTTTGTCTCTCTGTGTTGGCCCTGCGACAGGCTGGCGACCTGTACAGGGTGTACCCTGCCTCTCGCCCTATGACAGCTGGGATAGGCTCCAGCCCCCCCGCGACCCTGAACAGGATAAGCGGAAGTGAATGGATGGATGGATGGATGGATGGATGTATACATTATAGAGCTAAGAGAGGAAAAAATGAAGAAAAAAACCCTCTGAATTTCAGACTTTAAGTCATAAACTTCCACCTGGGGTAAGAGTGGAATCTTCCACCGGTGGCTTTCTACCCACAGGAGTCTTCAGACTTGGACAGTGTGTAGGAGTCTAACACATAAAGACATCATCACTGATGTTTTTACATGTTGATACACAGAAGAATATTTTTCCCCCTAAGGAACCACATCACTTGACACTTAAACCTCACAGATTTTCCTGAGAGTTTTTTTCTGTATTGGAGTATTTTAATGTTGTCATATTTGTACTTTACTTTGAAGATACGAATCCTTCTTCTTTCTTCTTTATGACATAAAAGATGTTCCTTGTTTTAAGGCCATTCCTCATGCATTTTGCTCATTATTGTTTTTCTTCACTCAGTGTTTGAATATGCCCCTATGGTATTATTATTATAGTATATAGTATTATTCGTCCTCTACACAGTATGTGTCAGAGCAGGTATAAAAAAGGGACCATGCAGACTATGAAGATATGACTGTTATTAGTTAGATATCTCCAGGGCAACAAGACCAGTCATGGCCTGCACCTCTGCGATTTTTTTAAATGGTGTGAGGATTCCTATCTTCAGTTAAACATATCTAAGGCATATCTCGTAAGAGTTACTGATCCAAAACTGAGTTTTACACCTGAGTGTATAGCAGTTGGAAAAAGATGGATTGCTCCATGCAGGTTGGGGGAGAGTTGTTGTTGCTCCAAGTGAGTGAGTTATGAGTGAGTGGAAGGTGGAGCATGAGATTGACAGGATGATTGGTGCTGCGTCCATAGTGATGTCTTAAATAACCTTGTGCAACCTGACTAAAAAAATGGATGGATGAATGGATGGCTCGGATGCTTCTTTATTAAGAACATAATCTCACTCAAATTATTAAATGGTCTAGCAGGCTGATTGGTGAGCCAGTTTCCCCATACAACAGTTTGTGGTTGGCTTTTTCAGTTGATAATTACGATGGTTGGTTGGTTGGTTGGCAAGTGTCAGTTTATTTGTTCTGGATGAAGTGCAGAACAATACTGTGTAACAACAGCTTTGTTTCATTAGCTGTCACTCAGTTAAAGAAATCACTGCTTTTATATCTTACATGATGTGGTATGGATTATTTATTTTCCATGCAAGGCTGGGTGACTCATCCACTGAAAGACACGATCTAAGCAAATCTATCTAAATATCTAATCTACAGGTACAAACAACAAAATCTGAACCAGTGATGACAAAATAAAGAAATATTGACAAATTATTCTGGATCATAACACCAATTAAATTTAAAATGTCAACTACTTTTTCTGATCCGACTCCCATCATGCAACCTTTAATGACATCAGGTGATGCTGGTTCCTGTTTACTACTTTATTAACATCAAAGTGCAAAACCTACATTACAATGAGAGAAATGAAAGTCATGAGAGTGAAACCAGTGAGTTGTGTTAGTCATGCACTGAGGAGCAGGTTAGATTCTCACCACACACTGTTCTTCCATGGCCACATGAAAAGGCTATGAAGTTACTACTTCCTGAGGACTTGAGGGGGTTTCTGTGACATATCAGAGCCATTCATCTGTCTCTGAGAGATAAAACTCTCTAAGATTTTGGAACATCCCAGAAAAGCCCTTTGTCTATTTCCTCTGCCTGAGGCCAGAGACATTATGACCACCAACAACTAGTATCATTGTCAGCTTATTCCATGACGCCTTCATTTTTATGTGATTTCTTTGAACCACATTTTTATGAATTAAGTTTAGGTGAAATGAGATGAAGCAAAGCCGACCAAATGACTTGGGTTGGAGCAGCAAAGCTCAAGTTAAAGTTCTTCTAGATATCAAAAAAGGAAAATTGGGAAAATTGTGATGTGGACAAATTCTCTGCAGCTAGGTTAAGTGTTCCACTGACTACAGTGTTGTTATGCCTTGTCCTTTGTACCCGAATGCAAAGTCCAAACAATAACAAAGAGGAAATCTCAAAATTAAATCCCAAATAAGCAAAAGACAATACATAAGGAAAGGGATGGAGGACATCAGGGGACAAAAAAAGACTCACTGATCTGAAAAAAAGGGAAGACAGGACTAGACATACACTCACTGGACACTTTATCACATACACTTTGCTAATACTGTGTTGGACCTACTTTTGCCTTCAGAGCTGTCTTAATTCTTCGTGGCATAGAAAGGTGCTAGCGGCATGAAGTGACAGAGTACAGCAAGTTTCACAAGAGGTGTGCTAATCTTTGGATGCATCCCTACTGAAACTTGAAGATGAATAGCAGGCAAAAGCTAAAATAATAGTTAGTAATGAGTATAAGAAGACTACTGAACAAACTCTAGCTTCCCTTCATGTTTATTGTATTTTTTCAGCAGGAGTTAGGAAAGTTGGCTTCAGATGAAATTCTGCCAAAAACCTGTAAACTGCACAGGGAATGATTTTTGGTTCTGGTGTAACAGATCCCAATCCCAGACGAGCCCCCAGTTATGTTAAAAGCTTTACTTGAAGTCTGGAGTGGCACAGGATGTAAAAAGGTAGGTCCAAGCAAATCTTAAACCTCAAATCAAAGCTATTTAAGATGCTCCAACTCAGTGAAAAAATGTTTTTTTACACAGTGAAAATGTACAAAATTAATACAGGTAAGGGAAAGCAAAATGAGCAAAATGAAACTAATAGACTGCAGGGTCTCCAATGCCAAAATAACAAACACAAGCTAAGCTATAGGTTAGAAAAACTCCAATACCTAAGCTCTCCAGCTAGCCACAAAACAGAGGGACAGGTGTTTAATTTAAATGTCAGAGAACCCCTACAAAGCTTCTCTGTCTCAAAGGCAGATTTACTAAAACACAACAGGACAAGGAACTATGGTTTTACAGGTTTGCCACAAGTCTGTTTCAAAACACACATTTCCAGTTATACTGAACAGCACTAATCCTAGCAACCACACAACACAGAGCACAATGGTCCAAATAAAAGGAGCACTTGGTGCTTGGGCTGGATGTGCAGGCTCATTAACAAGCAGATGCTGACCAGTTGTGCCAGATTTGGAACACAGAGAGACAGCAGGTCTCTGTGTTTTAGTAACATCCTACATTTAGTTTATCTGGGAGGCACCTGAGACGACTAATCTTAGAAATTTTCATTTTCTCTCCCAGCAAATGTAAACCAGCACAGATGCCCCGGGGACCTCATTGTTTGCTAGGGGTAGCCAATCAGAATAGGGTTAGCTTAAAATTGTAATAGCTGAAACAGCTTTTTTTCAAACAGTGGATGTCTTAGAAGATAAATACTGATTGTTTTGAATTCTCAATAATGCAAAGCTGCTCTATCAGTGTCAAAGATTAAAATATAAACCCCTATTATTGTGGTCTGAGGTTAAAAACTATGATGTTTTTCATCATGCACACTTGCATCTCTTTATTTTGACAATGAATAAAACGTTTGGAAGATGACCAGAAAGACCTGATTTCTTGTTTATTCTGCACCGGAAAATGTATTTGTAACTGCAAGACGAAGGCACACCTTAAAACCACAAGAGAATTGGAGTGGCACCATCCCAATATCACTACCAACAAGTACCTTTTAAATGGGGATTACTACAAAAATATCTAAATAATATATATATATAAATATTTATTCCTTTATATAAATATTCATTCCTTTCTGGGCTAAGACAATCCAAACTGGATGTTTTTCTCTCGGTGCTCAATAAGTTATTGATATTACTAGTTTAAACTGATTCTTCTTCTGATTCTTCTTCTTCTTCTGATTATTATTATTATCATTATTATTATTGTGTATCAGTTTTATAGAAACCCGTCAAAAGGTCAACAGCTTACATTTTATTTAGTGAAATACGCCTTTAAGATGACCCGGAAGTGTTTTTATTTTCACCGGATATATAGTTAGTCAATGTGACCTGCCTTTACGGACAGTAATGTTGTAACAGACAAATTTTGTTCAAAACTTGGAAAATGTTTCTCACCACAGTGAACTGTGAGTATCTAATTCTATAAATTATTGTACTCAAACAGCATGCGTACACAGAGCTCTTCTAAAAGCTGTTGTGCGGTCAGGTGACGCTAAAACGTGAGCTGCTCTTGCATATGTAACCGCTCCTGTGAGCAGTCATCGTGCAATATTTTATAATAAACTGATTTCTAAGTTTGTGCTTAGAGCTTTCAGGGGTTTTGTTGTGTCTTAGAGAATTAGGTAGCTTCTGGACAGCTAGCGGCAAACACGCGATGTTTGGAAAGCCCAGAAAACACCTGTGCTACTCGAAGGGTAGCATTTCATTTCATGCAGATGGTTAGGAGAGTCACACCAACAATAACAGCTTTTGGGACCTTTTGGGGCTGGTGCTGATTAGCTGTTAGTAAGTTTCCACTAAAATCCAGTGACTCTGTGAGTGCTGCTGAGCAATAACTGTTGGATTCACATACATGTTCTTTCTTTTCTTTACAGTGGCGAAGGCAAAATCCAAGTAAGTGCACTGATTGATTATATGAAACAAAGTTTAGTCATTGGGCCTCATTCGCAAACGGTGCATAAGCAGAAATGTGTGCGTAAACCCTGCGGACAGACGTTTTACGCACAAAGATTTTCTTACCCGAATTTATTTCTATTCAGAGGACAGACGTATAATTCATGCTTTAGGCCATAAGAATGAATAGATGATAAAAGCCACGCTATCTTAGAACAGTTACACCGATCAAGCATAACATGTCTGATTTGGTAAAGATTTTATGCCGGATGCCCTCCCTGATGCAGCTCTCCTTATTTATCTGGGCTTGGGACCAGCACAAGGAGTACACTTGTTTATTCGGTTTTTCAGTGAGTTTCTCATTTTATTTTTTTTCTCCACCTGCTTCCTTCTTTTTCTTCTAGTCTGTGTTCAAATATTTTGTTTCTTTTAGACTAACAGGAAGGATGCGCCTTCTGAGTCTTCCTCCTCACCAGACACCGTTCTCTCAGTTTCTTCAGTCCTTTTTTGCTTTACCTGGGCCAATTGCAGGTAGCGAGTACAAGCCTGACAATTTAGATTGATTCTGATTCATTAACATACACTCGGTGGTGCAAACAAAATTGGCCAATGCACATGGTTCACAAATCCAGTGGTAATTTTGTGCACAGAGTACGAACATTTCTGCGTGTGCACTCATGAATGAGGCCTGTTGTCAGTGTCTTGTGTTGAGATGGCAGTCACCTCACTGTGTGTTGCCCACCTGTCAGGACCATCCTGGTGCAGATGATGAGCGCTGCAGGGACTGGATACTTCTTCAACACAAAGAGGAACCGACTCAGAGACAAACTGGTGCTGCGCAAACATGATCCATTTGGTAAGAATTGACCAATCAGCTGAGTGAGGACCCACTATCTGTCACATATAAATATTCTTCAACACAAGTTTCACAGACACAGGATATCTTTCCCTTATCTGGCTTCCCTTAGCTTAACATCTGCAAGCAGGCTAAGCAGTCACATATGACTAGGTGTGCGTTATTGTCATATAAGACATTATATGGTTTTTATTTTTTAATTTGAAAACTGTCTGTATTGAAATATGTGGTGTTCTTCCCAAAGTGAAAAGCCTTATCTGATTTTAAATTAGGCAAACCTCCAGTTCACAATCATCTTCTCGGGCATATCCAGAAAGCTTAAACTGTGACCTCTGCAGTTTCACCTCTGACCTCACTGGATCTATAGCTACAACTGAACACTTTTTAGCAGTGGAAGAGTTCATAGTTTTCTAAGCCCAAAAGCAGGTGTTAGGGCACTGGCACAGTTGTCAGTGCTTTATAGAGCTTTGCAGACCCTCGTCTTCGTGTTGCAGCATTGTACTGTTACCAGGGGGCACAAAACAAAAAAAATTTGAGATAACCCGAAACTCAAAATTTTGATTTAATAACCCCGAAACTCAAAATCTTGAGTTAACCCAAAATTTTGACTTATAGATGGTAAAAAGTGTTTTTTTTCATCGGTGGAAATAGACTTACATACCATTGGGCTACATGCTGCTGTTTTTTTTTTTTTTTTTTTTGACTGCACAAAGTACAAATAGACATCAACATGGTACCATGAATTCCACTTCAGGCGCAAGACCAGGAAGGTACGCCTGCAACCTGGCGTACCTTAATGAGAACATTCAGATCAAACAATCTGAACTGTGGTCCATGTTTTTGGGTCATATCAATAATGTTTTCTCACCACTTGCCCCATTAGTGGAAAGATCAC
This sequence comes from Archocentrus centrarchus, assembly GCF_007364275.1. Classification (NCBI taxonomy): domain Eukaryota; kingdom Metazoa; phylum Chordata; class Actinopteri; order Cichliformes; family Cichlidae; genus Archocentrus; species Archocentrus centrarchus. The sequence goes on along the minus strand of NC_044367.1, from coordinate 23,180,597 downwards.
TATTTTGACACACTGGAGGAGATCTGTGCATAAGTACAGGGAGACAGTAGTATAATGTGACTTCTGTCCAGAGGTGAACACGATTCTGACTTTGAATGTGAGATCAAATTTCAATCAGCTAAGGTTTTTGATTTTGGTGGACTTGTTCTCAGAAAGTTTTGGTCGCACCTCTTCTGTTCAGCCCAACGGAAAATTCTAAAACCCACATTTGGACTGACCCTTGACTTCCACCTACTTTCTGCTTTTTGTCTTTGCAGTGAACAAGCACGTCCTGTTCTTTGAGAAGAGGAAGATCAGATCGATTTAACAGCAGCACACCAACACACACACAGATGGACAAAATGAACTTGCAGAGGTTTAAACACACCATTTTTATTGCTGGGGATGGTACAGCAGGTTAATCAGATGGTTGATGTGTTTGTCCGAGTATTTCTTCCTGGATGGGTAAAAATGGTGTTGCTTTCTGTGCTGCGGGGCCTCCAGATGGGCTTCAGTAAAAGACACTTCAAACCAATAAAGTGATGTTATGTTCGGGGACCACCACTGCTATGATCTGAAGTTGTTCATTAATTCAAAAATCATTATTTAAACTGGGTGAATGTATTCAAACATTTGTGAAATATTTGTTGTGGCTGAATCAATAAATAATCTCAATTATCACCTTATTACTAATCAATTTTAAGCAATCTTCAGCAGCAAATTTCATAAGAAGGGTCAGTGTTGAGTCTCTATGACCCCATCCAGATGTGGTCCTTTAACATCAGGATCTACTACAGCTCTTGGAAGAATTCATTTGGGAGGTCCCATCTGAAGGGAAAAGACGTCTGGGTGCCGATGGCCTGCACGCTCACTCCTGCCACCTGATTGGCTCTGCGGGCCATTTCCTCCAGAGGCATGTTTGGGTTATTGGCCATGTAAAACGCCAGTGCGCCGATGAAGCTGTCACCAGCACCCTGCGAAGAAACATTGCAACAATGGTTAAAGCGATATTATTTTCTCTCAGATTAAACAGGGCTGCAGTTAAACTTTGGCAAAATTTCAAGTATATACAGGTAATCCCTGTGAGCCACAAGCTCAGGTTTTAGACAGTTTTTCCTACGCTTGGTTCTATATGATGTCACAAAGATGGGCTATTTCCAATATGGTGCTGATGTGTATGAGGGGCAGCCAATCAGAAGAAAGCTCACTTAAGGCAGGCTGGAAGGGGGTAAAACAGCTCATTTCAGGCAGAGAATGAACTGAGGGGCTGCAACGTGGCTCAGTATTAAATAAGCATTAGTTTGAACTCTGAAATATGCAAAGCGACTGTAGTAGCTCACCAATAAAGAAATGAGCAGAATAGCCCCCCCCCCACAAACTGTCATTTAAATATTTATACAACATAAATTATGCAGTTTAAATCCCTTTTATTTTACTTGCAATACAAACTAGCTAAATGTTCCAATGCTAACTGGCATTTCAGGTAAATATTCCCCGATGTACATAAATGAAGCATAAATGTTGCAGAGGGCAACATTTATGCTTCATTTACGCCACCTTATATAACCCACATTTGGTTCACATTGAGCTATTTTTTCATTAGTGTAAGCTGTGCATTGTAATATTTATTCATTACTCAGCTTTTTCAGCATTTTATCCATCACTTTTAACAAATTAACTATTTATAAATTACTTTAAGCTGTACTACTGCTGCCATTTAAGGATCTTTACAGGCCCTTAAAAGTATTTTCTTGAAAAAAGGGGCTTAAAAAAATAACACACTGACATTTAAATTCATATTATTCATTTTAAGGTTTAAAGTCACATCACAGTTTTACTGCTTTACAGTTTAAAGATTTCAAGCTGTTTTCATGTTTACAAACAATTACTGATGAAAGATTGAATAACATACTGAACAGTTGTAGCTTTGTCTAAAAAAATTATTAAAAAGTGCCTGATGCTAAAACTATAAGCCAGAGGGAATAACCTCCCAGAGTAATCCTTTAAAGTCATGATGTTCAGTGACTGTCCCGGCATGAAATTAAGCTGACACTGGCTTATAAATACGTTAAAACTGATATTCATTGTGTTAAGCAGCCTTAAATTATCTGAGTGGTAAATCTGTGTCTTGCCACTAAGGTGATATGTAGCATCAGCTGTTTAGCTAATATCTAATTAATTTTTTAAAATACCTTTTAGTTTTGAAGTTCCACTGTTGTTCTTTGATTTTCTGCACAAATCTTATTTTTTTTAAAGATTAGTTGAGCTAATTATTCCATGCACCCCCAGGTGCTACAGACGTAACCCTCTGGAGCAGGGGTGGGCAATCCCAGGCCTCGAGGGCCGGTGTCCTGCAGGTTTTAGATGTGTCCCTGATCCAACACACCTGAATCACATGGCTGAATTACCTCCTCAGTATGCAGTCAAGTTCTCCAGAGTCCTGCTAATGACTTCTATATGTGATTCAGGTGTGTTGGCTCAGGAACACATCTAAAACATGCAGGACACCGGCCCTCGAGGCCTGGAGTTGCCCGCCCCTGCTCTGGAGGAATTGTACCCCTGGTTGGTTGATTCCTGCACTTTTGTGTCAGTCAGCAGCATCCAAAAACATGTAGGCTGCAATGACAACACTGTGAGAGGCGAAAAAAAAAAAAAAAAGATTGGTACTTTTTTCTGTCCCTCAAGTTGTCCTAAAATGCTACGATCTGTTTTTCAGAAAGAACGTGAATATGATGCTTAGAAGACGAGGAGAAGCTTCATGTTTAAATTCACTGAGCTGTCAACAGTAGGGGGTGCTGTGGCATTTTCCAGCTGTTTGTCTTGTACTGCTGCCTGCAACTAGTTTGAGATGACTTATTGGTGTGCCCTGTGTGAAAGTGTGTCTGTCGGCTCCTTAACAAAACATGCGTATTAAGGGCTTTAAACGCTTTCACGTAAAACCAGCAGAGTCATAAATCTGGCGCTCATGAAACGCCTTAAACGTGATGTGACTGTTTCCCAGCATCCTTTAATATCTGATGAAGAATGTGGTTTAATCGAATCTTTTATCATCTGATCAAATGACTGCAGAAAGAAAAGCCTGCCTTCACTAATTGTTTTAAAAAGTCAGCTGAGTAGCACGCGGCTGCCTTCTAACCATAACTCCCAGCAGCTCTGGTTTTGGTTATCACCATGAGCACATAAATCAACCCCTCATCTATTGATAAAAAAAGGAATGTGCTGTGTACGCCCCGGAGGGGGGTTGGCTGGAATGGGATGTCTAGGGAGGGTAGTGGTGGTGGGGGAGTCACTGATGGGAAAAAGCACATTGGTATGTGGCGACACGCTCATGTTTAACCACAAATGGCCCCCCGACGCTGGTTCACACAAGCCCGCTCCATTACTCATCACATCGGCGCTCAAAAGGCTTCATTGCACTCTCTACTGAGCACCTCTGTGAGCCTCCCCTGCTCATCCTCCAACTGCAAAGTAACGCTGTTGTCAAAGTGATGATTCAGTGACATGGCACAAAAACAAACCCCCCAGCAACCCCCGAAATAATACTTCTGATTTGACCATTACTGCACCCCTCCCTCCCGGTTCTTGCCACTGGTGTGACTCCTGGACGGCAGAGATGCTGGAAAGAGTGAGATCAGAGATGAAACATTTCACAGGCCTGCTGGATTTCCATGTCTAAACCCTTGGCGTGTTTATGTCTCCTGTCTGGTAGCTGGGCTGGGCTACAGTGGAGCCTGCGTTTGAGGCTTTGGAGAAGCGGTCCCACTGGTTTGACTTTGGCCCGTCTCCCAGTTAACATGTTGGGGTTGAGATGACTTTTGAGTGAGGATTTATGGTAGCGGCCAAAAGATTACATGATAGAAACTAGAAGATTTCAGTCTTCATAGTCATGACAATAGATGATTTTTGTTTTTTTTTTAAACCACAGGACACTTTGCATGACGATGTTCCAGTAATCCGTGCAAAAACAACCACCTCTGTCTTGTCACACTACAAAAGGGTGCGGCTGGAACAGGTTTCACATGAGCCAAATTCTTTATGAATAAATGAATTAAAAAAATAAGTATCTAAATTATAGCTGCCCGATTATGGAAAAAAAATTCTATTCACAATTATTTTGGTCAATATTGAAATCATGATTAACACGATTACTTACTGACTTTATAAACAAACTGCATTTATTGCACTTAAAGAACAGTCAGTATCTTATAATTTAGTGCACATCAATCTCTTGAAAATAAATACTAAATTGAGAATAAATTACAGAATATATAAATAAAAAATAAAAACAGAATATATAAATAAAATATTATAAATATATAAATACAATAAAAATATATAAATAAATTGCAATATAAACACATATTTGTGTTTATAAATTAAACACAAACATGAATAAATGAATAAATGAGGGCAGCACAGTGGCGTAGTGGTTAGCACTGCTGCCTCACAGTTAGAATACCATCTGGAGGGCCTAGGTTCGATTCCACCTTGGCCCAGGCCTCTCCCTCTCTCTGTGTGGAGTTTGCATGTTCTCCCCGTGCTTGTGTGGGTTTCCTCCGGGTACTCCGGTTTCCTCCCACATGCCAAAGACATGCACTTACTGGGGTTAGGTTAATTGGCTAATCTAAATTGCCCATACTGTAGGTGTGAATGTGAGTGTGAAAGGTCGTCTGTCCCTCTGTGTTGGCCCTGCAACAGGCTGGCGACCTGTTCAGGGTGTACCCTGCCTCTCGCCCTATGACAGCTGGGATAGGCTCCAGCCCCCCCCCCCCCCCCCCCCCCCCCCCCCGCGACCCTTAACAGGATGTGCGGAAGCGAATGGATGGATGGATGAATAAATGAATAGGAAGTTAATGCCAGCTATTGTGACTATAATAATAAAAATAATGCACCAATTCAGGTGTTTATCTGACCTACGGTGGCTGCTGTAGTACAAACATGTTTAGGTCAGCCAACAGATCAAAAACAGAGAGGCTGTAAAACTCTGTGAAAGGAGTCCGATACGGGTCAGTGATTCAGAGAAGCTCACTTCTGACCGATGACAGTGATACTGAAGTGAGTTGTTGGTAAGCACTGCTGTCTTTGCCTCTGTTAGCTGCTGTTCTCTGGCATTAGTGAAAGTGTTTTTGAAGTGGATCTAACATTGTCTCTTTCTTGCATGTTTTTGTTCCACTGGTGAAGAGGATCCCTTCTTAGATGATAAAACTTAGATATGATCCTTAATATCTTGAGTCTGGAGGTGCAGCCACAAATTTAAACGCCCCTCCATGGCACAGGCCGGTCTCTAGCCACATACGTAAAACGCAATTAGTTGGAAGGGAGATGTCCTTCCCAGCTACTGTATTCAAATATGGTAGGGTAGCATGGGGGCGCCCACTCCTATGTATTTTTATTTAATTAAATATGAGTTTATGAGAACGTATCAATTTCTCGGAACACCTAATTAGACAGTAGAGTAGTAGAGTAGACAACCTTTATTGTCATTCATTATACACCCAAATGTATGCAGAACGAAATTACACATTTATATACCTAGATTACACAGTAATCTAGGTATATTTATGAGTACAATGTCCTTTTTTCTATTAAATAACCTCAAATTACTGACTGTACCTTTAAAGGTAGAAATCTGTCTTTTTAGCAGCTACTGCAGTTTGTTAGGGCTCAAAGTTAGGGGTGCCGACACAGGCGGCTAGGCTTCACTTCAGCTAATTGGAGGCCCTGAACTGGACCTGGACTGATTTTATACCTTTTTGGAGCATTTTTATTTGAATTATCTGACCAATAGTATGTTTTGCTGTGTGGTACAGACTGTCCAAGAAGTCTTTGTTTCATTTTTGGTAAATGAAATTGTATGGTATTGTAGTATTTTATTAGTCTACACAATAAACTACACTGAGGTGTTGCTTGCCTGGTTTTCAATATCCTGCACTCAGAAACTAACAAGCTCCTCTCCACAGAGAACTCAACACTTATTTGCACAGTAAAGTCAGCCATTCTGACCTGTGACTGAGAAGCTGGCTGTTTGACAGTAGGAGGGATTCATAACGACATGGCCAGAATTACCCCTTCAATTTAAAAAGAAAAACACAACTTTCTCCAATGACAGTGATCATTGTCCACTATTCTGAACTACTGTGGATCTAAATTATATTTGAAAAAAGGCAATGAGTGAAAAAGACAGACAAAAATATTGGTAGCATTAGTTAAATGAGCACTCTAACCTCTTGATTGAATGTGGTCACTTCTAGCTAAAAAAAAAAAATAGCGGTGGTCAAAATGCTATTGCTGAGGCCTCAGAAAGTAGCCATCCATCTTGTATACACAACCTGTGGTTCCACTGCACATTTTCATTTCGTTTGTAAGCAAAAAAGTCAAGGGTTTATGTGCTTAGCTGAGGTGAAAAAAACAACACCTGTTTATCCTAACGCACCAATTCTGAATACAGTTGTAGTGGATGGAAACAAATATTGCATTTTTTATTGTAGGATATCTCAAAATATTTGTGAAAGGAAACATTTTGAGGAAAAAAATGAGTGTGTTAATTCAGTGATTAAATGAGTTAAAAGAAGAGTTAAATGGTCCCTTGAGCCCTTTCACAATCAGATGAGTGATTTAGTGATAACTAAAGCAAAACGACTTCACTGTTCCAGTCCAAACTTCAGCTCACTTGCCTGTACAAGCCACTGTCCAACCTTTCTGAGTCTTACTAACATCTCCTTCCCTGAGACTGGCATGTGACGCTACTGGATCAAGCGAATGAAGCACAACAAGGTTGACAAGCGTTCCCCCCTTCAGCTTCGCTGCCGCTGCCCTCGACACACTTTGGTGAAGGTTAGATCTGGAGGCCCGTCAATCAAGTGACACAAGCGTTCGCCGTGGATGAGCCGTGATGCTCTCGCTGCTCGGCCCCCCCGTCCGCCGTGTCTTGACCTCCACGTCGCCCCTATGCCTGTTCGCCGCTGGTACTCACACTGAAGTTAGAAATCAGGGTGGCAGACACGTCTGCGAGAAGCTCACCAAATTTAAAAAAGTGGAAATTCTCTACGGTTTGTTTTTGTGGGGGAGCCAGAGTAAAATAAATATTAATTATTTTATGGGTCGCCAACTGATTTGGGAAAGGTTACTTTTGAATTACAGGATTCCTGTGGCTTATTAAAAAGTCTTGGGAAAAGAACAAATGAGGGAAACAAAAGAAAACTACATGAGGATTTAATCTTCAAAATAAAAGAAGAATAAACTCACACAGATGGAAACAGACCTCAAAGTACACAGGGGTCAGCACTTTTCAATTTGTGTTATTTTTTCCAGCATTTCTGAGCCTTCATGACTTCATACAGGATATAAGCACATGAAATTTTCAGGGCTGAAAAACACATTTAAGCTCTGTTACAAACTACAATACTAGAAAATTATTTCGACCCAGAAGGAGTCATGGCTAGAAGATGAGCCGAGTGTCAAACTGCAGGTAAAAAAAAGACCTTTCAAATGCTGTAACTTTGATAACCAGTCACCTATCCCACATGGTGACATGACCTTTGAAGATTTATCCAAAACACACTTTCCTAAGTGAAGTGAAAATCTCGCATGGATATCTCCTGTCCTTAGGAGGCTCTATAGCACCTTTCAAGATCAGCTGAATCTTAGGGAGTCAGGGGTGCTGCTGATTTTTCATGGGATGAACCTTTTATTTTGTGGCTTTAGTGTGACTTGCTACACTGAAATGTTATGACCAACAGTTTCATTAGTAAGAGTTATTTAGTTCTATATTTTTTATCAGCAACTATAACAGATTACAATTTCCTTTATTTTGTCATTTTAATAACTTTGTTACTCCCCAACAATAACAATCACTGAAAGCTTTCTGTTTCCTGCAATGAGCACTTTTATCTGATTGGCTGTCATGGATAAAACTGAGAAATTGCCTTTTTTTTTAAGCTTCATGCAGCATGAAGTACAAATGGTGCATGTGTGTGTTTGAGGGAACAAACAGAGAACAGCTGAATAGTTGCTCACTGCCACGGTTGCACAGACAAACAAAGGAGTGCATACAGAAACACAACAGTGTCCATCAACGGAAAATCCAAAGACAACAGCAGCGCCCACACGCTCTGATTGACAACTGATCTTTGTATAGTGAAGAGCGGCAGTAAACGCAAAAAAAACAAAACACAAAACAAAAAAGAAAGCCTATAGAAAATGCAGATTTTAAAACAAGTCTGTCGTCTTACAGTCTACTGCACCCACTGACCCTTCGAGAATCTGCACCGAGCAACGGTATTTCTCACCCAGAGGCCCTCTGCTGTGACAGATGGAGTTATTTGCAGTTAACTCCTGAAACCTACAGCTTTGTCAATGAAAGGCACCCTGGGGAGAGCTAAGACTGGCTGAGGGGTAGTGATGACTCACAGAGGCTTCCACGCCCGGAAGCTTCCAGTAAGACTTGCAGATCAAAAGCGTGTTTAATTGGACCAGTTAGGGCCCCTTGCGTCTTTGATCCATCCGCAGCGTTTTGTCTTAGTCCTCAATCGGCCTTTTGTGTGTTTAACACCGATTGACATGACTGAGTGCTTTCGAAAGTCTGCCCTAACATCTGGTCTGCCAAACAGCAGCTGCTGAAGCACGTGCACTCCATTAAAACATGGTGATGTGGCAGTTTTTTTCGTTGTGTCATGCTGACCGGGAGTTTACAGGGTCAAGGAATGCAGTGCTAAAGAGGAGGAGGTATTCTCTTACCTCGGTCTTCCAGGAAGGAATCGTGCAATTGCTCCTGGAGAAGACTGGGAATAATTTGAGTGTCCAGACCCACTGTACCGCTGTAATGTCTGGTTTAGATAGCAATGTCTACCTCTCTCCCTACACAGTGGACCTCCCGGAGCAGTGGAAACCAAGGCCACCCAAGTCCTACTGGAGCTCAGTGTGTGTGTGTTTATGTGTGTGCATTAAATCTCATCTTTCTGTCCACACAAAACAGCCAAGGCTCTGATCTCATGAGGGAAAGCCTGTACTCAATTTCAGACAAAAGGGGGGCACGAATGGATGAAGGAGGAGGATGGGGGAGACCCGCAGTAGATGAGTGGATTTGCTTTATTATTCATCCAGATTCACAGCCCAGACTCAGCCAGTAGTGCTCTTCAGACAGCTGCACGAGGAGATGATCATGAAATATTTACTGAAATACCAAAAAGTGACCCTTTTTTTCATTAGCACTTTGTTAACCAATCTCGATCAATCAATCTGACATAACACAGCTGGGACAAGTTAGAATAAAGACAAGGATGGCGGTTTCTAACAATACCTAGCAGGTCATGACACCTGCGGCTCCCAGCTGAACAGTAGCTAAAATAGCGAGAAACCGCAAGTGACTCAGTTTGTTGGTAGCGTAGCTGCATACTCCCAATCTGCAACAAAGCTTCACATTTCTTTCAAAAACATCTCTGTCACTACTGCTATAGAGAGAGAGAGGGACAAAGAGAGAGAGAGAAACAAAATCAAAGCAGTAATAGCCAGCAATATAATCATAACTAAGAGGCCTGTGTTACCAGAACAAGCTCAGAAGAATAACTGTGTTGAAAACAACCTGTTGTTTTTTTCCTCTCACCAGTAAAAACAAAAAGAGGCTTACTGAAGAGGGATTATGATGTCCAAAAGACTTAAACACAACACAGTTTATGGGCCTATCAAAGAGCAGGAGGGGTATGTGTGTGTGTGTGTGTGTGTGTGTGTGTGTGTGTGTGTGTGTGTGTGTGCGTGTGTGTGTGTGTGTGTGTGTGTGTGTGTGTGTGTGTGTGTGTGTGTGTGTGAGAGAGAGAGAGAGAGAGAGAGAGATAGAGAGAGAGACGCGGGGGTGGGGAGGTGGGGGCATGAGCAGGCTTTCTGCTGACTGATGCAAGCTCAAGAGGTGAGTCATGGAAGAGGAGGAAGGCTGGTGTGTAAGTGCTTCCTAGGGCTATTGGGGTGAGAGAAGGTGGTGAATAAGGGGCTGTGTGCTCTAAAAATTTGGGGACAAGAAGGAGGAGGAGGTCACTGACCGTGCATGCTTGAAAGTGAGCGCTTTGTTTGTGAAATACCAAAAAGTGACCCTTGGATAGCAAGTGAAGGCTGCCTTTAATCCTCACTTTCACAAGATCTGATGTGGCTTTTATGTAAAGCTCAAATCACATGCTTGTAATAGTTTCTAACTATTACCGGTTGGAAATGATGGCACATCATTGGCACAATTGCTTGCACAATACTTCCCCAGGGGGAAGTATTGTGCAAGCGAACCCATTACACACAAACAATTAAACCTCTCCAGGTTCGATTAAAGCAAAGACGTGATTAGCGCCACTGACTGATGACGTATTTGGTCGGTAGAACACATTCACCACAAAACCCCCAGCGGCAGGAAGTGCAAACATCGGCCTAAGGCTCGTAGTGACGAAAACAAGCCACAGAGGATGGTGTGAAATGACTCAGACAGCACTTGGCATCCTTTAAAGATTTAAATCGGTTAGAGGAAACAGCCAGTGGTCACCACATCCTCCAGTTATCTTAAACTGTTCTGGTTGAGTAACAGAGCAACTGTAAGTATGAAGGTTAGAGGAGCGGGATGCATGTGTGAGGAATTTCTGTGATTACTGTTTTTTTCCTCTGTTATTGATGTGCATTGCGTGATATTTCTTACTTTTAGAAGTGGGCTTGATTGCCTATTAACTGCAGTTTCCATTTGACATTTTTTTTATTAATATGGAAAGAACATCTTGTGAGCAAACACTACTTCTGAAATGAAAACTATATCCAGAAAAACACACCTGAACTTACAGTGAACAGTGGTACTACATTACTTTTAGAATGAATTTATTGCATATTAAACAAAACTTTAAGTATAAAATTTGAGTAAATAGTTGATTTAAAAGGATACAATATATGTGTGTGTTTACATTATTATTAGTATCAAACAATTAGCTGATTAAAACCTTGTACATACAAAGCTCTATCTGAGGGACTTCTACTATATTGCCAAAAATATTCACTTGTCTGTCTTCACATGCACATTCAGTTAAATAAATGTTATTTATATAGTGCCAAATCACAACAAACAGTCACCTTAAATTGTAATGTAAAGACCTTACAATAATTACAGAGAAAACCCAACAGTCAAAACAACCCCTTCTGAGCAAGGACTTGGCGACAGCGGGAAGGAAAAACTCCCTTTTAACAGGAAGAAACCTCCAGCAGAACCAGGCTCAGGGAGGGGGAGCCATCTGCCACGACTGGCTGGGGCCGAGGGGAGAGAGACAGGACAAAAGACATGCCGTGGAAGAGAGACAGAGATTAATATTAACTCATGATTAAATGCAGAGTGGGGTATAAACAGAGTGAAAAGAGGTAAATGAAAAAGAACTTGATATGGACTTGAGTGGCATCCTTTTATCAGGGCGGCCCACCCTAACAGTTTCAACTCTTCTGGGAAAGTTGTCCATAAGATTTAGGAGTGTGTTTAGGGGAATTTTGACCATTCTTCCATAAGCACATTTGTGAGGTCATACACTGATGTTGGATGAGAAGGCCTGGCTTGCAGTGTATGCTCTAATTTAATGGCACATGGTACTGAAGAGGATATAAATAGACAAATTATATCCTTAAACTTAGTTACAGCACTTTCAGAAAGACATCAACTGTAATTAAATTTATTCCCCACTGCTGTGTAATCCATCATTGTAAATTTAAATGCTATTAAGAAATGATCAGAGAGAAGAGGGTTTTCAGGGAATACTGTTAAATGTTCAGTTTCTGTTTGAATTTTCCAATTAGGGTGTACAAGGCTAAGAGTCAGGCTTTCAAATGAATTCAAACTCTGGTCTATGGTTAATTAATAAGCTGGAGTGAAAGATTGCTGCTACTCCTCCTCCTCGACCTGTGTTTCGAGGATTCTGACAATTTGTATGACTCGGGGTTGTTAATTCATTTAAACATATTCATCCTGCTGTAACCAGGTTTCTATAAGGAAGAATAAATAAATACATTGATTGATTATTAAATCAATTACTAACAAGGACTTAGAAGAGAGAGAGAGCGAGAGACCTAATATTTAATAATCCACATTTAGCTGTTTTAGACTTTGATGCAGTGGAGGATGCTATATTGTTCTTGCCTTGTGAATTTTTATGATAAATTTGTTTTTTTGCTGATTTCTGGTTTGTTCTTTTGGTGGTCTGGGAGCTGACACAGTCTCTATGGGGATGGCATTTTGGGGGAATGACAGGAGGAGAGAAGCTGCAGAGAGGCATGTAAGACTGCAACTCTGCTTCCTGGTCTCAACCCAGCATCCAACTTAACTTTAGTGACCTCCAACTGACATAACCGGGTGTTATTACTGCTGAAGATAAGATGCCATGCTGTTAGTGATTCGGCTAAGAGCTAAGTTAATAGCTATATAGCCCTAAAGATACACAAAGTGAAGACTGAGAATTTAATTTACATGTTAGTCATCAAAGAGTGTGTTTTGGATAAAGCATGTGAAGATTACATTATGAAATAAGCCGTTATCTAGATTTATAATAAATCAAGCCACACGGATTAAGCTAAACAAAAACACCACTGTGCACTGTGCCAGAAACAGGAAGTGGTACAATACCACAGTGACAGCTAACACCAAGCAAGTGTGTCACCAATCAGTGAAACAGTCAGAGAACAGGAGTCATCCCTAAACTGTTCTCACAAAGCTGGGCAAATGAAATTGTCCAAAATGTTTTAATGCGTTAATAAGAGTTTCTTTCACTGGAGGTAAGGGGCCGAGCCCAACCCCTGAAAAATAATCCAACACCATCAGAGGTGGCAAAAGTACTGACATTCTGTACTTAAGTAGAAGTACAAGTACTTGTGTTAAAAAATACTTTGGTAAAAGTTGAAGTACTGGTTCAACTTCTTTACTTAAGTAAAAGTAAAAAAGTACAGGCTCTGAAATTTACTCAAAGTAAGAAAGTAAAAGTAGTTCTTTGGAGGACGTTTCTACCAACTATTTTTCTGTAAAGCTAACTGAACCTCACTACAAATTATTGCAATCATATAAAATAATACATGAGAATACAAATGTTATTCCAATCTAAATTTTAATCCTAATGAATGCTCTCAACTTGAATCTGTTATGGAGGACACAAACTGTGGAAGGGAATTTTAAACACAGCTCTATTCTCTGTGTCCTCCATAGTAGAGGGTGACTGTGCCTCCACCTAAACACAAACATGAGGATACTCAGGGGTTACAGTGGGATTCAGAAGGTGGAGGAACCCTATCAGCTGTAGTGGCTCTGCATGGGGAGAAGAACCACAGCTTTCTATTGTGAGCTGCAGTAAATGATGTTGATGTGCAGGCTGTGATCAGCTGACCTGCTGCTGCTGCTCTGAGGTTTACTGCTCTGTGTGGATGAACTGAACTCACAAAGATGTAACCCAGTATTTCACAGCTATCTTAGCTGATCTCCATCCCCTACACTGACAGCATACAGGGTGTAGAAATGCTGGATTCAGTGAATGAATCTCAGCATCAGCAGCTTTGATTCAAACTCATCTCTGCTGCACTGATGTAACCTGTAACTCTGACCATGAACACAAAGTGCACCAACACAGAGCTTTACTGTAAATACAGTACAACAAGCTGACCTGTTTATCACACACTAAACTGCAGTATTTTCATACAATCTTTGAATTACACAAAGTCAGCATACTTCAGTTTATTTTCCAGTCCTTACCTTTAATTCTAACCTCTCTTCTTCCTCTCCTGTCCTCTTTCTCCATCTCTGAGTGAACTTCTTTCTCTTTGCTCTCCCTGAAATACAGCAGCTCTTCTTTAGCTAGCAGACACACTGTGTGACAAACTGCACACACTCTGTGTGTTTGCTTTGTTGAGCATTTACAAACGTTGCGTTTACCTTCCATACGTGAATCCCTCTATGCTCACTCCTCTTCAGTAGCGCTAGAGCTGTTTATGTGCCGCGAGCACAACTTACGGACTCGGTCCGGCCCGCTGTAACCCCTGATTATAGCGCTATAAATGATACATTAATTATATGGGTTTGCATATTTAATGCCTTTGCACCCGATAAGCCCCGGTGATGAACGATACGTCAGTACGATTGTCTCTTATATGTTATTATTCCTCCGTTTAGGCTCAGATCGCTTGATGACTGACGGCGCACTGACCGGAAATAAAAACTTTTCTCTAACGTGTTAAAAAGTAACGAGTCTGTTTTGAAAATGTAAGAAGTAGAAAGTACAGATACTCGTGTAAAAATATAGGGAGTAAAAGTAAAAAGTACTGAGAAAAATAAATACTCAAGTAAAGTACAGATACCTAAAAAATCTACTTAAGTACAGTAACAAAGTATTTGTACTTCATTACTTCCCACCTCTGAACACCATAATCCCTCCTTCACCAAACTTTACAATTGGCACAATGGACTTACTCACTGAGTGTCTTGAAATTTTGAGTTAGTTCTGAATAAGCTGAAATTTCAAGATATGCAACTCAAAATTTCAAATACTAATGTGAAATTTTGACTTATGGATGGCAGAAGTTTTTATTTTTTTAATTCAGTGGTGGAAACAAGCTTCCATAATAATATTATTAAAAATATTAAAATAACAATCTAAATCTATTGAAATTGCGAGCTAACTTGTCAGTATGTGTAGCTATGTTTAGCTAACAATTTTATATATTTTATCCTGACTTTCAAATAATTTTTATCAATATTTTTTATCGTTTTAGCTAGCTGTTATAACTTAGCTAGCATATATAAACCTTGTAATTTTAACAATATATCCAATCTATTATGCTAATAATTTTGACTGCTAGCCATACCTTTACCCAACAATGTCCAACTTTTATTCATTCTTTAGCTTGCTATTTTTAACTGCTTGGCTGTATGTTTAGTTAACAATTTTCTATTTATTTATACTTTGAATTAATAATTTCCAGTTTTTGCATTTAGAATTTTAGCTATGGATATTTCATATTTGATCATACTGTTAGCTAACAAGTTCAACAGCTACCCATATAATCAGAGCGCTATTTCACAAATTTTTTTTTCACTTCTATCCATCCATCCATCCATCCATCCATCCATCCATCCATCCATTCTCTTAGGCTTATCCAACTCAGGGTCAGCTACTTAAAATATTTATGTATTTATTTCATTAAATCTGAACATCTACATCAATCTGCAAAATCCAAGCATCTCTTTGGTGTCTTGATATGAAACGATGACCTGTTGGCCTATAGAGTTCCGCTGTCAAATGTTTTACTTGTACAGTATGTGATATGTTGGAACAGAAACTAATTTGACTGACGGTTAACCATCAGAGGTGATACTTTTTAAAAAATCTGTAACAAATTTCAAAAAAATGTAAGCGCTGGTAAAGATAACGCTATGGTGTACGTTACTGCTTATTTAGCTAATTTTTTTTTTTCTTAGTAAGACATAATACCAAGTAAATATGCACAGCAGGACCATACAATGGTCATCCAGAATGCTTGTTTTGTTGTGGTTTGTGTTAGTATTAGCTGCACTACAGATCTGTTTTGTTGTTTGCTCCTCTCATGTTAGACTGACAGTGTTGAGTTTTAAGTGGTAATTTCAGTAGATTGCTGCAAGTCAGAAAAAAAAAAACATTGCAGGGGATGCTAAATAAAACTGAAGTAGAGTTGGGCAATTGAAACCAACTATTCAATATGCTCTATATGGGTTTTTTTTTCAATTTTTAATAGGCTTTTTAGTAGTTTTGGACCCTAGTCATTTACTAGCATACCTAACCGTAGCATCTCTATGAATTTGTGCACCTGTGGTGCTGTGCAGAGGTTATAAATTATTATTTTTAAAAGTATTGTTTTACACAACAAGCGAGTGTGGCAGAGTACAGGGATGACTATACTGGCAATCACCAATGTTGATGAAAACTTTGAATATATCACCCAGCTCGAGTATAGTGGGAGAATGAGCTGAATATACTGGGGTTTTTGGACTGACTTTAATTCCCAACTCTAGTCAGGGACTTGGAGAGTATATGTCATTCTTACTGTTGTGTCCACTGCTGTGACTGTGGGAGCTGGAACATGTTTTGATGTAGACTCCCCCGCCTTGAGCACCACGCAGCCTTGGGGTCCCAAGGTGATGATTACTGACCCGCAGCCTCGCTTCAGCAGCTCCTGACCAGCCCGATGTGCCTCCTCCACACTGGCTACTGAAGAGCCGGTGAGCAGCTCTGCCTGAAAGGAGGAAACAAAGCATGAGGTGACACTGTTTATTCAACATTTTCTTCTAAATCAGCCTTTTCCTTTCATTGTCAGGGAGCCAAGCTAATCAGAGGTTAGGAATTAAAATTAAAGATAGAGTAAAACCAGGACTGGGGTGGGATACTGGGAACTGTATTATGGAAATTCCCTATGGCATAAGCCCAGTACCACAGACTGATTATCAAAGCTTCATTTTCTGCCTTTTTATAAAGAAAATGTTTGTTTTGTCTCTTTAATGAACACAATTATCACAACAATTTATGTCCAAGGATCTGTAATTAGTAGTCTATTTCTTGCTTGCTAAAGCTAACTGTTCTGTGTTAACAGCTCTGGTATGAGTCAGCAGTTAATTACACACTGTGGTCAGACAGACTCATAAAACACATTCAGTCTGTTAAGGATTTGCTGGATCCGTCAGCAGTCTGCAGGCCAAACATTTTCAAAGAGTAGATGCTCTGACTATGCTGCTTCATCTGGCTCCAAAATGACTAAACAGTGACAAAGCAGGACTCGACAGCTGATGTTTGAGAAACATCAAGGAAACTCAGAAACACAGCAGTTCTTTCAAGATTAGTTACAGGATTTATCTCTGGAGGCTGAAAAACACACCATGCAGTATTTTTTTTGTGTGTGTGTATTTATGTGTACAGCATAATTAAAAAGAATTAGACTTTCCTTGGGGCAGCATGGTGGGGCAGCATGGTGGGGCAGCGGTTAGGACTATTGCCTCACACTAAGAAGGTCCTGGGTTTGAATCCACCACTGGGACCTTTCCGTGTGGAGTTTGCATATTCTCCCTATGTCTGCGTGGGTTTTCTCCAGGTACTCTGGGTTCCTCCCACAGTCCAAAGACATGCAGTTAATGGGGTTAGGCTAATTGGTGATTCTAAATTGGCCATAGGTGTGAATGTGAGTGTGAATGATTGTCTGTCTCTCTATGTTGACAGGCTGGAGGAAGTGTTATCGCATGGGCACGTATGGCTGCCAGTTGAACCAAGTCACTAGTCTTTATTGATGATGTGACTGCTGATAGATGCAGCACGATGAATTCTGAAGTATACAGGGCTATACTCTCTGCTCAGATTCATGCAAATATTGCAAAACTGCTCGGACAGTGCTTCAAAGTGCAAATAAATAATGACTCAAAGCATATTGCAAAAGCAGCCCAAGAGTTTCTCAAGGCAAAGAAATGAGATATTCTTCAATGACCAAGTCAGTCACCTGTTCTCAGCCTAACAGAACATCAGTTATTGAAGACAAAACTGAAAGCAGAGAGAGACCCACAAACAAGCAGCAGCAGAAGATGTAAAGGCCTGGCAGAGCAAATTGCTGTAATCCCTAAACAGTTGATGTAATTTTTTTTTGTAAAACCCCCAAATAAAGTTCAAAGTCTGCATTTTAAGCCCATATTGATTGTTTGATTTAAAATTCACCATGTTAATGTACAGATAAATATTTAACTTACTTCCATCAATACGGTAAAAAAAAGATCAAAGCTAAATTTAAGCAGTAATGATATATATATATATATATATATATATATATATATATATATATATATATATATATATATATATATATATATATATATTCTGCCATTGGGAAGTTTTATTCTTGAAAATGTTTAATACCATAAATTTGTCAATCTACTTTTCCTACAACTTTTATATTTTTTGTATGTGTGTATGTACATTTTTGAATATGAAGGCTTTGATTTTATTGTAATTTTCCTCTCCTGAGCACCACATTTCAATGTTTTGGAGAAAACCATGGCTAAGAGACCCCGAGGAGCAAGATGCACTTACTGCAGAAGTCTTTTGTGTATTTCTGCATAAAATATTACAAATATTACACATCTACAAACAAAGTTGTTTAAGATTTTGTAGCATGGAAGCAACAAGGGAAGGAAATGGAAAACAGTCAAACTATGATAATTTATCATAATTTGTTATTGATCAGTGTTATGCAGTCATCGTATTAAATAACTCTCACATACCTTATGTTTTAAAATGTCTTTTTTCTAGTAGTACTGAAACAAAGAACTTGCCTTGTTTTGTAAGATATAAAAGACGAGGATTGTGTAATTTTTATTTCTACATTTTAATTCCTTTTGAACAAAAATAATTAAAAACCATAATTAATTACGTCAAAATATTTCAGAATTTCTGCTATAGATAAAGGAAATAATAAATAAACACAAACAGAGCAATTAAAAAGTGTTACTGTATAAATTATAATGGGGTCATAAATGAACACACTCGCTCATTTTAGTCGCTAAAGTTGCTCGGCCGCTTGAGGGTTTAAAACCAGTGTAAATTTGAGTGCAGGCTTTCACTCCTGTTTCAGCTCTTATATGCAGCAGCATACACACTGAGAGAGCCCCCACGTTCGACACACACACACACACACACACACACACACACACACACACACACACACACACACACACACACACACACACACAGTAAAGCTAACATTGCCCTAACATTACTCAATTTAAGGTTACTTCCTTCTTCATTGTACAGTTTAAAAAGCAAAGGAATTTGTAACTTATGATATTTGTGTATATTTAGTCAAACTGACTCACTTGGCTTCTTTTTTTTCTCTACTTTTTTCTGATTTATACATACTTCCCTTCTGTTGTTCATTTGCCTTGTTTGGTCTGTTACAAAAACATTTTAAGAATGCATTTCACTAGTTAGACATTAATACATATTTTTGAGTGAGGCAGCAGTGTGAAGGCAGCCAACGCCAACAGACTCAACAAGCTTATCAGGAAAGCAGCGCCTGTCCTGGGAATAGAGATGAAGTCTTTCATGGAAAATTTGGAGCGGAAGCTGCTGAAGAAAATATTCAGTGTTAAGAGCAGACTATGGAGGTGGATGACAGAACGCCATAAGAGGTCTTTTCTACTGGTGACCCTGTAGAAAGGTTAGGTGAAAAAGCAGAAACAGAGATAATGAAATATGAATTAAAAAATCATTAAATATATAATAACAATATTAATAATTATTATTATTGTAACTTTTTGTGTTATCTTCAGTATCAGTGTCATGTGTAGCACTTTATTTTAATGCTCTTAATGTTGAGCTTGCTAATTTTTTAAAACCTATTTTACTTTAAAAAATTGTTTCAAATGAACACATTTTGTTTGCTAAAAACCCACTATAAAAAATTTTAGTTCAATACTGAATGTGTAATAATATAATAAAAAGAGATTTAATTAGTTTTTCTAATAAATTTTGAGATTAAACATATGTTTTGGTTTACAAAGGTAAGTAAAACTTAACTAAAAAACAAAACTAGGTGTGAAAGCCATCGTCATTTACTGAAATAAAAATAAAACAACTTAAAAAAAAAATTAAAACAAGCTTAAACAATATTATGTATATCAAATAAAATATTAGTGTTTTGTGGGAGTCTGTGAGTCAAGTGTCTTAAAAAAAAGGTGTTTGTATTGTAATACCTATTCAAAACTAAAAAATATTTAGCTATATTAAAATTACACAAACACCAAAACTATTATGGAAACGAATAAAAACTGAGCATTTTTCAAAAATACAAGCTAAATAAAAATGGTGAAACTCACTGTAGAAACCAAATGCAATCAAACTGAAACTGAAGATGGGAACAGAAATAATAACAAATGAAAAATACAATAACTGCTGAAACTCCCCTTTAACTTTCTCCTGCATTCAGAGCCAGAGGTGACCGTATTTGGACGTGGGTGTGGCGTTATCAGCGAGCTTCATCCACAAACTGCATGGCTAAATTGTACACAGATACCTGTTAATTAGTGCTAATTAAATCTTCACTCATCAAACCTGGAGCACAGACCACTGGATCAGTGCTGGATGACACAGTAAACCATAACAGCTGCAGTAATAATGCTCCAAAAGGCAACAACACCACAAACACAGTTGAGAGGTCCAGTTTAATGACTCAAATTAGACTTAGCAAAGCCTAGCAGGCAGCGATAGCCTATACCTGCTAATTGGGCCTCATCAGTATGCAACCAGATGAGTTATATGAAAATGTACCTACTCCACAAAAGAGGAACCCTTCCATGAAGATCAAATCTGTTTTTGTATCAGGGTGTAAACATGTTTATTTATTCTGTAATGTTGGGCAAGTTAACATGTGAATCTATGGGAACTGACTTGTTTTTGGAGCCAGCCTGAAGTGGCCATTAGAGGAAGTGCAGTTTTGGCCTCTTCCGTGTTATCTTAATTTTTCCCGACACTAGGCATAGTGAATAGGTCCTAAACCCGTGAGAACTAACAAGCAAATAGGAGAAGAAATGGAAGTTTTAAGTCGAAACGTTTTGCTGAAAAGTTTGAGATTCCCAAGTCTTGGTACAGTCAAAATGCAGTCAAAACTGGTTGGCTTCAGGGCAACTGGTTATGTGTTTCCCAAACAGAGGTGGTGCTGGAGCACTAAACAAACCACTTCACTGCTTTTATTAACGTGTGTATGAGATCCATGTCAGATCTGAAAGGCGAAATTTGGCTCAGGAGGTCCTCAGGTGGACATCAAAGATAATTCCCCTCACTATAAAGCACTTCAGCATAGTATGTGGGCTGGGGATCAAAGAGGGCCTGCACTTTGTCATCCTTAAGCCTCCTTTCACTCACCCCTCCTACCCCTGAGCGTGCTACAGTGAGACCACACACACACACACACACACACACACACACACACACACACACACACACACACACACACACACACACACACACACACCCATGCAGAATGTGTGTCAGCTCTAACCCTGCACGGCAGGGTCAAGATGTCCCTGATAGCGGTGTTGAATAGGGGATTGAGGATCCAAACCTCCCCACCCGCCCCCACTGCTTTTGTGATCTGTCAGAGTTAACAATGACCTTGGACAGTTCAAAAATAAACCACAGAGTGTATCGGTGCTTTTAGAGCCCGCAGCCACCCCGGTGCTGTCGGATGCCAAAAGAGAAAAAGAGCTGTTTTGTTAGTCATCAGCTTCACACCAGGGCAGGGAATCAATCTACCTCCCTCTGCGCACAAGGATATGAGAGAGTTGAATTACATCTCTCTCGCTATGTGTGTGTACTTACCATATACACAAACACAGGCACACACACACACACACGCGTGCACTCAGTGAGCACCTATTCTTTAAAGCATATGCAGGATAAATTTGTTGACAAGGTGGGTGTATTTGCAAGAAAGTATATGTTCAGGCGTAAAGGTGAAAAATGTGCTCGAGTAATTTCATATATTTAGATTTTTCTTTTCGCTGTCCAGCGTCAGTTTTACCATATAAACTATTTCTCCTAACAGGCAATATTTATCACTCTTAGAAATAAGCAGTTATGATTTATCTTGGTATATTTCAAAGCTTTTCTAAAAAGATAAATCTTTCACATTTCTATGTTTCCTCACATTCTCAAATTTCTTATAAAAAGACATTTTAAAAATCTAATTCTTTCATTTAACTGATGCTGCGGCTGCGTATTATATCCACAGTGAGGAAAAATAAAATAAAAATCACAAGAATGAGACACTAAAGTCAAAATCTGGGGATTTGGGACTTTTTTAACTTCCGTAGAAGGTCTAATTTTAAGAGGAATGGAATAAAAATGTTGGAAATACACATTTATGTGTTTATTCTGTTTTTGTGTGTTGGGTATTTACACAAAGCAGTGCATCTTTCATATATAAAAACTGTAGAAAACTTTAACAGACCAATAATAATTGTCTCCTGCTGATGAAATGCTGTAATGATTTCTCTTACTTCACACTTTTCTAATAAAAAAATTAAATAAATAAAATTTAAAGTGAGTCATAAAACTCTAATAACCCTTACATACACTAAACTTTCCAGCTTTATTCATTTTTAATACAAAGTGAGTTTCTTCATTCAGGGCCTGATGGAAT
Source organism: Archocentrus centrarchus (assembly GCF_007364275.1). NCBI lineage: Eukaryota > Metazoa > Chordata > Actinopteri > Cichliformes > Cichlidae > Archocentrus > Archocentrus centrarchus. The sequence goes on along the minus strand of NC_044367.1, from coordinate 23,158,433 downwards.
ATTTTATTCCTAAAAAAAAAAAGATTATATTTTTATTTTATTTTTTTACATTATTTTCTGATTTGTGGAGAAATGTAAAATAAAGATATCTGAAATCTTCTTTTTAAAAACCCTTTGACTCCAAAATTAAACCAGAATTTTAAATCTGCCTTTATGCAATGCCCAGATTTAAGCACTACAAAAGTATGTAAATGGGCTCATATTTAATCAATATAAATAAATAATAATTGTTGACTCTAAAAGAAAAGAGTTATATTTTAATACTGCAGTGTAACTGATTGTAACTGAGCATCATAAGTAAATCTACAGTGGGGAAAAAAGTAACTGAAACCTTGTATACTGAGGTAATTAGCAGAACTGTAGAAATCAAGACTAAAACTCACAGCATGATAATTTAACCTAAAAAAAAACTTTTTAGATGTCACGAGATTTAACACCTGCTCCAGTTCTACATGTGAGTATTTGTGCAGCAACTACAATCAATACTCACAGAAAGAACAGTATTTTCTAGTAACAAAAACATTTATACAGATTAAGATATTTTTAGAACATGACATCCAAAAAATACAAAATAAATCAGTTTCTATTAAGTTAAAAAAAACAAAAAAACAGTTGGTTTAGTTAGATTAAAAAACTTTAGAAAAACAAGAGATTATGATATTAAGCTGAACTAGTTATTTCCTTTGGTCAGACTTGTTTCCTTTTACATGCTGTCAGCATAAAGGCTTCTTAATTTAACATGGAGCTCTTATGGCTGCATCTGTTGAAGCCATTTTGAAACCAGTGTCAGCCTTCGAGATAGCCCCAGTCACAGAATATAAAGCAAACAAAGTTTACAAGACTTAAATACCAATCCCGGTCATGGCTACAGAAGTTATAAATACCATCGGGTTTCTGTTTGAAAACATTTGGTTGCATTGGCACTGATCATAAGGAGAAAAAAATGTAAACTAAATGGTGCTTTTGAATCTTCTCAGTTTATGGAGATCTCTTTGTTGAGTGAAGCCCTGTCTCAGGTTTGCACCTACTTTATTAAAAGTAAAACAAGACAAAACTACAGAGTAAAACTGAGGCTTACAGGCAACCAGTCTAAACACAGATAGGGTCATTGTTCTAATACCAAGGTTTATCTAATACAACTAAACGTAGCACAAAAAGTAAGGACATCTGTGTTTCGACAATTTTTTCTTAGTTGTTACAATGTTTCTTGGCAATAAATCTTACATCATTGAAAGCCTGTTCACATCCCCTTAAATTGTGCCACATTTGTAAGGAAAATGCATTTGTTGGTTGAGCAGCAGAGTTGAGTGTGTGGGACGTACGCATGAAGATCTTCTCTGCCGATGCCAAACAGCTTATTCTGCTACTGATAGCGCGGGGTTTATCAGACTACCTCCAGAATTTTGGAGTGGAGAAGATAGAATAGTCTGCCCGTAGTCCTGACCTCAACCCCACTCAACACTTGTGGGATTCGTGCCAGAGTGACCAACATAACCACACTGGCTGTCTTGCAACAAACGCTGGTTGAAGAATGGGATGCCGTCCCACAGCAGTGTGTGACCAAGCCCCTGTTTGTTAAATAAATAAATAAAGTGTTAAATAGTATGTCTTGTTTCTTCAGACTTCAATCATCCAATCCAATAAACAAGAACAACCTGTTCTTCATGGGTGCAACCCACATACTCAACTTTGCTCCTCAGCCAACAAAAGCAGTTTTCCTTACAAATGTGGAACCATGTAAGGGGAAATAAACAGGCTTTCCAGTTGTAAAAGATTTATTGCCAAAGGATCAGCCAAACACAAATTTCCTTACTTTTTGTGCTAATTTATCTAACCAACATTTCCATCCTAGTGCATATGACTACTTTAATTAACCCCGACTTAGAAGAAGTTATAAAGCATTATGAAAATAATAATAACTATAAATAATAACTATGTTGTCTTCTTTAAAGTGCTCTATAAATAAAGTAGGATTGGATAACCAAAACACTGCCAAAAAAATATATAATGATAAGACTAGATTTCAGTATGTTTTGACTATAAAGCAAAAACACTATTCCTTGTTTCTTTTCTTGTGAGTTTGACTCCTACCCACATCAGGAGTACCTGCTTTGTTTTCATTACTGTTCATGTTTCTTTTTGTTGCACAAGTTTAGCCTCTTGTTAAATGATGAATATTGACCCTATTTCTGGGTGCTGGCAGGTCCTGTGTTAGGTCAGGTTCTTGTAGGGCTGTGCAGTTAATCAAATTTTGATTTTTGATTTCAGCTCCAAACAATCACAAAAATAAGTGTAATCAACAAAAAACAATTATTATTAAAATGATTTTGTCACATTATGCTCTGCAAGTATGCTCTTAGTCCTGATATATTCTGCAGCGTTGAGTCTTTGCGGGATGTAGCCTACGTAAGTGGCAAGCAACGCTGTCGGTGCTTACGCTTGTGCCGGTGCATTATATGTTAATTACCATTAATTATCGAGCAGAAAATCTACGCCATAACCAGACTATTCATGTGTAACAGTTCTTTAGGATAAAAAAAAATAATAATAAAAAAATCACGATGTATTCTACAGCCCATGAACTCAAAATGACCTTGACACCAAAGTTTGAATGCTTCAGCAAAGAATCACTCTCAGGACATTTCTAGTGCAAGTAATCCAAACCTCACAGCAACACAGTAATGACCTCATGTTGGGGATAGGATAATCTCAGATGTTCTCTTTGCTAAAGTTTGGTCCCTTTTCAGTGTCTTGCTCCTGCCATTTGATGGCATTTGTTGCTGCCCGTCGGGGACCCTCAACATCTACCATTGTTGACAGCAGTTTAACCCTGATCCTACATCTGCCATGTGCTACTGTGTTTATATTAGCCTAACCACAGCTCTGTAGCTAGCCACCAGGTGTAAACTAGCTGCTCTTTACTAGCCCTCCAAAAGTGGCTGGTAATTAGTTTCTCCTCTTTGTTTTCATCCAAAATTATAGCAGAGCTGTTTGTTTTCATATCACATTTTTAAATGCTTTTGCTCCTGTATCAATGACTTGTCCCTTGGCGGGATATTTTAGTGTTCTTTCCACCCCTGCACACTGCATAATATAAAATGTGATTGTACCTCAATGACGTGAAAAAGAGAGAAGACATGTAGCTCTTTCGTCAACTCTCCCTTTCATGTTCCCACACCTGGGTACAGTGCCTCATCGCCTTGCATCACCACATCAAATACCAGCTTCTAGCCAAACTCACATAGACTTCAGCCCTGAGGGGGTGACTGACTCAGTCACAGAACACATCTGCCCTCTTGTTTTTATTACCATTCCCATCTATCCCTGCCCCCTGTCGCTCATCTGTCATCACGTGGCAGTCGAGACGCAAGCCGCCATGACAGAGTTTTTACCGTAAAAGGGTGGAGACATAATTTTTCTTCATACCAGAGAGTGTCCATGTACAGCTAATGGCTGCTGTGAGGTTACTAATGTGCCAGCAGGGGACATGACCTGGGAGTTACTGTGGAAAGGTGTGTGTATGTGTGGGAGTTCATATCATCTCAAACTTGTCATCCTTTCCTTTCTGTTGCTGACTGGCCTGACAATCATCAGTTAACTGACTGCTTTCAGAGGTGAGGCCAACACAAGTTAACCAATTACATTAGTTTGTGGGGTCACAGCTTATAGGTTAAAATGCCTTAATGAAACTATAGATTGTAGTGTATGGATAGAGCTTTCAGGTACAAAAAGCGAAGCCTTACATTCTTTCTAATAGCCAGCAGGGGCCAACTCCTCTGGTTGCCAAAAGATGTCTGATTGTACAAAAGTCTATGAGAATATGACCCTACTTCTCACTTCTACAACCTCAGTAATTTATTTTCTGATGAGTATACAGTCTCATTTACTAGTTTCAAATCTTATAATACATCCATCCATTTTATTCCGCTTATCCTTTTCAGGGTTGCGGGGGAGGCTGGAGCCTATCCCAGCGATCATAGGGCGAGAGGCAGGGTACACCCTGTACAGGTCGCCAGCCTGTCACAGGGCTAACACAAAGAGACAGTTAGCTCTAACTTAGCTAGTTGTGCTTGTTTGCTGATGATGTTGCTATGAATATACTGTTTATTATCTATTATGTACTGTATGTCATGTAAATTGTACATCAACCATAAATATATATTGTACGTATGCCTCATGAACCCAGTGAGGCAACAGTGTTACCCACCACGCCACTGTGCTTCCATATTATAAAACGTGATGTTTATTTAATAAATTATGGTCTCAGTTAAGAACAAACAGAGCAAATAAGTATGATTTAGGGGAAAATATACAGAAATTACAGGGGACAAGTTAGACTCACTAGCCACTTTTGTTAGGGAAACCTTGCTAGTACTGGATTGGACCCCCTTTTGCCTTTAGAACTGCCTTAATTCTTTGTGGCAAAGATTCAAAAAGGTGCTGTAAACATTTTTGAATCCATATTGACATGATAGATTGCAGATTTGTCAGCTGCACATCTATGATGTGACTCTCTTGTTCCGCTGCATCCCAAAGGTGGTCTACTGCATTGAGATCTGGTGACTGTGGAGGCCATCTGACTACAGTGAACTCACTGTTATGTTCAAGAAACCAGTTTGAGATGATCTGAGCTTTGTGATGTGTTGCTGGATGCAGAAGATGGGTACACTGATCATGAAGAGATGGACATGGTCAGCAACAATACACATGTAGGCTGTGACATTTAAACCATGCTCAGCTGATGCTAAGGGGCCCAACGTGTGTCAAATATTCCCCAAACCATTACTCCAACACCACCAACCATTGATACAAGGTAGGATAGAGCCACCTTTCCGTACCACCTGAATGTAGCAGCACAAATTGAGACTCATCAGACCAGACCAAAGTTTTTCCAGTCTTCCTTAATTTTGGAGAGCTCACATGAACTGTAGCCTCAGTTTCCTGTTCTTAGCTGACAGGAATGGCATCTGGTGTGGTCTTCTGCTGCTTCAAGCTGGGATGTGCTGTCAATTCAGAGATGCTCTTCTTCATAAGTTGGTTGTGATGAGTGATAACTTTAGCCTTCTTATCAACTCGAAGCAACTTGGCCATTCTGCTAATGCATGGTGATTAGTCGACTATGGATTTATGACAGGACACACTCCATTTTTCACACTTGCTTCGAGAACCAGATCTTGCAAACCACAACAGAAACTTCTGATTCGGGGCTCAGGGTAGCCACTTTGAGACACAGGCTGCTGTAGCTGCTACCTGGAGTGGCTGAACTGGACCACTCTACTGCATTTGTGCTGTTGGTGCCTTTTTAATGCTGTTATCTGACTAGCATTGCTGTACAGCTAATTGTAGCCTAGTTTTTCAGTTTTTCTTTGCTGCTGTGTAAAATTCAGAACCAATTTTTCCCAAACTGTAACAATTTTGATGGTAAGGAACCTTTTTTAACCTAGTTTTGTTATTTTGTGTCTCATTTAGCCAATTATAATAAGCATTTCGGTTATCAAATAGTCAAAAATACAAGGAAAATACATAGATTAGTGAAATATGGGTCATAATGTCAATGCCTTAACTATACAGTCTTACCTATACTCATGCATAGTCAGCCACCAAAGGCCAATTTTAATCCAGGAAACACTATCAAATGCAGATGTGCAATAGAAGAAGAGAAAGCCAGTCAATTCAGTATGCTTTATTTTGTTGTGTATGACTAGTTTCAGCTTCCTCTTGGCCTTGTAGCCGTGAGTGTGTGCATGAGTGAGGAAGGCAGAATTATTGTGTGAGGAAGCATAAATGCTGTGAGAAATACTGTGAGCTCTGTGTGTGTGTGTGTGATTCATCACCTCAGACTCATTACAGCAAAACACGTCGGAGACTCTGTAGAAATCTGGATCCAAGTCAGGAATGGCCGGCGCTGGGTTGAATATTGTCTTTACTGCAACAAGAAACCATGCAGTGATCTGTGTTATTGACCTCCGTGTCAAATGTCAGCATCTACAGAATAACATGCAATCATTAACAAGGCAGAAAAATATAATTGTTCTTCATAATAGACCCTATTATAGCTGTCAGCTTGCTTTCAAAAAGATACGGTTTTTCATAAAGTACCTCGGTGACACATTTTACAATTGTGTGGTGTTTCTTTTCCATTTCTGAGCCTCACTGCCAAGATCTGGCAATGCCTTAATTAAACTTTCAATGGGAACAAAGGCTAGCAGGCTACCGCTGGGGATTGCGCTCGCAAGCAAAGCTCAAGTGGATCAGCTTCTATAAAAAGACACCTTTTAAACAATTAAATTAGCATTCTCTGGGAAAAAAAAAAAGAAACCTCAGTGAAAAGACCTTATATCCTGTAGAATTTCATGTTACGCCCTAAACTGCAGTTCCAGGAATGCATGGATGGAACGCATTCAACACGAGACACACATTGAACCCCATATATGTGTGTCAGTGTGTGTGGGTGAGATGAGTTGTGACCCTTTGAGTGTGTTAAGGAGCACGAGAGATGGAGAGAGCGAGAGTGTTTTTGTCAGGAGTAATCCGCTGTACGTGTTGCACATCACTGTCTGATGCATATTCATGAGCAGGGAGCATTAATGCATCTAATACCGTGATTTCTGTGTATGTGCCGGGATAAGCCCAGCTTGACGAAGCGATTAATTCCGATATCTCTGTGTACAAAATAAAGCCTCATGCAAGCGTGTGCGTCTGAGGGAAATATATGTTCAGCGTTGGTGACATCAAAGTCTGTTGTGCTAATGTGTGTGCCTAGTTGCTGCTTCTGTGTGTGTTTGCGTGGGCACATAAGAGAGCAGCTGCGTGGGTTTGCGCAGGGCTTTGGCCACCTGGCGCTTTGAGGTGGATGCTGGGCTGCTCGCGAGTAAAAGTGGAAATAATGTCTCCATCTCTTTTTCAACTCACTCATACTGTACTGTAAGTATACCCATGTGAGCCAAGGCCATGTCACAGATAAGAGACATCGGGCTCTTTGCAACTCTTCTTCTCTCTTTTCTCTATCTCTCAACTGAATTGCACCTCAGCTTCCATGAATTTGGTTTCCAAGATAAGTGCGAGATTTGCGCCTCCATTTGCATTATAGGAAGCAGCCTGTCAGCTGTCAGCAGAGAAATTTTAAATAGATTTCTTTTGATAATCATTGCTCAAAGGTTTCTGAAACTTTGGGTGTTATGTCTAACAACAAACTGAAACACTAAGACAAGACAATGATACTTTCCATGTCAGTCTAATTCACTCAGAAACACTCCATTCCTGTTCCTACAGATACAGGAAAGTACTTCTTAATGCTAATTACTGGCCCTCAAGGTCAAGGTCAAGTTTTCTGATTTAATTTTGGTTGATCACTCGTTCAAGGTCATTTTCCTGTGCACCACAGGCAGCTGAAGTGCGTCTGCATCTGTGATGGGTGTTGGATCTCCTCCCGTATGTCAAAACAATGATTCCTCACCTTGATTTTAATTTTTAAGAAGTGGATGAAAACACAGGGAGGCAAACTTGAGCAGCGCGATGTGTGGTGAGTGAAGACTGTTCCTGCATGCAAAAAAAACTCCCCGGCACGCACCACAGATCAGATCATTTGGGCTGAATTTTCTCCTTCAGACTCCTCAGAGGTTACAGTAGAAGCACATGTTGACAGTCTCAACCCAGGGAATGAATTCACAGTGCACAAGCCCATGAAAAAGGCTCTTAGTCTCACTCCTCACCTGATGCGCTGCCTTCAGGTTTGGGAAGTGTGGACTGTTCAGCTCAAAACTGCTGGGTCAAGGCCACCACCAGCTTTCCGCACCAGCGATGATCACCACACTAAATTCAGGTCAGTTTGAAAAAGAAGTTCATGTTCACCCTCTGTGCAAAGTTTAGGCCCATGGAGAAATTGCTGTGTGCACGTTGTCAGACGTCAGATTCGAAAGTCCAAGAAGCGACTGAAAATAGCAACCGTCAAAGCTGCCTGGACAAACCACAGAAAGTGATCTTAAATCAGTAAACTTTAAATCAGGTAACTTTTTGTTCACACCTCATATGCTCCACAGCAGTCAAGGTATTCACATATTTACACTGTTTCGTCAAGATTTTATGGGGCAGTATAAAGAAATTTATTTAGAACTCATGTTTCAGCCATAAACTGTACATAAAAGACGGAAATAGCTTCCGGGTCTCACCCCAGGGGATGACTTCACAGTACTCTTGCAAGTCTGAAAAGGTCTGAAAAGTCAAGGCAATGAGGAAGTGCCCCAAACCTGCATTTATTGTAATGGCCAGCAGGGGGCGACTCCTGTGGTTGCAAAAAGATGTCTAGTTCTATGAAAGCCTATGAGAAGATAATTCTCACATGATTTATGACCTCACTAAACACTTTAGTGATGACTTTATGATCTCAATTGCTAGTTTTATTGAATACAAGATGATGCTAATTTAGTAAATTATGGTCCAGTGTAGTGTAAAAAGGATAATACAACAGGGTATGACTACTTTGTGATTTACAAGCATGCTTTGTCCCTTGTTTTCTCAGTCAGATCCATCCCTCTTTAGTCACATCTGGTGTCAAAACTCCATGATGGCAGTGGCCAAAATGCTCAAGGAGCCCACAAACCACTGGGTGACAACAAGGAAAATACATCCTTCATCTTTTGCATACAGCGTATGGTTTTAAACAGTTTCCATTTTGTTAATTTTAATTTAAACCAATGAAATAAAACCTTTTCATCTAAATTTTCTCCACTATCTAACAAAATTGTGCAAAACAATCTTGAAAGCATCCATATTTACACCTATTTGTTTACATTATAACACATTAAATTCATTTCCCTCCCACTCTCTTTTACAACTCGCTCTGTCTCCCATCACATTTTTTTTTAGTGCTCCCCAGAAATTCACATGCACATGGAGCACGTGCCTGCAATTAGGCACAGCAACACGAAACCCTTTGCTAATTATGGTATGTAAAACTTGATTATCCTGTTAATTGGAGTAAGTGTCACAATATATGTGGAGTACTTGAGCGGCATTAACAGCCCGCCTTTAGTCACAACATGAAGTGAAGCACTAACCTTGTGCTGTATGCTGTGTAAACAGGATAAATGGAGAAAGTATCACTGAATCATGTAGGATTACTCACTGCTGTTGTCTTACTCGGGCTATTGTCAATAATCATATTATTATTTGCAGCCAGAACAGCTAGAAAGCACAAAGTCTTCTTCGTCGCTGCATTCCTCATGAAGTATACATGCAATAAGCAATTTGAAGACTGCTGAGAATAAAAGCTTCTCTATATGCAGCCTGAGTGACATCTCTAATACACTGATGCACAAGGAAGTGGCCCCGCTGATGCCACATAAACCGGTGTGTCTGTCTCAGGTTGCTTTGTTTTGCTCTCCAGATGTTAGTGAAACCACACAAACATACACACACATGCTCACAGCTGCTGGGACAGATGTGGTAACACAGGGATGCATGAATACTGAGTCATGTCTGACAGAAAACCGTGTGTGTGTGTGTGTGTGTGTGTGTGTGTGTGTGTGTATCATGACTTCAGGGTTTTTATGCTCGCAGGTTCAAAGTCTGGTCGCACATGTGGCAGCTAAGAGAGCAGCTGGAGCCGCTTCAGACAGTTTGAGAATACAGGAAAGGTGGACGGAAAAACAAAAGCAGAGAGAAAACAGTCAGACAGAGATCACTCACACAATCTGACATGCATGCACGTGTGTGCGCACACACACACACACATATGCACACATGCACACACACACACACACACACACAAAAAGAAATGAGTCACCAGCAAGTGTGTGAAAGGGCTTTAAGAGGCTCTAATTGCATCTGGTGAGAAATAAAATAGCAGCTTCTTGCTCAGATAAGGAAGAGGGGGAGGAAGATGGGTGAAAACGGAAGAAGAAAGCAGCAGTGGAAATGCACTACTCCTACCATTTCCTCCCTTCTAAGAACTAATTTATTGCCATTAACTTCTCAATATTAAATGTTAGATAGCAATAAATTACAACTACACACATTTTCCCCTTAAATAAAAAGAAAATCTTCTTTTCAGGTTATCTTAACAAGTGTTTCTGAGCACTGGCATCCACTGTATGTGTGGCTCCACTTGATGGTGACATTTGCGTAATTTGAGCGGCGCTTCACCCCCGCCGCCAAACCCATTAACACCCAGTCTCTCCAGAGAACTCCATTTACGCAATACTCCGGCGCGGCAACGTTGAGGTGGCATCTTTGCCAAGCATCTTCACTCGCCCTGCCTCTCTTCTGGCGCCACATGCCGAGCCTAATCCTGTGGTACGGTCCATACACCGAGGAAGGGGGGCTCAGGGAGAGAGGGTGGTGCTCGGCGAGGCCATCTGGGTATCCCATCTGCAACACGGCGATGGCTGCGACTCGTTCGTACTGGCAGCCTGCAGCGAGCGATTATGGACGACAGGCCCTAATGACAGGAGCGAGAGGCTCCCCAGACGTCTCGGATGACGCGGACCGCTGCTAATAATAGGATGCTGTTAAAGATGATTAGCTCAGTAACCTGGTTATGAAAGAAAGGTGGAGGGAGGAAGGGACAGAGGGAGGGTGGTGGTCTAAAATAGGGCTTTGTTGGTGCTAGACTGCACAAATCCTGTGCTAGAAATGTGTGTACGGATGCGATAGTGAAAAGACTACTTCTGTCAAATTCTCATGCTTAACTTGATAAAGTGATAAAAGTCAGTGGGAAGCCTCTTTCTAAGGAAAGATTGTGAGATACAAACAGCAAAGTCACATGACAGATTTAGAAGGATTTTAGCTGTCTCTACTCTGTTTTTCTAGCCTACAAAGAAGGCATTGTGCAACAGATTATCAAACCAACCGATGATCTAAAAGCATACACAGGACACCACATTTAAAGCAAGATTTTGTAACTGTGCTCTGCAGTAATTACTTGATCTTCATAATTCAGTTGCTTTAGAGTCCCCTTAAAGAATGGGGAACCACATTCTTTAGCAACCACATGCAAAGGCAAAAATGTTTGTTTCAAAAGGAAGCCCTTGAGAATGGGGCAAAAAGTCATTGTAGAAAGAGCTGAAAAAAAAGTGGACAGTAAAATTGTTTTGGTTGCAGTGTTCTCCTCCACATTTCTGATATCATAAATGTGTAAAAGAGGGGATTTCATATACTATCCAAAAGGCCAAAGCACAGTGATAGAGAGGGAGTAGAAAGGAAAGAAATAACAGACATGTCTTCTGGTTAGTTCAAATGTGAGGTCCATTTTGTTTTTTTGTTTTTTTGATAAAATATAAAGTTATTACAAGTGATTATCTGCCATAAAGCCAGCAAACATGCACATTAGAATCAGTGATATCTGTAGCTCTGGCATTAGCTAAATAAATGTTATATTTCCATCTATCATGCACGCATCCATACATTCATCTTCTCAAATTCTGGGTCACAAGCCGGGCGGGGGAGCATGAACAGGAGCATGTTTTTCCTTTGTGTTGCATCACTGAAAGTATCTGGGAACCAGCTGATGTAGTTTTAAAGTCAAACACTGTTCTTGTGCAACAGTTTGGGGTCTCTGTCATATTTTTGTGGTCATAATGCTCCAAATCGTTTCAGTTGTTGACCGGTCTGGAGGCAGCTAGACTCTTCCTACGGAGCCTTGGTGCTGGATAAAGGTCTGGCGTTGTCCTGCTGAAAGATACAGTGGCTGAGTGGATAACACTGTTTAAAGCTCCGCAGGGTTCAGCGTTATGGAGCTGGAATGTTATCTGTGTGGAAGATATGACCTCTCTGTTTTGTTTCATGCTCTGATGAAGGCTACAAGGCAGAAACATTAGCATGTTTGTTGGCATGGCAAAATTAATTACTGAATTGAGATTTGCCATCTATTTTCCTGAAGTTTGGCATTAGTGCCACCTATGACCTTTGGGCACTCCACATGGGAGTTATATGACTTTGGTTTAGCACCACAGATGAATATACTGGGAGGGTGCATCCTCTTCAGAAAATGAACTAAATCCTACCAGTGACAGCCCAGGATGGTCATGCATAAGACATTTTTAATCTTAAACTGGATTTTTTTTTTTTCTTGGTTAAACAAAAGTTATGAAAATAAATTGCTCCAAAACCTGTATATATCATTCAGCATTAATGGGACCTCAACAGATGCCCAAGTTACCATCACAGATGCTGGCTTTGAATTGGGTGCTGCTAATAAGCTGGGTGGTCCCTCTCCTCCTTAGCCTGGAGGATGCAGACCATTATTTCCAAACACGGTCAGATTCTGATTGGTCAGACCACAGGACAGGTGCCCGTTTGGAGTCAGTGCATCTTAAATAAGCTCGGGCCCAGGGGGAGGGGGGGGGGGGGGGGGGGGTAACAGCATACCTGGATGTTATTTCTCTCATTTTCTCTTTGCTTGGTAGACTTTGAACTTAATTTGTGGATACAGCAATGAGCTGTGTACACATGACGTTTGTTTTTTAACACATAATCAGCTAAAAATTGCCAACATTCAGTACTGGTTTACAGCCTTGTCCCTTGGGCACAGAGATTTCTCTGAATTTTCTTAATCTTCTAATGAATTATTAATGAATCCAAAAATTCATGTTAACAGAAGTTCTTCCTAAATTGTTGAATTAATTGCCCGCATAAACTCTCACAGAGTGGTGAACTTCTTCCCATCTGTGCTCCTGAAAGACTCTTTTTATAACCAGTTGTGTTACTCTGTGCGCTCTAAGTCATCACTGGTGATGACAGCCCTAACCCCCTCCCTGTAATCCTAACCCCGTCTCAATCCCTGTGCCATCAGAATGTGATTTCTGGCTTTTGAAAACTTGTTCTTCAGCATCTTGGCAATCTGGAGAAAAATAAATAATCTACAACACAAACACAACAAAACAAAATCCTTCTATTTTTCTTCAAATAGGGTAAGGGTTCATCAGATGTTTATACTTGTGTCAAATTCAAATTTGCAGATATTTTAAAAGAAAATAATCAAATTTCAATATTTCATATCTTGTCCTTGCACTTTTTTCAGAAAAAGCGTACAGCAAGTCTGCACAGCAATGAAACATATTATCCCCGACTCTGCTTGCTACTTCTTAGACTCTGGCTGCAAACAAGGCCTGTTTCTGTGATATTTTGGCTTCCTTCTGTGAGCAGGAAACTTTTCCTCTGGGTTGTGGTCTGTTTAAAATCACAGCAGCTGGAACAGATTTTAATAATAAACAAAGAGTGCAACTAATTATTACTACCTGACTAAATTTTCTCCCTTTTTTTTTTTTTTTTAAACTCTTTTTAGCCAGTAAATGCTTGAAAGGAGACCAATGTGAAACCTCTGCTCAGCCAAGTCTGGCCAAAGGAGAAGGCTCAACATGGACATGAATGAGGATTAGGGCAGAAGCAGTTCATATAGTCATATTTTTTGGCAAAGTTCTGAAAGTTTGGAACATACTGAGCACACAGATGGCCTCTGTGCAGTGGATTACATTGCAGAAGAAGTTTGAGAAGTTTCTATGGACACTTTGATACTTTTTGGGACTCATTTTCCTTCGCTGTGATTACTAGGATCCATTGTAACGCCACAAGTCCACAGCCTCTGTTTTGCTTTTATAAGTACTGTGTTATTAAACTAGATTTGCTCTTTGTTCTGGATAATAGTTTGGATATATCACACTGATTAAACAACTTCATGTCCTGAAGATGTTTTTCAAATTCTTAGAAATCTCAGCATTAACATGGTCCTGGAGCACAAAGGAATGTTAACAGAGATATAAGCCAATATATACCTGTGATTATTTAAGGCGCAAACAACTAACTGTAATATGTAACTACAAAATATACACACAAATGCTTTTATGCAGAATTATCAAATGTTTTAAAAGGTTTCTGCTTATAAATAATTGACTTTCTGACTTCAGAAACATGAGGAGGATATACTGACTCACCTTTGTTGTCGTGAGCCATGCGCATTGCCTGCAGGGACGTCTGTGGAGTGATCTCCAGCTGGCATACCAGGACTTTTGTGTGACTGATGGCTGGGAGAGCAACCTGCAGCTCCTCGGTGCCCAGCAGCATGTTGGCACCGGCCACAATCACAATGGCATTCTCACCTGTCCGCGGACACCCACAGAGACACATGAGACTTGTCAGGAATTGTCAGGATTATAAATATGCCATGATATGAGCAGAGATAAGCTGTGCTGAATTACTGTAAATTTTAGTTTTTAAACTTTCGGTTAGAGAGAAAATATTTCCCATCTCTAACCAGCAGTGCAGAAGAGCTGCTTTTCCACTGCAGGAACTTCTCCGTAGGACTAGGATACTTTGGAGTGTATTTCAAAACAAACATATAAATGTAGATGCTCCACTGGTCGCTGCCTTCAGAAATATGCATCAAAACATCCACCACACTGCTCAGGTGTAGCCAGGCCTAATGAATCTATATCTCTGAATTTACAACTAATTCTCAGCTACTGAAATGGGATTCTGCTGCATTTAAAACACAGGTTTTACCAAAATATGTCACATGAGGCTGTGTGGCAAGCAGGGTTGGACCCCAATGCAGGACGCATGAAGCAGAGCTAAACTCGAACAGCTTTATTGTTGGAGGCTCACAAGATACAAAAACTTGAAATACAATAACAAAACCTCTACCAAGGCTGAACTAAAGAGAAAATACCAAGCCTGGGAGAAAAAGGGAAAACTACTGAACAGGGGGACACACAGCTACGGGGAACACAGTCGACAATGCAACAAAGAACAGAGAAAAACTGAGGGCTTAAATACACACAAGGAAATTAGGGAGAGTGGAAACAGCCGGGAACAACAGGTGAACCAAATGAAACTAATAACACAAAGAAGGCAAAACCAAACACAAAGCACAGGGAACACAGGACTGTCAAAATAAAACAGGAAGTGACCAAATAAAATACCAACACAGACACACCACACAAGAATTCACATACACACTAGGGAAAACAGACACAAGAGACTCCACACCATAAGGGAGGGACACTAAGGGAAAACACAGGGAGAACTAAACTCTAAAGCTGCTGGAAAGGAAAACTGAACACCACACACACAAGGAAACAACGGGAATGGAAACTAAACACAAAAAAGGGCCAAGACAGGGAGACAAAACAGATACAGGTACACAGACACAGGGGAGACAAGAACAAAGTGAAACCAGAATAAAGCACAAATAACTTTAACCAAAAACAGAATACAAAACTACAGCAAACCGAGAATCTCAACTAAAAAACACAACTAGAAATACAACAAAAACAGAACCTCATACAAGAAACAGAAAACACCGGGCCAACGGCCCAGGACAAAATACTTACATTAACAGCTCAAAACTGAACTTCGAAGAAAAGTGTGAAGCCATGTGTGACCAATGGAAGCAAGTATCTGACATACTAGACTAAACGCTCATATTGCCACACCGAGCAAACTATGATGATCCTATTTTTGTAAGCAGCAGCTTTCAGAGATGAAAATGAATCCAACACAGAGGCACCAAATACTGCAGTTCCTCTAATGGCCACCTGATGCTGTTTCCAAATGTGCATCAAATCCCAAACATTCCCATGAGAAATGCCAAACTTTCCAGCATTAAAAATGAACTGAAAGACTACGGCCTTTCATATTGAAAATGTTCTAAAATGCAGAGCTAAAACCAGTGGGTGACGCCATAGTGGTTACGTCCATGATTTTATCATGCTTTTATCCATCAAATTGTGCTGATTGGTGAGCCACAGCTGGCCTTTGGATACCAGACAGTTGCAGCAGTTAGTGGGTTCGATTGTACAGTACTTGACAACTCATACCCCTTTTATAGAGTTTCAGTTTCTTTCTTTTGGACAAAGGCTTGAAGTCTCAGTGCAGAACAACACAGTATAAAAACAGCTTTGTTTCAGCAGACATCATTCAGAGGAACAAATCTTAGCTGGTATATCTTGCATGATTTCATTTTTTTGGCACTATGCTGTATTATGTTTCTGTCTGTGTTTTGAAAAGTGTGCAAGTGAGGATGGATGACTCACCCACTGCAAACCAAATCTATCTACGGAAACAAATAAAGTAGCACGAACCTCAATAGTAACAATAATAGTTCTATATTAAAATGTTTAAAAATAAATATTGCAATTCTGCGTATGTAATATGGCTCAAAGTCTCCTCAGTGAAATGTCAGGATATTGCAGTGTGCAACATTTCTGATTGCAGGATTTCAGACAGTCCATGCCAGACATTTGGTAAATCCGTTGGTTACCCCACATTCAAACTTAAAACAGCAGGATAGTGAGAAAGCAGGGGTGGTCGAGGAAGCCTTAATGTGAATAAGAGAGTGGAGCAGCATTAACAATAACAAAGAACAAAATCTGACAAATAATCTGTCATTTTCTCACTATCACAGTGGACTAATTTCCCTAAATGTGTGTCTTTTAAGCTATTGTGTAAATGCAAACAAACAACCTGTTAGATCCTTGATAAAAGTTACTGGCAGTAAAAGTTTCCAGTATTTTGGAAGCTGTTGTCATTTTAAATATGAGAATAATAATAATGTAATATTAATTTAAATATGAGAGCAATTTTTGAGAAAAAAATAGCTCTTGACATCAAAAATTGCTTAAATTATAACCATTAATTTGTAACTAAATACTTCAAATATTCAGGATTATTATAGTTTCGTATTTTATGTGAATTTTTATTTTCATTTGATTTATAATATCTGCTTTGAGTTCAATTTAATTTCAACTAATTTCAGATAATTATTATATTTAACCATCTGAGGTGTAGGCCATCATTAGTGATGACCCTAACCCTGATCTTATGCTATCAGAATGAGTAAGGTTTTTGTTTTCTAAAATGTTTAACATTAAAAAAGAAACAAAAACAAAAATATTTTTATATAAAAATATTTTTTGTAATAATTTTTTTTTTTTTTTTTTTTTGAACAAAGCAAAAACAAAAATTTTATATTCTGATAGCAGAAAGTAGGGCTATGGTCATCATCAATGATGCTCACAGGGTAAAACACAAAATACAGATTTTGTGCCAATAATAATGTTATAATAATGTTATAATATGACAATATGTTATAATATTGAAAAATAATTGTGTATCTGATTTTTTTAAAGCTTAAGTTACCATGACCTGTTTTTTTTTTGTTGTTGTTGTTGTTTGTTTTATTTTTTCATATATCATTTTACCTATTTTTTACCACTTGTCTTTGTTGTGGGTACAGCAGTTTAAGCAGAGAACCGGCCTCTTGGAAAGACCTCAGTGCCCCCCGAGCGCTCCTGGACAGACGCGATACCGTCAGCCAAGAGACATAAATCTCTCCAGCATGCGCAGGCTCTTCTCCCTGAGACACTCCCAAAGCATCTCACCTAGGAGGTGCTCAGGATGGTCAGATGGCCAAACTCTCCTGAATTCATGATAATAATAATAATAATATTATCATTAGTTATTTTGGCCACAATAATTAATTTGAAAATATTTTGTTTCAGTGTTATTAATATTATATTAAGGGTCATGTTGACATCATTATTTTTAAAGATTTGACCAAACTGACACAAATTAAAACTAAAGGCATCTTCTGTACATTTTTATTTGATTTTGATTATTTCCAAATAAACACTAGAACCCCCCCTCCCCCGCCAAAAAAAAGTCTGCTTTTTATTTCTGTAGAAAGAAATATTTTTTTTCATACCTTTAGTTTTTCTTTAGTTTTATTTACCTGTAATAAACTTGATCTGAATCTGATATTTGGTTTGTGTGTCGTTTCCTAAACGTTATTCATCTTTGTTCCTTAAACAGTTAAACACATTTGATTTAAAAGACATTTTAACACTAAAGCAATCGCTTTGCCTCTCTGCTATTAAATAGATGAAATTGCTCTCCGTGTCGAAAGGCTCAGGTCTGATCACATGGGATTATTCTGTGGATGGATGGATGCAACCATGGTGAAATTCTGGGCTAATATTGATACCACTCTTTAAAATAACTTAAAATAACTTGTTGTTTTAGTCCCATTTTTTGTGCCAGGGAAACAAAGAAATTTTCCTTTCACCTCTTCATTACAAAGTTTATGCACTCACAACATATAAATATCATCCATGAGTATTGGTAAAAGCCACCTTATATCATCTGATAATGGCTGATATATCTGAGTGTTCCTGGTGGATACTCGGGATGGTTTGATGCTCTTGTGCATCTCAGTGTTTGTATGCCTATAAGTATTACAGCAGCAGTGACTCAATGAGCTAAACTGTCCTGTGCATGTGTAGTAGAAAGAGTGCACTCATAGGCCCACATGCACTCTAGGTTGTGCATGCATAAGACCACGTTAGCAAGGCCGTAGGTTAGCAGCAGAAGCATTTACCCGCATCGTCGACAGTGATGGAGGCAGCTCCCGTAGCTGCATCAGAGCTCTGCTTGACAAATTCTGCAAAAGAGATTGAAAGCATTTGTCTTTCCTGCAAAATGAAATATTCATCATTCACACCTCTGGCAAGCAGAATGTTAAAATATAAACCCTATTAAGTGTCAGAACTCGGAGCAGAACTATAGTTCCTTCAGTATTAACAAAGCCAAATGATTTAACAATAGAGAAAACTTGCCAGTGTATCCAAAAAGCCTTGAAAATAATTGACAAAATACAGACTAAAAAAAAAGGGTTGCTCTGAATGTGAACTTCTTGCAATGCACCATGAACATGGAAACCAATTTGGCATGCAATGTGAAAAACCCTCTTTCTTACCTGTGTGGACGCTGTTGTCCTTGAAATTCTGGATGTAATTGTCTCCAAAGAAGTCTTTTCCAACCTAGAAAAGATTGAAGGCAAAACGATTACAACAAAGAGAGTGTCAAGCTGGGTCAGACTTGGTTAGCGGCAACTTTTGAAAAGTGGTATACTCAAATCTCAGTTGGGCTGGATTTTCGTGTGCCCTGCCAGCATACTGGCATGGTGCCGCCGCCGAAAATGTGCAAAAACGAACACACAAAAGTCAACAAACGCACACACGCGCAAACACACGACCAGCTGCGCCAAGCCTTGAAGACACGATAACCCCGCCTTCACGCCTCTTCATGCCCACCTCGCTTTCGTTTTCTTTCCCTCCTGCCCCTCTTCCCCTGATCCGCTCTGGGATGTCCACATCTGTAGCTACTTTGGGTTGTGGAAGGGGTCCCCACCTTGCCCCGAGGCGCTTACTTCGAACCCACGCTTTCCAAAAAACGTGCCAAAATGCGGGCACTTCTAGCTGCCTGTGATGATGGGTTGGGATGGTATTGGCTGCTTGGCCCCATTCTCTTTGAAGAGCGGCCTTCCGTCTTGGCTGTTTTTGACAAGCCCGGGTGTCTATTTTTGGGTTCTCCCCATGCCCGGAGAGCTCCTCCCGCACTGGGTTGTTATCGATCGGGCCTCTTTGTTCTGACAGAGGTGGGGCTTTGGTGCTTTAGTGCTCAGGTTGAAAGGCCACACTGAGCTTACTGATTGGAGACTTGGGGTTGCACGGTATGGGAATAAGCTTGTTTGAAGGCGCGCAAGCGTAGGTGGGCGTATGCATGTGGTACGGTATTGATCAAGAGAAAATGAAGCACGGAGAGTCGATAGAGTGAAATGACTGAAGTGTGAACGAAGCTAAAAGGTTTTGAGGAGTTGTTAAACAGTTGGTGGGCTTTGGTAGCTGATGGCTGATTATCTGCACTGACTAAGATGTGGACGAGCCAAAGGGTGGACAAGGAAAAGAGTTTCTTTTTAAAAAGATAGAACACATAATAATGCAAGAATTCAACACAGCTGCAAACTTTGATTGAGGTGTCATACCTTGCAGACCATAGCGGTTTTGACCCCAAGTCTGGCAGCCTGTATGCACTGGTTGGCCCCTTTTCCTCCAAAGCCGATGAAGAACTTGTGACCATGGATGGTTTCCCCTGCTTTGGGTAGCCTTGGCGCCTGGCTGAGAGAAAACACAGTGGGTAACTACAGTATTTACAAATAGAAATCCCTCATGGGATTTGGAAAATAAAAAATAAAGGATTCCTCTACTTGAAGGAATGCTTTGGTTGGATTTTTTTCATCTCCTCATAGTGCACATAACAGTTGGAAAACCTTCCATCAAAGTTAAAAAAAAAAATGTTTTGTTTGGAACTGTGAGTGTCAAAATGTGAAGAAAAACCTTCAGGGCCAAAATCCTTCCCTAGTTAAGCTATTTATTTATCACTGCAAAGTGTGCAAAACCACACAAACAAAAGGAGTCTGCTGAGGATTATATCTTTTGAAGGTCTTTCACAGAGAGGTCAACTTAATGCAAACATTGCTGGAATGAATGGAAATTTGTTTCCTTCAGTGTTTTTCTCCTGTATTGTTTTCAAAGAAAAGTTGCTTCATCAATTTAAAATGTACCTTTGTACCTAGACATTCAGTCAGATATGCTAACACAAGTGCCTCCAAATTTGCAAATGATGCAACCATCGAATCCCATAGATGTCTCAACTTGACACCGGCTGCGCACGTAATGCCTGAGTCATGAGGTTTGGTCAAGTCCTGCCCCTGCCCTCAAGGCTGATATGCCACAGGTGGGTGCCCTCGGGAGGAGCTGTCTGTGCCCTATTTCCTCCAATCACAGGGCCAGAATAGGTAATGAGTAACAGTGAACAGACAACAGACAGCTTCATGCTGTATGTCAGGCCTGTGTGGTTTGGCTCTGGGCAGTGCTGGGCTGAGGCCAAAGGGTTTGCGGGTGGCAAAATGTTGTCATAAACTTGTTTTCCTCCTTGTTGTTGCTCCTTTGTGTGTGTGTGTGTGTGTGTGTGTCAGCATGTTTGTGGCAGGTGTGCTGTTACAGTAAGTTCACTCAATCCCAGGATTTCCAGTAACTGAGAAGCTGGTGGCAAACACTGGAGGCTGCTCTAAATGCTGCTGTTTTTTCACCACCGTGTGAAATCACTGAAATACCCCAGGCTATAACAGGATATAGGGTCAGTGAGGCTGAAATGTGGTGAGAAGGAAACAGAACAAAGGTTTAACACAAACCCCCACCCCCACCCCCACCCCCCACCCCACACACACACACACACAGATTGGTGCACCCATCTTTATAAAAAGTTTCTCACCTGTGTCACCACTGTGTGACTCCTGGTCAGGAAAAGTAGCACACTGACAAATTTATTCAAATATCAAAAGTCCAGAGGAAGAAATCTTTTATACATAAAGGCCTACACCTAAAGGCAGGGAAAAAAATCCACAAACTCAGCATCACAAGACAGCAACAAGAAAAAAAAAGGGAGGCTGTCGTGTCAACTGCCACGAAGTCCATTTGCTTAGACACAGAGGCTCACCACGAGGTTTCACAGTGGCAAAAGAAAACAGTTTGACACAAAACCACCTGTGAACCACAATGTGCCATTCATAGACTTTGTTTTCTTTGCACAGATTACCAAAACAAAACACACCTTTAGCCCCGGCAAGCTGTCTCCTGCTGTCAGACAGCCAAGCTAACTTGCTGCTTGCAAAATATTCCAATATCTATATCCATATCTATCTATCTATCTATCTATATCGCAAAAAATAAGGAAAAGCAGATTAGCAGACACTCAGTTCCTCAGTTTTTTTCTACTCTTGGCTCTGTATGATGTCACCGAAAGAATATATATCTTTATATGGTCATCTCAGCGTTGCTCCATGCCCCTATTCAAATGTTGCTGTTACTAGGGGCAGCCAATCAGAATAAATCTGGCTTAAAGGGACGGTGCTTGTTTAAGATGGGATGAACTGAGGGGCTGCAGCAGGGACCATTTTGAAACGTGAATCCCTCAAAGCTACTCTAATTAGAACCCAGGAATAAAAGATATGGTGCTGGAAGTGAGCATAAAAGGTCCACTTTAATTCCTAGTGGCAAAGCAGTACATTGGTCATCTCAGGGTGCTTTAAAACATTATAATATAAGCCCAATGATACCTTCTTAACAGCACATGAAGACTGTAGGGAGATGACCTTTGACAGAACTAGGCTCTGTAGCCAGTTGGGGCGAGGGGAAAACGTCAGTATAAATAAAGTGTCTGAAATGGTATTTGTGTACTTACAAATCAACTAAAATAACATAAAAATACAGAAGAGTTTAGTTTTTGTCAGCCAGTGTCATGGAGCTTTAGAGCAAATATTTACAGAGACTGGGACATCTAAATGACTGAGTGGCAGCTTCTTTTACAGCGTTGTGTTTCTGCTGTATTACCAGTTGGAATTTCTTAAACATTGCCCCTGACAAATACCCGCCTCCATTATAATAATTTAACAAAAACGCAGTTATGTATGGTACACATTGCAAATCTGCTCAAATAAACAGAACACTTTAAAATTAATTTTGTAACTCCATGGTGAAATTGTTGCATTGAAAGTGCAGTTTGTGCAAAAGTAATATTAAAACGGGTGGTGTGAGATGCTGGAGACAAATATAAATGTCGGACTGGAGTAAATAATGAAATATGCCAGATTTTTTCAGGATTTTCTTGACTAAAACTTGGACTAAAACTTACACCCCTTCATTACAAGGGGGTGTAAGAGATTCACTAGCAATGGTTAAGTGATGTGATTTGCTTAAAATATTGGTTCTAACAGCTCAACCTCACTTTTATGTGTTTGTTCAACCTCAGTTGAACATATGGGAGAGTGGTATCCATCTTCTTTGTCTGGAACGTAGCTTGTGTTACCTGATAAGCCCCCCCCCACAAAGAAAAGAAAAAAAGAAAGAAAGAAAAAAAGAAAAAGAAAGAAAGAAATGGGGATGGCAATAAAGTCAAAGATTCAAATTGGGACTCCTCAAACAGATGGATGACTTAACTGTGGCTACAGCCATCTTTTAAATACAGTTATTACAGCAATAGTACTAGGTAGTACTATGGTGTACCTAGTAAAATGGCTAACAGGAATGCTTCCTGTTGTTCCTGCTGAGTTTAGAGGCTGTGTGGAAGAGCAATAATCTGTGTCTTTCCTTCAAAGGTCATTTAATCAAATCCCTTTTTTAAATCAAAACATCCAGGAAATTAATGTTATTGACTGATATTTGATCCTAAGTGCTAGTGAGAGTCTCCAAAAGCTGTAATTAAAAAAACAAACACGTAATGAGCATAATCTTTGTGGATGACTTTTTCACCATAATGACTCCACGTTTGGCTGACGGCCACCTGAAGCCGGATGACTGACAGGTAAGATAAACAGATTTCCAAATTCCTAAATAAACCCACCCACGCCTGTTCAAGCCCAGAGAGACACTTGGCTATTGTTGTCTGTGGTGAGTGCACCAAACAAACAGGGCGGTTATGTGCTAAAGTGCAACCTCAGTGCGTTTTCTCCCACGGAACCAAGAGGCCAAAAGCAGGTGTGCAGTGACGTGAAGTGTTTGCTTTCAGGCTGGCGCTCGTTTCCCTCTCCCCCCGACTCCATTAAAGTCATTCCTCAGCTGTTGGTGAGCAACCGGGGGAAGCAGACGTGGACAAAAACATGCTCAAATGCTGTTTTGTTTTGTTTTTTTGAAAGTTGGAAATGTCTTTCCAGGTCCAAACATAACCTCCAAATAAGATGAGGGAGGTCATGCTTTCATCTTTGCTAATTGAAACATAATTAAACTACAGAGCGGTGGACACTGGGTGGTTGTAGTAAACCTAATACATTTTAACTGAAGTATAATGACCTTCAGCTCTTATTATGACTCATGACAAGTGGTTGTTTTTCCAAGTTCAGAGGATACTATTATGTGCTCATCTTATATAATTCTCCTTGTCCACAAAGGTCCTTTTAGCTGAAGTTCCAGGAAATCAGGACTAGGTGAGCGGATTTAACAAAGAACAGGCTGAGCGAGGACAACATATCTGACATGGACACAGCGAAATGCTCCACTAACAAGAGGTGCAGTATGTGAGTATATGTGGGTGTTTATTTTTGTGTGGTCAGACCATTTGTTGGAGTCACATGTGTGTTGCTATTATTCACGCGGTGGTTAGAAACAGTCTATATCAGGTGCTATAACGAGCCACTTATCAGGCTACTCGCTGTCTGAATTGGATGGTTCTTATGGAAACATAACTGCTTTATATATTTATTTATTTTTTACATTAACATAAAAGGTTGCCAGGCAGATCTCAGACACAGTTTATGGTGTAAAAAATACAAAGAACATGCAAAACAGTGGAGGATTTTATTTTTATTTTTTTAAAAGAAACATGTTTATCTTTTGTAAGAAGCTTCTTTAACTTAAGGGGAGATTCGACCGGTTAAAAGGCAAAAATATGTCATTTTTAACACACAGCACAGTGAAAACTCTCCAAGTACTTACAGTGAGACAATTTTTAAAGTTTTTATGCTTTATCTATCTTATTATTTACAGACCTCCACAGAAATCTGAACATTGGATAAATTCATTTAGTTGACACATTAGAGTCAATGTGGATTTTAACTACCTGTTAAAAAAAAAGACACTGTTTTTGCTTGTTGCTCTTTTCGTGTACTCTATAACTCTCTTCTGCGTCATATTGTGGTTTTGTGTCTCTTTCATGAGTATATATTTTATATTTGAGCCCAAAGTTCCAGCTGACTCACTGGTCCCTGGGCCGGTGCCCAGTGGGCCCATGCAGTAATATGACCATACTTATCAGACCAACAGGCTCTTTTAAACATTTTTAAATGTTCTGTGATGAGTTGCTGCTTAAAAGTGAGGCACTTTCTTTTTAAAGGTGAGACATTACAGGAAAAAGCATCTTTATTTTTTTCATGCATTAGTCAATTCTTTTCCAGGTTTTGGGTTATTTTTGGTTTTGTACCATAACTTCTTTTAGACTTGTGGAAAAAAAATATCCAAAAAAATGTCCAAAATACACATTTTGGTGTTTATTTACCTACATTTACTCTATTGCACAATAATGTGTAGTTAATCTAAGAAGATCTTTCTTGCTTTTTTAAACCGGCAGTTTCAGAAAACGAGTAAGATAAATAATTGTAATGTTAGCAATAAACTAAGATATGCCAAAACCTTAAACTTCAGCTGCACTTACATACTCCAGATTTTCATGTTTGATTCTTGTGTATGCAGTACTGTGCTAAAGAAATAAGCTATCACTCATTTCTTTTATATTCTGCTTTGAATGATCTTTAGCCAATTTGTTGCAAGCAGCCTGTTGCAAAAAAAACTCCACATTTCTTTAGCTGAATCTAAAAAAAGAAAAAAGAAAAAAAAATAATCCAAATTTAACACAGTTTGACAGGCAGAAAATAGTATTTTTGCACCAACAAGGTGATTCTCAAAGAACTTTTAGCCAAAGACTTGACATGTCACTGCATGGTGTGCAATGTATCCTGAATAACAATTAAGGAAAGTGGACAAGTGGCAGGCATTAGATGTTACAGGCCTAAAAAACTATCTACAGTAGATGAAGAGTGGCTACATATAAAAGGAAAAGCATTCAAAATGAGACAAAAATCGTTTCTATTCTTTTGTGACACAACTAAAATTAAACCACAAATGACCTCTAAGATACAGTCATAAAGAAGAATAAAGGACCTAAATGCAGGACTCAGAGGCCAGGAGTGAATAAACAAAAAGCGAGCCTTTATTGCAGCTGAGAACATGAACTAATAAAAAAAAAAAAACAAAACAAGGTGAGTACAGAAACTAAAGCAAACCTAAACTGGGAGGAATAACTAACCAGGGAACATGAGGAACAGGAACAGATCACGGCCACAACGACAACAAGACTCTGACAAGAGACAACAGGTAACAGACAACAGGTGGGGAACACAGCTGAATGTAATCATGGTAGACGAGACAAGGAAGTAAAGCTAAACACAGAGGACACGAGACAAAGACTGACAAAGTAAAACAGGAAACTACTGAACACAGAGACAAACGTAGACTTGACGCAGGAAGGCAGACGCAGAGAGGAAGAGACCCAGGACCATGACACAGACTCTACAGGCCTCAGTTAACATGTTAAATGTTAAAGTTCATGACAGTAAAATTAGAAAAAGACTGAACAAGTATGGCTTGTTCGGAAGTGTTGCCTCCTGTCTCTATAAAGAACATGACAGCACAGCTTAGGTTTACAAAGTTGCATCTGAACAAACCACAAGGCTTCTGGAACAATGTCCTTTGGATGAACGAGACCAAAGTGGACATGTCTGGCCATAATAATTGGACAGAAAACAAACACAGCATATCAGCACAAACACCTCATACCAACTGTCGAGCACGGTGGTGGAGGGGTGATAATTGGGGCTTCTTTTGTGCCCTGGGCACCTTGCAGTTGACCATGAAGTCTTCTGTATAACAGAGTTCTCAAATGTGAGCCCATCTGTCCAAAAGCTAAAGCTTGGCCTAAATTGGGTCGTGCAAGAGGACAAAGATCCCAAACACAGCAGCAAATCTACAACAGAATGGCTGAAAAGAAAAAAAAAAAGAATCAAGTTGTTGCAACTGCCCATTCAAAGGTCCAAACCGACTGAAATGCTTCACCTTAAGAGACCTGTGCATAAACAAATGCCCGGGAACCTCAACTAAAGCAACGTTATAATGAAGAGAGGGCCAAATTCCTCCTCAATGACGTGAGAAACTAGACTAATGGAGTCATACAGAAAATGATTACTTCAAGTTATTGCTGCCAGCGGTAGTTCTACAAGCTACTGAATCATGGGATGTCCTTAGTTTTTCACACGCTGCTTCTACATTTTGGCTTAGCTTTTGTAAATTAAATGATAGCAATAATTTTATTCACGCGAGGTTGCATTTAAATAATTTTGGAAATTGATAAGGATGGGATGCTTTTTTTTTTTAATCATGTCCTCATACACAAAATCTTTGAATTGAAAGATGGTGTACTTTCTTCTTCTCAGTATGTAAAATGCCTAAAATGAACACCAATATAAAATGATGCCAGATATCTATAATATACGCAGTTGAAGCATAAAACAACCACCAAAATCAAAATCAAATCTGTGCGCTTCGTAGTTGTTTTTGTTCTCTTTCAGTCTGAGTGTCGGCCTTTGGAAGGACGAGTAGGAGACAGTTGATGGTGACAAGGTTAAAAAGGAAGAAGTACTGCTCTATAAAATTCTTCAGCTGCATTTTGGAAATCCAGAATATATGGACTATCACGGAACAGCTACGGAGGAGGATGAGGGACACATTAAGATTCACATTTTGAGAATAGAGTTGAAATGTGGGGAATAAATGTGACATTTGATTAAAGTTAGCTTTTAATTTCAGAGGAGCTGAACATTTTCTGGCAGCATTTTGACTTTATTCCTGATCTTTCCCCTGCCTGGTGATACTAAAAGTTCAACTTTATTCTCTTAACACACTTTTCTTTAGTATTACATAACATCTAGTTTTCTACTGCGTTCATTAAGCTATTTTTATTCATCTGTATTTGGTTTTAAGTTATGTTATGTACTTTTTTTATTTTAAGAAGCCATTTTATTGTTCAATATTTTAGGACATTTAATTTAAATTCCTACTATGAAGAAAGCCACAGAGCTACAGCATTACACATCTAGTTTTCTACTGCATTTAGTAAGCAGTTTTTATTCTATTTTACAATTCACAATTCACTTCAGTATTTTTACTTCATGAAGTTTTTTTTTGGGGGGGGGGGGGGGGGGGGGGGTCATACTGTATTTTATAGTGCTATTCTACTTTTATTACCCTACTTTTTTTATTGGTTATGTTTTTGGATTTTTTTTTTTTGATGCTGTAAACATGGAATTTCCCACCTTTGAGATAAAGCATATCTAATCATATCTTAGAAACTGATTCATGGATCGTCAAAACTCTTTTCTCAGAAAGATTTTAGCAGTTATCTGTCTGAATGTTGCAGCTGTAGTAGTTAAATAAAATTAATTAAAAAAAAACTGTTATAGAAATAAATAATGTGCAGCAGATTTACTGTTTTATTTTAAATTTGTCTTTTTAAATTAAGTGCAGTTTTACAAATTTTTTTGTGTTGTTTTGGTGTAAATTTAATTTAATTTTAATTCATTTAAATTTATTTGACAGTGGCAAAGAAATAAATTCAGAACATATTTTATAATAAAAATAGGACACATGAGCCCCTGTAAAAACACTACATGTGTTTTGACAGGAAGAGTCATGGTGTGTGGTGTATTTTGATTTGAGCTGTGAAAATTTGACTTCTGTATCCACAAAAAAGTAGTGGAAGCTCCTTTCCTGCCTAGAATTGATTTTGGTGAATTCAGTCTTGATTCAGTCCACTGTGCATCCTGATTTTTTATTAAAAATACAAAGTCTCTTACTGGGTCAAGCATTACTGACCACTCACAGGAAACAGCACTGGTACATTTATATCTGCATCTGCATCTGCATCTGTATCTTTCTCTGTCTCAGCTCAGGCATATAACAGCTATGTTCCTCCAAACGGCTGCTTTTTAACATGCCAGGTTATGATATATCTGGGAAAACACCATTTTCTTATTACTCACCTTGGACAGCCAATACTTTTTCTAAACTTAAATATGCTTATATGTGTTGCTGAATTTAAAGGCACCATAAGAAATGTGCTCAAGAGGATGTATTGTGTATTTTTTCTTATGAGGCCACAAGTGTTTTCTGTTGCAAATTTTTGCAAATGTTGTATTTCTTGCATTGTACACTGCATTAGTTGCATTTTTCATATGTTTTGCATTTGTATGGCTGCTTCCTTGGCCTGGTCTCCTTTAGGAAAGAGATTTGATCTCAGTGAGGCTAAAATGGGGTAAATAAAATAAAAAATAATAAAAATAGCTCAGTGAGCTGTAGGGGGCACTGTATGGCTTTGACAGTGGGTTAAAACCTGAACAGCTCTGCACCTCCTCTCTGTGCGCTGCAGATTACAGACAATTAAACACAACCTTTTACTGCCTAACAACATGCACAGCCTGATGGATACATTTGAAGCCAAACACTGCAGAAATCTGCCTTACATTTGGGTGTTTATATGGCAGAAGAAAAAGGAGAAAGAGTGTGTGTGTGTGTGTGTGTGTGTGTGTGTGTGTGTGTGTGTGTGTGTGTGTGTGTGTGTGTGTGTGTGTGTGTGTGTGTGTGTGTGTGTGTGTGTGTGTGTATGTGTGCCTCTGCTGTCTGTCAGTCAATTGTACTGCCACCCAAACATTGGCTGTTCAAGACAACTGGATTTCTAACTTCAAAGTCATGCATATCACTTTGAAGGGCTGCAAATTTATTCCCCTATCCACATTCTGACCTCCATCCAAAAAAAAAAGCCCCAACACACACACACACACACACACACCAAAAACAGGCCATTTTCCATTAGCTTATTAGAGCCTTAATTGACATCTGCTGCCCTTCAAAGCAAAGAGTCACTGCTTGAATTGCTAATGAGCAACAAAATAAGTGCCCCTCCTTTCCCAAAAAAAACTTGGAGGAGGAGAAGGCATGTGTTTCTGATAAGTGTGGACAGTCAAGCGACAACTTTTGTGCAAAGCTGCTATGAAACTTTTTCTGCAGCTCATATTTTGTTTGTTGTTTATTCGGAGCTTCCCTTGCTGGCAATCAGTTGACAGTCATGACAGTTATTGCTCCCCTCACCTGTCAGTCATATATGTTTTTCACATAAAAATATAAAAGAAGCAGCATGACACAAACTGTTGCGCGACCTCCACACTACTTCACGCTGAGAGGAAGACGTTTAGTTGGCTGGAGCCCACGGAGACTTTTGCCATCACAGCTGATTTATGTGTCTTTTGAGATTGTGTCATTTGCTTGCAAAGGTTCTGGTAAAGGAGGATGACAAATTGTTTTCAACTAACCCATTGTGCTGCAGATGATGACTAATGATTGTGGGAATGGATCCTACTTGGCTCAACAAATTTCACCACGTACAAGGATGATGCAACACTGACATTTTAGTAAGGAGGAATTATACCAGATCATTTGACTTGGATTTACCATCAGATGGTCACACCTTTTAGATCAGTGGACCTACTCTGCTTTTCTTTATTGTGTATATTTATATGTGATGAATACTCCTATTAAACATGACCACAGTTTAAAACATTGACGTCAGTGCAAAAGTAAACTCAGGATTCAGACTGCTCTAAAAGCTTTCTTCTGTTTGTAAGGTGAAGCCAGTCAGAAGAAGGCATGAAGGGCATTTCCTTCCTGTTTGGGTTTGTGGGAAACTCTCCTAATTTGGTTGACCGTCTAGTTTTGTAATGCATAATTTAGCTTAATACGTGCATCCAAGATTTTTGTCTGTTTCTCTATGATTCGAGTTGTATGAAACTCATCCAACATACACAATCTATACACTACATACATTTCAACCCATCTATCAGAGCAACCCAGCAACTCACAGCCCAATTCAAGGGGTCTGCGCACAGCTAAGCTGTGCGTGCAGGCCTATACTACACAGCAGGATTTGGGCTCATCCAGGGAACTTCAGGGTTAACCCTGAGTTTTCAATGTTATGCACGTGGTTCATATCGCCATGGTAACTTACGCAGCAGACCTAACCTGCTCAAGAGCAGATTGTGTTCAAGGTAACAGATCGACAAGCATGAAATCACTGCCTACTGAATAATTCAGATCTCTGCAAAATAGTGTCACCACTCCTGGAAGATCCCTCAGACCTCAGTGTGTGGATTTTAAGAGGGTCTAAAATTTTTTGCCTTTCCCTAAAGAGCATCAGTAAGAAATATAGATTCACAACTTCATTTCTGCTACTGTCCTATAGGCACTAATATATTATAGTAAAACAGGGCACTTATTTGTATTTGCTAGTCTCAAATCAACACTGATTTAATGGGATAACAATTGTAATCTGTCAGATTATCCCTCTGAGAGTTGTGATACTGAGAAGTCTGCTAAGTAACAAAGTCAACAACTTGTTTTTTGGCCTCAAATAAACTTCAAGTGCTCACACATTCATACGGCATTTTCTATTACCATACTCTTCCTCACACACTCACACTCAGCTGCTTTGTCTGCAGCAGCTTTGTTGCTTTCAGTTTATATTATGTTTAACCTCGTCATATTTTTCTAATATTTTAGTTCTGTCTTCCTTTGTAAAATCAGAGGCTCATCCAGACACATCCATGTTACTGATTGCTGCCAATGCTACCTCATGCTCAGAGGTAAACTCTAGGTTGACTTATTATTAGGTGAAATCCAGCTTTGTGTGACCATTTAGTCTCATTGCTGATGTTAGGGTAAGTGACGCTGGTTAAGAAAAAGATGTCCTGGGTATGCTGAACTTGCTTCATAGTACAAGGCCCAGTTAGATACTTTCCATCCTAGCTGTTCTTGTTGCTGCACTACTTCAGCGTTCTTTACTGCAAATACAAAGTAAAGAACACAACTTTAAAGCTCACCAAAATAAATAATGAGGAGTCAAAGAATTAACGTGCAACTCTTTGGCTGTGTCAGAGAGTTTGGTAAAGCTGAAAAGACATTCACCAATTAGGAATCATTGTAAAAGCACAAATGACACATCTTTCCACACGTGAGCTCATTTAAATTAGATGTTGCAACCAAATTTTCATCAGAAAAACGAGCTGTCCTCTGAGCTGAAGCTGAGCTACAAAAACATTCAGTTTACACATTGTACTGCATGCATAACACTCTACACTTCACTGGGCTATCACTGGTTATACTGCAGAACTTAGTTTTGGAGAAGAAAGGTTTTTGGATTTTCTGAGGCAACACCAAGGCCTGGTGTACAATAATTAAGGATTATTTTGAATTGTTAAGTTGTAATATCTAAGACTAATATTCTGTCTTTTTATGCACCAACTGACAGACTATTCATGAAGCTGCCTTACAATTTTAACATTTAATTGAACAGAATAAAATAATCTACTTTCAAACTATGTTCAGAGGAAAAAATTAGAGTGATAAAGTGTGACCTCAGAGCAAAAGGCAGGAGTCAGAACAAATATTAAGAAAAGATGTAAATCTGTTAAACTTGTGGAACAGTTGTGACGAGGAATTCAGCAATCAGAGGAATTGAGGCTGTCTAGTTCACTGTATAAATTCAAAAAAAATTTAAAACTCAAGCGGTAAACCAAACTGAGGTCTATTTATTTAATATTTATTTAATTCTTAATTTATTATTTTCTCTGGTCTTTGTTTTGGAGAGGTGTAGTTATAAATATGTTGGGAAAGGGGTAGGTGTAAAGTTTCAGCCTACACCTTTTTGCTCAATAACTGAAATTATTTCCATTGAATTCACTTCTTTGTTGTCTATTGATTATTATTATTTGCTGAAAAAAAAAACTGGTGTTTTTTTTTTTTTTTTAAATGCCATCAAAGCTGATGGCGGCATTCTCAAGTTCAATATGAACATGTGTTGTGATCTACCAGACAGATTAGAACCTGGAGCCTGCCTTCTATTACTGCCTAATGCCCTGAAAGTCGTTGAGCCAAACACACTCAGACTGCTGATGTTCCCTGTAACACTCGGGGCTTTTAGGACGAATACTGAAAATGCAGCAGCATTGTCTAACTTTAGAACACTTCCTCTATTCCTGTGTAGGCAGGACTCTGCAGACCATTTCAGGCTGATGGAAAACACCCCTCAGCCCTTCTGCCATATTTTCCACCAGGCATGCATATCAAAATAAAATCCCTGGAGGAAAAGGGTGGCTGCCGTGGTTAATAATAATAAAGGGAAACAAGCAAAGACAATTGACTGTTTGCTGAGGTGCATCCTCTGAGTTACTGTTGCTATGCCCGAGCCTTTATAGCCATTATAGTGGCACTGATAATGGTGGCAGACTTACAGATTTACAGCTTCAAAAGTAACTTCTGTAAACAGTTATCTGCATCTGTATATGTACAATCTGTAGGAAAGAGACAAGAGCTTGGTACTACAGTATAAGCTTTCTGGATTCCATTTGTTGACTGAGTAGCATTGAACAATAATGTTTGAACAGGCTTTGGCTGCAGGCAGGTAAACAGTGGAAAACAGGAATGTGATGGATAAAATGCAATCTTGAAATCTTTAGCTATGATCTGATGACACTTCAGGTTTTTTTTTAGAATTTATCTGCATTCACAATCAGATTGCAAGAAAGAGTGGCACGTAGAACAGGAAGTCTGGATCTTGGCCTTTTATATTAGCTGGTTACTGTGACCCTCAAAATATTAGCTGTTACCCTCAGAAGTTATGCTTGTTATGCATTTGTTAAGTCAGCATGAAGTGCGCTTGGAGGGCTTCGTGCAGCTGGTACGCCAACATCTGCACGAAGCCCGCACTCATGGTCTGAAGTTGAAATTTATATCATCAGAACCCAAGCAAACTCACGGCCATGGAAACAAAAGCACACCTCAACACACCATCCTTAAGTCTGAACACTGATATTACTGTTTATTTGATCTGTTGCTCATGTTTAATATGAGCATCCACAGTATATACAAAATATGGCAGAAAATGAGGAAAAGCAGAATATTTCCCCTTTAAGATTAAGCAATGTCTGCTTGTGTCCTCTTAGTTGAACCAATGAATGACTCGCTCATGATGGGGGAGGTAGTATGAAGTATTCATAAGTACTTCACTGAAAAAGGGTAAATTAGATTTAAGAAATCAACATAATTTAGAGTAACAGAAACACTTCCTTTAATCCTTCAATCCCTAAATCATCTTCATTTTGGACTGTTCAAATCAAAAATTGGTAAATGAAAGGCATATAAATAGTCCTACAGTCGCACCAGAGAAAACAGTGGTTGCAGACTGCAGTATGAAATGGTTGCTTTGAAGACGGGGACAAAGTCCGCAGCCGCTCACAGTCAGTTGCTATCATTTAGCCACTGAATGGGGTCAAGTTGGCAATTATGTGCAATCTGACTGCAATAATATGGCGATTATCTGTGATAAATGAGCAAAAAAATTGCAAATCTTTTGCTGTCTACTTACACAGAAATCCACATTAACTACTTATGTTCGGAGTCCAGCCAGAGGTCCAGCCTCATAGATTTGAAACAGAAATTCAGAAACTCCTCTGCAAATACTGGCAAACAGTTCAAGTTGAGTCCCACATTGCAAAGGGACACCTGGTTGACAAGTTGCGCTCATTAACCAAGATTGATTGCAGACTCATATTAAATGCATGTTGGTAATCTGTCTGTATTCATAAATTTGACAGAAGTTATCTGCAAGCCTTTGGCAATCTCTCTGAGAGCAACTGCAGTCAGTCTGAATTGGGCTACGATTTTTTTGGAGATCGATTAGCTCCCACCTGCACATTCACCTTGCAATCGAAATTGGTTGCCCATACGTTGGGGGTGTTGAATGCTCAGCCTCTGGTTGACAAGGTGGTCACTGCAACTACTTGTAATCAGTGGCAAAGAGCTAAAAAAAAAAAAAAAAAATCCAATGCAGTCACAGAGCTACCACCAATTTTTCCTAGACACAAGACGGTTACCGTCCTATTTAGACTGAACCATAGAATAGAACTGCGACTGATGTAAATTGAGTTTTGCATCCTTAAATGTATTACTCCGATAGTGGCAAACTTACACTGGCTTGATTTAAATTCTGTATGAAATTTTAAATTAAAACAATAACTAGCCTATCTAAAGTACATCAAAGACTCATTAACCCCCTTGTGTGACTGGACATTCTTATACTGGTGAATGGAGCTCTGCTGGTGTCATAGCGTGCAGTGTGACAAGCAGAGATGGACCCAATAGCAAGACTCCATGGACAGACGTAACTTGTTGGAGCCATTTGTGAGTTATCTTTACTTTTTGTATTAAAACGTTGAGTTTATTTTTTGCTAATAAGTTTATAGTTTATTTTTCTTTTGGTAAATTTGAGTTCACTTTTTTGGGTTTATGGCTGAGCAACTTTGCACTTAATCTACATAAGTAGGTCAAGTGGGAGGGGCCAGCAGGCACCTGGTCATATGGTTTTTTTTACCAGGTGACAAGGCTGCAGACTAAAGGTCTATGTCTGTAAGTTTGCTGCACTGTGGAAAATAAACCAACCCAAACGCACTTTTAGTATGGACTTTGTGTTATTTTTGAGATTTTTAACCTGCGTAAGATCCAGTCCTGAGGTGCCTCAGTGGCCATTTGATTTGTTGGTTTTTGGTGAGGACAAATAGCCACTACATAACTTAAAAAGTATTTATTGAGTCACAAAACAAAACATAAAAAAATCCTCTTGGGAGTCAGGCAAAGATCATTACCCAAAACAAGATGAGGCAAGACAGGAACATATGAGCACTCCACCATGAGAACATCAACGACGCAACAACAAGCAGAGGAAACACAGGACTTAAATACAGGAGGGTTGATGAGGGAAGAGGAAACAGCTGGGCACACAGGTGAACCAAATAACCAAACCAAATGAGTGAGGGGAAGAAAAACAGAACCTAACACACAAGGACCAGAAGACTATCACAATAAAACAGAAAAAGAAACCCAGACAAAAATGCAGACTTGACATAAGAATCCAAGACACAGCCTAAACACTAGGCAACACTGGGAAACCAGAAATTAAAACAACCATGAACAGAAAGAAAAGAAACTCAAAGGAAAACGTGATTCAAAAAAACAAATCATAAACCAAAATGCTGCGTCAAAGGACCCAGGACCATGACAGCTGGTTATTTTGAGGTCTCAGAACTTTGACATTAGACCTTTCAAACTGTGAAACAGTCTGCCCACTTATTTATTGCCTTTTAAATCTCTACATAAAAGGCTCTGAATGTTTGATATATGGTCGTGTTTTTCTGTCTCATTTCTGAAAATATCTGATTTCTTTGTTCTTTTTAAAACAGTTTTTACTTTTTTTTTGGGATGTATGTAATATATTTCAGCACTTTGAAACATTGTTAAAAAGGTTCTATATAAAAAAAAAAGTTAATTATAATGTTAATTATGATTAAGCTTTTAATCTATTTTTAATCTATTCAAGCTCGACTGCCCGGCCTGGTGGTGGTAACATCATTTTCTAAGGCTGCTGCCAGTGGAAATAGACAAAGTGGATGGAATAATGAAGGAGGAACTACCTCCAAAATCTTCAACTTCACCTCAAGTCAACAGCAACGGGTCATACTTGGACACTATTAAGTGTTCCAACAGGACAATGATCCCAAACACACACCAAAACTGGTTCTGGAATGGATAAAGAAGGCTACCATTAAGCTGCTGTAATGGCCTTCCCAAAGCCCTGAGTTCAACCCTGCTGAAAATATATGGACTACACTTAAAAGTCAGGTCTGTGCCAGGAAACCAACCAATTTAAATGAACTCTACCAATTCAGCCAGGAAGAGTGGTCAAATTATGGCAGACACTTATTGATGGGTACCAAAAGTGTCTGGTCAAGATACAACTTGCTAAGTGACATTTAACCTAATATTATTGGAGGTGTATATATATACAGGGGTTAAGGTTAGGGTTAGGGTTTGACCCTGTGTGAATCAGAGAAAATCCAAAAGTAATTCAAACATGTGCACTTTGTTTTCATTTTTTAAGTCATTAAAGATGTATGCTGTACGAAAAAGAGCCAGTTCAAAGAAATAATTAAAAGCCCTAAATTTCCATGATATCCGTGCCCATGATTAGCATGCAATCTTCTGACCACAACTGTAACTACTGAGCAATATCACACGGGGTCCTGACACAAATTTGACAAACTCTGATGTACATATTTGAAATAAGTTTCCTAACATGTCAATGCACTGCTTCCTGTTGAGTCCACCTGAGGAAGCAGAGGTGTTTCCTGTACCCAGATTTAGCCTTCTCATAAAATTTAAGGCTGATCTATCATCATCATCAGTGAAGCAGCTTATTTTACATGCTATTATCAATTTAGCAGACTTAAACTTAAATAAGGGGCTAAAATTACTCACCTCACCAAGTCAGTCATACAGGAGCCAACCACCACGACATCAAAAGACTTTTCAGTCATGATCTGATGACACACAAACACACACACTTGTTATTACAATGGGAAAAATTCTCCTTTCTTCATCTAAATTAATTGTTCATTGAATTTCACAAAATTCTAAAAAGCCCTTTTTTCAGAAAGGACTTTAGGTACAGCACGGCGGGGGCATTTCAGGCAAAATATGTAAAATAGTTTCTCAACAGCCTCCAAACAAAAATCACTTGATTTTATTTATCT
Source organism: Archocentrus centrarchus (assembly GCF_007364275.1). Classification (NCBI taxonomy): domain Eukaryota; kingdom Metazoa; phylum Chordata; class Actinopteri; order Cichliformes; family Cichlidae; genus Archocentrus; species Archocentrus centrarchus. The sequence continues at coordinate 23,121,307 of NC_044367.1, read as the reverse complement.
CCTACATTAGCATGAGCTTGAGTGAAACAAGGAAGAAGGTAAAAATAGAGCATTCATGGCTGGCTGAGTTGGAGAAATTCCAATCTTACTGGGGGTGGGGTGGCAACGGTTTCAATACTACACCACGTGAATGCACTGCAACCCAGCAAAGTCTTTAATTAATTCAATCCTCTGCTTGTATCAGAGCTAATGCTAGTGTGTTAATCTCTTCAAATCTCTTCCTAGGCAGTGGAAGACTTGGAAAGCTTGGCCGCTGGCTGTAGGATGGCTCAATTCTCTCTCCCACATCTTGCAGAATATTGTCTTCCCTCTGTAGGCATGAAAAGCTCCTCTGCAGGAGAATGCTGTGAGAACTGCATTGTCTGACCACTTGAAGTTACAGGGAACCCCCTCAAAATTCTCGCTCGCTAGTTAAACTTGAGCTGAGCTACGATGCAACCACTGACCAAAGTGCTGAATGTGGGAACAAAAACACACCAGAACAATAAATAAAAATAAATAAAAATAAAATCACAACACAAAAGAAAAGCATCAATAAAATACAAGACAATTGAGTGAAACAATATAATAATAAAAAAATAATAAGAATAAAAATGGCCAAAGAAGAGGCCTGTTTAATGTTTAATGGCAACAAATTCCAAAATTTGGGAGCCGCCACAGCAAAAGCCCCGTCCCCCCCCGAGCCTCCGCTGTGTCCCCGGCACATCCAGGAGCAGTTGGTCAGCTGATCTAAGTGATCTGTGTACAAGTGTAGCAGCTCAGAGAGGTAGGGTGGAGCAAGGCCATTTAAGGACTTAAAAACAAATAAAATAATTTTTAAAAATGAACTCTAAAATGGACATGCACCCAGTGTAGTGAGGATAAAACAGGAGTAATGTGCTCTCTCCTACATGTTCCAGTTTAAAGCTGTGCGGCAGCATTTTGTACCAGCTGAAGACAAGACAGGGAGGATTGGCTAACACCAACATACAAAGAACTACAGTAATCCAGCTGAGTTGTGATAAAGGCATGGATCACTCCTTTGAAGTTATCTTTCAACAGAATGTTTTTTTTTTTTTATCTTCGCCAACTGTCTCAGCTGAGAGAAGCTAGATTTCACCACTGCACTGATCTGAGCATCCAACTTAAAAAGCCCAGGTTTGTGACAGTAGGCTTTACATAGAGTGCTAATGGGCCCATGTCCACAGGAGGAGACCCACCAGTGATGCCAGGACCAAAAACAATCACCTCTGTCTTCTTTTCATTGAATTCAGGAAGTTTAGTGCCATTCAAGCTTTTAGTTCCTCAAGACACTTGTATGGAGTAGGCTTCGTTCCATTTTCGGGCGACATAAACCTGAGTATCATCAGCATAATAATGGAAAGCAATTTTATGCTTTCTAAGAATGGATCCGAGGGGCAGCAGATACAGAGAAAATAGCAGAGGTCCAAGTCTCAAGTCCTGTGGCACCCCACACGACAATGGAGCAGTGGAAGATCGAAAATCATTTAGGCTAACACAAAAAGTTCTCTGAGCCAAGGATGATCTAAACCACTCCAGAGCAGTGCCACGAATACCTACACAATGCTTTAAATGAGATATCAAAATATTATGATCCACTGTTTCGAAGGCGGCTGTTAAATCTAAGAGAACTAGAATCACATAAGTCTCCTGAATCTGTAGCCAGAAGGATGTCATTAAAAACCCTCAGCAGCGTAGATTTTGTGATATGAAGAGGCTTGAAACCAGATTGAAAAACCTCAAAAACATAATTTTTTTTTTATCTAGAATGACTTTCAATTGGCTGTAAAAAATTTTCTCCAACATATTTGAAAGAAAGGGGAGCTTCTGTGTTGGCTTCAGTTTTCAGCCATGGAGGATGATGCTTTGTGTTTTGCTGGTAATTTTCCATTTTTGTGGTAGTTTATATTTAAAAAAAAATTAATCTTCCTAAAGTTGTAATCTAGATGATTAAAGGTAAGGTATTGCACTCTTGTCAGTGTGTTGGGCTGCATAAGTCTGCACTTTGAGATCTCTGTTTTTAGATCAAGCTGCAAACAAAACCCCCAAAGAAAATCCTTCTGGACCCATTTCAATATCTCTTGTGAGACTACATTTTTGCCAATATCTGGCTTAACTGGAAAATAATTGTTATTACAATCATATGACCATTTATGCATAACAAATCCTCAGATAAGTTCAGATAATGCCCATTATCTCCAACCCTACCCCCACACAAGCACTAACAGTGTTTATTTTATTTTAATTCCCAGTGTCATAAGCTCTAAAGTAAAACCAACTTCCAGCTGACAGTTGAACTAGAAATGAATTTCACCAGAATACATTAACGCAACATATTTTACTTTGGCTGTTTTTCCTGGATGCTTTCAGACTGACTGTGAATCACTCCCAAGAAGGTGGAAATTCCCAGCAGTGAATCAGCCAAACTGCCCTCATACGGTCTCTCTCAGTGCACTGATATAATTTCTATGCCTTTGTGCTCACCTTGTATTTTTATTTTGCAAGCTCGGGCTGTTCTGTTTGCACAAGAAAGGACACATTTTAGGTCTTTCACATGTTCACCCCATGCTAAATACATTCTCAGAAACAAAAGTCTTTTATTGCGCCTTTAGTGTTGCAATGGCTTGTCGCTAAAGATAAAATAAAGGGCAGTACCCTTGACGAGAGGTACTTATTTGTACCTTTGTGGTTTGTACCTTACAGACTTCAGTCTTGAACCTCAGTAGTAAAATTTCTAGGATTTTTTTGTGAGGCTTCTCTAAAATATAATGATTAATGACTCTGAATCCTGCTCATTTCTGTTTTATTTAGCTAGCAGTAGTATCAGCTTGGTCTTAAAGTGGCTGTTGGAGCTTGGTGACATATTTAAAAGTCATGCATGGATCAGCACACATTTGGAATAGGACCAGGATGATGCCCCATGTCATCTCTACTGTCACAGGAGTGCACAGTGAAAATTTATTACTTATTTTATTGCTGTTTACACAACATGCAACATTAATGATTTCTTTGAAATGTTCTTTTTCCAGGGTAGAATGATTGTACAGCATACATCTTTAACCCTTTATGACCTGTAATAGAAAAAGTCCGCCAGACCATATCTTTACATTTATACATGCTGTAGTACATCTTGTGGAATATTTCAACTCACTATACATCAGTAGAATCTTCAGAACCCTAATTATAATAATATGTATGAAGGAAATCCATAGTAACTACAGAAAGTAGCTAAAAAGTGCACTAACTCACAAAGAAATTGAAAACCGTTTTTTGTTATCTACATACTAGGCTAGATACAGAAATGCCATAGCTGTACATGCTAATGAACACGGTAAAGCATATGGAGTACGTTTTTTTGTTAGTGCTTTTTACGCGATTTCTGCGAACCATTAGAGGAAGGATACAGCACTCTGGGACACAATGAATGGATGACATATAAGTGTAAATCATCTGGTTTTATATGCAAAAAGAATGATTGCACTATTGTATGTGGTTGCAATTCTACCGGCATTTAAAAGCAGTTACACAACTGGGAGCCCAAGCACTCCGTTCGGTCTTTAAAACAAACAATTGGGTGCACAAAATTTCATTTATTCTGGATTTTCTCTCATCCACACAGGGTCAAAAGTATAGATACTTATATACATTCATGAAGTCTTTTAATAAGTGTTGCTGAAGTTTCTACGATGTCTTTTAACTTCACAAGGCCAAGGCCTATTAACTTCTTCTTAGTGATCATAATTGATAACAACTATATATAAATATATATATTCCCACTAATATTTGGTTAAATGTCCCTTAGCAAGTTGCCCCTTGACCATATGGTAGCCATCTACAAACTTCTGGCATAATTCTGGCTGGATATTTGACCACTCCTCTTGGGAGAATTGGTAGAGTTTATTTAAAGTGGCTGGTTTCCTGCCATTGGCCCGGCCTTTAAGCGTACTCCACAGATTTTCAACAGGGTTGAGGTCAGGGCTTTGGGAAGCCATTCCAGAAGCTTAATGTTGGCCTGCTTTTTCCATTCCAAAACCAGTTTTGATGTATGTTTAGGATCTTTGTCCTGTTGGAACACTTAATAGTGTCCAAGTATGACCCGTTGCTGTTGACTTGAGGTGAAGTTGAAGACTTTGGAGGTAGTCCTCCTCCTTCATTATTCCATCCACTTGTGCAATGTTCCAGTACCACTGGCAGCAAACCAGCCCCAGATCATGATGCTACTACCACCATGCTTGACAGCTGGTACAAGTTTGAAAGCCTCAATTTTTGTCTCATCTGACCATCAAACCTTTCTCCAGAAAACATTTGGCTCATCCATGTGGGCAGCTGCAAATTTCAATTGAGCTTGAATTTGTTCATTTTGGAGCAGGGGCTTCTTTCTCGATCAGCACCCTCTAAGGCAATGTAAAACTTACATCACTGTAGACCAGGGGTGTCAAACTCAATCATAGGACGGGCCAAAATTGAAGACACAGTCTGAGCCGTGGGCCGAACAGGATTAAAAATAATAATTTTAATCAGCAATATGAATTTGAATGGCCAGAATACAGCAACATTTTCCTAAACACATTAAATAAAATATAAAATTATATTTTTCTTCAAAAATAACATCAGGGAAAAATGAAAATATTTCAAGCTGATGAAAATTTGCTAATTTTTCAGGTAAAAACTGCGATGTGAATTTTTGTGAATTTCACAGTCGGGAAAACGCTGCATAAACTGCGCAGTGTGTCCAGCTTATCAGCAAAAAGCAAAGCCGCAAATACAGCGGTGGAGACCTGGTCGGATTTTTTTTGGGGGGGACAATCACACGTGTGATTGTGATTGACATGCGGTCCTGTCCCGGAAGCTGCAGGGACGCATTAAGATGCTTCATTATGTCGCAGATAAAGGCCGACTCACACAGCCACCTTTCATTCTGGAGCCCTGCTGAGTCTTCTTTTCTTTTCATGAATTTGACAGATTTTTTGTCTTTGTCAAGCAAAAAGACACATAGAACCTTCAGCAGCACTTATTAAAAGATATAAATGAGTGTATGTACATATTTGAGCCTGTATGTATGTATACTTTTGACCCAGTGTGGGTTTGAGAAAATCCAAAATAAAATCAAGCTTGCGCACCCAGCACTTGTTTTTTAAAGTCATTAAAAATGTATGCTGTATAATCATTCCACTCTGGAAAAAGAACAGTTCAAAGAAATCATTAAAAGCCCCAAATTGCCATGATATTCATGCCCATGATGAGTATAAATTCTGACCACAACTATATATGAAGATAATTCACAGAGATATCAGTAGTCTGATATTATTATCCAATATTAGCCTTTCACAGATATAGCAGTATTGCAGTGGACGTTGTCTGATATGTAACAAAATAAAAAATTTTCTTTAAAAAGCATAATTCAGAGTAGGTTTGCTGGTTTGTCCAGCAGACCAACTCTGAATCACAGTCTGCAATACATTCAGCAGTATTCTGCAGCACACGTAGAAGAGCATCAGCACAATGGTGTTTCTAGTTGGTGAAACACAGTGCTGGAAAGTTCTTAAATGGCACAACTGTTTTTCATATTCAACATAACTCTAAAGCTCCCCCCAGCAGGATAATATGCCTGACTGTACTTAGTACTGATCCAATATTTGGATCACATATCAGTGACAATAAGCTGGTCTATGGCTGATCCATTTAATTCAGTTTTATGTTGTTCTGTGCTTAATTCACCATATGACAGCAGCAGTGCACTGGTAGCTGGCGGGAAAGCTCACATAGCATGGAAAAAGCTGACAACAAAGCCCCAGCAGCTTGGAAGCATTTCACTATAGCTACACCAGCCCCTTTTATTTGCATCTTTGCAAAAGCTTTTAGTTTAACCATACACTGTAGTCAAGACAGTAGAAATAACTGGAAGGTTTTTGTGCTGGTGTAATTTATTATACTTTGATGTATTTAGTTCTTCCATTTTATATTATAAAGTCAGGAAATCAGTGTTTACTTACATGAAAAAGAATGACTCCCAGCATCAGTCACAGTTAGGATTATTCAGTGGTTTCACCCCCTAGTACATCTCTGACTTGCACAGGGTCTATAACCCGATTAGACCTCTCGGGTCATCAGATGCAGATCTTTTCACTGTTCCCGGAATCAGATCTAAGTGTGCTGAGGGTGCTTTGTGGCCTGTTGTTTGGAACAAGCTGCCTGCTGAATTAAAGTCAATTACAACTGTGTCTACATTCAAAAACAAACTTAAAACCTGTATATTCTCACAGGCTTAAGGTACTAAATAACTGTGTGTGTGTGTGTGTGTGTGTATATACACACACGTGTTAATTTGTATTTTATTTCATTGTAAAGTTTTGTTTTGTTTTTATTGCCTTAAGAAATCGCAGACCTACATAATTTTTATGTTTTCATCTTTTACAATAAGCACGTTGAGTTTATGTGTAAAGAAATGTGCTATATAAATAAAACTGACATTGACACTAACGATATTAATTTGACACTGGTATCGGTACCTTAGGCCAAGGTATCTGTATCAAACTGGAACTCAGAAAACCTGGATCCATGCATCCCTAACAACACTCCAAAACCTGCTCAGGAACTGCTGGAGGAACACAAAAAATAACTCAACAGCTTGACAAGATCTGTGGCCCATGATCCTGAGTGGATCAGGCATCCATGGAGCCCCCAGCATGAAACCCTTATGATCCATTCCCAACTGTCAGTCCCAAAAACTGTTTGACACCTCCACTGGTCCCTTATTCAGGCCTTGGTGATGATGGTGGTGGTGGTGATGGGATAGGAGGACATAGTGGCCTTAATGTTGTGACTGATGAGTGTACATCACAAATATTGGCTGAAAACTAGTATCAGCTTCAAGGATCCTGTATCGTTCAAGCTCAGGAAAATACTTAGAAAAGCCATGACAGTCCTGAAGTCAACTTTTATCTTTTTTAAAGCTTAATAACAGAAAATTACAGCTTCAAACATTTATTTTATACTAGTTTACTCACGTATTATAAATAAACGTATTTTTTTTACTTGTTAAATGTACTTCGTAGTCTTATAATTTAGCATACTGTAACGTCGTGTACAAGCCCATACGATGCACCTTGTTGGCCAACTGTAAACTATTACTGTATATGTCACTACATGTGAAGCCAAATACTCTGACCCTCAAGTACTTAGGAATGAAACGGTCAATAAACTAAAAGGCAATATGACCCAGATTAATTAGACCATCTCCAAAGTTAAAGTGTGTTAAATTACCTTGAATTCAAATATCTTCCTGCGGACTGTGCAACTCAACACCCACTACTTCAAATGCACGGTCAAAGTGCACGGTGACAACTGCCTGGCGCTATCACTATTGCCACATCGGCCATTGTCATTTTATCAAAGTATAAACCTTTATGTTTGCTCGAAAGTGCTTAAGTATAATAATGGCAAACAATAACACGTCATGAGTAATGTACCACGAAGAAATGCGACTCCTGCAAAGGAAAAAAGTCAATTTACCAACAGGCATTATCAAGGGGCACCTAACCGTGGGGCTATGACAAGGACCCAAACAACATGTACTGGGGAAGTTAATGATAGTTTGAAGTAAACATTGGACTTTACGCTGAAATTTTCAAACTTCCAGCTCTCTCAGGTACTCACACACCTGCCGCAGGTTGTATTGCAATGCGCAGAAATAGGCAGGGTGATTTTTGAGAACATTAAACATTTGAATCATGTTAATTTGACCCATCAATATGAGCTAAGCTAACAGTGGCTAACGATGCCAAGCCTACTAGCACCTGAACACTGAAGCTGCAATCTGTGGCATAAACACAAATTTATCTGTAAATCATTTATTGTATCTCTAAATTAGAATATTAAGTTGCCACAACATTATATGTTATAGGTGCGTGTTTTGTATGTGTGTTTATAGTGAGGCAGAAAGGTAGCAGTGCCGCACTTAAATCTGCTTCCTCCCTATTTTTTTTTTTTTATCTTAACTCTAAACTTATAAGAAACTCTGAGGCGAATACTTTGTTATTGTGCTTTATTCTTCTCATCCAATCATATTTTTTCAAAATCATGTGGGCAGAAAGTTAAACATTTTAAAACAGAAAAGGGACAAATATTTCCACAACACCAGGAAGTGACAACTGAAAGTGAAGCCCGAGCGATGCTGTATTTTTGGAAGGGTATAGGGAGTGAAAAAAAATCACGGTATGGCAATATTATTGATATACGCATTTAATAATGTAGAATATATTTAAACGGGGAAATTATGCGTTTTTTAAAATTTAGTTGTTAGGAAAATGCATTTTCTTTTGCTTATGCACCTTTACCTAATCATAATTAAAGGTTTGATTTCACAACCGTAGGTAAGACACTGTGTTTATAATGGTTGCCTATAAGCGTTGCTTTTATTTTACAGTTCTGGTTTCCATTAGGTACACATTAGGTCCCAGATAAATTAGAGCTTGTTTGCTTAACCAAAAGCAGCCTGTTGCCACTTTAACTGCAGTCCTGCAGTGTTTTTCACAATTTAGTTCCCATGAAGATAATGAGAGTGAGGAGGATAAATGTAGGACATTTAGGGAATCAGGATATGCAGAGGATTAGTACGGGGGAAGTGAATCCAACTATGAAGAGGATGAAGAGTAGACAGACTTTTGGTCCAGATGACATACCTGTGGCGGTATGGAGATGTTTAGGGGAGAAGGAATAATCTGGAATGTTTGACCAGGTTATTTAACACAATTTTGGACAGTGAGATGATTCCTGAGGAATGGAGAAGTGCACTCCTACAGATTTTCAAGTACAAGGGTAATGTGCAGAGCTGATGAGCCTTACTATCAAGCTATGGGAAAGAGTTGGTGCAGCTAGCTTAAGAGAGGTGATGATCTGTGAGCAGCAGGATGGCTTCAGGCTGAGAAAGAGAACTATAGATAAGATGTTTGCTTTGAGAGTGTTGATGGAGAAGTATAGAGAAGGCCACTGTGTCTTTGTGGATCTAGTATATGATAGGGTGCCAAGAGAGGAATTGGTGCTGCATGAGGAAGTCAGGAGTGGCAGAAAAGTATGGACATATATGAGGACAGCAAGACAGTGGTGAGGTGTGCAGTAGAAGTGACAGATGGGGTGGGATTACATCAGGGATCCACTCTGAGCCCCTTCTTGTTTGCAATGGAGATGGACAGGCTGACAGATGAGGTCAGGCAGGAGTCACCATGTGCTATGATGTATGCAGATGACATCTGTGGTGAGAGTAGGGAGTGGGTGGAGATGAGTGTCAGGTAACAGAGGGATGGCAGCAAGAGTGAAAAGGAAGGTTTACAAAATGTTGACAAAGCCTGCTATGATTTATGGTTTGGAGATGGTGGTACTGACAAAAAGACAGGATGTGGCAGAGTTGAAGATATTTAGAATTTTTCTGGGAGTGACCTGAAAGGACAGGATTAGGAAAGAGTATATCAAAAGAAGACCTCAGGTTGAGCAGTCTGGAGAGAAGCAAGGCTGAGATGATTTAGACATGTGCAGAGAAAGGATATTATATATGGAGATGCCAGGCAGGAGGAAAACAGGAAGACCACAGAGAAGGTTAATGGATGTAGTAAATGAGGACATGTAGAGAGTTGGTATGACACAAGCGGGTGCTTAGGATAGGGTGAGATGGAGGCAGGTGGTCTGCTTTAACAAAAGGAGCAGCCAGAAGAAGAAGACAAATTTCCCATGGAGAGACTACTTGACAAAGCACAGTCGTCTACTTAGCAGTGATGCTACTAGTGTTGAGATTACATAGTTAAGTCAGAGCAGAGGGGAGTTCAGTGAAGCACAGAATAACATAGCCAGGCTTTCTTTGTGTTAGCTGGCTTAACAACACCTAAAACCCCCGGCAGAGATAATGGGAATCAAAAGGTGGTTACGAGTTTTCCTTATTAACTCAGGCTTACTGCTTCAGACCCTGATCAAAGTGAAAATGGTGATAAATATCTGGCAAATTGATGGAAAAAAATTCTAATCTGTGTTGTGTTAGCTACAGTTCTAGCAGTATAAAAAATAAATCGGCAGTAGGTTGAGACCATAGATAGAAAACATTTATTTTCTGCATCATCAACTGAATCCTTGAGCATCCAGCACATTTTGTATTGCTTTAACTTTACTACATGGCTTGTTTTTGGTGTTAATAAGATACAGCACAACAGGTATAAATGTATTCCTTCAGAAGCATGTGATCAGGAAAAGAATCAGTGAAAATGTTGCACTTCCAGCTAATTTTAAATTGAAGCTCTGAACATAACCTGCTCCATATTGGGTTATGTTTTCAACATAAATTACCATGGTGATCTAGCCAGGTTAAAGGAGAGCCACCTCTGTAACAGTGAAAACTTTGACATTTAGCTTGAGAATCTATTATGTTTTGTAAACTAAAAAACAAACAAAAAAATAAAATTCATTCCACACAAAATCCATACTGCTACTAATAGGCAGATATTATTCTGTGAACTGTCATCATGTCTCTACAGACTCCTAACAGTGGGTAAAATGAACAACATGTCCCCTGAAGTTGCGCTGCACCGGATCTCACCTGAGCTGCGTCCCCTGCTGTGCAGTGTGGTGAGGAACGGCCGCGTGGGGCTCGACTCCACAAACTGCCTCCGTGTCACAGACCTCAAAACTGGGTGAGGACTCATTAGAAGCACATGTGAAACAAATGATCCCTTTAAGCACAAAGTTAACTGGCACTAACTGAGAAATATTGTTACATGTACGGTACTGTGCAAAAGTGTTGAGCCACCCCTCATTTCTTTGTATTTTGCTGGGAAAATGGGACACGTGCAGTGATTTATTGAAATGTACATATATACATTCAAATACAGTATATAAGGCAAAAAAAAAAAACAGAGTTTGTACAATGCTAACAAGCTTGAAAATCAATATTTTTCATAATTTTCAAAACAGCCTGAAATCTCTTATAATTTCTTTAAGTAGTCTTCAGAAATAATTCTCCAGGGTTCTTGAAGGATATTGAAAGCTCTTCTTCAGATGTTGGCTGCCCTTTTTTCTTTCTGTTCTGTCAAGATGATCCCACACTGCTTCAATAATGTTGAGGTCAGGGCTCTGGGGAAGCCATCTCACTCATAGTGTTCCATTGTGTGTTTTTCTATCCAGGTATGTTTTACGGCATTGGCAGTGTGTTTGAGATTATTGTGATACTAAATATGAAGCTGCTGCCAATCAGATCCTTTCCAGATGGTATTGCATGGTGGATCAAAATCTGACTGTACTCTTCTGCTGAAATGCAGCCTAAAACCATGACAGAGCCTCCATCGTGTTTTACCAATGGCTGTAGACCAGGGGTGTCAAACGCAAACACAGAACGGGACAAAATTGCAAACACAGTCTAAGTGGTCTTTATTGAACAGTCTCTAAAACTGAAAATATTTTAATCAGCAATATGAATTTGAATTGCTATAATACAGCACCTTTTTCTTCAACACATTAAATGAAATATATTTTTCTTTAAAAATAACATCAGGGAAAATGAGAACATTTCAAGCTGATGAAAATTTGCAAATTTCTTTTTTGATGTGATATCAGAAAAAAAAAGTCCAGAAACAAGAAACAAGCTATTTAGTTTCTCTCGTTTTCCATTTTTTTCTTACTTTCCATGAGCTGACAAATTTCCTCGGGCAGCTCATCGCACATGTGTGACAAGGCACGCCACCAAATTCAGAAGCCGTTTCCTCCAGAAAAGTCCGAAGCTGCCCGTGATTTAAACCTTTGCCTCTTACAAAGTAAACTCTGTGTTACGTGCTTATGACGCGTTCTGTCTTCAGGACAGCGTTTCCTGGTGTATGATGCAGTGATGCACTGTTACCTCACCTGTGCAGGTCTCCCTCTGCATTTTCTCCCACATCCCTCCCACCGTCCACTCTTTTTTTTTTTTAAGGATACACTGCACACTATGCTAGTTTTTGGCATCAAATTGTTGGTGCAAAAATACAGTTTAATCCCTGTGAATCTGTGTTATCTTTGGCATTTTTCATAGATTCATCTAAAGAAATTGGAACAAATTATGTGTTTTCTGCAACAGACTGCAAGTAGTTAATTTTTTGAATAAAAATATTAATTTTTTTAACTAATAAATCACTGCAGCCCTAACTTGACTGTCTGTGTTTTCATCCACCCTCATGTTCAGATGTACATCTCTGACGCCTGGTCCCTGTTGTGATCGCTTCAAACTTCACATCCCTTATGCTGGAGAAACCCTTAAATGTAAGTAGATGAGTCACAGTGGAATTTGGCATGTTCAGATGAGTACTAGAGTTCAGTTTTTGTAGATAAAGAGCTTCTGACACTGAGCTGATTGTTCGTGTTGTTTTGATAAATTAACTTTAGGAAAGCAAATAGTGCTTTGCCTTTTTAAGTCATAAAGCAATAGCTGTAAGATAAGGAACTTGGAATCAGCTGAGGCTCTTCAAAAGCTTAAATTCCAGCTTGATCTTTGGCTTGTATGTAACAGATGAACTAACAGTAAACATTAATTACTGTTTGCTACACATTTTTGTATGATGTCTTTGTATGATGTCAGTTATAGTCTTAACATGCATTCCTTTTCACAAAGCTGCCGTAATGTCAGTCTTGCTTTTTTAGATTTTATGTTATATTATTATTTAGATTTTAGAAGGGACACAGTTTTACTTTCATCCAATAATCTGAGCACAATGACGACAAAGCATTAGTGTTTACGTGCGAAGTTATTATAGTCAACTAAATTAAAATGAACTTTAAATGATTGTGATCATAAAGGGATGACATGGTCATCAACAATAAGCTGTGGAGTTGAAATGATGCTCATTTGGTGCTAAGGGGCCCAAAGCGTCCCAAGAGTACCCCCACACCATTACAGCATCACCACCAGCCCGAATATTGATACATGGCAGGATGGATTCATGTTTTCATGTTTTACACCAAATTCTGACCCTACTATCTGAATGTTGCAGCTGAAATTGAGACTTATCAAACCAGTCAATATTTTTCCAATCTTAGTGAGTCTGTGCGAATTCTGGCCTCAGTTTCCTGTTCTTAGCTAACAGGAGTGGCGCCCAGTGTGGTCCTCTGCTGTTGACCATCTGATTCAAGACTCGAGGTGTTGTACATTCAGTGATGCTCTTCGGCATACCTTGGTTGCAAGGCATTGTTATTTGGGTTACTGCAGCAACAATCATGCCATGCGTTCAGTTGCTGCCATGCGTTCAGTTGCTGCCATGCGACTGGCTGATGAGAAATTTATATTAATGAACAGGTGTACCTAACAAAGTGGCCGGTGAGTGTGTTTAACTTTAGTCTTTGATCATCAGACTTGAGGAGGCATCGGCACGGGTGTTTGAGACCAGGATTTATGAGTCAGCTGCTTTCACAAATGGATGTTTTTACTGTGGTTAAACAATAGGGAGAAAAAATTAAACCAAGAAAAAGAAAAAGTAAAGGCTGTGGTTTGGAGTTCAGGTTGCCGATATCGCAGATGTTCCAGTAATCATCACAATCCTCTCTGCTGAAGTTGCTCACCACAGTAGTGCTCTGTTTCATCAGTAATTAGCATGCAGAGTTTCCCTATTACACTAAACTGTTCAAATAATGTCACTTTGTTGCAGTGACATACAGCTAAGGCTATGGCTAGCTGGCTTGCAATTGAGCTATCCAGAGTGGTAGTAATGTCTAAAGTGAGACTAACAGACCAAATAATAGCCTGCTGTAACTGACAGATAAGCAGAGACTGCCATTCCTATATATAAATCGAGAAGAAGAAACCCAAACTATCGGCATGAGGGAAAAAAAAACATTGGAGTTGCTAAGCTGATGCTAATGGCAAAAGGGCAAGGATATACAAGGAGCTTAGTTAGCAAGAAGCATCGGTTTACCTGAAAAGTCACTGGAAAACCGTCACAGCTGAAACTTTTAAGATGGGGTTTTTTTTTGTGGGCCATCAAAGTGTTAGAACAGTGACTGATTAAGAAACAAAGAAGATCAGTAGATGTAAACTAACAGTTCTGTCTCTCAGTAAACGTAGGAGGGCCTTGAGATGCTCTGATGCTGTCACTTTAATTGCTGCTATTTGTTGATTTTAATTAAGGGCCAGAGCACCTTATTTGATATGCACACAAGTGACAGATTTAGCATCTGTGGATAATGGCTTTAAAAAAAAAACACATTAAAAGCACATAAGCATTGAAAATTAGTTGAATAACATAACAATGTGGTTTGTAAAAACATAAGAATACATTCAAGGACAAATAATAATAATAATCCAGATTATGACAGCATGTACACACTTAGATATGTAAATCATTAGGAATGGAGCAGGATTGGAATGACAGCAAGATTTTTTTTTTTAACTGAAGATAAAAATCTAAATATCTGTCTCCTTGATTACTTAAAGCAAGGAGACACTTAAAAAAAGCTATAGTCATCAATCTCTAGACAAGACATCTGTCTTACATTATGAGATTTGTATCGAGAGATTCAGCCACAGTAGACCTGTACTTTAAAAAGTAATACTCAAAGCCATTACAACAGTGAACTCAGCAGAAAAACAAATTAACAAAGTAGAGCTATTTTGGCCATTTACAAAACTAATCAAGTCACTGAATCCTACATACACCAGTCATTTAGACTTTTAGCACTGTGCAGACTGTATAATTACTACCAGGAAAAAAACATTTCATCAGTCGAGTGGTTGCAGGAGAGGCTATCATTTGGGGACTAATTATAATTATCAGGTCTGTTCCTTGCAATCAAAGTTAAAAACAAAAGAAAAAAATTAAAAAGTGAACACATGAGAGTTCTTTTGTGTACTAAATGGAGTTAGAATTAATAACTGGGTGTGAAATGGGTTGGAAGTTGCATTCATAATGTCTTAAATTCAACAGATTAAAGTCTAATCTTGTTGACTGCACAATTTAGTCCATTTTGACTTGATTTCTTAAACCATTTAAATGTTCTTTATACTCTAAAGCGTTGACATGATTTCAGTTTGTGGGCTACCATCTGTGTTCAGGTTAATAGATTCAGTATCTAGAGTAATTGGCCTGCACTTTGGAAAGATAACATCTTCACTGGAACAGATTTATTAAAAAAAATAATAATAACATGTTTTAATTCAACCATGTTAAGGCCACATCACTGAAAGTGTGAAATTATATCAATATTGTATTCAAAAAATATATTCAGTTTTTCAAAGTAACCAGATCTATGCACAGAGGTTAAATGAAAACTCAGTTTGGATTAAGAGACAGACACCATCTGAACTTTTAACATCAGGCTCCAAACTTTCCCTTTTGATGACGCTTATATTTAGGGATGGATCAGGTGACCCCAAACTATCCCTTAGATCAGGGGTGGGTGAACTTTTTGGCTCTGGAGCCACATTGACTTTTTGAAATTTGACAGACGGGCCGGGCCAGCACCAGATGCATACATATCAAACATAAACATAAAAAAAGGCATTACAGTGTTAATACTTACATTTACTTTTAGTGGGAACAGTGTTGTTTTTGCCAGGGCATCAGAGTCTGGTGATTTGGTCTGGTGATTTGGGCAATTCTGTGCCAATCTTCGGCGGGCTGGATTAAAAAGACCAATGGGGCAGGTGTGGCCGTAGTTTGCCCACCCCTGCCTTAAATAAACTGGCATGGGCTCAGGCTGCTGGGAAACTTCCCATGATTCACTGAGCATTTTTTAACATGGTCTGTACTGCAAATCTCAAAAAGCCCAGAATATCTCTTCCTTATCTGGATTCATTTACCCTAAGATCAGCAATCAGGCTAACCAGTCACACAAAGGTGGTTATCACCTTGATAAGCCAACCGAGGGTTTCGCAGTGTAGCTATGAGTTACGAGCAATGTTTGCATGAAACAGGCCGTGTATGACCAATCAAGACATGGATAAATCTTTTGGCAGCAGAGCAGCAAGTTTGACAAAGGAAGCGAGACGCAGCAAATTTTACAAAAGAAAAAAATGTTTAAAAAAAATCTGGTGAGGTTAACACATAACATCAGCTATTCAGTCAAAGCAGCAGTTTGAGAGGCTGTACAATTTATAAACTATATCCTGATATTAAAAAATGCTGTAGGAATGTGTGTGCAGTTTAAATACTAAAGTACTAGACACAGTAAGATCTGACTATAATTACAATTGTTTACATTAAGAGTTGTGTAATTAATGTAATGTATAATGTTTAATTACATTAAATTAATGAATTCCTTAGATGGTTACAGTGTGGAAGATGGTTTCAGCTGCAACCCTTGCAGAGTACCTTTGTCTTACAAAATAAAACCCCTTTTAGATGACTGTTGTGGTGAAATGGTTATATGTGAGTGAGGCTTATACTAGCAAAATTATTCCTAAGGATCTACATTTACCGGCTATTTTAGGTACACCTTGTTAGTATTGAGTTGGGCCCCCTTTATTCCTCAAGGCACTAGACACATTCCTTGACGTTGACATTGGCTGGCCATCCATGGTATGAATCTCGTGTTCCACCACATCCAAAAGCTGCACTTACTGGATTGAGATCTGGTGACTGTGGAGGCCATTTGAATGCAGTGAACTCTCTGCCATGTTCAATAAACCAGTTTGAAATTATTTCAGTTTTATGACATGGTGCTGGAAACAGCCATCAGAATATGGGTATGCTGTGGTTATAAAGGGGTGGACATGGTCAATACTCAAGTAGGCTGTGGAGTTTAAACAATGCTCAGTTGGTACTAAAGGGTCCAAACTTTCCCTTTTGACGATATCCCCCAAACCATTACACCACCAGCAGCAGCCTGAACTGTTGATACAAGGATCCATGCTTTCATGTTGTTTACACAAAATATTTGGACCCTATTATCCAAATGTTGCAACAGAAATCGAGACTCATCAGACCAGGCAACGTTTTTCTGATCTTCTATTCTCCAATTTTGGTGAGTCCGTTTGAAATGTAGGCTCGGTTTCCTGTTCTTAGCTGACAGGACTGTGGTCGTCTGTTGCTGTAGCCCATCTGATTCAAGGTTCGATGAATTGTGCATTGAGAGATGCTCTTCTACATACCTTGGTTGTAATGAGTGGTTATTTGAGTTACTGCTGCCTTCCTATCAGCTCGAAGCATTCTCCTCTGAATTCTGGCATCAACAATGTAGTTTTGCATAGAGAACTGCTGCTCACTGGATATTTTCTCTGAATGAGATATTCAGACCAGCCTGCCTAGCACCACAACCATACTACCTTCAAAGTCACTTAAATCATCTGTCTTCTTTATGCTGATGCTTGTTTTGAACTTCAGCGGGTAATCTTGATCATTACTATGTCTGTTGCACTGAGTTGCTACCATGTGATTGGCTTTCAGATATTTATGTTAACCAGCAATTGAACAGGTGTACAAAATGAACATGTAGTGCATATTTCTTATTGGTGTTTCTAAAATGATTTTTTTTTTTAATTAAAAGAAGAACAGATTTTTCAGTAGCTGGTGGTTTTGTATGTGTTGGTCTTTATCTTGAACATAACCAGCCCCGCAGCAGGATAGGTCTGCAGCATAAGTTGTCATGACAGCGTACCCCAGTAAGAAGTGAATCACCTTCATAATCCAGAAAACCTAGAGTTACATCTAAAGTTACCTTGCTAAATCCCAAATTCTGCCCATACTCATTAGTTTTTCTTTTCTCTCCAATAGTTTGCTGTTCACTGGTTGAAGTGGATTGCTGCTCCACCCTTTTCCTCCCCACTATCAAGTCATTCGGGTTCTCTCTTTTTGTGATACGAAGTCCTTGTTGTTGTCAACCACCATTATATAAAACAGAAAATCAAATTGAAATTAAAATGTTGTGGCAAGAACTTCAGTCAGATTGGTTTGGCTTGCCAGTAAACGTACCTCATAAACATTGTGTGTCACTTTAATACACGGTGCCATAGGAAGGTTTTGTAATTGCAGCTACTGAGCAGGCAGTAAGACCAAAAGCAACCACAGGAATTCCTTAACTACAAAAACAAGATGGCAATTTTTCTCATGATGGTAATGAAATAACACCAATAAAACATGCTGCTGTTTGTGCCACTGAGCTTTTACTGGAAAGGCCGCTCACTTCTCAATCAAATTACCACATCAGAAGTTTTCTCTCCAGAGCCCGAGGGATAAAATCACTCAGTGCAATAGTAATG
Organism: Archocentrus centrarchus; assembly: GCF_007364275.1. Taxonomy (NCBI): domain Eukaryota; kingdom Metazoa; phylum Chordata; class Actinopteri; order Cichliformes; family Cichlidae; genus Archocentrus; species Archocentrus centrarchus. The sequence goes on along the minus strand of NC_044367.1, from coordinate 23,103,111 downwards.
GTAAATTCAAAACTTATTGGTGCTTGTTGGCACTGACTGCAACTGAAGGCTGCAAAGCTTTAAGGAAGCCTTACAAATTAAAGGTGTTGAACTTTTTCAACTGGTAACAAATCTTGTAAAAACACAGTTATCAGGGTAACTTGAATATTTTATGCATTCACATTCATCTAAATCTCTCAACATGGTTTGCAGCTGATATTCTCACCCACTTCAAAGATAGAGCACACAACACAAGCCAGATATGTCAGTTAGATTGGTGAAGCTGTGGCTGATGGTTTATCGACATTTTCTTTGAACAGATGCCTACACATTTTAGAGCTGTTTCCAAAGGAAGGCAGTATCTCCTTATTGTGCAAGTCCTAATAATAAAAAAAGTGATCCACATTTGTGGAAGGAGTTATGCAGTATTTATCAATTTGTCAAGATTTAATGTGCAAAAAGTCCCGTAGTATGCATCTTTAGTTTGGCCATATTTTTTTTTCCCTCTGCCATGGCCACATTTGCTCCAGATAGAGGAAGTAGGTTTTGCTTATTTTGCGTAATCTGCAAGAAAAAAAAATCTGTTCGGGCAGAAATGGTTGTGAGCTATATCAGGATATTGTGACTAGACTCAAGGAATGTGTGGTTGTAACTTATATTTTAGTGACGTTAAATGACTGTCTCTAGATAAACAGAAGTTACAAAAAACAAAAAACATGACGTGTTCAGCCCCCATCCTCTTCAAGCCAGCAATAAGGGCACATAAAGGTGCGAGATATAGACTTCTTCAAAGCCTAACAAAATCATCGGAGGATCCTTGAACTTGAATCCTTTGGTATGCCCATGTTTTCTGCGTTAATTGGTTATAAAATGTGATTGGAAGTATATACAAAAACGATGCACATCAGCTAGAAACACACCCAGAGTTATGTGTTTGTGTTTTTATTGAACACACCCTTTAACCCTCAAGTGAATAAGATACTTTATCAACTGAAATAACTTGGGGTCATTTTCATTTTGTACAGGAATTTTAATGCCTCTGTGTTTTTTATACCTAGAATGTTTTTTTTGTTAATGTCTGATACTCTGAAATGCTCAAATGTCATTAATAGTGGTTTTCAATCATTTTTATGCAAAAAGGTCAGGGTTAGCCCTGAGGCTTCTACCAGCAATAAATCTTGCTATTCTAGCTCTGTTAACAGCAGTTCACTGCAAAACATGTAGTAACTAGAATCACATAATGTTAAAAGAAATGCCATTATTTTCCTTATTTTCCTCTGGTATTTATTATGTTCCAGTTTTGGCTGCTCAAATGTCCAAGGTTAGAGATAATGAGGTCAATGTACAGTGCCATAAAAAAGTATTTGGCCCTTCTCTGATTTCTTAGTTTTTTGCATATTTGTCACACTTAAACCTCCCCGACCCTATGTGGAAAAAGTAATTGCCCCCTAAACCTAATAACTGGTTGTGCCACCCTTGGTAGCAAGAACTACAATCACGTGTTTGTGATAGCTGGCAATGACTCTTTCACACCACTGTGGAGGAATTTTGGCCCACTCGTCTTTGCAGAATGGTTTAAATTGTGCCACACTGGAGGGCTTTCAAGCCAACCGGATTTAAGTGCAGACTTTGAATAGGCCACTCCAAAACCTTCATTTTGGGTTTTGTGAGCCATTCAGAGGTGGACTTTCTGGTATGTTTTGGATCTTTGTCTGCTGCATAACTGGAATGTACTTGAGCTTCAGGGCATGAACCAATGGCAGGATATCTTTCTTTAGGATTTTCTAGTAGAGAACAGATGGATGGTTCCATCAATTACGGCAAGTTGTCCAGGTTCTGAAGCAGCAAAGCAACCCCAGACAATCATACAGTACCAACAGTCAAACACCAACATGTTTGACTGTTGGTATGATATTTTTAAGAAATGTTGTGCTAGTTTTACACCAGCTGTTACAGGACTAAAACCTATTTTCCCAAAAGTCTGGGGGATAATCAAGATGATTTCTCGATTCAGCAAACCTGGCGATAATCAGGTCTGGGTGTGGCTGGTGAACTGTGGAGCTGGTAATGAGCAGAAGAGGTCCCGTAATGATATCTGGAGTAAATGTCGGATATCTTGATAAACTTGGAAATTAATTTTCTAGTTGATGGTGAGGAGTTATTGAGACCCACGTTCATGTTAATATCCCCTTGTAAACACTTCCATAGACTAACAATAAATTAATAGAAGTAACCCTCTGGTAGTTATGTACATCATGTTAAAGGAATTAAAGATTTTATCCCAAACTTTTTTTTCCTGAACCTTCCCAAGCAGTGTGTAAAAATGAAACATAACAGTGGCTCAGAGTGAAAATAAAATATGAGGGAAAACATGCCTGTTACATTCTTCTGAGGGGACAACAAGGCATTCACAAGTCAGCTGAGAGACATTATATCACCAGTGTGTCCTTGGTCTGCCCCAGAGTCTCCCCTGATATGGAAATAGCCTACACACCTCACCTAGGAGGCATCCAGGAGGATGCCATGACCACCCCAACTGACTCCTTTGAATATGGAGGTGCTGTGGCTCCATATTCTTCCTGGATGATTGAACTCTTCTGCTGAGACACCCTTTAGAGAAAGCTCATTTCTGTAGCTTATTCTTTTTGTCACTATCCACAGTCGATGGCCATAGGTGGTGGCAGGAATGTAGATTGGCCAGTAATTGATATAATTCAACAGACAAGTACTGCAGACACTGCACAAATCCAGTCTCCTGCTCCACTCTCCTCCTCCACTCATGAACAAGATCCAGAGATCCTGAAACTCCTCCACCTGGGGCAGCAACATGTCCCACCCTCCACCCTTTTCTGACTGAGAACCATGGCCTCAGACTTGGAGGTGCTACTTTTCATCCCACTGCTCCATACTCAGCTGCATACAGTACCTCTCCACCTTTTTCTTTTCTTTCTTTTTTTTTAAAAATACAACCTGACTCCCTAATGGATGATCCTTTTCCCCCCACCACCTTCGCCTCTTTGTTAATTTATATTTTGTTTTCATTTGAATTGTATTTAATGTTCAAAAAATTGATTAATTAATGGGAACAGAAAGCAGCAACCTGAACAAAGAAAAAGAAAACTGGCACAGGCATTCTGGCCTGGCACGCGGCATCTATGCAGCTGTTGTATTTTGCTGTGCTTTGGCCTGAGGAAGGAGGTTTGTCTAATCAAGAATTCAGAGCTGCAGATCGGTCTGTGCCAGTTTATAGATCTGCTTTGCATGGCACATTCTGTACACAGCTAATCACTATCAATATAAACCCAGCCACATGACCACCCTGGCTGGTACTGCTTTGTTGTACACATTATGCCCTTCTGACTTCAATAATATGTCTGTCTGAAATAGGATTTGGAGAAGGCACATTATGCAGTCACTTTTGAGTGAAGCCTCTTCTTACTGTCTGAAGATGTATGAAGAAAACAGCACACAAAAGCCTTTATAACCTGTGAAGTTTGCTCTTGCAAGACCTCCATTTCCCTCTGGAACCACGCCAGCAGTTTTCTGACAAGCTTCCAGTGGTTTGGAGCCGGTTTACAACACAACCTCTCGTTTCCTCGTTTGACTCTTCTCCACTGGAAAAATACTTCCACATGTGTTCTTCTTGCTGTTGCTGAATGGAAAAAAGGAAAAAAAAAAAAGCAGAACAGGACGTCTTGTAGCTCACAAATAGAGTTGTGTAACGTAATTTAAGAACATTGTGAACCATACCGAGCTTTGTTATGTGAGCTTACCCATGCCTCTTTGAATGTCTTGTGAGCTTTTATTTTATTTTTATTTCATCTGAATGCATAGGTAATTATTTTTGATTATGGTATTTTAACACTTGTTTCAATCTATTTAGATTTTAATAAATTTAAAAAATGTCGACTTCAGCGTTACTTTTTGTGCACTATATTGGCCTAGTATTTTAAAAAAAAAAAATGAGTGAGCATGTATATAATAGACTTAATGAGCACAAAGAGTTTTAAATATGGTGGATGAGTTTAAACACCTCAGGCCAACCATCCAAAGCAGCAGTCACCTTTCCACAAGAAAGGTGAAGAAGAGTGCAGGCAAGGTGGAGTGGGTGGAGATGAGTGTCAGATGTAACAGAAGGATAGCAGCAAGAGTGAAAGGGAAGGTTTACAAGATGGTGACAAGATCTGCTGTGATGTATGGTTTGGAGATGGTGGTGCTGACAAAAAGACAGGAGGCTGAGCTGGAGGTGGAGGTGGCAGAGTTGAAGATGCTAAAAATTTTACTGGGAGTGACCAGAAAGGACAGGATTAGAAATGAGAATATCAAAGGGACAGCTCAGGTTGAGTGCTTCAGAGACAAAGTTAGAGAGGCAAGACTGAGATGGTTTGGACATGTGCAGAGGAGGGATAGCAAATTTATTGGACAAAGGATGTTCAAGATGCCAGACAGGAGGAAAAGAGGAAGACCAGAGAGGAGCTTTATGGATGTAGCAATCGAGTATATGAAGAGGGTTGGTGGGACAGAGGGGGCTGGTAGAGAGAGGGTGAGATGGAAGCAAAAGATCCATTGTGGGGACCCTAAAGGAAGCAGCCGAAAGAAGAATGTAACCCTAAATGTTAATTAAATAGATTAAATAGTGTGAACATTTTCTCCTGAAATATTTTGCTTTTGTGACATTTTCTCCATTTTTCTTTTTTTTTTTTTTTTTACTAATAAAACAGCTTATTTTTGATTAACTTAGTATTAATCTCTCTTGTATTCATTTGCTTTGATACTGTAGCATCCAGAGTGGATGTGTCAGAAGTTCCTGGTTTGGAGGAGCAAAATTTGGACATCAGCTAAATAATATCTATGCTTAATCACCTGTGTTTAGAGTTTAGTTGCCCAGGTTGTGTTTTTTGCACCCTCATGTTAGAATAGCAATGCTGTGACACCATGAGTGCAGTGGGTATCTGGGCTAATGACTGTCAATGGGAGGGCACAGTGCTCGTTATGCCTTACTTTTATTCAATAAGAGTAGGTAATCAAGAAAGAGCGAGTGTGTGTGTGTGTGTGTGTGTGTGTGTGTGTGTGTGTGTGTGTGTGTGTGTGTGTGTGTGTGTGTGTGTGTGTGTGTGTGTGTGTATAAATAAAAAAAGGATCTCAATCTGATGATCTGTTACTGCAATTTAACTGAAGAACAAGCTGTATTTCTTCTCAGATAATTGTATAAACACGGTCCTACAGGCTTAAACACAAATTAGAAGTGAAGCCTAACAGAAAGCTACTGGCTACGGCTGCCTGTGCCCGCACACTTGTTAATCAAAGATACCATGCCCAAATTTAAGCCTTAGCAAAATCCATCTGGTTGATTTATTTAAAGAAAATAATCACCTCAGTACAGATGCTATAAATAGGGAAACTAACCATAAAGACCAAAACTGTTTTTTTTTTGTAAGTTTTAGTATGTAATCAAAATTGATGGAAATGTATATGCAGTTAAAGTGCAAAATCTCAAATATTACTTATTTGAGATTACTTATTTAAGGTACTTAGGAGACACTAGAGCTTAAATGCACATTATGGGCTTAATGCAACTGGAAAAACCACACACAACCACCACAGTTTCCTTGTTTCAGCAATGGTTAAAAAACTGTCATTTCATAATACCAAACAGAATAAGGAAGGTTGCTACATTTTGATTATATTTTGATTAAAACTTGGTAAATTGCGGTTGTTTACAACATTTACTGTAATACAAGCAAACATATGAGATTTGTGTTTTAGTGAATCAAGCAATAAAATGTTCTTCTCTTTTCTCCCAGGGGATATCATATTCAATGCACGCTATCCAGAATTGCCCCCAGATTTTATTTTTGGAGAAGATGCAGAGTTTCTCCCTGAACCCTCTGAGCTACCAGTGAGTATTCTGGAAGAATGTCAAATGCTTAATTAATGGAGATTAAATTTTATTTAATTTTGCAATAAACACAGTCTTTATCGTGTACAATATGCATTTGCTCAACCAAGCTCTTCTCATTAATTTTCATTAATTGTGTGTTTCTGAAATATGACAGTTACTTCAAACTGCTGGTCACAACCTCGCTGATCCCAGTTTTATAAATGCAAATTAACAACTATGTATTTGCTGTGGGTGTTGAGCGTTAGCTGGAAATGTCACACTCTTTATGGTGGAGCAAGCTCCAATTGTTTTGACTTGCTGTTTATCTTTAAATCTGATCATCTCTGTGAACCCGTGATTCACCGGAAAACTAGTCTAAACAGACAGAAATGTGCTGTCCATGTTTGTAATCTATTTTCATAAAGCGAGTAGCTCTTTTTAAATGGACAAAATTTACGTTAACATTTTAAAAGGTTCATGCGAATGCTTGTATTCCAGGAAATTTACCTGGACGTTCCTGTTGTATGTTTGGTCATGTTTTGTTGAATTTTCATTATTTTTGCATCTTCCAAGAAGCCATTTTTTTTTTTAAGCCAGAAAATGTCAGCACAGAAGTATGTGGACAGCTGCAAACGGTTTTGAGCCTAGCAGGAGAACTGCATATTAATAAAAGCTGTTGCACCTCAAAAAGTAGTTACAACATCATCATAAGTTCCAGTTAATCTGAATGGATGATGACATATAAAAAGGAATACTTGGTAAAAAATTATTGTTATTGAGTAACTTTATAGAAAGAGTGCTTTACAGATGTATTCTAAAAGCTTTCATAATTTAACCCAAAAATCTCCCACACATGAAAAGCTTTCTCCGAAACGAAAATGCCAGCGATTAAAGCCGCTTGTATGTCTTCTCCAAAGATTGCTTGCTTGGAGCAAAGAACAGGTAATGGTGGTCAAGAATGACTGTACTACTGTAATATGCAAAACTCCAGATAATGTTCATAAATGTTCCATTTTCTTATTCATGGTACATGGCAGCTACAGTGTTTAAAGTTGTCCTGTTATGCTCCTTTTCAGCATCATGTTTTTAATATTGGACCCTACTGGAGGAGCTTTGTATGCTTCACAGTTCACAATAATAATCCTGAACTGGTGCAGCCTCTCACTTCATGCTCTGTCTGAAACAATCACTTTATCTCCTCAACTTTTTAACACCAACTACCTATAAGCAAATGAGAATGTATTTTAAACCTGGCAACACAGTTAAGATGAAGAGTTATTTACATCCAATTTCAGATGCTTTGGTCACTGTCAGGCACATCGTTACTGCGTTGCCTTATGGGATATTTATGCTGATGTTTGCATAGTCTAATATTTTTCAGGAAATAACATGTTATTTCATAAAATCTATCTAATTAAATCACAAAAAAGTCTTATGCACATTTTAGCATGCTGTATCATGTATTGCTGTGATGTGGGGCGCAACCAAGGTTTGAACAGCAGCTCTGCTCCCTTTAAGCCACATTTACTCTGATTAGCTGTCCTCCACAAATAGAACGTTTAAACATCAGGTGGGTGGGACTTTTGCCTCATAACCAGAGCTGTGTGCCTGACATTACCATAAACGTTGTACAGATCCAAAATTGAGAAAAAAATGCCTTAAACTCAATGTTAGCAGTGGAATATGGGTTTTTGGCTTACGGTAATTACTTGTACATACCGTGACTTTATTCTTTCATATTCTGGCAACATTTAATATGAATATTCTAAACTGGAACAGTGTGTACATATATTATAGAAAATAAGGAAAGAACAATAAGTTTCCTTTAATGTACACACGTAGTGGTTAGGGTTAGTTTCTGGTTTAGAGCCTGAAATGTCCACTAGCATCCAGCTGTAAGTTTCAAAGTGACTCGAAACAATCAGATGCTCTGATATGTGGGCTGAGCTTCACAGGTGCCAGGCCATGCTGTGAATTATCACGGTCAGCTGAGGTGTACTGATTTTCCACTGTGCCACTGTTGCCAGAGCCTGCAGTCTCAGAGCATGAAGGGGGCTTATTGAGTCAGGAGCGCAGTCAGGGGCATGCTCCTTGTTTACGGGGTTGTGCATTTCATCCCCCCACAGTCAAACTATTGAAACCTAGTTTTACTGTTACTTCCTGAGGCAACTGAAGGAAAACACTGGGCCAAATGACTCGCACTGTGGCAAGATCGCAAAAGGGTGCCTCACTGTGACAATGTGCCTGAGCGGCCATAGTAAATTTGACGGCACGCTCATATTTGTGCAGCTTCAAATACACCCTCTGCCTCAAATACACCCTCTGATGATTAGATTTACATCATTCTGACTCTAGGGTCCCCGGACTGTAAATCATTTTGTGTAGTGCATGACATCACATTTTTGCATGGCTAAAGCAAAACAGCTACTGTGGGCTAATAGAAACTTTTTATCATTAAACTTTCTACTGTTAGCGTAGCGTGGTTCTTTTTGGGGCATTTAAGATCTAATTCACACTTGACAGCAGATGTCACCATCCCAGTTTATGTATGTGACATCTGAAACACATTTTCTATTAAAAAATCTGAGTATTTAGAGTGTCAATCTAAAGGCACCTGTTTTCCTCATTATTATTATTTTTTTTAAATCTCACACATTGCTACAAGATCACTGAGGTCTGCAAGGCAGATGATCCTCACAACACTAGATTTTTTAAAACCTGTTTGAAAATGCATTTTGATGATTGTTTTTTATTTGTGTTGCTCTATTGTTTTTAAATGAAAAATCAGTACAGAACACAGCAACAATTTTTGATTCTTGCTCAGAACATTAGGCCAAACAGAGCTGATGAATTTGTTATAACCTCAAAAGTATGTCTGGCTCAAACATAGGATGCAATCAACACAGACTAAAAATACTGAAACCAAACAGTGAACTAGTATTAATATAATGCCAGAGTACTCAGCAGCTGTGCAGCAACCATTGTTTTTAACTGTGCTTTGGAGTAAATGAACAAGACTATAATTCTGTCATCTCCACAGGATTTGGTAATTTGCTACTAAACAAACCATTAGCCTTGTACAATAATGCCCGTAAAAGTAAAGTCTATTGGCTTGTCTGTGTTGGGTTATTAGGGCTGATTGGAAATGTGCACATTTTAAGTACTTTGCAGCTGTAGCTACGTAGCTACTTTTGAGTAGTTATCCACTGCTATTTTTGAAGCAGACTAGCATGGAGCTGCTAAATTCCCCTGCTTGTGTCAGAGTCTGGGAGAAGTGAGGGGAGTATTGCTCACCGTCTCATAAATCCAGCTGTGCACATAAGGGGAAGTACCTCTGCTGAGCCAGTGCTTGGCAGCCCACTGCTTGTTTATTTTCTCACTTATAGTCTTGCTGTGTTTTGCACTTCATGCTTTCATAATCCTTCTTCGTCTGACTCTCTGCCTGAGATTCTCCTCTCCCACTGCCTCCTTTTTCCTCTGTGTTTTCAGTAAGTACATCCCCCTCTCACTGTTAAAAACTCTGGATTCCAATAAGTTCCTTAATTTCCCCCTCATATCTCATGGGAATATTTACCATCAGCATGAGCTGTGGGAATTTAGACTGTTAAAACACATGGACTAGAGTTATGTGAAAAAAATATTATTTTGATATATAATATCTTAACTTATCATTATAGTAACATGTATTTATTACAATAAATGTGTGTGCTGATAATTACAAGCAAAAACAGTTTTGTGTGGCACTGACTCTTAATGCCTCAGTCCACTAGAAGGAGAACTCACAAGCACTATGTTTCTGGGCATTGTTATCCAGTGGGGGTAAACATTAGGCTAATTTTAGGTACTCTGTCAGTGGATGGTTGAATTCCTGATGTCTCAGCAACACATTGCTCTTGTTTACAGCCAGCCAAGGGTATCATTAGCCTCTCTGTTTAGGCTTGTGTTTTTCCCTGCTGTCACCAGGCCTTGAGTAGGTTTGTTATCCATGTTTCTGTTTAGACAGAGAAATGTATTGTTGTTGCAAAAGAAAAGGCAGGACTAAAACATGATGCATTTGATACACAGTAGTAGTGGTCGCTAAGGTTTGGTACAATACTATATGCATGTTAGAAACTGTATAAAATCTTCTAAAATATTTTGACAATAACATCAGTTTCAAAAGCTGCATGTATAGAGTCACCAATGACTCTACACACATTGTAAATTAATACTAAAGTTAGTCAGACTATGAAGGAACACATAAGGAATGATGTAGTAAACTTAAACATGTTAAACAAACCAAAATATGTTTTAGATTTTAGATTCTTCAAAGTTGGCACCTTTTGCTTTATTTACAGCTTTGCTCACTCTTGGCATTCTCTCAATCATGAGGTAATCACCTGAAATGGTTTTCTAACAGTCTTGAAGGAGTTCCCAGAGGTGCTGAGCACTTGTTGGCTGCTTTGCCTTCATTCTCCATCCAACTCATCCTACACTATTTCAGTTAGGTTTAGATCAGGTGATTGTGGAGGCCCAACCATCTGATGCAATGCTCCATCACCCTCTTTCTTGGTCAAACGGACCTTACATAGCCTGGAGGTGTGTTTGGAGTTATTGTCCTATTGAAAAACAAATGATGGTCCCATTAAGTGCAAGTCAGATGGGATGGCATGTCACTGCAGAATGCTGTGGTAGTCATGCTGATTAAGTGTGCCTTTGATTTTTGAATAAATCGCCAACAGTGTCACCAGCAAAGCACCCCCGTACCATCACACTTCCTCCTCCATACTTCACGGTGGGAACTACGCATGTAGGAACCATCTGCTTGTGTTGTTCTTCCTTAGGAGTGTCTTCTTTGCAGCAATTCAACCATAAAGTCCAGATTCACGCAGTCTTCTCTGAACAGTTCATGTTGAGATGTGTGTGTTACTTTGACCTCTGTGAAGCATTTAGGTGGGCTCTTATCTGGGGTACTGTTAAATTGCAGTTTCTGAGGCTGGTAACTCTGATGAACTTATCCTGTGCAACAGAGATAAGTCTTAGTCTTCCTTTCCTGGGGCAGTCCTGATGAAAGACAGTTTCATCATAAGGTTTGATGGTCTTTGTGTCTGCACTTGAGGAGATTTTCACAGTTCTTGAAATTTTTCAGCTTGACTGACCTTCATTTCTTAAAGTAATGATGGACTATCGCTTTCCTTTACTTAGTTGAGTAGTTCTTGCCATAATATGGATTAGAACATTACTCAAAGAGGGCTATTCACTGTATACCAGCTCTACCTCTTCACAACACAACTGATGGTCTCATACACATTAAGAGGGCAAGAAATTGATCAGGCACATCTGTTAACTGAAAGCCATTCCAGGTGACTTCCTCATAAAGCTGACCGAGAAAATGCCAAGATGATTCTACATGCCATATTTAGAATTAACTGCTTTCCTATTTTCTAACTTTGAATCTATTACTTGAGGAAAAAATATAGTAAATTTAGCACAAAATGAAAGAATTTTGTGTTTGGTAAATTATTTCTTTGCTGTAATAATGCTTCTTGGTACAAAATCTTATACCACTGGAAAACCTGTTTATTTTCCCTTAAATGGTGCCACATTTGTAAGGAAAATGCTAATGCCAAACAGCTTATTCTCCTGCTTGTTTATTGAATAAATGATTGAAGTCTGAAGAAACAAGACTTACTGGCAATTTAACCATATAAAAGATAATAAACAGGCTTTCCAACGGTATAAGATTTGTTACCAAGAAGCATTGTTACAACTAAGAAATAATCAACCAAACACAAAGTTCCGTACTTTTTGTGTTAATTTTAGTTGTTTGTATTTTAGTAATGCGGTTATTATCACAAAATGGAAACAGTCTTGTTCATAATGGCCTCTCAAAAGTCCTGGCTCAAACTCTGCCTAGCTATCTGTTTTTACTCTCCTTTTATTTTAATTCAGATGTATTTCTGTAACTCCAATTCACGACAGTATTCACCTCAAGGTGCTTTTATATAGTAAGGTAGAACCCTTGAATGTTAAACTCCCCAACAATTAAACAGTCCCTTATGAGCAGGACCTTGTGAACTCCCTTTTAAAAGGAAGAGACCTCTGGTAGAAGCTGGTGAGTAGTGTACTTTTGGAAACTCTAGGAAACTTGCCACCTTTAGAAGGTGTAGCAACTCAAACATGTACTACAAAGGCAGCAGTAACAAAGTAATCCTCAGACCTCTGCAACTGTTAAGAAAAACCCTTTCAACAGTTGAACCACAATGGGTGACTAATGAAAGAGACTTTAAATATCCCTGCTGGATGATGAGAGGCCACATGTCCCACAAATAAACCATTTATAGCTGAACAGTTCCATGAGCCATAGAATATGAGCAAAGTCTGTCACAAATTTATTGAGGTTCACTGTTATATTGTTGCTAGGTGCAAGGGTTGACTGGAAAGTACAGATGTAGGCTAAATGGCATCCAGACCATGGCTAATTGGCCACCAGGGCTGCTCCCTGCCTCAGAGTGCTTTGAAATTCTTAGTGGGTTGTTTTTAACTGGTCACTCATGTTAGCCCTCATACTAAGTTCATGACTCTAATTACTGTATGTCAGAGCGATGGAAAGTCATCTGCCAGTCTAATGGGTTTATTTTGGGCTCAGAAGGAGCCATTGTTCCTTTCAACTCTGAGATAAATCTTAAGTCGGCCTATGATTGCCACCACAATGCTTAACCACACTGACACATTCATGACTGTTTAACCTAAAGATTTAATTGGAAAGGAAGCTTATCAGAAATTACTGAAACTATGGAGAACATATTGAGACTGTATAGCATACTGCATTGACTTTACTATGGGAACTGTAGATGACTAAAAAAACCTAAAATAGTCTTGATTGAAGTGGCTTGTTTGGCTGGCCTCAATACACTGTAGTATGGATGCAACTGAAAGTAATACACTCAAATACAACTGACCTTTAGTGCAGCCTGCAGTATGCCTAGAATGAAGTGTTGTCTGACCTCCATCAAGAGGTGAAGGTTTTCTTTTACTGGAAGTATGTGCAGTATTTGATACTATATTTACATATTTTGTACTTTGTATGTTTATGTATTTTGAAGTACAGAGTGGTGAACTATTGCATTGTTTTTTCCTTGGATTTACTGACAATAGCAAGCACATAAAACAGCAATACCATGTAATGCTTTGTTATCTTTTAAAATGATTGGCCAGTAATCTGCCCTCTGTCAGATGAGTCATGTCTCTATGATGTTTGTTTTGTATCTTTTTCACCCATAATTAAGACTTCTTGGAGAACTTATGGTCTTCTACAATGAGACACTGTTTGTAATTTAGATATAAGGACAACTCCCATAGAAAATGGAGTGTAAAACCAGAGTAAGCTAAAAGGAAATATTTCCAGCTTCACATTATTTTTGTTGTTGTTCCTACAATGACCTCAGTTGGCCTATTAAGCAAGATCAGGTTAATCAGTGCATAATGCAGAATTTTGTTGTCAGTGGGGACATTTGTCCTCAGCGGTATTTCTGATTCTGCAATTGCTTGGCATGCAATTGGTATAAAGTGGACTTAACAGAAAGTTAGGTTGTGAATTTTAAGGTGTGGTCATACTAGCTATCAAAAGGTAAATGTCCCTGTACCAGATGCTAAAATGGTATCACAGATTTGCTCATATTCTGCGCAATCTCAATAGTGTGTGAGACCAGTTCTTCAGTGTGTGACCTGATTTGGTGCTGTATTGAGAATAACACATTCAATTTACTTAACTAAAAAGTCCATCCACAGTCACAGTACTTCAGTGCTTTTGCTGGCCAAAGATGGACAAACTGAACTGCTCAAAGCTGGCAAAAGATTGCACCAAAACAGGAAAGGAATGCTTGATTATTTATACTAAGAAGCTTTTTTTACTGCCTTTCCACCAACGCAGTACAAGTGCCCAATCAATGTTTTTATTTATTTATTCAAATTTTTTTCTTACAAGAAATTCCCACTGTATGTTTTTCATAAGTGAGAACTGGATCTTAGAGCACGTCCACACATTTTACTAGGGACGATCATGAATTATCATGCTGCTGAATAAAGAGAATAAATCTGCAAAACCAAAGAGCTTGCTCAGAGGGGGTTGTTTTGACTGTTGGGTTTTCTCTCTAATATATTGAAGGGTCTTGACCTTATAATATAAAGCTCCTTGAAGCAACTGTTTGTTGTGATTTGGTGCTATATAAATAAAACTGAATTGAAATGAAATGAAATGAAAGACAACTACATCCATCAAAGTCTTATGTGGAATTCCTTCAGAGACTAAACTCTGCCAGGAAAAGCTAGAATGTCACAAGTCTGCCATAACAAGTGTACTGACATGAGAATGGTTTAGTGTTGTGGGCAATCTTCAAAGAATAGTTCCCAGTATTTTTGCTTGAAATGTCCGTCCTTAATTTCTGGGCCCAAAATTACTGTGCCCAGAGTTGGAACCATTAACATCAGCAGCTTTACAAGTGGCTACAGTGGGAAGTTCACCGATGACTGGCAGAAGCAGCCCAAAGATTTTGTCGACCGTGATTTTCTTCCGGCTGAAATTACCCCATCTTCTCTTAGCAACACTACCTAATAATCAGATTAGATTAGATTAGATAAAACTTTATTAATCCCTTTAGGAAGATTCCATCAGGGAAATTAAAGGTCCAGTAGCAGCTTTTACAGGTAACATAGGCACACAAGCACAGCAGAAATCACAATAAGCAAACATATGAATAAATAATAAAACAGACAAGTATTTTTTTATGTTGTGTTTTGGTCAGGCTCAGGCTGCTGCTCCTCCCCTCCCTCTGTCCTCCTGCCATTCCTCCTCTACATTTCCAGCCACTTTTTCTTCAGTTGATTTTTTTTTTCTTTAAATCGAGTAGAAGAGAATGGAGCAACTCAAAGAGAGAAACTCCACTGCCTACTCAGGTTTTGGAGGCAAAATTGCAGCGCAATGGAGGTACACAAAGCAGAGGTATAATTGCTGGCAGCCGCATTGTTCACTTGCATAAGCTACATCGTAGGCTCCACATAGATTCAACACAGAAGTCTAAGTTGCACATTATACTCAACAGCATTTCTAATATGCTGTACACCCCAGTAATGCTTAAAACTGACCGCTGTATTGAGGTTTTGCAGACACATAGCCACTAACCACACAACATTAATGTCTTTGCCATTTTAGACATGACAATCATGATGACAGTGCAGTCTCAAGTGAATAAGGCTGCAGTCACACAGGCTTAGGAAGAGTCTGCTACCATCTGGCAGCCAGTTATGAGTGGCTGCTAGAGGTTGATGGCAGTTGCAGGGAAAGTGATTGGTAAAGTACCACTCACACAGGTGTACAGAACAGTCAGTGACTCCTTGGCAATCACGTGTGCAAAAACCTTCTTATGATTGCTTTGGTTGCTAGCATATTGCTGTGGCTATAGTTTGAATGGAGGTGACATATTTTTCTGCAAACACTGTTGAGCTACTCTCTAAGCTGTAGGGAAACTGTGAACCGTAAAGAACAAACTAGAAATGGAGGTGGTTTGTCTTCAAAGTAAAACTTGGGCCTTTTGAAACATGGTGGGTGAAACACTGAGGCACAGCTTTTACTTTGTAGGCAAACCATCTCCATTTCCACTTTGCATTGCAATTTTTCAAGTTTTACAGCTGCTGGGTTAGTAGATATCAAGTATTTACATACAAACATGAAAAACTACAGGCAATCATAGCAATCTGCTAGCAACCAAAGCAATCACTAAGAGGTTTTTGGTGCAACTTCATCTTCGCAACTAATTTCAACCAGCAAGAGCCAGAAACCTACACAAACCACTGCCAACCAGTTGGGGAATACATGTTTCCTTACCAGCTCTTCAGCAACGTGTGCATGATGTCATGTGAGAAACCTCAGTACAGTGTTATCATGTTTACTTGTTTGAATCTCTGGAGTTTTGGATGGAGCGTGAACATTGTTGATCTGCATAAATCAGAAATTGATCCTATCAGATAATTTTCAGTTATCAGCATTTTTTTTCCTTATGCTTATTATCAATAAGCCCTAGGGGATAAAACAGAAAAATTTCTTTTTTACCAATTTCTAATCAAGATTTCAGTAGAAGATCAATTTTTGGCTTATCAGTGATCCTGCTTGGAGCAGGGCTAGAGAGCTCAGAGAAGAGGAGTTTGAAATGACGTTTTAAGCAAACTTAGTGACAGGAATACAGCAGAACAGGTCTGCCCACGGGTTGCTGGGAAAAATGACCAGAGAGGAGGAAATGACAAAGACAGAGGGCGGAAGGGAGGGAAGGTGGCGAGCAATACTGCTTTAATTCTTTACGTAGATGATGTTGCATCATACATCTTTTCTTCCGTAATTCAGCAAGTGATGGCAACACACTGGACTTCAGTGGTTGTACAAATGTTTGCATGGAATCTCCAACCCCCACCCCCACCCCCAAAAAAGGAAAAGAAAAAAACTTCAACTGAAAATCATGAAAAAGTTCATTGGGTAAGAGTTTGAAGTTGTGTATTCAGTGCACATGCAGCAGCATGTCTGGGTATGATTGTCATGATGGTGCATTTTGCTTGTGGCTGATCTGTGATTGTGGTGCACAGTTCTGTAATCTTGAATTCTCTACCACCCATTCCCTTCACATAATTTGTTGTACATACTCCACATGCACACCCACATCTAGAGTGAGTTATAGGTATTATAATAATAATATTGCAACATGAGAAGCCTTAAAAGGTTTTCTATGTTTTGGCCCAGAAAATATAAATCATGTGCTTCTCAGATGACTGACAGTGATTTAAATAAACAGCACAAAATGTTCCTGTTCACTCATACTGACATCACATGGAGCAAGATAACCCACTGTGGGGCAAAAATGTTTCACCACTGATGGCTGCAGACAACAATGTTCGAATCTGTATCTGTTAACCCTCTCAGCTACAGCTACTCAGTGTATGCAGGAACATAAAAACAAAACTGAAGTTGTAATTGAACTGAATGTAATCGATATATTGACCAATTAAATCACCTTTTATCTTCTTTATCCTACCGTGAGATAAGAGCAAGCTTGTGGCACATAAGAACAGTCATCTCTAATTGTGCCTCTATCTTTTACTCACCAAATACTACCATTTGTCAGCCCCTGTTTCCCCTTTCCTTGTGTGTAATGTATCATTTCTCTGGTCTAGACTTGTCCAGTGATGCGTGCAGGTACTAAACATTTTGGGAGTTCCCCTGCGTTTTGAATCTTTCCCATTCTGCATGTGCCTGAGAGCGTGGGTTAGCCTCGATAGCCTCTCTGCACACAGCTTCAACATGTTTCCACTTAACTGTTCTGCGGTACTCTGCTGTGTGGTTCAAAGATTGAATCTTTCTGGTTACTCTGGAAATTCCACATATTTTGTCTCTCTTGAAGTGTAAGGATCTCTTGTTTGGCTCTTTTTCTCCTAAATGGACTGGACTGTGTCAATTTCAAATGAGAAAAAAGTAGCAAAATTATCTAATAGGTTATTCTGGCCTTATAAAGAAATGAATTGAGCTACTTACTGCATTTATATGTCCCCTTAGCTGCAGTTGTAATGATAGTTTAGCTAATAATAGTGATGATGGCACTCTAGCTGCCTCTCAATTACCCAATTGAGTAAGATATTTAATTTTTGATAAACCTCATCTTGTATTCGTGCAGGGCAAGAAGGACAGACATATTGTCTGACAAACCCATACTTAAACTAATTTCTGTTGGTCTCTTTTGGTAAAACAGGTAACTCACCAGTGTATTGCTGTTGTTTTCCCCCTTTTAATTTAGAGCAGGAGTTTAACTGTTTACAGTGAGGGCATTATACAGATTCAAGGGTAATAGCTGGGTAGAATCCGAGGTTGAAAGGCTATTTTTCTTTTCTTTTTTTTTTCAACAAATATAATGAAAACATCAAAGCGGAGAACTAACTCACCCACAGACTATTAATAGCCATGTCATCTATTGATTTTATTTTTAAAAAAAGATTTTTTTAAATCCCTGTTTTCCCTGTGGGGGTCTTTCAAGCTTTGGTCATCTGTCAGAGGCCTGGGAGCTTGTCCTACGTAGTATCTTAGCTGTTCCCAGGACTGTGATCTTCTCAACATAGATCTTAGGTGTTGTTCCTGGAATCTGCTGGAGCCATTCTCCTGATTTGGGGGTCACTGCCCCGAATGTTTGATTACCACGGGGACCATTGCTATCTTCACCTTCCACATCCTCTCTAGCTCTTCTCTGAGCCCTTGCTGTTTGTCAAGCTTCTCACGTTCCTTCTTCTTGATGGTTGCCATCACTTGGTATTGCAATATCTATCACTACGGCTTTCTTCCTCTGCTTGTCCACCACTACTATGTCCAGTTGGTTAGCCATTACAAGTTTGTCCGTCTGTATCTGGAAGTCTGACAGGATCTTAGCTCGGTCATTCTCAACCACCTGTGGGGGCTCATCCCATTCTGACCTCGGGACTTCCAGGTCATACTCGGCACCTGTGTTCTTATATACTGTGCCAGCCACTTGGTTATGGCATTCTATGTATGCCCTGCCTGCTAGCATCTTGCACCCTGCTGTTATGTGCTGGATTGTCTCTGGGGCATCTCTGCACAGCCTGCACCTGGGGTCTTGCCTTGTGTGGTAGACCCCAGCCTCTATGATCCTGTGCTTAGAGCTTGTCCCTGTGCTGCCATGATTAGTGCCTCTGTGCTGTCTTTCAGCCAAGCTTTGTCCAGCCATTGTTAGCTTATTTTGATATCAGCCACTTCTATCTGGCGGTCGCACGTGCTGTGCAGGGGCCTGTCCTTCCATTATGGTTCCTCTTCTTTCTCCTCTTCTTTCTTTCTGCTGCCTGAGGTACTCACTAAGCACATGATCCTTTGTGGCCATCTTCCTGATGTACTCATGGATCTTTGCTGTTTCTTCTAGGATAGTGGTTCTGACACTCACTAGTCCTCGGCCTCCTTCCTTCCACTTAGTGTACAGTCTCAGGGTGCTGAATTTGGAGTGAAACCCTCCATGCATGGTAAGGAGCTTTTTTGTCTTGATGTCAGTAGCTTCTATCCCCTCCTTTTGGCCAGCTTATTATCCCAACAGGGTATCTGACAACTGGCAGGGTGTAGGTGTTGATTGCCCGGATCTTGTTCTTCCCATTCAGCTGACTCTTTGGGACTTGCCTTACTCTCTGCAGGTACCTGGTGGTTGCAGCTTTCCTAGCGGCCTCTTCATGGTTCCCATTTTCCTGCGGGATTCCAAGATACTTGTAGCTGTCCTCAATGTTTGCAGTGTTTCCTTGCAATCCCCTCAGTTCTGACTACCTTCCCTCTCTTTGTTACTATGCAACTACACTTCTCAAGTCCAAATAACATTTCAATATCATTGCTGTAGATCCTAGTGGTGTGGACCGGTGATTTGATATCTCGTTCACTCCTGGCATTTGATGTCATCCATGTACAGGAGGTGGCTGATGTTTGCTCCATTCCGTAGTCAGTATCTGTAGCCAGTCTTGTTGATGATCTGGCTGAGGGGGGTTTCAGGTCTATGCAGAACAGCAGTAGGGACAGAGCATCTCCTTGGTAAATCCCGCACTTGATGGTAACTTGTGCAATTGGCTTAAAGTTGGCCTCTAGTGTTGTTCTCCACATTCCCATTGAATTCTTGATGAAGGCTCTTAGGTTTCTGTTGATCTTGTACAGTTCAAGGCATTCCAGGATCCATGTGTGCGGTACTGAGTCATAGGCTTTCTTGTACTCAATCCAGGAAGTGCACAGGTTGATCAGTCTGGTTCTCTGCCAGTTCCTTTCTGGGCCCTGCTTATGTATTGAGTCACATGCCTGTTTATCTTAGCAGCTATGATGCTTGACAGGAGTTTCCATGTTGTGTTGATCAGGTTATTGGCTGGTAGTTGGATGGGATCTGTCTCTTCTGGGGATCCTTGGGAATCAAGACTCAGGTATAGTTGGTATACAGTGAATAGCCCTGTTTGAGTAATGTTCTAATCCATATTATGGCAAGAACTACTCAACTGAGTAAAGAAAAGCGACAGTCCATCATTACTTTAAGAAATGAAAGTCAGTCAATCTGAAAAATTTCATGAACTTTGAAAGTAGTCTCAAGTGCAGTCACAAAGACCATCAAACGTTATGATAAAACTGTCTCTCATCAGGACCGCCCCAGGAAAGAAAGGCCAAGAGTTGCCTCTGTTGCACAGGATAAGTTCATCAGTTACCAGCCTCAGAAACTGCAAGTTAACAGCACCCCAAATAATAGCTCACCTAAATGCTTCACAGAGTTCAAGTAACACACATCTCAACATGAACTGTTCAGAGAAGACTGTGTGAATCTGGACTTGATGGTCGAATTGCTGCAAAGAAGACGCTTGTAAGGAAGAACACGAGGAAGAGAATGGCTTGGGCCAAGGAACACAAGTAATGTAAATTAGACCAGTGAAAATCTGTCCTTTGATCTAATGAGTCCAAATTTGAGATTTTTGGTTTCAAACACCATGTCTGTGTAAGACGCAGAAAAGGTGAGTGGATGGTTCCTACATGTGTAGTTCTCACTGTGAAGTGTGGAGGCCTCCACAATCACCTGGATTATTTATAAAAAATATATATATATATATATATATATATATAATATATATATATAATTTTTTTTTTTTTATTTATTTTTTTTTTTTAGTAAGCTGGATTATATATATTATAGTCTCTTCCCAACTGGTGGGATTGGATCAGTACTTGATATCAGCACATACCTGAAAAAGTTGAAAAGGAAATTTTACATATTTTTGATCTGTTTTGAAATATTTACATATTTTTGTAAAGCTTGATGGAAAGCAGCAGAGGATGACATTGTTGGGTTTAGTCTTTTCACATTATTTAATGATAATAAGAAACATATACACAATCATTATCCTGTAATGGTTTGGCTCATTGGTCAGTAGTTTTCCTTGTTTTAGATGAAATATTTTCATAGGTATTCACAGTGATGTTTATTCCCCCCACCTCCCCAACAAATTAAGACTCCTCAGAGAAGTTGTTGATTTACACAATGAGGCATTGTATCAGGACAACACCCACAAAAAATGGAGTGTGAAGCCAGTCTAAGTGTTCTCCCATCTAGGAAACGGAAACATTCCCAGCTTCACGTTACCCTCTGGTTAATACTGCATGCCAAGCATTGATGAGCGCTTCCTATCTGCTGCTCCAACTCGTCCCATGTTACTGTTTTAACAAAGAACCTCAGGTGGCCCATAAAGCAACATTATGTCAACCTGTGCATCGTGTACCAACTGTTGCTCCTACTTCCTTCCTGCTTTGGGGAATAATGTGTTCCAGCTTTTATAGCAGTTTATTATCAGCAGTGCTCACTGACAGGTCTGGGAATGCTTTTCATGTGCAGGCTATTGTTTGCAACCAGAGACTGATGAGGGAAAGGGGTGCTGGCAATTCCTAAACACTAGCTGATGTATGAAACAAATGCCAGGACTTAGATGGGACAGTGCTCTCAGCCCTCACGGTGGATTGGTGAACCACATTAAAAGTAGTCACTATTTCTGTCAACAAGTTGCTCTGTGTTGGACACAAACCGCACAGATCACAGTGAAGGAAAATACATTGGGCTGAGAATGCCAAGTGTCTTCAACACATGACAAGAGCAATTTAGCATGATCTTACACTTGGCACTCTCCGGGGGCGAAACAGGGTGTGAGCCCACACTTGAATTAGAGACTAACAGAGATTAATTTAATACTTGGGAGTTTTTTAATGCCTCACACTTTCAAGTCTACAGCGATTTATTGGATCAGGTTGCCAGCATCTATAAAAATCACATTTAAGACGTTAAAACAAATATCTTCTCTTGGCCTATATAATTATCTTGCATTTTCAGATGCCAGTCCCTCTCTTATTGGCCTAAGATAAATATTGGATCGAAGATGGTACAGACGGATGGCACAGGAAGACATAATTCTGTCAACTTGGGTCTATTCAGTGTGAAGATGCCCAATTTAGGTGTACGTTTGGTTCTTATAGGAAAACACTATTTTTTTTCTTGAGTTCTTTCCTTATGCTCAACATATGTACAATACTAAATAGACTCCCTATAATCATAGCTTAAAGGAAGAACCATACATGATACTCTAATTACTCTTAATACTCTTATTACTTTAACTATTTAGTACTTCACTTTAGTTAAAGAATATGTTACCGCACAGCCTGTAAGGTGCAACATAAAATGGAGACTTACACTAGAGTTTTTGCACATGATTTTTATTTAAATTTCTAGGCAAATTAAAATTAAAAACAGGGTTTTTCCCAGCTCAGAATGGGCCTTCAGTGGATGACGTTTCCTACGACACTAAACTCAATCGGCCTACAGTGAGCTTGTGTTCTGTTATTTTGACAGAAACCTATCCATTTCTTTGTTTTGAGACTATTACATTCAAACCCTACATGATAAGACAAAGTGAGCTATGGTCCGTGTTTGGCAAGGATAAAAAAATAAGCTGCTATTATATCTGAGTAATGGGGTAAAATTAAGCACTGTACAGTTGCATTTTTAAAAAAAAAAAAATTTAAAGGTCAAGTTTTGGAGTCTTTTTTGTCAACCAAATTATTTCCAATTTTCTCACCAGGGAGGGCCTTTTAACATCCAGCATCCGGTGAACTGGGCCTTTACAGGCTCAGAATTTTGGGGGGCTACTAGAACTGATTCGCATGCTTCCATTGTTGCAAACACGCTATTTTTTTAATATTGTACATTGCTACAGTACCTCCTTGGCCCTATTTTTAAAACCTCATTTTAGCTCTTCTTTCCTCTTCGCAAAAAGTTGGATATTCAAAAACCAGTCACCATTAGTTACATAGGTAACCAACATAGCTCTTGTCCAATAACAAGAAACTTTACTTTCATGTGACTTCAGATCAGCCAAGATTTTACTGTATTTGAACTGAGATTTTATCGGACAACTTTTTGTTATAAAATCAGTACACTTGCAGTAAAGACAAGATGGCTTGAAAATGAGTTGGGCTTACATTACTCTTAATGGGTAGCATTTGCATTACTTTTTTGTGACTGTACAGTTGTCAGATAACAGAAACAGGAAAGTATGTACATGAGAAAAGCTTTATCATGAATTTGGCTGTATTAAAGTGCAGTTTATGGTGAGTGCAGATAGTAGGAGAGAATCAAGCAGATGTTAATGCTAGCAGCACCAATTGTAATTTTCTTGGCCTGTTCCAATTTGCCAGCTCCGACTTTCGTGCTCTCAGAGCTGTAACTGACATCATATACAAAAAAAAAAAAAATCTTCTTTCTTCATTGCAAAATTTTATTTTCACAATAAAAGAAATTAAAAGAAATTAAACTTTACAGTTTCCCTGCATTAAGTTACAGGATTCTCTCTCTTAAACAAATCAGAAAGAGTTAGAAATGAACTGAAAATGAGTTACTCTACACCCAACTTTATCTTCCATATTTTACTGTACCAAAGAAAAGCACGTGCAACAGATTTATATAACAAAACAAAAACTCCCGGTTTGCAGCTCAGTCTGAGTTTTTGGTAGCTTTAACTTTTCCTTTGTTAGCTTCTTCAAAGTGTCCATGTTCAGCTCAGTGAAGGTGACTTAAGTGTACGATTAGATTTATTGTTACAAACATTTTCTTGGCGGATCCCCTGCAATTTACTTTGGCGTACTTTGTGTCTTACAGTAAAGAGCTTGTGTCTATGAGTATGCACCCAACTATTTGCCTGCACGTGTTGCACAGGCATGTAGGGGACCGTTTTGTAATTGGATATACATGAGGCTGACCAAATGGTTACTGGTCTGGGGCAAAAGTGCTGGAAATCGTACAATTTCACCTCCTGACCAGTCAAACAGTCCTTAAAATGCATTGGTTTCCATATTGTTCTGGATAGATTGCTATTATAAATAAAGGTTAATCCACTCAGTCTTCAGTTCCTCAAATACTAAACCAAAATCATCAACTTCCCCTGTGAATACCCAAAGGTAAAACGGCAGCACTTACACAAAGCTTCAGGAAAAAGTGGACAAATCTCAGTACCATCACTTTGTCATGGCCACAACTGGCCCACAGTGCTTATGTTACAGCCTTGCACTGATTAAGGCCACAATACTGAAACATTAGTGTGCTTGTTTTGCCAGAGAATTGAGATTTGTCGACTTTTCTCCAAAGTTTTGTGTAAGTGCTACCTTGTTAACTCTGGGTTAATACTGAGTCAGCTGGCAAGAATCTGGGATACTACAGATACTACCTTCCAAAATGACTGTTCTTTGTCAGAGATCAAGGTGTAAGTGGCCCTGCTGCTGAGACCAGGCGGCTGCAGCAGTCAGTGTGTGAAGGCACATGTACTAACAGCAAGTCTCAATATACTCTGAAGAGCAACCATTTTAGAACTAGGCCCAATGGATTACAAGTTCTCTTTAAGAACGGTTTTCTTTGATTTACTTTAAAAACAAGCTGTTCTTTTTTTTTCATGCTTAAAACCATACGCTGCCCGTTTAATTTAAAAAGGTGTAATTTGAGCAAATTAATCAATAGGCAGAGAGAAGTAGCATTTTCTTTTAAAAGGCGTAGTGTTCTATAATATTTATGTCTAAGCTATTTTGACTGTGTTTTCAGCATTGACTTGGACACGCTGACACATGAATACCCCCAAAATGCTAAATCCTAATGCTAATCCAATATATTTTTAATCTGCAGTTTTTAACATTGATATTGAATCAAATCCTAATATCTTAAGGTAATACGATTATAAATTGCTTCCCTTACAGATATGAGCTCTTTTCAAAAATGGAAGGTATCGGTTTTTTATTTATTATAGGTGACTGGTTTTATCATCAGCCAAGGTTAGGCTTAATCTTTTGACACAGGTTTAGCCACTGTGTTTTGACAAAATAATTGGATTATAAGGTCCAGATTGAACCAGGGACTATTGTTGAGACCATGATAGCTACCCCCTGTAGTTAAAGCCCTAAGAGAGATGTGTGCCTTCTATACAGACGGATCTAGAGGGCATATAGATGGATTTTTTCCCACTTCATCTCATCAAATGTTCAATCTTAGCTTTCAAGTAGCCTAGATTGTGACTATTGCTTCTTTTGTTTTGTTTTTTCCCCATGTATCAAATCTGTACATTTTCCGCAGGGCTTATCCTATTCATGAAAAAAAAATACACATAGATTTGTTTTGGCACACACAGCCTTCAGCAGAGCGTGTAAAATCAATTCAGTGAAGAGTCTGTACAGACTCGCATGTCTACACACACAGACACATACACACTCTGCAACACATGAACATTGCTTTTTGGCTCAGTGCTTTTCATTCTCCCTGCCTCTGTGTTTGACCAATGTTTTTCTGCAGCACTCAAGCACTACATTGTTAACTCAAAGTCAGAACATTAAGAACAATATGAGACAGAGACAAGTGCACTGCCCTGTGTTTAATTATGAATTTTTAGCCATCCTCACAGCCTGGTTCTAAGGCAGTGCTGGATGTTTGGCTGGTCAGTTAGTGACACTTTGATTCAGTCTCTATTATTTCAAACATAGCTACTGTGAAATTTTTATACATTAATGATCCCTAGATTGGATGCTACTCTTTATTTTGATGATGATGAAAAATCTTTACAAGACGACTGAATGCATTAAAATATGCTACAGATATTCAAAGTCCCCAGAATATAAGTGCTAATGTCCCCTGAGTATTCCACGACCAGCAGCTCAAAGCTTTTATGAAGCATCAATTGAATGGGCTGCCCCTGAAATATGCTCACTTTTGGTGATCCATTGACTTTCTACTCTAATGAAATGTGGAACAAAGCAATGTGTACATGAGTGAAATATCTCAGTATCTTTCAGTCTGTTTTGTAAGCTTAAAACACTTCCACTAACTTCCAGAAACCTGCATTCTTTCCGGTGGCCAGCAGAGGGTGAAACCTGTGGTTGAAAAAATAAGTTGGGTTGTTCAGCAATCTATGGGAAAACAGCCTTCTGCTGTGATTTGTGACTTCAGTTAACATTTTATTGGCTCAGTCACTAGTTTGTGACTAATTTCTGATTGGCAAGTCACTACTGCCATAAGCGAGCAATGCGCCTCAGTGTCTCAGTCACATCGACCTCTCGTATGTCATATCGTGCTCAAACTGAGGCTTCACATTGGGACTTTAAAAACCAGTGTGTGACATCCACGTTATGATATCCATCTTTCATATACTTTCTATGGTTTTTCAAACATGCGCACCAGGCGGCACTGCACGTGTGAACACAAATGTCCGACTCAACCCTTTTGCACACAATCATTTAACGCCCACTTGGACTAACTGCAGACAAAAGCCTGACTTGATTTGCCCAGCAGTGTCCAAAGTTCATGTGATGGAACACTTTTAGGTTTTATGGGCACCAAATTTTGTACAGATATTCCCGTTTCTCAGAGGATGAGTTTTACTGATGTTTAGCATTTCCTCTGGGTGTATTTGTGGTGTTCGGTGAGATGGCTTGACAACTACATGATGGATGAACATGTAATATGAGGCAGAAATCCATAATATTAACTGTAGCAGCTTTGTAGTATCTGTGATCAGGTTTCAGTTTCAAGGATTTCGTGAGAAACCAGCAAAATAAATGCCTGAGTATGGAGCACCTTTATACAGGGAAAAGTCAACCTTTTGAGCAGCAGACTCTTTCACCTGGGAGCCGCCCAGCAGAAGCTCAGCCCTTGTGTCACTGGCCAATGAATAGCTCCGCTGGAGGAGAGGTTAAGTACTAAGCTTGAGGGCACCTTAACTGTAATTACTGAGGGAGTGTTTCTGTGAAATAGCCTGTCTCATTCCTTTGCTTTTTCTCAACAGCAGTTCCCTGATATGTCCATCACAGCTGTATAATTTAAACACTGATTAAAAAAACATTTCACTGCAGCTCTCCTCACTCAGTTTACACTTTTATTGTTACTGATCACTGAGAGTATAAATGCCTAGGCTCAGTCCAGTTTTTTTTTTTGGCCTTGGCCTACTTGCTTGAGCTCTGCTGCATTTTTCCTACCCCTCTCTCACCTCCTATCCCTCCTCCTTGCCTCTCGCCCTCCTCAGTGGAGTTTCGCTGATATTCTGTGTCACAATCCTGACACAGCACTTCCTCAGTCTCTCCTTGGTTTCAGCTCCCTCCTGCCGCAAGGCACTGACTGCCTCTTTTGGACAATGCCCATCCTTGTTTTCATCTCCCCCTCATTTCGGGAATCCCGGCATTGCTGGTAACCACTGGTAGGTCAGGACGATGAGGTCACTGTCTCTGTTTAGCCTGCCCTTGCCATTCCTCCTCCCATGACAAAAAAGGGCAGTGGTTTGCTCTGAAACAATGGAAGCCTTCTCCATTGGGCTGCCAGGGAGCCAGACAGTTGAGGAGACAAGCTAATACAAGTCAAACACATCCTGATTTTGACACCTTAATGAAATGCATATTAAGGGTTATTGTATTCCCAGCATCTTTTAATCCTCCACATTTTAGTGCACACTAAAACAGCTCTCTGTTCCAGTTTGCTCATCCTTTAGGTTGGCCTGCATTAAATTGGCTTGAGTGCTTAAAGCAAGGCAGGGAAGTTTCACATTTACTTTGGCCATGGCAGTTATGTCATCAGGTTGAATTGCCTGGTCTTGAGTTATTCACAGTTTGAATCTGTCATCAGTTCTTTCACTTTCAGAATGAGTTGGAGACTCACTTTCTCTTTTCAAGACCAGAAGCTGGCATCATCCTTGAGCCAAAATGCTCATTCAACCTTTTCCCCCCTTCATCATCTCTGCATGTTCAATATTTCGGGGAGAAAAAGTTTCCCCACTGGAAGGTTTAATCTTACCTTTTCTAAAATGACCTGTATCTAATCACCTTGCATTATTGTGAACAAGGCAGGAGTTGTGTAAAAACTAGAAGTGACAAATGGCCGCTCGTCAAAGAGCAATTTTAAATTATCATTTAAATCTCTTTAAATGAACACGCACAGCCGTTTCCAGTCCAGACAGTGAGGTAAACTCATTAAATCAGTCATTTATTTTTCTTTGCTTTGGTCTTGATTTGCATCTCTGTTATAACGCTCTCACAGCATTCATTGTCAAGAGCACAGCCATCCATTTGTCTTGATTAGACCTGACATGTTTTCTGCGGTTTATTTTTGCACGGTGTTGTTCACATTAATTATAATTATTTTATTCCTTGTGCATCAGTGGATGGGTTTCTTTTCAGAGAGAGGGGGGGAAAGGGACATTTAGTTTTATTTTATTTGGTAGAATTAGACCAGTCGGTCATGTTTGGTTGGTTCTGCTCACTCACGTGTGACAGATGATTGTAACTCTGTCCCGCAAATTTGCATATTGGTCCCAAAGGGTCAAGTTCTGCTTGTGATGACTGAAACTGAGATTGGTGAAACAGAACATTTAGATGTGTAAAACACACTAAATCTCATCTACTTTAAGACCATATATTTTTTATCACTGGAGTGAAATCATACAGTAAGTAAATTGTGTGGTTGGGCTCCTGTATGCATCCTGACATGACAGACTACCTTGTTATCCAAAATCTTCACTCAGTTTGGCAGCAGAGGTCAGAAATGTGGCACAAACATCAGTTTAGACTCAGTACTTTTCCATATCAGTTTAAATCTGGCCACAGGACATCCTTTAGCACGGCCCTTTCCTCCTGATCTTGTAATGGGAAGTCAGTTGGTCAGGATTAGGCAACTAACTTTTTTCCAAGATAAACCTTTTTTTTCCCCCCTCTACCATGTTCTTCAGGTCTGTCTATACTGCTACAGATAGTACTATTTTGTACCTCATGTCTACTACAGTTTTCAGTTAGTTTACAATATTTGCCAGTGTTGTAACCAATTTGTAATAGGTTGCTGAAATTGGAGATCTGACTACATATTTTAGTCAAGTCAGGCTCCATGTTTGAGGGCTATATTTTCTGTAATGCTGGATCTTATAGTCCAATTCATAATTAGTCAGTGAGTGTGGGTTATCAGGATCTTGTTGTAGATGACATTTGAAAACTTGAAAAATTAATTTCAGTTCAGTTCTGCTCACTCTTAGTTTTAAGAACCATTTTGAAATGATCAATGAATAAATCATATATATATATATATATATATATATATATATATATATATATATATATATATATATATATATATATATAATTGAGTCATAACTTTTAAACTCTATAGGCAAAACAGCCTGCAAAAGGGAGATGAGTTTGCTAAAGCTAAATTAAATTTCACCTTTTTTTAAATTATTTTTTACCCTCAAATAGTGAGTCCATATACAAGCTATACCATAAGTGCCAAAATATTGTCCGTTGCCCTTCAGAGAGAGAAAATTAAACATACTAGCTCATGGATTCCAAGATTGCTTCCTGCAAAATAATCTATAGTCTAGACTTGGGTGATACCAAACTGCCTTTGACAACAGATTTTACTTTATTTTTTTGATAGTGTAAAATTATAATTCTACAGTTGCTTTTGGTTTCACACAGGCCAGAGATGCCAGTCTATTTTTGTCAAATCTCTTGTTTTGATCCTCTCAAACTCTCCAACTTCACCTTTATTTGGACTTTATATTTTTTTTTCCACCACATGATGAGGTTGCTTGGTCAGTTGCTTTGATGGTCCTGGAGGAACACCAACCCTCAAGCAACCAAGCTGTTTTAGCAACTAAAATGACAGAGTTGGGTCATTTAAAAAAAAAAAAAAAAAGAATAAAATTGCCTATATGTAGACTACAGATTTCACATGCAAACATGTTGACTTGTTGATGGATGAGATGTCTGATTTCTTTCCTGACACATCTCTGGTGTCTGCTTCAGCACTTGGTGCACTGGGATGCTGGGAATCCTGAATGTCTGCTCCAGCTGGTGAAGGAGCTCATCCAACAGTACCATCACTACCAGTGCCTGCGTCTGCGTGAGAGCTCTAGACTTCTCTTTGAGTATGACAGCCTGCTGGAAGACCCCAACTACGGCCGCAACATGGAGATTTATGCTGGACGCAAGAACAGCTGGGTAAGCTCCTGTTTAGGGACTTTGTGCTTGTGATGTTCTAGGTTTTAACAAAGCAAGAGTTGTGCGATGGTAGTTACAAAAACACAAAGGAAAGGTTTACACTGAAAACACTGTTAATGTGCTATTCCACTGGTATATTCTTATTTACAAGGCTATTGTTGGTGTGCTCCCATGTTACTGCCTCTTACATCTGTCAGAAAAGTATGAGGAGCTATTGTCTTCATTCCCAAGACTTATTCCATTGTCTGTCCTCAAAAGACAAAAAAAGCATTTAAATTTGCAACTCGTTTTGCCTAGAAATGAAAAATCTACTAAAGCTTAGGGATGGCCACGCTAAGTGAGTGTAGAATCATTTTAAATGTGACCTATAAAGAGTCACTTTGAGCTGCAAACATGATGCTTGAACATTATTTCCTTTGTTTGGCCAAAGACAACAGACAGTTAGCTCATTCTGATGTTATTAATGCTTTCTTCATTTTGAGGTTTAAAATCGGATTTTTTTTTTTTGCATCTCAGTCTCGATCTTATTTTGTTATGTACACAAAATTTGTGTATTTGTTCCCATCTTGTCCAGTACACTCTTGCAATCTCAATATCTTTTTGTCCTGGTTAAATACATCCTTCATTAGTGCTTTGAAAAAGTAAACCATTGTGAATCTTAGAAGGTGTGATATTCTAACTCTTTTTCTTGTATCTCCATGAAGTTATTCCTCCCACAGAATTTAACTATATTTATGGCAGTGCGCACATGTAAGTTCGTGTGTAAAGAGGCACACCCATGCTTTAGAGGATTATAAAATTATACCTTTTTTAAGGCACTCCTCAGCAAGTATTTTAATTGCAAGTAAATAAGTAAACATTATATGCAGCTGCCTGTCCAGCAATTCTCATGTTGGGTGGACAGGCTCAAACTCCTCCTTGAACTGCAACTGGAGAGGGCAGTCCTTGTTCTGTCCTGCACTGTGAGGAATGGAGCTGGTTAGGCATGACAGGGACAATTAGGTTTGAAAGCAAATATATTTTATTTAACCCCTAAATGTTTAAAAAAAATGAAGTCAGGCAGTAGTTCTGGGCTCTTGAAGAAGGTCAAATAAACAGAACTAAACTCAAGTTAAAATTCCAACGTAACGTAACACTGTAACAAAACAAACTCAGGCCAGACTGATCCAAACAGACCCAACAGAGGGAAATTTTTACACTGCCTGATCAGACTCAGTTAGACACACAAAGGAAACAAATAATAGTTGCTTTAACTTGCACAATCAAACCCCAAATAACTAAATACTAGGGGTGGGACTTTAACGCGTTAATTTCAATTAATTAATTACGGGGAAATTAACGCGTTAAAAATTTTAACGCATTTTAATCGCACTTTGCACCGTGGAACGTTTCTCAGTGCACGAGTTCCCGGCGAAGGACCCGGCCCACGTCTTTCGCAGCCCACGAAGACCACAAAGGCCGGAAGTGAGCAGCTAGCCTTCATATCAGCTGCCGTCACCTCTGCATAGCTCATGTCGCCTAGCAACCGTGAGTGCGAAGCACAGCTGTGTAAAGCAGCTGGTTAAACGGAGAACGAACTTTTTCTCCTTTTTGTGGTTTAATTTTAAGTCTTTAATTCAAAATAAGCTGTTAAAACAAGCATAACACATTTCAACATCAAGGCATACAGCTGAGTGAATGATTAATTTCCAACTATAACAAGTGAGACATTAATGTTGAATAAAACTATCCAGTTATGATGCTTAACTTTAATTTCAGGTGTTTGCTTATCACAGGAGCACTTCCACCCTTCATTGGTCTGTGTAGCAGACTGGTGGGAAAATAAACAACATTTTGAAGTTTAAGCCTATGTATATTGATTTATTCATCAACTAAACTTAAATTAATATTTCTCATGTCAAATATTGAAATGCGATTAAAATGTGATTAATTTCAATTAATTAATTACAAAGCTTGTAATTAATTCGATTAATTTTTTTTAATCGAGTCCCACCCCTACTAAATACTTAACTCAAATGTCAAATTGAAAACAAGAGATTTCAACATTTCCTGTATTTAAGAGTTCTGCATTCCAAGGCCTATCTTTTCTTCACTTGACAAGATAAATTTAACAGCGCTGATTATACAAAACCTGCTAACTTTGCACAGTACTACTAGAACTGGTTGAGCTGGGCTGGTTAAGTGCAGCTTGTTAGCAGCAGTTGTACTTTCAAAATAAGAGCAAGATGGTTATCTTTTTATAAATAAGTTGTACTATTGGAGAGAATTAAATTAAAATGTGAAATATACTTGGGCTGCAATTAACATATCCATGCAGTGTGAGGACAGACTACATGGAATTAACATGGAACATAAACATGGAATTACAAGCTGTTGCAAGAACGCGTTTGGAATTACCAGGATTTCTTCATTGTTTATCTAAAGAAAATTACAGGCAAATACAACCTAACAACACAACCTGCCAACACAACAGTTGTACTTTTTGCTATTTCACACTTTTTTCATGCAACTAGACATATAACTGCACATAGTTTGTTTGTAAGCCTCAGGAAAAAATACAGATTTTCAGGTAATTCTTATTATTAAGCATTATTCTTTTTTAAGACATTATCTTTAAGTACCATGAAAAATGACTGATGAACCACTTATCTGCTTACACCACAGGTTGTACATTTAGATTCAGTGTTTGGCCTTGGAACATCATACTGAATAAATTTGCATATAACATATAACACTTCAAATACAGCGTTGGCATTATTTTAAATAAAATGTAGTTTGTTGAACCCAGTGAAAGAAATAAGGAAAACATGCGCTATATTGTTGTGTTCATTGTGTCACAGTGAGACATGAATCAATCCAGGTAGGATATTGTAATTCATCTGGAACTTTACTGTTTCACGGTTTTAAAAAGTTTACTGAGGTGACCCAGTGATCAAATGGTTAAGGTGGATGTAAACATCGCTAGTTTAATTTTGTGTGGGGAGCATTTTTGCATGTCATATTCAAAGTTAAATATGCCAAATAAAGAAAAAAAAAAAACTGAAAATATAGACTGAATTTCATCTGATGTAAGTCTGTGTGATTAGAGCTGGGGAAAATGTGCAAATTTGAGCAAAGCAAAAAAGCAAACAAACAAAAAGCTGTTGGCAGCAATAACTTGGAATAACTGTTTTCTCTATGACTTCATCAGCCATTCTTCTTTATAACGTTGCTTCTTTTCATTGAGGTTTGTGGGCATTAGTTCAGGCACAGTTTGCTTACGGTCCCATCACAGCCTTTTAGTTGGGTTGACGTCTCGACTTTGATTGAGCCATTGCACCACCTCGATTAGTTTCTTTTTCAGCCATTCTGTTGTAGGTTTGCTGCCCTGTTTGGAATCATTGTCCTGTTGCATGACTCAGTTTCAACCAACTTTAGCTGTTGCACAGAAGGTCTCACACCTGACTCTAGAATACTTTGGTGTACAGAAGAGTTCATGGTTGACTCAATGACTGCAAGGTGCGCAGGTCCTGTGGCTGCAAAACAAGCCCAAATCATCACCCTTCCGCAGTGAAATGGGACGTTTAGACTGATATGCTGTGTTTGGTTTTCACCAAATTGTAGTTTGGTCTTGTCTGTCCAAAGGACATTGTTCCAGAAGTGTTTGCTCAGAACATATCTGTGCTGCCATCTTCTTTTTAGAGAGAAGAGCCTTTCTCCTGGCAACTCTTCCAAACAGGCCATATTTGTTCAGTCTTTTTGTAATTGCACCATCATGAACTTTAATGCTGACTGAGGTCTGTAGAGTGTAAGATGTAGTTCTTGGGTCTTTTGCAATTTTGCTGACTATTGCATGGTTGGACCTTGGGGTGAATTTACTGGGATTGCCACTCCTGGGAGGACTGTGGTATTCACACACCTAAATGCTCCAGACCAGCAAAGTCCAAACACCTGCTTTTATAGAGGTGCTCCCTCTTGATTAATTGATAGTTTAGAGCCAAAATATATTCTTCGGTCATTTTCAGTACTGATATCAAAACTAAAGCATTATAAAATATTGTTACTGATATTTTTTCCATATCTGAAGTATTTTCTTTGCTTTCTGATTTACCTCGTTTTCTTTCTCTGGTTTTCTTTTTCCCAGACAGGAGAGTTTTCTGCCCGTTTCCTTCTCAAACTCCCTGTGGACTTCAGCAATATCCCCATCTATCTCCTTAAGGTAATTAATCCTGAAGGATAATCAACATCATCTTCACGCCTATATTTACACAGATGAGATTGAGCTGACTTTGTTTTGGTGGCTTTCTTCACTCTTGTCTCTGATTTTTCCCTGGTCTCTGCCATGTTTGCTCTCTATATTTTGCAATTGAGCAGCTCATTTCATCGTCATATCTGATTGAAATGTTGAAATGTTCTTTGGACTGTTGACTCTGTCTGAGGATGCTGAGAATGAATGTTGTTAACATCAGCTTCATAAGAACTGCCATTTCTAATTGTGGTAACACTGCACAGATGAAAGAAGGTGGTCCTTCAGATTTGTTTGGTTGAGGTAAGTTGATGCCATTCAGAGTATGGCTCACCTTCTTATATTTGACGCCTTTCTGTGGATGCTAGCAAGATGTCCAGCTTATAGGCTTTGTAGGGAGCGCACCAATGTTTGTCTAGGTCAGATATTCATCCACCGCTGCAGCACTTCTGCCCAGTTATCATCATAATGTTTATATGTTAAGCTGAACAATTTTATGTGTGCGGGAATCGGTTATATTATATGAAATATCTACAGTCCTTCCCTGAAATTCAAGCCCTGCTTTCACAGACTCAAGGTTACTGCATGAGCCTCCTTCAGGTGTCATGAGTATCCATTTGTTTAGGTGTGTGTGCATGTGTTTTGAGTACTGATAAAAGCTGGATTTATTTAAATGAACTCCAGTGCAGCTCTGCATGTGTGTGCGTGCACGCAGATTCCAGTCTTGGGGGCTGCGAGTTGACTAATCAGCAAGCCGTCACTGTCGATCTGCTCTGAGCCGTGTGGTGTCTGCAGGCAGCTTAGCTCTCTCTCTCTCTCTGTTTCTCTCTGTCTCTTTCTCTCTCTCTGATTGCCTTTACCCCTCTCTCACTCTTCCTCATCTCTTAGTTCTCTCTCTTCACTCTGTCCACTTATTTTGAACCGCCTGCCGGCTGTGGATGCTGGGGCTCTCTGGCCTTTTCCAGCCTGGTCTCTGTTTGTGTAGGGAAATGATGGTAAACATAAGGGAAACAGCAACCATCATCATCCTTTGTCCCCCCCCCCCCCATGTCTGTCAGACCTGGAGCCCTGAGACTGGTCTCATCCAAAGTCATATTTTATAGCCACATTACCATTCGTGGTGGATTTTTTTTTTTTTTCTCATCCCTGCCTGTCTTGAGGCAGCAAAGCTTCTAGATTCAGCCCTCAAGAGAGCACTGTTGGTGACATTTTTTTAACAAACATGCTTCCTGTCACTTACAGAAGCCAGGCACACACTGACACCTTTCACCAGTGGGTGGTGGTAGCTCTGTAGCAGTGAAACAATATTGTCAAAAAAGAACTCTTTTTAATATTTAGATATATTATTATAGACGAAATCTTGGATGTAGATGAATATTCCTGTCACTCTCATCTTATCATTTTCTCTTCTGTACATGTGCTCTCACACACACACACACACACACACACACACTTGGTATAATGCTGTATTTGGCAGCAAGGGTATCCATAGCATCACCGAGGGAGCACTTGAAGACTAAGGAAGAGTATCGACTCGCAGAGAGGAAAGTAATGAACATCAGCCCACACCTTGTCCACCTACGCATTAAAAGAGGAACGGGATTATGCAGCATATAGGCTGGACTCTATGAAAATCAGTGTACTGTACGCCAAATAGATGACCTGAATTTTCAGTTTTGGCAGTTGTTGTGCAATTAGTTCAAGTTGATTGGTTTTTTTTGCATTGCGCATTTCTGCACCAGAAGTAATTCTGTGCTGTTACAGAGCAGATGAATGTGACCTATATATTCCTCACATGAAGATGCATTGGAACCTCAAGTTTGTTAAACTGAACATTGCTGGTGCTCTACTTTAATGGATACCTCTTTATTCACGTCATTCTGTGTGTAAATGTTATACACCTACACAACATTTCCAGTTATCCCCTGCTTGTGGGTCACTGGCTGTGATTACATACATACACTTTTTTTTCCTCTTCATGATTGAATATTTTGGGGTAAACAGTTTACATTGCGTGATTTAATGCACTCTTGTGTTTACATGTACAGGTGCTCTGAATAACTTCAAGAAAAATCATGTTAATAATAATTAACTCTACGGAGGTCAGCATTCCTTTCATGTTTGTGTGCAGCTTTCTTTCTACGTGCAAGCTGTGTGCTCTACTGTATCTCACAAATCATGTGCAGCAACTGACAGACCAGCATATACTGTATATCTGAGTGTCAGTATCATGACACCAAAGCTGACTTGTACATGGCAAAGTTATCAATGTCAGCTACATGCTCTACGACAGCGAATTTGCCCCCCCCCCCCACCCCCCCACACACACACACACCCCACCCCCCCACCCCACGTTGGCTGTTACATCTTTTGCTTCGTGCCATTACAAGATTCACTGATGGCTAAAATCAATACTGTTTGAAACAAGACATAATTTAGTATTATGGATTTCATTGACTTGTAAAATAATTTGAGAAGTACTATTAGTTACACTCCATTATGGTTTTGCTTGCAACAATTAGTTGGCTAACTGTAAATTATGTACACTTGCGGTGGTTAGTTCTGATTTTTAGCCGATTTGAAAATGGTCGAGTTACTAGATCAGCCCCTGGAAGTTGGGTGTATATGTCTGAGTGTTGGCTGGAAAACTGCAAATTGCAATTATGGATAAGGCGAGTAATCTGTGCAAATAATGTCATTCTGCGAGCGCACGTTTTTATTCCTCGCAAGTGCTGTGCTTGTGCTGCTGCAGGTTCACACTCTTGTGAGGAAACTTTACGTGTGTGGAGCGGAATTCTACCATAGATATATGTCTAAGAATTCTACACCCATGAAGAAACTGATTTTCACCATTTATTTCACTGTTTGGGCGGAGCCTATGGAGCCTAATGTGGTTGGTAACTTTAATGGATAGTTCAGGTTACTGTGTTAGACCGAGTAACACCATGGCAGGAACATAAAAGCTGTTTTTAAACTGGATTCACTCACAATCTGGAGAATAAAGATTCCAGAATTAAATATCAGTAGTTACAGTAGTTTCTGTCAAGTGACTTATGGCATAATACCATCTTTTTAATGTGATTAAAACATGAAAAAAATCTGAATATATATGTATTTTTATAAAAAATGCATCACAGTGTTATTGTGCTGGAAAATCTTGACAGCAACCTCCTTGCAACTAGGAAAAATTAGTACTTGAAAAATTAGAGGTTGAGTGTACAACGCCCTCAACCTCTGGATGATTCTTTTTGATAGCAAGGTGATTGCACAGGTCACCTGGTGGGGGCAACCTGTCTGCAAACAATCACGGTCTGTTTCAGACTGACAGGCAAGGGTTTGAAAATAATTGACATCTAATTGATAAAGGCAGACAGATTGCCAACACGTTCCAATCAGTCTAAGCCAATCTGAGTGCAACTCATCTGCAATGCATCTCTTTGGAAAAAGGAAACTTGACTCAGCTGGTTGCCAACTGATTGTATTCTGGTTATATTCCTATATAAGAGCAAGGTTGCCGAGCACCTATGTCAATTTCCAGTTTGATCACCGTCCTGCAGCAACTATGTCACTATTTGTGGAGGAATTTCTGTTTCAAATCTAAGTTTCTGGCTGGACTCTGAATGTAAGTAGTAAATGTGAATTTCTGCATATGTAGAGAGCAGCAGATCTTCATCAGTTTATCATAATTAATTACTGTATTATGAAAACAGATTGCGTGTAATTGTCAATTTGACCTCATTAAAGGGGACATATGCAAAATCCACTTTTTTAGCCCTTAAATACATTTTTTGTGTACTTTGAGTGTCCAGGATGACCAAAATCTACAAAATTGACTTAATGTTTTATTCAGTATCGACCTGGTGATTCTCAGGTAAGGTGATTGCCACGAATTTCTGGCTCATACTGTAGTAGTATTAACCACATTAAAGGAGTTTGCGCTCTCGTTATTATTCAGAGCCGTGGATCTGCTGCTAAAACTGGACTTTCTCGCTAGATATTGTGTGTCATTGTCTCACCGCTATCTGAAACAATCTTTCCTCCCCAGCTAAGCCCCTTGCATTATTTTATTGCAGGGCCATTTTCATCTAAACACCCACTAAGCCTTCAAGATGAATTCCAACGTGTCTAATAGAAGTATTTACAAAAAAAGTCAGCACTTCAGAAGTCAAAAAGGTGATGCTTTTCAGACAGAATACGTGCCATCAGCCAGGTGCTGTAGGTAGAGGTAAGACTGTTGACCCTGATTTGAATCAACCTTCCCGTCAAATCCGTGGATGTCCTTGCTTGAGGAGGGACGGTTTGGCAGTGAAGTGGAAATCTGTTCAGACATAGGCTAGTCTGCACGGCTAGTGGATGCTGAGATGTTGCTGGTGGGCACAGAGCTGTGGAGGACAACTGTTACCTGCAGCAAAGCATCCGCGTGGTCTGAGCTCACCACAGTGGACATGTTTACCTTCCTGCATGGGCTGCCCACCCTCGGGTACGGGGGAGGAATGCTATTTATTTATTTATTTCATTATTTTAAAGGGGGCAGCCCATCATAGTCAAAAGGAAAGGAGTGGGAAGGACACTGAGCGTGGAGATGAAGGGAAGTGAAATGCACACAGATGGATGTTGGCAGTTTTCTCCCTCTTTAAAGGCCATGTAGTTCTCTTGGGCACCGTTTTAGTGTCTCATCCTTTGATCGTACCTTGACCTCTTGCTTGTCACCCATTTGAAGCTGCTTTTACTCATCCCCTCTCATTTAGCACTGGCCTCTGACCTCGAACTGCACAGCACGGTTGTGCATGTCGGTTAGGTTTGGCAGCATGGGTGGTGTCAACATTTATTTTTCAACCATGAATATTTTCCTTTAAAGGCTTTGAATTTTTCTTTAAATGATCTACTTTTTGCTGCCTGTCCATCCGTCCTCTGTCCGTGGTGTTTATGTGCAGCGGCAGCTTGCCTCTAAATGTCCACGATGATCAGCGTGGAGGGATGCCACATTCGTGACTGAGCCCGCCATTCTCGCTTCACTTGAGCTTTGTTTTCCCCCACAAGCACTGAACCATCTCACCAGCTTCGACCTGACTGCAGTCTGTGTGTTTGATGTGTGGTTATCATTGATCTAATAGGTTGTTTCAGGTGACCTGAATCTTGTGAACTAACTGGTATCTGCTCTATTGTGTAGCTTTGTGTGCACTGACAAATGAAAGCTTCACTGAGCAATTACATCAGGACTCCTCAGCCACAATCCATGCCAGCTGAATCAGTTTCATAGACAGACTTCTTATTATAGTATTGATATCTTTAATTTATTTTAGATTACTAGATTTAGTATTAGCTTTAGTTTTTGTTGTCTATTTGCTTATTGTAGTTTTTAAAAATACTGGTCAGAAAAAACTGAATTGGATATTTTCCTAAGATTGTTTACCCAGATTATGAACAGGGACATTGTCAGTAAAAGCTTTACATTACACTTCATCAAATATTTTAACTATTTTTAAAACAGTTTCTTTTTGGTCAGAAATTGATGTAAAATTTGACCAAAAAACTGAAGATGCTTCCTCTGCTTTATTTTGTTTTAGGTATTTTTTTCCAAATGCAAAATGTTGTTTTAGGCAGTTTCCATTTTTATGTTACTGTCTTTTTCACATCCTTTGATTAGATTTAGTTCAGTACAATAGCCTTGAGCCACGCCAATGTTAGCTTATTTCAGATGCTGTTTCTGTACTGAAACTGACTGAAACTCTTCAAATAAACCGTTCCTCTGCAGATGATCAGTTAGCTGTTTTACAACTACTCTTTCAAGAATCTTTGAGGGAAAAGGAAGGTTGGAGATTGGCTTATAATTAGCTAAGACAGCTGGGTAATGTGATGGCTTTTTAAGTAAAAATGTAATTACTCCCACCTTAAAAGCCTGTGGTATATAGCCAGCTAATAAAGACAGATTGATCATATTTAAGATTGAAGCATTGATTAATGGTAGGACTTCTTTGAGCAGTCTAGTAGGAATGGGGTCTAATAGACATGTTGATGTTTGGAGGAAGTAACTATTGAATTTAACTCTGAAAGATCAATCGGAGAGAGAGAGAGTCTAAAACAAATATCAGCAGTACTGAAAGCAGCCAAACATGAAGATAAGTCTTTGAGATGGTTATGAATAATTTTAATGAATTTTTTATGAATAATCTTATTTGTAAAGAAATCCATGAAGTCACTACTAGTTAACGTGAAAGGAATACTCGGCTCTACAGAGCTCTGACTCTTTGTCAGCCTGGCTACAGTGCTGAAAACAAACCTGGGGTTGTTCTTATTTTCTTCAATTAATGATGAGTAGTAAGATGTCCTAGCTTTACGGAGGGCTTTTTTATAGAGCAACAAACTCTTTTTCCAGGCTAAATGAGCATCTTCTAATTTAGTGAGACGCCATTCCCTCTCCAGCTTACGGGTTATCTGCTTTAAGCTGCCCGTTTGTGAATTATACCACGGAGTCAGGCACTTCTGATTTGAGGCTTTCCTTTTCAGAGGAGCCACAGTGTCCAAAGTTGTACGCAGTGACGTAAAATTATTGACAAGATAATCGACCTCACTGGGAGCAGAGTTTAGGTAGCTGCTCTGTACTGTGTTGGCACTGAAGAGCATAATAATGAAGGAATTAGATCCTTAAACTTAGTCACAGCACTTTCAGAAAGACTTCTACTGTAATAAAACTTATTCCCCACTGTCCATTAAATTAATTATTTAAAAACTGATCAGACAGGAGGGTTTTTCTAACAATAGCAAGATATCATCTTTGTTACAATTTCTCTGCTTCCTGCATTACATAATTAAATGCATTTTGCTTTGTTCAGCATTTTAATAACCTCCCTGAAGTTGAACCCTGGCTAGATGTGACTTTTTGCTACAGGAGTCTCAGTCTGTGTCTCAAGTTACTTACTTCTATGGCCACACTCTGCCAGCACCCTGAATGCTGTGTTGATGGTCAGAAAGTTAATTCTGCAAATCTTAGCACTTCATCATCATTCATCACCATCTGTGAAAGAGGGAAACACCACCAAACACTTTGCAAAAACGTAGGTGAAGGAAATATCAGCTCAGAGTTCCTCCTGAGCGACTGGGCTCTTCAGCCTTTCTCTAAACTATCACGATAACTGTAAAATAAGATTTTAAACTTAAACATTGAAAAATGTACTTAAGCTTCCTGTTATTGCAAAATTTCCTGTATTTTTACAGCAGTGTGTTACAGTGTGCAAAGCTCTGCAAGATGTGAATTTGTGATTATTAATCAGCCAAATAAACATGTTTTGCAGAATGCTAGACTACTTCTTTAAGGCCACATGTATCAGATTTGTGTTTATACAGTTTGGACATCCCCCCCAACCCTCCCCCCCCCCACCACCACCACCATTTTGCTTCTGGCCAAAATGACCAGAGGGAGGGTTGCATTGAGCCTCGAGCATCCCTCTATCCCCGTTTTGTCTGTGCAAGCTGTGCACTCTTCAACAAGAGTGCTTGCATCTAATTATTTGTACTCTAATTATTTTTGGTCCTGCGTCCTCACACCCTTCTCCCTACCACACACACACACATACACACTTTAACCTTCGAAGCTCCACAGGCAGCGACTGACGGGGGGAGGGTCACGGTGAAGCAGAGCCGTGGGCTCTCGTTCTGTCTTCTCATTTGTTGTTCCAGCACCACTGACTTGATTATTTCTGTAATTCCTTTTCATTGCATGCTGTGTTTTTGTTTTGCTTTTTTCATTCTGTCATTTAAATATCAACTCAGCAAATGAAGTATTCCCAGACTGTGTGAATAAATACAAGCCGAAAGTCATGGTTCAATTTAATTTTGCCATGTTTGCAGCTCCATTTTAATTGTAAGCAGTCATCATTTAAAGCCCAGCAAATTTAAATTTAAGTAATATTTCTTCCTGCATTCTGAATGCAGTTTGAAGAACTGGAAATCGGCATCAGTAAACATTTTCACAGAGGGGAATTGACTTGTGGGTAGTGCTGTCAAAATTGACCAAATTTCACATTTGATTACCGTCACAGAAGCAAATCATTCAAATATTCACAAGCAGACAAACCAGTGAAAGAGAACATAAACATGCATTTTAGAAGATCTGTTTTCTTTCATATTACAAAAAAAAAATAAATGTAAATAATGAGGTTATATAAAATGAACATTTGATGCTTCAAGCTACTGTGACAAAGGTGAAATAATTATCTTTTCCTCAGCGTGTATCAGGAAATAATCAAACCACCAGAGAGCTGCTCTGCATGACGTTTTAACAAGGCAGTTCATAATACTGATTAAATATCTATGCAGTCAGTGCAGTTAAGGTTTCATACATTTGCCATCTACTGACCAATATCCACAGGATTGCTAAACAAGACTAAGAGTGGAAATCTCTCTGTGGTTTGGGAACTCTCTGCCAGTATTTACCCTTTGTCTGGCCTAAGCATCGTGCAGTTTTCTACAACTCCAAGTCCAAAAAGTCGGGATGCTGTGTAAAATATAAATAAATACAGCGATGATTTGCAATGATTTGCAAATCTCATAAATGAGTATTTTATTCACAATAGAACATGAAAGCATCAAATGTTTAAACTGAGAAAATGTACCATTTTAAGAAAAATATGTGTTCAGTTTGAATTTGATGGCAGCATCACATCTCAAAAAAGTTAGGAGAAGGCCGTGTAAGTGTCTGGGAACTGAGGAGACAAGTTGCTGGATTCTTTGCAGAGGAGTGTTGTCCCATTCTTGTCTGATATAGGATTCTAGCTGCTCAACAGTGCTGGGTTTCTTTGACATGTTTTTTGTTTCATGATGCTCCAACATGTTTTCATTTGGGGAGAGGTCTGGTCTGCAGGCAGGCCAGTTCATCTCCTGGACTCTTCTACTACGAAGCCATGCAGTTTTGTAATCTATTACAAAAAGACGTTTTGTGGGTGGGAGCACATGTTGGTCTAAAATCTGTATATACCTTTCAGCATTGATGGTGCCTTTCCACATGTGCAAGCTGCCAATTGCATAGGCACGCCTGTAGCCCCACGCTATCAGAGATGCATGCTTTTGAACTGAGTGCTGATAACAAGCTGTGGGTGGTGCCTCTCCTCTTTAGTGTGGATGCGTTGTCCATGCTTTGCAAAATTTATTTTTAGGGAACAGTTTTCAACTTTGCCTTAGTCCATTTTAAATGAGCTCTGGCCCAGAGAAGACAGTGGCATTTCTGGATCATATTCCCATATGGCTTTTTTGCATGATAGAGCTTTAAGCTATATTTGTGGACGACACAGTGAACAGTGTTCACAGATACTGATTTCTGGAAGTCGTTCTTGATTTCCATGACAGAATCGTGCCTGTTTTTAATGCAGTGTCGCCTGAGGCATCCAATATTAATTTTTCAGCCTTGTCTCTTTCTTCATATTCTCTGAATCCTTTGCTATCATCTACTGTAGATCATGAGATATTTTAAGCCTTTGTTAGATGTTAGATGTTAGATTCAACTCATTGTCATTGTGCGCACAGGGCACACAAAGAAATGATGGTTTGCAATTTTACATTGAGGAACATTATTCTGTAATCATTCCATAATTTGTATATACAGTTTTTTGGCCAGTTTTCTGCCTATCTTGACTTGACTGAGAAGAAGTTGTCATGTCACCTGTTGCCAGTTAGCCTAATTAGTTGCAAAATGTTCTTCCAGCTGTTTCTTTTTAGCACCATTTACTTTTCCAACCTTTTGTTGCCCCATTCAAACTTTGAAGCTTGTTGCCATCAAATTTAAAATGAGTTAATATTTTTCATGAAATAGTAAAATATAGTCTCAATATAAACATTTGATGTGTTTTCTATGTTCAGAATCAGAATCAGAATCAGAATCTTTATTGTCATTGTACACAGAAGTTGCACAACGAAATTTAAAATGCATTCCTTTTAGGTGCCTCAGACAATAAATAATAAAATAATAAAAATATGAGTGATAAAAATGATTACTAAAATACAGTGCACAATAGTAAATTAAGATG
This sequence comes from Archocentrus centrarchus, assembly GCF_007364275.1. Classification (NCBI taxonomy): domain Eukaryota; kingdom Metazoa; phylum Chordata; class Actinopteri; order Cichliformes; family Cichlidae; genus Archocentrus; species Archocentrus centrarchus. The sequence continues at coordinate 23,058,928 of NC_044367.1, read as the reverse complement.
AATCTAGCCCCAATACACACACCAACGCACGCACACAGTCAGCACTACCACCCCATTTTACATTTTATTTGCAAATAAAATGCAAATAAAATGTGGTGTTTATCATTGAATCATTGAATTCTTTTTTTAGTTTACATTTTTCACAACATCACAATATTTTTGGTATTGGGTTTATAATTGTGCAGTGTTTTTTTTTTTTTTTTTTTTTTTAGCCTCAAGCTGCAACAATCACTTTGGACACTATTAACCTGCTGTTGCCATTAACTGGTTTTCCCACTTTTAAAAACCGCCTGAAAGCGTTAGAACAAAAAGAAGGAGGTAAATGTTATGACTTCCCTCTGTTTACCTTCAGTTTTCCACCTGATATCATTCAGCTTATAATATACAGTAAGTGCAAGTGGATAGCTTCACATTCTTTGAAGGCTCGGGAGACACAGCCACCAGCAGTGCTACATGTTTCCACATTTGATTATTCACAACCAAATGTTTTTTTTGTTTTTTTTTAAATATTCAGAATATTTGAGAGATGTATTGCAGAGGTAGAAAATTTTTGTAGCCTGACGTGCACCTTCCTGGAAAACTGAATACATGCATGTTGCAACTATTGTTATAGGTCTGTTTGTGCAGTGTAAACAATACATATTAATCAGTACACGGACAATACCTCCATGAAGCAAAAGGTAAGCTCGCTTACATTTCCTCCTATTTTTTGCAGCTGGATACAGGCTTCTCTCTTTCCCATGTTTCAGTAAAATTAATCATTAACTATTTATCTGCTTCAAGTCTAGCATGATTAGTTCAGTTTTGTGATGGCAGAGTCACGGCAACGTCAAACACTACCTAAAGGGACTCAACACAGGGCTATAAATCAAGTTTAATGATTCTCTAAAAGTATTCTCCCAAGGGCTGGGTCTAACAATGGCACTCCCTTCTACCTCAGCAGCAGGAGGGTGAGAGTACAGCGAAGGACAGATTGAGGCTGCTGCTTGGGTTCAAAGCAGAGCGAGGGCCAAGCATCTGACAATCTGTCTGTCGTGCAAAGGACTCTTTGCAAGAGAGAAAAGAAAATCCAAAAATCCAAATCGGCATCTATGAATCTATGAAAGGTCCACATAGGATGAGGAAGGAGCGTTGAGCAAATAAATGGCTAATACATAAATCTACAAAGGGAAAGACACACACACAGGGGTGACTGGTAATGAGAAACGGGTGTGAAGGAGACACAGGTGAAAACAATGACACAAGTGATGCACAAAAGGAGGGACAGCATGTTAACCTGCTGCTAACATTTGCTAAATCAGCAAACTCCATCTTTTGTGCAAAGTTTTGCACAATGTCAGGAAGTGACATTTTAATGCCGTTTGATTAGTAAGACATTTTACTGATGCTGCGCAATGGCTCTTAACTATTCACAGTATTTGTATGTGTGCAACTGATATCCATTAAATTGTTTCTAATGCTGTGAGTGTTTATATACTTTTTGTCTCTTTTTAACACAATTTGGGAACTAGTTGTGGTTGGGCTCATTGATTGTACCAAAAATCATGATCACAATTTTTTTATTGTAATCTCAGGCATTTAACAGTTGTACAATAACTAAGCTTTTTGCTTTTTTACGCGTTTTTCACTTTTTAGGTGCATTTACTGGAATTTTAAATAAAATTCAAATATAAGGCAGTTAATAAAGTAAGATGTGGAGGGAGACGTGGGGCCTTCTAGTTGGGAGTTGAGCATAGACTTGATGAGGTTACTGATCATTAAACCCATCTCCCAAGGGATGATCTCTGGTCCCTGCTTGCCTCTGGGGAAGCCAAGGGAGGAGCATCAGAGCTGAAGCCAAGAACCAAACAACTCCTCTTTAGCAGATCATTTGAGACACCCTGAGCTAATGGAGGCAAAGGCAGCTGCAGGCCACTGTTAATGATTCTTTCACGTGTTCACCTAAAGAAACTTTTTCAGTTTATACTTTGTCCAGATAAATGTTTTTGACTTAAGTCTCTCCTCCTATTGAAGTGAACAGTGAATGAGTTTGAGCTGAAATTTTGGATGAAATTGCGTCTTGGTAAAAAGGACTGTGCTTGATTTATAATGCAAGATGAAAGGAGGGTTTTGTAGTCAAAATAATTGCGAAGAAGTAATCGTTTTATCCCACTTATCTTGTTTTAATAATTGTTGAAACCCAGAATCAGAATTGAAATTCAATTCCGATTAATCGCCCAGGCCTATGTTGCCAGGAACGCCCTTAAATAAAGACTTGTGTTCAGCATTTATGGATCCGTGTTTTCCCCAGTCGCCAACTTAGGCATGATTATCTGCTTTATTTTATCCAGGAAAATTGCCTCCAATGCAGTGTTCCTTTTCTGCACAGTCACACAACGTTTTATGTAAATACATTTGTGCTGTAACTGAACTTGAAGAGAAATTGCACTAAAATTGAGAATTTTGTGTAGTAAAATTGTTCAGCCCTAAGCAGACCAAAACCAATCTCTTATTTGGATTCAGTAAAAAATGATTACTGATATATCCTGCACACCAACTTAACTGCTGCACTCTTTGTGGCACGAAATAAGCTTTATTGCCAAGAAGCATTGTTACCACAAAGAAATAATGACACAAATTTCTTTATTTTTTCTGCTTTTTTATTTAAAAAATATATCTCAGCTGAACAGATACCCTGGAGACACTGCAGTGTTTCTTCTAAATATTAAATCTGCCTTTTTTATGCCCATGTTATTTACATTGCTGAGGTTAAATGTCATTTGAATCATTAACCTCCACTCAAAGTATTGCCTCATCTTCATTGCATAATTCGGGTTTTGACTCCACACCCAAAAAAGAGAAATATATCTGTATGACCTACAGCCTATAGCCTACTGAAGTGTTTTCCTTCCACTTAAATGGGTTGTGAAGGGATCAAACTGGAAGCATCACTGAAAGCGTGAGGTCAGCTTTTGATTAATTCATGGGGTTGATTAAGTGGGTGTTATTTATTCAAAACAATTGATTTTACCAACCCACTCGTCTTGTCCTCTCTCTATCCCTTTATTGACAAAGTGAGATTTTAAAATAGATCAAGATTGTTAATAGGCCATCATTTCCAGGAAATGAGCTCACTTACATCACACGATGGAGCCGTTATCTGAGCAGTTATTGGCAGAGCTGAACCATGGTGTTGATTGATGCTTGTCATTTCATTTTTATTCAGTTTACAGAAAGGCAGTTATGAATTGAAATCAAATGAAAAATGTTTTTGTTTTTACTTTCAAGATTCACAAACACATTAGTTGAACCTGAATTTGTGCACTGATATTTCTTATTTTATTTTGTGGTCTTGAATATGTGCATTGGTATCAGTCGTCTGTAGAAGAAAAAAAAGTAACTTTTGTCTTCACACTGTGTGCATGTACAGGTATCATCAGTACACACAATGGTTTTTTTTTTTTTTTTTTAAATAAACACTGAAGGGGACCTTTTCTTTTCCATCTCTATATTTTTTTACTAGAGCAGGTTTGCATGATTCATACTTCAAAATAATCCTTATTTATCTTATTCTGGACATTGGTGCAGCCTCTCAAGTAATCCTCTTTTGTGGTTCATATCCCATAAAGTATTCTTTTTTTTTCTTTTCATCCTTCCTCTGCTCCTTCTCCTCTTTCTTCTTCTTACTCCTCTCCTTCTTTTCCTTCTCCATCTAATCTTTCTTCTCCACCTTCTCTTTCTCCTCCTCTTTCCCACTTTATTAAAACTGGTTGTTTCACTGAGATCTGAGATTTCTTTTTTCAGGAAAGACCTGCATTCAAAATTATAAGGAGTGCAAACGCTATGGGTGCACCCTAAAAAGCTCATGAAGCACACACCAATCAGAGAACATACATGCATACAAGGCCAGCAGAGAACGAGATGTGGAGTGAACTCGAAAGATTCAAATTACTTTTCTTCAATATAAAAGATATAATCAAAATTAAAAATCAGTGCATTGAAATATTGAATATGCACTTTGCCTTCCATTGTGTGTGTGTGTGTGTGTGTGTGTGTGTGTGTGTGTGTGTGTGTGTGTGTGTGTGTGTGTGCAGGGCAAACACAGAGCAGGTGTATTCTTTCACAGCACATGTCACAGCTGTCAGTCAGCTGTCATCTCCTCCCCATGACGGGCAATTCCCCTGATCTCTGACATGTTGTCTTCTCAGATAGTCGTCAAAAGACAATTGAGGATTTAAACTGAATGGTCTTCCCTCCCTGATTTATACATGAACCTGAAGTTGCTCGAGTTAAGTATATGAGGCTGTCATGTCAACATGGCATCTAAATCATGGCATTAAACTATGGGGAGCTCCCCAAAAAGAAAAACTTCTCGAATCTTGGTCTTTTCAACTTTAGCACCTGACTACTTTTTGAAGGTGGGGCACTTTAACTCCACACCTCCTCCTCAGAAAGCCCAGATTAACAGAGCTGGTGACACAAAGCCACTTATGTGACGGCCTACACTGCTGAATCACCACTGAATCACTGGAGCACCTTTTGAGGATGCCAGAACACCATTCATCCCTGTCTTTGTGTTTGTCCAGTTTCTCACTTTTTCTTCTTCTTTTTTTTTTTCCCCCCTCTCCTCTCGTGGTGGACACAGTGGAGATCATCAGCAGCAGCAGCGGTTACCTTACCTCCCCAGTTGCCACATAATTGCTACTCCTTTCCCAACCCCCCCTCCATAAGGCTTTCGTTGTTGCGGTTTTCAGTTCAGGTCACATCCCCCTCCGCGCGGCAGTTGAGCTTTTGGAGAAGTCGTGGCTGAAGATAGCCCGCTGTGTCACATGATGAGTCTTTCACAATTCTCTGCAGAAACCTGGAAAACAACTCTGTGGACACTGCATGCACACAAAACTGTCAGCAGCATGTACACTTAACTAAGCAGAGTTAAGCTGTAGCACCTGTGAGAAGATGGCACCTGTCTGGTGCTGGGCGGCTAAAAAAAAATGTAATTTTTTAAAATTGTGATGGTTTCACAGTATACCACAGTATTATTAAAAAATAATTGTGCATAAGTGGACCTGTACCTGTAAGGCACCTCATTTATTTGTTTTTTAGAAAGCAAATAAATGAGACATAACTATATATAACCAAAATAATAAGCTCTGTTTAGTGAAAGGAGACATTCGAGTAAACCTTTAACCGGCTGCTTTTGTGATGTTTGGTTAAATATTATGTAATTTTTTGATGCTTTAATTTTCAAGGAAAGTCAGCTTATGGCTTGCAAATGTTATCTCTGTTTCCATTTGGATATTTTCTTCTGAGGATTGTACCTGAAACTATTCTGTCATTGTGGGAAAACAAGCTCTTTCCCTGAGTAAAGTGAAGCAGGATTAGGGCTTATCGAGGTAACTTTTTCAGTGTTACAAAGGTGGTTCACTTTTTACTGGTATAAATCACCATGGTAAATAATACTGCATACTTAACCTGTTCCGAGCAGGTTAAGTTCAAGATAAGGCCATCACATACCAAACGATCACCTACTGACCAATCATTTGTCTGGAAAATAGATTTATCATTCCAAGAAGATCCCGTGCACTGTTTTTAAAGAGCATCTAATGTCTTTCTTTCCCATCACAAAAAGATACTAATTCTTAGGAGAATCTTTATTCCTGGTGACTGCAAGCAATTTTATGTTTTCTTTAAGCCTTATTATAGATATTCTTCCAAGCCTTGACCTTGTAGGTCAGCCTGCCTTGCTCATTTTTTGCTCTCACACGTGTAACACCACTGGGGTTGCAGCTGAAAGAATATGGCTGTAAAATGCATTACACACGCCTATGTTTGTCCTGTTACAAATATATTGGCTTTCCTCCAAGCAAAATCACTGAGGTTGTAATAATTACCTTTTTTAAAATGGGATTTAATTTACATAAAATAGACAACATTAAAAGGAAATTTCTGTTAAGACTGTCTTTCCTTTAACTACAGTATATGCAGACTTACGTGTATATTCAGCCTGTAGTTGTTATATTAATTTTTCCATTGTCTAATTACTGTGAGTGCAGATACTACAGCTCCCCTCTCAATATGCCACAGAACTCCTGCCTGTGAGTATTGTATTAATTTAAATGCAAACTTTCATAAAGCCAAACTTTCTTTGTATGTTCACAAGTAGTAGTAGTAATAGTAATAATAATAATAGTAATCATTTGAAGGAAGTAATACAAGACAACTTTACCGTTACCTTTACAAATTTATATTATTCATTAAGTTACAGGCAGTTTACCCACCACTACTGCAGCTGGCCACTGGTTCATCTCCTGAGTCATGACCGGAGCCTGGAAATCCCTGCCCCTCGCCCTGTCTCCTTTATCTGCTGCTACGAACGTTTTGGTTGTGGTTTGTTAACCACACAGTTTTGCATCAGGCCAGAATAGTTGTTTTTAACTTAACTAACTGGATAGAGTGGTCTATTTACTTTCTCTCCATTATGCAGCTTAAAAAGGCTATAGTGACACCACCACTTGTCATCACACGACAAAAGGGAAAAACAGCAACATCAAAATATTTCCTAATGGCCGCCTTCTCCTCCATTACTCGCTAGTCTGCCCAGTCTCAGCTGATCTAGACAGGCCTGTGCGTGACTGTTGAGCATTTGGTACCAAAGCAAGTGGTTGTAATTTGTGGCCTTGCCGTGCCCTTGCACGGTAAACACTGACTAAGAGCTCAGGAATCTTAAGAGCTATAAAATAATTGCAGGTTACTCCCATAATGTTCAGAGAGTGCTGCTCTTCGGTCTCAACTCTGCCTCTTCAGTCTCATCTCTCTTTTTGTTCAGCCGCTGCTGGCGGTACAAAAAAATAGTGCTTTTCCTGCTAAACCTGTACTTTTGTGTGCTCATTACAGTGGTAACCCAGCGAGGCAAGGAAAATTATTTGTCCCGAAATAGTTATAATTATTTAACAGATCATGATCTTTATGTTGTAGCTGTTTGGGGTGCTTAAAAATGAATGTTGCACATGCATGTGCAAGAAAAACGTTATTTTTATTTAAATATCAAATAAATAATTGTTTAGTTTAATATGGTGGAATTGCTTGAGATGACTTAAATCGGGTTTGGACTTCTCTTACTTGTAATTACTTGTGGGGAGGTTTGAAGCCAAGATGCCTTTTTCCAGAGACAGTTTACTATCTGCACTGTCATCATCTGTGTCCTAAGCAGGCTGTGTGTATTTATTCATTAATGATTGATTGATTGATTGATTGATTGATTTTACTGCACATTTATCACTTCCAGTACTGGAATTGCCAAGCCACTTTTCAGCTGTGCCTTGAGTAATATCAGGGTAAACCAAAGCATATCCAGATGCATTCATTTTATTTTCAGCATGCTTTTTGAAAACCCTGTTGCTGAGTGATGGCGTTTTCGTATAGGGCTGAGACATGGCATTTACTAGGAAAGCAAGTTGCCCAAAAGACATTGTCAAGTAATTGCCAGTTTGGGCTTCACTAATGTAGTGTACGACTGAAATCTGAAAAGGCCAGCCAATGCTTCCATGCAGATGAACAATTATGTGGCTTTTAAACGACAGGATGTATTATAGCTTGGTATGCGCTCCAAGATGAATTTAAATGTCAGGCATAAAAGGTGTAAAACAGCAGTGCAGAAAGTGTTTAGATATTATTTTTTTATTCTCAATACATTAGTTAATATTCATTTTGTAAGCGATTGGAAACAACCTGCTGGAAATATACATGTAATGGAAAAAATCAGCAGTGACAATTTTATGTTATGAAATGATACCAAATAAGGGTAAAATCTGCTCCTTGGTGGGTCTGAGTCCGAAGTGATGGCAGGAAATGCACACTGCTCTCCTGACTGTGCTGACACAGCAAACTGAAACTCCTCTGTTGCAAGAAGCTGGATGCAGTTGCAAAAGAGGAGGATACGGTGGGCCGGTGGGTTGCTGCCAAACGTGTGTGTTACATCAGAAGCGGGCCTCCCTGACTTACACTAGTAAAAAGATGCTCATGATTGGTAATTCTGTCTGTAATGTATATATTCATATAAAAATGTAAGTCTGGGTTATCAAAAAGAAATAAACCTATTGGATTTAAAGTGGACAAAACCAGTAAAGCATTGGTGAATAATCTATTAAATAAACCAAAATTTTTCCTTTTCTTGTAGTATAAACAAATACAGGTACATTTTGAACACGTTCATATTTAACGAACCAACTGTTTACAAAACAGACGTGTTGAAACTGCACAGATTTAAGGCACAAACCTTCACACGCAAAGCATTTGGAAACTGAGCAGCTATAGACTTTCACTTTTTTTATTATGTGAAATATTTTTAACTTTCCATAGCATTCCACTCCTGTGTAGTGCTGCTGTGCCGGCGTTGTCACAGTATGAATAAAGCTGCATGTTAGTAAAACTTCAGGCCCAGTGGGCTGCTTGACTTGGTGGAGAGACCAGAAAGTTGTTTTTTTTTTTTGCATTTTTGGCCACATCGGCCTGTGACAGTGGAGAGAGACAGGAAATGGGAGAAAGATACAGGGGAAGACATGCAGGCAAATTGGCGACGGGCCGGGACGCGAACCCGCACCGCAATGCGGCCCCGCACAGCAACGTGGCATGTGTATGTGGTCGGCACCCAGGTGCCGAGACCAGAAAGTTTTAAGGAATGGGAAGTTGCAGATTTTATAACAAATAGCTTTGAAATAAAGCATTGTGAGATGGTTTTGAAGCAAACTGCACAGTTTATCAAAGTAGGTTTAAACTTGGGACAGTGGGATATGATTTAAACCAACAGTAGTTTTTCTGCTTTTTGTTTTTGTTTTGACTAAAACTGCAGTTCCTGTAATGGCCACTTGAGGCTGAAGTCAGTCCCCATAAACTCCCATGTTAAAATGCCTAGCCTAATAGCCTGACACAAACAAAAAATCTGTTTTGGCCTCTGTGGATAGTTTCCGGCTTCATAGCAACACTGTGGGGGGGGGTTTCTTGAACTCTTCCATCTGGATATTGGAGTTCGGGACATGACTGCTGTGATTGACAGATGGGGAGGTGAAGCTACTTAGCGGTCTGCTAGGCTTCATGTCCACTAACCAAAGTCACTGAATTGGAGCTCTCTCTCTCTCTGTGCTGTTGGTGTCTGTTGGAACATTTTTGTGGAATTCTCAAATATTCTAGTTTGCTGTGTGTTACAGATCATCCAAGAAGTGTTGCTCAGTTTTTGCAAGTGAAATTGCAATATTTTGCAACACTTCTTGGATGATCAGTTACTTAGGAGACTAATTAGCAGGTATGTAATATAATCTATGGATTCTGCTAACCAGCAAACATGATGAAACCATGAAATCAATGCTCTTGTCAAAACTGGTCATGGTACAGCTGCAAAAACAGAACCGTAGATGGACGGATGTTGACACTGTTTCTGTGTAAAATAGAAGTGAGAAATGTAGATATATAGATGAGACTATTGGAAGGAATTAAATGCATCTTTTTAAAACAACAATAACAAAAAGAGCAGCTATTCTGGTTAGTATATGGTTGCGATGGCCATACTTCTTCTCCACATAAACACAGAATTACCATTGCTTGTTTTTGTCTTTTTTTGTTGTTGTTGTTCTTCAAACAGCAAAAATCAACACTTCTAAGCCATCGATACTGTGTGGTGACCTTAACATGTCTAACTGTTCCAACCGCGATATCTCTGCCCCTTAGGTCAGTATTATAAAGTGTTTGAATGAGAAGTCTGTTAGCTCAGTAGGATAGAAGTTGTATCCATAGCAAGAGGTCGTGATTCCAATTCATCTTTGCAGTATACACTTTTCTTTCTTGCTAAAAGTCTCACAAGGACATCTACGCCAGGTCTCTGATGTTGGCACAACCACCATCCAGTGCTAATTCAACATCAAAATGTTTGCTGGGTTGTTAGCAAAACTTACTACTTAGCTATTACTTAACTGGCAATTCAGCACTCCAGCCTTTCATCTAAATATGATCACTTGTGGCTCCAAAAAACAAAATGGCTTTGGCCAAAATGCTAATGTTGAGGCTTGATGTGCGGACTCCAGAAACTGTTAGGTGGCGTCACGGTCACTACGTCAGTCTTTATGCAGTGACATTAATTAATAAAAGTGGCAATAATGTGTTTACTCAAAAAAGTGCATTGTCACAAGTTTGGTCTTCATATCATTTAAAGTGGTAAACAGGCTCAACTCAGCAGTGATTTCAGGCGATATCTCAGCAACAGATCGACATCTTTGTCATATCTTCAAAAGTGTTTGCCACATTATGTTGATAATTTTTAGTAAAATTTGGGGATTTTTTTTTTTTTTTTATCAGTATGCCACCCTTGGTCAGAAACATGGAACTAGAATATCTATAGTTTATCTATTGCAGTCTGTAACTGATTGACAGACATTGTATGCGATTTATCATGTTCCAAAGCTCTGAGAACCCTGCTGTTATTACTGCCAGGTGCTTTAACATCTGGCACTCCAGAAAATGTCAGAGGATGAGAAAGTTTAAAGGGAGTCTAGATGAAGCTGCTCTTTTAATAACATGCTTTCATCTAACTCATGATTTAGGCTGCCATGAAGAAAGTACAGCACAGCCATGCGGCGGCCACAGTACGTAAAATCAAAGGACACCTGCATACTAGCGTGTAAGCAAATGATGTTCAGGCTTTGCTGCCACAGACAAAAATAATGTTTTTAATCATGAGTACATGTGAGTGATCTCTGACACATCCCTGCAAAAGCACCTGTTCTAGGATTTGATACTTGCACATTGTACTGAGTCCTGAAAAACAGCAACTCATGAGAAGAAAGATCTGTGACCTTTTGAAGTTGCCAAACTTAAACTCCTTAAAATGGAGTTTCAGAACTTCCAAAATCTTTCCTTCTCAGTCTAATTTTTTGGCCAGCTTTTTTGGTGATTATGCATCATGTCACAGTTTTGCATGTTTTGCACAGTTTTGCACTATTGCATGATTTTGGTATATTGCAATCATATACCAAAAATAATTTCTTTATTCTATGAGGACTAGAAGATTTTGCTCTCATATTACCAATGCTATATGTAGTAAGTTTAGATGAAATGAGCACTACTCTTGATTAGACCTCATATATAAGCTCACCAGCTGCTTTAAAATCACTGACTGCTGAATTGAAACCCTTTATTTAGCTCTGGAATATATTAAGCAGCAAGTGAACAGTCACTTCTTGAAGCAGGAAAAATGGACAGGATGGGTATGTGAGCGACTGTGACAAGGAATAAATGGCAATGGCTGAAGGTTTTGTGGTGTCTTCTTGGTATGCAGTGGTTAGTACCCACCAAAAATGATCCAAGAAAGAACCACCAGTAAAGCAGTACATGGGAGCTCAAGGCTCACTGGTGCATGGAGTCACAACTGTTGACTCATGTGGTCTGATCAAACTGCTGTAGCACATGACATTGAAAGCCTTAATGCTGGCTATGATAGAAAGATGTCAGCACACCCAACATCACCTGTGTATGGGGCTGCATTATTTTATTTTTTTTAATTTAAAACCAACTTAAAACTGGACCAGGAAAGCGGCTGGACCAGACGGTATTAGTGGACGTGTCCTTAAGACCTGCGCTGACCAGCTGGCACCTGTGTTTACACTGATATTCAACCTCTCACTGAAACTGTGTGTGATTCCCACCTGCTTTAAAAAGTCCATCATAGTCCCTGTCCCAAAGAAACCACACCCCAGCAGCCCCAATGACTTCAGGCCCATAGCACTCACCTCTGTGGTGATGAAGTGTTTTGAGAGACTCATCAAGACATTCATCACCTCCTCACTGCCCACCACCCTCGACCCACTACAGTTTGCATACCGGCCAGACAGATCCACAGATGACGCCATATCCTTCCTCCTCCACAAGACCCTTTCACACATAGACACTGGTAAGGGGAATTATGTGAGAGTGCTGTTTGTAGATTACAGCTCAGCATTCAACACCATAGTTCCCTCCAGGCTGGTCTCTAAGCTGCTGGACCTGGGCCTGGGCCCATCCCTGTGCAGGTGGGTTCACAGCTTCCTGACCAGCAGACCACAGGTGGTACGAGTGGGTCACCTCACCTCATCCTCCCTCACCCTCAACACTGGATCCCCCCAAGGCTGTGTGCTCAGCCCTCTGCTGTACTCACTGTACACCCATGACTGCGAGGCCACGTCAGAGTCCAACATCATCATCAAGTTTGCTGACGACACTGCTGTTGTGGGACTAATCTCTCACAATGAGGAGACAGCCTACAGGAGAGAGGTCTCCCGCCTGGAGAACTGGTGCCAGGAGAACCACCTCCTGCTCAACATCAGCAAAACAAAGGAACTGATCGTGGACTTCAGCAGGAAGCAGCAGAGGGACTACCATCCACTTGTCATCAGTGGTGCTGAGGTGGAAAGAGTGGACACTTTCAAATACCTGGGAGTGACCTGTCCTGGACTCATCACATAAACATCACTGTGAAGAAGGCCAGACAGCGTCTCTACCTCCTCAGGCGGCTGAGAGACTTCAAGCTCCCACTCAAGGTGCTCAGGAACTTTTACACCTGCACCATCGAGAGCATCATGCGTGGGAGCATCACCACCTGGATGGGAAACTGCACCAAGCAGGACTTCATGGCCCTAAAAAGGGTGGTTCGTTCAGCTGAACGGACCATCAGAACCACCCTCCCCAACCTGCAGGACATTTACACCAAGCAGTGCAGGCTGAGGGCCATGAAGATCCTAAAACAGCCCAGCCACCCTGGACACTCTCTCTTCTCCCTGCTCCCATCAGGCCGGCGTTACCGCTGCCTGAGGACTAAGACTGAAAGGTTGAAGAAGAGTTTTTACCCACAAGCCATCCGTCTGCTCAACTCTGAGCCCTAACTGGACCATTATTGCACAATGTAAATATTATAATTTATAAAAGTGTGTATAGTGTATAGTATATAGAGTATAGTGTATAGTGTGAATTACTTTTTTTTTAATTTTCATTCTTCTTATTTATATGTGTGTGTGTATATATGGTTGCAGGTACAAAATACATTTCACTGTGCATTGTACTGTGTATAACTGTGCATGTGACAAATAAACACTATCTTATCTTATCTTATCTTATCTACTTTATTTAACCAAGAAAATATTACTCTTAAAAATAAGAAAAAAAAATAAGAATCTCCTTTATATTCACTTGATTTTGCAGCCGATACCATACAGAGGGAGCTGCAAAGTTAAATACCTTTTTTTCCCCTCAATTTTAGTAAAAAATTCAGGGACTTTTGTAAGGAATAAGTCTTTGGCTTGAAGATGGATGGAGGTCAGTAACCAAAATGGGAGCAGACTAAGTGTAAATTAAGAATATAACAAAGGCTGCATTTACAAAAGGACAAAGCAGAGTATCCAACCCCCCCCCCAAAAAACATACACAAACAAGGGTTTTAAGGTTACTGATGAATCTCATTGCTCCATGATAGACAATGTAGTAGATAGCATAACATAAAAGTGGAAGCAACACATGTATTTCTTGCCTGCTTTGGGGTGGCTGTAGCTCAGGAGGAAGAGGAGATCACCTACCAATCGAAAGGTTGGCAGTTTGATCCCTGGCTTCTCCAGTCTACATGCCAAAGTTGGGCAAGATACTGAACCCCAAGTTGCTCTTCGATGCAGTCGTCTGAGTATGAATGTGTATGAGTCTTAGATAGAAAACACTTAAGCTTAGAAAGCTTAAATGAATCTGTGTGAATGGGTGAATGAGGTATGTTGTGTAAAGTGCTTTGAGTGCTCAACATAGAGTAGAAAAGCACTGTATAAGAACCACTCTATTTACCATTTAAAGGAAAGATACGATCTGTTTCATCGATCATTTGTGATATAGGATATGAGAGTTTTTTTGTTCTTTCCAGCTGAAGGGAGAACATGGTTTTATTGAGCCAAGCACAGTGTTTCCTTGTTCTGGCATATCAAAAAATACCAACAAACAGCAACCATCAAATCAACCATTTAACTCCTCCAGAATAGCTCTGAAAAGAGCTGACCGAAGCCTTCCAAGGTTTGAGCAATACTAGAACATGTATAAAAGAATTGCTGGGTTTGTAGCAAACAGACAGACATTTGTATCATATTATAGCAAAATATATATATTACATTACACAGACAAGCCTTTTATGTCAGTTTAAGCTGACTATGACTGACTGACCACCACCACTCCACTGCAAGTTAAGATCACCATTTCAGAGATCCTGATAAAGAGCCGTTTCACACCCATCCTATGTTACAGCATGCAGCAAACCATACTGAATTTATTAAATTCATAATAACCTAACAGGCATGTGCAAAAGTCATAAGGGGTGTGAGGTCATTTTAGATACTGCGCAATATGACTTAAGCGTTTTGCCTGGAATAGATATGACCGCACATGTATATTGCTGAATACCCTGTAAGCTTCATCTTAATCCTAAAAATAGAAAGCCCATGGAAACCAGAAAGTATTTGGTCCATGTTCTTGTAAATATCAATTTGTGGTTAGTGATGCCCACACCCTGAAACACCCAGAGAGCCACTGTAAATATTTGAACTTATGACATAACCATTACTGTTAAACACTAGTAGCACTCTGCTGCTGGCTCAACTTGTTTTTAGTTTCTGGGAAGGTGGCTATGCAAAAATCCAAAGTCAAACCAAGCAGCAGTTAAATGGCTTTCAACTTGTAGACACATTTAATGCATTTGGCCTTGAGTTAGCTTAAAGTTATTTTACACCAGTGCTCCAAGAAACAAGCAGGGAAAGACACACAATACACACAGCAGGATAACACATATACCATGTATACAAGAAGTGTGAAAACTGTGTGGGCATGTGGAGGCTGTGTTTGATGCACATCTTCCTCACTCTCCTGTTTTGTTGCGCTTGTCAGGGCAGGGCAGCTTTGGCAGCAAAATCAGTTATTAATCAGTCTATATGCACAAGCTGCTAAGGTAGGTTGGCTAGCAAGCTAATAATATCCTTCTGCAAGTCAGTTATGTACCTTTTCATAAAGCATGCAACTTATTGTTATCCCTATATAATGAGGGTTTTGACCTCTAGTCATGCTGCTCAGGAGAGCTTCTGAGAGTTGTTCTCTTCACTGTTTGTTGTCCAGGGTTTTATTTTTCATGGCTCAGTTTGGACCTTTGGAGAATAAGTCCAATTTACCTTAACCATGATTGGTTTACTTACAGCCTGGCTCTAAATGTCAAAAACTTCCAATAATGCTACTCTCTATTTGATAAATTGTTATTAAACTCATTTGGAGAGGATTTGAATTACCATGGTTATATTTTAAATTCTTGTGATTTGGCTGCAGTGTGCAACTTACCATTTTTTCTCCCCCAATGGCTGCCTCAGCCAGTAGATCAGACATTTACTTGTGTATTTTTACTGATCCTTCTAATAAATACTTAAATACTGCTAGTTTGATTATAGCATAATTTATTAGTCGACTAAGATTTTATGTTACGTATCTGTTGGTTTGAATTATTAATTACTGAAGCTTTAAAGGAAGCCCCACAGCACTCACCCTGTATATGTTGCAGAGATCACGGGAAGAAAGAGAGGAGACGGCTGCTATATCCTGCAGCAAACTTCATAAGAAATCTGATGATTGTCAATGTGAAAAAGTTACATTAGAGTAAAAATAGCCCAGTTGTGACAATCACTTTCAATCATAAGGCAATTGCACAGGTCGCCTGGTGGGAGGCAACCTGTCTCCAAACAATTGTGATCCAACTCCGATTATCTAGGACCCACGTGATTTTGCAGGTAAGTCACCATCCTGCAGCAACTATGTCACTAATTGTGGAGGAATATCTGAATTTCTGTTTCAAATCTCTGAGGTTCTGGCCGGATGGAGACGAATGCAGACACCAAGAGAATTGCGACTTTTTTGACGATTTATCACAGTCAAGCTCCTTTTCAGAAACAGATGGTATATAATGACCAACTTGACTCCATTCAGTTACAAACTGATAGCAGTGTGACACCATCTTATTGCCATTTTATCGCCATCTTCATGCATCAAAGTCACTTTGAGGACAGCAACTGACTGCAAGTGGTGACAAATCGGGTCCTTTGATTGCGATTACGCTAATGATTGTTTCCGATGTCAACTCTGAAGAAATGTTTTCTTCAGCTGCACATAGGTCCACCTCTTTTCTTCTTCAACTGTGTGTCAAAGGAGAGGTTGCAGTTCCACCATAAATAACACCCGTGATCTCAGCATCATTTTCATTTTTGTTGCGTTATCAACCATTTTGTTATGAAAATGATGCCTTCTTGGGCTGAATCTTGTCATATATATTTTTAGTTTATGCTCCTGAATACATTGCGCTGTCGAGTCCTGCTGCACCACCAGCATCACCTTCTAGATGTGTTTTCCCTGACACTAAGAATCCATATTTTCTCTCAGTAGCCTCATCTGTGTCTTTTACTGTGAAATCACTGACTGTAAGAAAAAAAAAATTCCTTAACAAGAGCTTGCTTCAGTCAGTGTGCTTCACACTGTGATTGGTGGAAATGGCTGCCCTGTCTACGTGCCCTACACGGCGCCAGGCTGTTGAGCCATTAGTTAAATAGCAAACCCTCACAGGTGGCATGATGGAGGCATAATTCATGGCACTGTTGCATCCCGTTTGGGACCAATATTTATTGACTTTATTTTTATCTATTTATTTTTTTTGAGTTGTATAATTTTAAGTTGCTGTTAAGCACCGAAACTACTTAGTTGCATTACTAAAGAAATTTATTGGACCGAGATATAATTTTGATTAAAGAGCTTGCACATACTGGTGGTAAAAAAAAAAATTGGGGTAATTACCAGCAATTAATTTAGGATAGCGGTGGCATAATTCTTACATTGGGAAGTGGTCTAATTTTTTAAGTGCTGTAGGTTGAGGGAAAGATCAAGGTTTGGGTTAATATGTACCCTGCACATTGTAAGATGACTCCACGGCACAATATTCGTTCCTGACCAAATGTCAATATTTGCAGCCTGGCAGTTTTGTGATACATGGTAACAATGGAAAGCTGTTTAGCTGTTCTTGGGATTTGGGATATTAACAAGCATCTGTGATTTTCACATTTGCCTCTGGAACAGATTCATTTTGCAGCCACAAAGTCATATGAGTACCTGTCTTCTGTCTTATTTTTGTCATCAGCAGCTGCACACTGTGTTGTCTTTGATGAGATGGGTTACTGTTGTGAATCTGGAGCAGCAGAGGAAAAACCTGTAACTCTATTTAGTCATTTTTCTCAGTATTTTACCTCACCTTTGTTTTTCTTTAGTACATGTCTGTAGTGGCTTGTGTCTCATATTCAGTAGTCTATGGTTTTTAAGGTTTAGCACTAGACTTAAAATAAATAGCTGCCTGGCAGAGCTTCCAAAATGAATTTTTATTCATATGTCAGTTTCTTTGTTTGTGTTTATTTATTCAGGAAGTGTAACAAAGCTACTATTGTAAATGTGACAAGGTCAGAAGCTTTGGTTATTCATCTGAATACAGGTGGCAGTACCTTTATGTAGCACTGCACGTTCATCCACTGACCCATCACTCTGAGCATCAACCCTGGTGCTGCGTTGACACACAGCACTGTCAGAAAGGTCATGCCCCGAGGTGAAGGAGTCAGGCATTCTCCATCATTCCTTGTTGTGACACATTACTAGTGGCACCAGAGCCTTATCGCACGATGAGGTGCTTAGCAACAACAGAAGATGTGAGCTCCTTGACCTTTTCTTTCTTTCTTTCTCTTTGTTTTAGAGCAACTCCCATCTTTTTTCCTTCATGCTTTTTCATTTCCCAGATTAATTTTCTCTTATGGCACAGTGCCAAACAAAGCTGCATGTTTTTCATCAGAAGTGAGAATTCATCGGAAACACCTTAGCGCACACTCTCATCCCACTGATGATGACACACATTTGGCCTATTAAGTCTTCCCGTATCATATCATAACTAGGTGTGGGACCATATGCAGTGACTAATGCCACAGAATGCCTCTGACGCTGATGAATTGATAATTGTCTGCGCACGATAAACAAACATATTCCTCACTGTATCTGAGTCATCTGTGGCATCATGATGTCATAGCAGACATGCAGTAGGGAACATATTTTCTGTGTGTTTGTCATCTTGGTGGTGATGACACTTGAGACCATTTGTTTGATTGTCACTGGTAATTAGTTTAAAGGTTTCTTCTGCTGAAAACATATAGTAAATGCAGCTATTGTGGCATTAAAGAAACTGTTCCCTTTTTTGCCTCTTGGAAGAAAAAATAAACCCAACCCCCACTTTACTAATGTTCTTTATATCCCTACAAGTATATATAAATAGATAAGCTCTCATCTTCTATGTCAGGAAATGATGAAATATCACATGCCTTCCAGAAGGCTTGTAGCACTCCTTCATCACCTCCTTCTGAAGTATGGAAACAAATGTCAGAATTGTATTTAAGGAGATGATGGCGAGCACCTCGACATCCATCACAGCCTTAGGATGGGTGGCGAGAGGGCACACAAATCATATCCACTCCCCAATGCTACAGTGACCCCCAGTATCACTCCTTGATACCAAAGGTCATGTCCACCTTCTCTCCCCCTGCGAATCCCTGAATCCCCCTCCCCCATAACCACCCACACTGTGGCTCCAAACGAACATTCCCACCCACCTGCTTGTACCCCCAGCTGAGCATCAGAGGTTTCCAGCATTATAATCTCAGGAGAATACCTCCACCACCCCCAACACCCTCCCCCTCTTTCTCCTCCGTCCCCGCTCCACTTCTCCACGCCTCCATGGAATTACTTCCATTTGGCCTACTTTCCGCCCTCGCTCTCCATCAAGTTGTACACCATCTATATGTTATTTTTCTGCAACACCTCCAGATGTTCTTCTCCCTAATCCTATGCTTGTTTTTCCTCTCTTGTGAGTCCTGATGTTAGCCATCTTTTATTTAAGTCTCAAATCCTTGTCCTTCTCAGCACCTTTGATGACTTCAGGGTGAAATTTTGTCCCTGTGCGTTACATGTCTGTGCACATTTGTGTGTCTTGGCTTTTGCTTACCCTTGACTTACCAATGACTTCAAAAAGACCCACAATAAATAAAACTCTCTCTGCCCAGGTTTGCCCTCTTACCTCTCCCTTAGTGTACCAAAGCATTCATGGAGTGCAAATCAAATATCCAATATTCAGTTTATTATTTTACATTAATACAATTTGCAAGGCTGTTATAAATAGTGCTAATTATCTCTGTAGTGTAACTTATCAGTTTGTCAAATACATCAACCTACCTGAGGTAAAGTACAAGGAAAATATCCAGGATGCTTTTGCCTCTTATAGCTCAAACATCGGAACCATAGGTTATTTTGTGTATGTCGTATGTGTTTAGAATGTACTGTTATAATGTGAAAATTATTCTGGAAGAATAGCTGCTGCATTGCTGCAGCTAATGGGATCTTAATAAATGAAACAGCTGAGTATTGACCCAGACAGTAAAGATGAATTCCACTGTCAGCAGTTGTGTTCTTGCAGCTTTGATCAAACATAATTCTCTGCAGTCCATGTGAGGTTGGGTGTAATTTAGTTGGTGTTAGCAAGCTTCATTTAAACACCACAAAAGCCATCAAAATTGAGAATTCTGTCAATAATGCAGCTTCTGTCTGATTTCATATTGCACATTTTTTATATTAACAATAGCAGTCAGATGCAACAGCCATGACAAATCAAGAACTTCAGCAGACCTAAACAGAGGAATTGGCAGCCTGTTCTCATTCCCATGGTGTCAGATGCTGTTGGTAGCTCAAAGCCATTGGTGAGACGGGGTTTGCACTGCCAACTTCTTACTTATGGCCACTTGTAAATCATCTCTTGGAGTCACTTTTAAGTATAATTTTTCAAGATGAAGGCAATGTGTTTTCATCCCAACGTGCTGTATATTACAGCTTTGTCAGATGCCTCCCCATTACTCAAAAGGTGTCCTTTAGTGTCAGTACTCAGATGCTTTGGCTGATGCTACACTTTTACATGTAACAGCCCCATTTTACAGATGTACAACAGACTCATAAGGAGGCAGGAGGAAGGTGGTGACATAATTTCCAGAGTAGAGAGAGAGCCATGTGACTTTGGTTTGTTAGGGTTAGGAAAAGGTCGTGGCTTGGGGTTAAAATACACCCATTCAGTAGTAGCCTGGCTTTCTGGGAGTCACTGTTCACTGTCACACATGCCAAAGGACACCTTGTGCATAATTGAACCATCCCAGCAATTTTGCAAAAAGTGAGAACAGCTAAAGAGGCATATTTACCAACAAGTGAAAGTTAAAGAAAAAGGAGCAAAAAAAAAAAAAACTAAACAGCCTCCTGACTGCCAAATTTATTCTCCTCTCTCCCTCAAAATGCAGACATCATTGCTTTTCAAAAAGGACTGTTCCAATCCGGTATCGCCTCCGGCAGTGCATCAAGACACAGATGTCACAGGACGTCTTGTGCAACGGCACAGTATCAGAAAGAATGACAGCATTTGACACCCTGAGATGAAAATGTATTTGAATCAGTTGATTGCTAAGGACTGTTGAAACAGCTGGTTAGGTTTGAGAAAAGATCACGGTTTTTAGTGAACATAGAGCACTTCACAACATTAACATGTTAAAAAGCAAACTTCTCCACACTGCAACAGGCTTCTCCTCCATTTTCTTGCACCATCATGACAACATCATCCCCTTTCTGAAAAGGTCTGACATTTTACTTGCACTCACATGACTCCGAGAAGTTGCCTATATGTTGTTTTAACCCGTTTCTACATGACTCTGTCGC
Source organism: Archocentrus centrarchus (assembly GCF_007364275.1). Classification (NCBI taxonomy): domain Eukaryota; kingdom Metazoa; phylum Chordata; class Actinopteri; order Cichliformes; family Cichlidae; genus Archocentrus; species Archocentrus centrarchus. Next base: position 23,038,102 of record NC_044367.1, on the reverse strand, counting down.
CAGCTCGGTGCTTTTAATGTGAAGCATTCAGATTGGATTAATCCAGCTTGGATATGGATGTATGAGAATAAACACTACAGTGAGGTTGCTTCAATTTTCTCAGCAGGATGTGTGAAGAATCTGTTGTGGAAATGGTGGAGAATATGATGACAGAAGTATTACAGTCATAGTGTGGAAAAAAAAACCCTGAATAATTCCAACTTTAAATTGATAACAAACAATAATGTATTTCAAGCTGAAGGAAAATCCCTTTCTTTTGTGTCTTTCTGCATGTTTTTGCTAAAATGTGTCACGAGTATAGTAGCCATAAAAGAAATACAGTTTATCTAATAAGATTATTAAAGGCTGTCACAAAGAAATAACATTGTGTCATGACCTAACAAATTTATGACTTCGTTGTTATTTAGGCCAAATATCCCATTGGTCTTAATGGGCATGAGGGCTGCAGTGGTTCAAATGATCTGAAAAATCAGAATAGGCTCATTAATTAATGGTGCACTGGGACAAAAACACCCTGCAACACTGTCAGTGAAGCACTATTAATGCAATTATAATTATCAGCCCCATAAAATGCCACAATAAACAACTATGTTAATTCCTCTGCTCAAAGTAAGTGAGGTTTTCAGTTAAACATTTGACTTGGAAAATGTTGCTTTTTTTTATATTGTTTTCAGAATTATTAGAAATTCAGAGATGAGCACAATACCATCACCGTGAAGCTAGACTTACAGATCACTCTGTATTGTGCCGTCAGTGTGAACATACTACACGCATTCATTGATTTCTAGAAACACACATGCAGTTGTCCACATGCAAAGTCACATACTTGAGTCATGCTTGTGGCTTTGAGCCCCCGCTTCACACAGCTGGGATTTGCACAGACTGTACAGCACGGGCCAGATCATTGCAGTGACATGTTATCCGTGACGCACTATCAGTAACGTTTGGCCACAGTCACACATGACTCGTGTCAGAGATCGTGTCTCAGTGGCACAACTATTGGCCATCTGCCAGTTATTGTCACCAAAAAAATGTAAAGATTTTGAAGGTGCACATGAGAAAGAATATATGAGGGGAGGACTTGGTGCCATGTAGAAGGATACTTTTATTATTATACTTTTCTAAACATATAGAGTAGTTTGGAGTATTGCTATGCTGGTTGCATCATTGGCTGTATTTCACCCATGGTACACTAGTGGTTGATCCTATGATTATGAGTCAGTAATAGGTGTTTCATATAATGTCATTTCTGAACAGGTGATGCTAAGTATGTGGGGTTTTTTTCTTTTTCTTTTGGGGTGGAGACATCATTGGTTAAGTCTTTCAAAACATAATGCACCTGTGACCTTTTTTCCTTCTGTGTTTAGGTTAATTATAGGATTACACTGGCTTAATAAAAGGCCATGATGAATACCACCATAACTGAAACCGCAACACTGTTTGGCCCTTTACACCATTACTTTTGACTAACTTATTGCATTTTTAAGATTTTATTTTAAGTATTGGCGGTTAGGGGGCCATCTAGTCAGGTTTCTAACCAAGAACCCGCTGCTGACAGCATTTGGATCATGTGGCTTTCTGCCTAACTACTCGCCAATCTGGTTTAGACTAATTGGCGTCCTGTGACGAGCTACTGTCAATACGTTCATAGGTTTGAGTTTGTTTAGGTGTGTTAAGAGATGTTTCATCCAGTAACGTCAAGTACTACTTGAAAATGAATACCTGTCTTTGTTTATTATTGTCATGGGATTAAAGTGACTTCATGAAAGGCCATGGTGAATACCACAGTAACCGAAAGGTCATATAACCAAAACCAAACCACATTTGGCCTTTTGTATGAGCAGTGAAGACAGACAAGGAATACTGGGAAATACAGCAAGGTAATGACAAGCAGTGATGGTCTGGCTAGCTTTCATTTTCCCTAACTGCTCGCCTAGCGAGCTGCCCCAGAAATAATGTAGATTTTGGGTGTCTTGTGCTTTACTTGTGTGTACATGTGTTTACAAGACTGGCCGGTTGGATTTGCCTGTGGTGAATCTGGGAACCCATCACCTAGTCTACTAACTTTGCTTCTGGTGTAGCTACTGGACATCCAGGCCAAGTTTTCCATTTCCATCTTGTCATTGTTTATAAATCCAAATACATTTTAAAAAGTAAAAAGAGAAAAAGAAAACTATTCATCATATAATAGCTGGTGATGATGGTTTAGAGATCAAGTCTGCTCAAACAGCAGCACTGGGACTAAAAATTAGCCATTTTTGGAAACCAGATAACTTCTGGTACTATGTCCCTTGCTTATAGGTTCCATATATTCATAAGCATTCATTGCATTTTTTTTGTGTGTGTGTACATGGTACATGGATGCCAGTCACCTGCCAAGTATTTGCTGGGGATGACTACCCCATGCTAACATGCTAACTTCATACCTAGCTACACAGGATTGTCGTGTGTTTTTTCCTCTTTGGCGCTCTTGGTGTCCTGTGAATGGTTGAACTTATTTTAGCCAGTAGAAGCTATTAGGTATTTTTTGAAAGTACCTGCACTTTTCTGTAATGAAACATGGTTATTAAAATCCAAGTATTCTGTTACTGTTTCCCAACACAGCTTAAATTTAGAGAATAAACTGCAAATCTTCCATTCAGCATTGCTGCTGTTACTGGCTGATTTGCTTTAAAACATACTGGCAACTGCTACTGGACAGATTACCATTTGTGACCGCACCCTTCATACTAACAGACTCTCCGCAGAGAGACACACACACACACGCAAGCACGTTCATATTCTTCAGTTTGCAAACACACCCCACGCATAGAGCTTGGTAACAGGGCAGTGTTTATGCGTGTTTGGGTGCCGTTCTACCAGGTTGGTTCCAGGTAGAGCGTGTGTGCTCTGTAATCTCCCGACTATTGTCTTCATGTCTAAATTAAGCCCTGGCACGGGAGTACAGCTATGCAGTGGCACAAAGTTACCTGGTTAATTATCTACCTGGCTGAATTACTGCATGAGGTGAGCGGTTGTTGAAGTGGAGGGTTTGAAAACAGTGTAGGACAGGTCAGATTTTCCACAAGAGGCCGTTAGGCCATCTCGGACATGTGTGCGACATCACTGCTTTCTTTTGCATGCTCCGTTGCTGAGGTAGAGGGAGGCATGGTGCCTGCAGTACAGACAGCAGCATCACATCATTAGCAACAATATCCTCAGCTCTCTTTCTCAATCAGAACATTTCATGTCATGCAATGAGACATTTTGGCAGCTACAGTACCACCTTGACCCTGTGATTCTCTCCCTCAAGGAGTGATGACGTAAGTCTCTGTCAAACCTATGAAAAGCCTGATGCGAATGCATACCACAGTATGTCAGGCATTCATTCACTATATTCTGCTGAAGGACTCCAAGTATTATTTAACATGTTATGCTGGTCAGTGCATTATGTTTCTGCTTTGCTGGAAGTGCTTGACATTGATGATTCTCAGCATTTCTTACAAGAGGACAATGAAATGTATTTGCTGGAGAATGAAAGCAATTTCCACCCAAATTAAGGAAATAACTCCTGAGTAAAGAGATGTTTTCCAACACTCTTTTTTTTTTTTAGTTTTTTTTCATTTGGATGCATCATTTAGTATTGGCAACATACATGTACAGAGCTGAGTTCAGCAGCATTACATTACCAGTCTTAAAAAAATGATTTTCAGCATTTTAAGACAGCTTTACACTGGATCTAAAACAGCAATATTCCACATCCCACCAACCAGTCTGGGAATTCAGTAATACCCAAGTTTAAATATTCAGCTTCAAAGACTGGACTTAGTCACACTACCTTGATAGAAACCAGTATGACAGTCCTGTAGGAAAGTGAATGTGGAGTGACGCCCAGATTAGAGTGAACTCTTTTCTGAAACCATTCTCGTCCCCAGGGCATGAAGTGTTGCTGCTTAGTATAAATATATTGGTGTCTACAAGATGAACATGATGTGTCCTTTATGCGTTGGCTGTAGCAATATTGAATGCTGAAAGTAAACTTTTGTGTTTGAAAGATTGATATATAAATCACTTGGTGGCCCTTTGAGTTTTACATTTAATTAAACTTAGTTACATTTTTCTTTCACTTGCCTTTTGCTTAGATTTAGGCACCAACATTGCTTGATTAAAATTAGGGAAGAGATTTTGGTTTAGGTTAAAATATGCTTGTTAATGCTACTTATTGAAAAAAGCCTTATTTTGACACAACAGTAATATTTCATGGCTTGAAAGTGAGAATTTTTTGGCAGAAAACGAGCATTTTAACAAACTTTCAAACTTTATAATTCAGCAAGTTGAATTCTCGCTAAAATAGTAAAATAAAAACAATCATAAAAATGCCTCATCAAAAACAGCCAGAATACAGACCCCTTCACTGATAGCAGATATATTCATCCAACCCAGTTTTCTACCATTTATCTTCATTTTTACAAAGTTGCAGGTTGCCTTAAGCAGTTTTATTATTATAATACTCTTCCTTTTTAGTGTGTATTGTAAAATAAATTATTAAAAAAAAATTCTGATGCTTGAAGACCACATATATATTGATATAAAGTGCCTTTCAAAGGTTTAGACACAGGAGTGTGTCCAAAAGTTTGACTGGTACTGTATATATTTGGTCTTCGGACAATGACAGCTTTTTCAGTCATTTTCAGTCCAATCCTCTTACCTGATCATTTTCAGAGGAATGTTTTCTTGTTTGTTAAGCCACATAATACTGTCCTATGAATCATTTAAGCATAAAAATGGCTAACTCAAGGGATGAACCAATGTTGTATCTACACATAACAGACAACTTAGCAACACACCAATTTTAAATTGTAGCTTTAGGCACCTTATTGGCAGCCTCTCCCAAAAATACATAATGTGTTCAAATTTATTTAGTTGAATCTAAAAAAAATGCCAACGATAACACAGTTTGAAAGACATTAAATATTTTTTTTTTTTTGCATCAACAAGGTGATTCTCAAAGAGCTATTAGCTCAATATGGTGCACAGTGTGTCTTTTAAAAAATTTGACAAACTTGGACAAGTGGAGTACAAAAGAAGTGGCAGGTCTGAAAACAATCTACAGCAGATAAACAGTTTTTGAAACTGATATTCTAAAGAAACAGAAAACAGAGGAGACTGCACTGAAACTGTGGCAACGGAGTGAATAATCCAAATTTCAAATTACATCAATATGTAAAGTGGAAGTCAGGAGAAAGGAAAACTAATGAGTGTCTACAGCCATCTGTAAAACACGTTGGAGGCTCTGTCATGGTTTGGGGCTTCATTTCGGCCAGTGGTGTTTGGGATCTTGTCAAAATTGATGGAATTATGAATGCAGAAAAGTACAGTCAGACATTGATCCACCACGCAATATCACCTGGAAAGTGTCTGGTTGGCAACAGCTTCATTTTTATGCATGACAACAATCACAAGCACACTGCCAATGCAGTTAAAACATACCTGAAAAAAAAAAAGCCCACACACGCACACACAGTGGAACACTATCAGTCATGGATTTGCCTCTCCAGAGCCTGGACCTCAACATTATTGGGGCAGTGTGGGCTCATCTTGAAAGAGAATGGAATAAAAAGCAGCCAGCATCTAAAGAAGAGCTTTGAATGTCCTTCAAGAAGCCTGCAGAACTATTCCTGACGACTGTTCAAAGAAAGCTGCCTAAGAGAGTCCAGGCTGTGATTAAGAATAAAGGTGATCAGACCAAATATTGACTTTCTCCAGGACGGCACATCAATATTTTCTAAGATGAGAGCAGGATCATCTTGAGCACATGTGACAGACGTGAAAGGGTCTGGAGAAGCCATGGAGAACATTGTGCTGCCTATAACATTGTTCGGCATGACTGGTTTGGTGGTGGGTCAGTGATGGTTTGGGAAGGCATATCCATGGAGAGATGCACAGACTTCTACAGGCTAGCCAACAACATTGACTGCCATTAGGTATCGGGATGAAATCCTTGGACTCATTGTCAGACCGTACACTGGTGCAGTGGGTCCTGAGTTCCTCCTGGTGTACAACAATGCCTGGCCTCATGTGGCGAGAGTGCAGACAGTTCCTACAGGATAAAGGAATTGATACAATTGACTGGCCCCCCACGCTCGCCTGACCTAAATCCAACAGAACACCTCTGGCACATTATGTTTCGGTCCAGTACCATTTTAAGTTGCTGCAGTGAATTTTCGGCAAAATGGACCAGCCTGCTGCATCAGTTTTTCACTTTTATTTTTGGGGGTGTCTTTGTATTCAGCCCTCTGTATGTTAATAATTATCATTTTCATCAAACAGTGTGGCATGCTTTTGTTCCTAATGTGTTCTCAAAGTTTACCTTTCATTTTTTAATCAGTATTTATTCATTATTTTGTTTTATTTGTTTTATGGCATCCAAAATGCTTCCCAGTTACTAGCTGCACATGGATAAACCACTATGTCCAGCATGTGTACAGGGGCACTTAAAGCAGCTCGCCTAGAAGCTGGACACGTCCTCACATAACAACCCTGCTGTCACTCAAACCGGCCCATTATGTTGGGCATGACATTTAAAGTTGGGCGAAGAAGATGGACAAAGTGCCCTTACCTCCTCTGTTTGAGCCCTGCAGTTGAGCCCCTGTGCAGCATTCGCGGATGAGTGTGTTTGTGTGTGTGACTTTGGTCAGACTTGGTCTGGCATAAGGACAGCTGTCACATTTCCAACCTGTCACATGCGACACAGAGGAGATGCCAGAGGCCGGGGCATCAGGAAGCACAAGGACGGACACAAGGAAAAGCGCATTTGTGTGTGCATTCATGTGTCTGAAAGAGTAACCAGGATGGAAGACGTGCAGTGGTGGCCACGTGAAAGAGCTTGACTTGGAGGCACCCTCTAACCTTGATGTCCACACAAATGTACATGTTCTTCACCCTCTTTCTTAAAACCATTCCTTGAGCACTTGAGTCACATTCTCTGAGGGCATGTAGTAAATATTGAGCACCACGTACAACTGCCACTGCTGTAGGACGCCCTCCCTGTCTTGCGGTCCTCTGAGTGAGGCCATTTCAGTGCTCATTACTTACTGATGAAGAAGCCTCTTCATTAAGGTTCTGCCTGTGGCCTGTGGAGGAAAGGCTTTTTTTGTTTCTTCTCAACTAACTCTTTACATAAGCAAGCAGCAGCTGCCCTCAAGTGTATTTGGTTAAAAGGGAGAAACATTAATGGCCATTTGGGGCCTTTTATTTTATTACAGAGGGAAATGCTTTTCTGTTTTAATTTAAGTAATGGTTTCAAGGCAAGCAGGTTAAAAGGTCAACTTTTGTTCTCATTGCAATATCTTTTCACAAGCTTCCTGGATAAATCTGCAGAGTTTTGAGAGAAGAAAGGAGTTTTCAAATGCCTCTAAATTACCACTGCACTGCAAGCACATCCCTTCTGTGTATTCCATAACCAAAACCAGCTGTCAAGTAAATCATTTGTATTGCCTCTCTACACTTTAATTTACTTTAAACATCCCACTTAAGAAGAAACTTTTTTCTCCAGAAAATTGCATCATGAAATTTGAGCAGAGCTAAAGCTTGAGATAAACATCTTTGTCTCTCTCTCAGTACACATGAAATCTTTTTATATATTTTAATACTCATGTTTCTAAGTACTTGAAACTACAGCTCATGGGCCTTCAGTGATCATGAAAGTGGGAATTCTTAAAAAATGAAAGCACAATGCCATGTCAGTTAGCACTAATTAGACAGTTCTAAATTTCATTGCCCATAATTTAGTTTAAGTTGCTCGGTCAAGCAGTTGGTTCTTAATTCTCATCGAGTGCCAGGCAGTGAGTAGATCAAGTCTGCTGAATTTGTGGATCCCTTCACATTTCCTCCACCACCTTCCTTAGGAGTTGACATTTGTGCCTTGCATGAAACAACTATTTGATGACTTATGCTGATAACAAATCAAATCTCCTGGTGAAGCCTGTCCTTTATATTTGGAAAGAGAAACAAGGACATTGTTTTGGGATCTTTTTTTACAAGTATACCTGTAATAATTTCAGCAGCATTTCTATTCAGGAATTTGTTTGTTCATGTGTAAAAAAAATTATATTGTATGCATACTGAACTAACAATATAAAAACATTGCATAGGTCCCCTTTTTGTTGCAGATACACTGTAGTCATAGCAAGGACACAGGTCCACTGATGGTAAATTGGCTTTGGATCCTTTTGGTCCTGTCTGTTGAAGAGGAGACTATTGTGGATTTGGGGGCTTGTTCTAGTGTTTTTGGTATTTTGGCCAGGTCAGTACTTCAGTGCTCTTTGTCACTTTTGTTTTGTTAATTTGTTTTTTTTTTCTTTCTTTCTTTCTTTCTTTCTTTCTTTCTTTCTTTCTTTCTTTCTTTCTTTCTTTCTTTCTTTCGTTCTTTCTTTCTTTCCTTCCTTCCTTCCTGCCTTCCTGCCTTCCTTCCTGCCTTCCTTTCTGTACTCTATTAATTTCTATTTATTTATTATTCACATGAGCTCCCCTGAAAAAATGAAGCAAGAAAGAAAAATGGAGAAAGGGGGAGAAAAGATAAGAATAAGAGGACAGAGCACAAGTAGAAAATGCAATGGGTCACCAACTGCTGCACCTGTTTAAAAGAAGAAAGAAAAGAAAAAACATCCAGCACGTGAGGGAAAAAAAACAACACATACACAAAACAACAATCTTGTTGTTAGTGTGAATGTCTGTGTATGCGTCTTTGCAGCAAAACGTACGCTGGAGCCAGAGGCAGACAGAGAAAGACCCAGGAGACCTGGGCCGTCTGCAGCTTAAGAGTACTTAAGACCCAAGGCCGCATATTTCAATGACAACTGCATGCCCACCCCAACAAAAGGAGGGAAGCCCCAGACAGAGCCCTCATAGCCAAAGGGCAAGAGCTCTGGCGAACCAGAAGCAACAGGCACCCTACCCCAGCAGAAGCTGGCCAGCCTGAGCTTAGAACAGGGCTCCAAGCGCCTGAGAACTGCCTGACACCCAGCAGGGACCTCACCCCACCCCTTGCTCCAAAGAGGCCAGAGCCACCCTTGACCACAACCCCCAAGGGAGCAGGTCAACAACCACACCAAAACATCCAGACACACACCCCAGAACTAACAAGTACATACTTGCTAGGGTAGGCAGCAGTGACCAGTGGGGAGTGGCAATACCCACCCATATAAGATAACATGGGATAAGTAAAAACTTTGTGAGGGAGGTGTTTACATTAAGGATTTTAAAGCAGTTGTGATGCTTAATACTGGAACTAATGAAAGGCAGATCAGAGATTTTTACTTTTCCACAGAGTTCTTGTTCTAAATCCAACTATGGGCTGTCTAACAAGCTTGATTTGAACCCTTTTGAAACATACATCAATCTATTGGCTAAGAACAATTTGGGAGTTTTAGACCACCAAATTGTGCTGATGACTGGTGTAGTAATGACGTGAAATGGGGAGCTAGCGAGTTGGTCTGCTCTCAACTTTGAAGCAATCTATCTGTAGCAACTACCAGTGAGAGCAAACAATACGGTTGACTGACGGGGTGGGGGGGTGTGTCTCAGAAGGGTTAATGATACATTGGAGGCTGGAATGTCCATTACCCCAGGAATACACTGGGCATAGCTGCTGGAGCAAATCATGTCCACTGAAGACAGTGCTTGCAATTCCACCAAATGCACGGCATTTCAGAAGTGTCCCAGGAGCATCACTCAATCCACTCTGATTTAAGTAGTGGCAGCTCTATTTTTGACAGAAGCTGTATTGCACAGTGCAATTTTCAAAGTAGACTTCATTCAGACTTACTCTGTTTCTGTAACGCTCGTTGTTTAATCTGTAGCTCTGCATAGACAGAACAAAACTTTGTCCTTGACATGATATCACAGACGTGCACCTGGTGTACAGTTGGTAGGTTAGTGACTAACTAGCCACTAAATGGTGATGGCAATAAATGAATCTCTTTATAAATGGTAGAGGCATTTGTGATTCTGATATTGGGGCCTTTTTCAAGGCACAGCTGGGCTTAAAAACAGCCTCACGGAGCTGCTAGGATGCCTGTAGACTCTCAGTCTTGGAGGAAAAGTTTAAACTTTGATCAGACTTGAATGACAGGCACTGTGCGAGGCATGTGTGTTTTACAAACAAAAATAAGGTTGTAACATAATCATGTAAAAGTTTGATGTGCAGTTATGATTAACTAAACAAGACAAAACAACTATTTTTATCTGTGCAGTCCAGTTCTTTTCCACAGCACATTAATTTAGAATGGCAATAGCTAAAAGTTAAAGGGTCTGCCTTTAGTTTGTTTGTTTCACTGATGCAATATGACTTGTGACAGCTCCTCGCTGACTTCTGGGATGAGATCAGTCTGATTCATTCCGCAAAAAGGCTCTCCCTTCAACGGCGCCCTTGGTCTGACCGAATCGAGGGATGGTCCACTGCAGCCCATTTAGAGCTGTCCCATGCTCTTCTCCTAGCCCTCTCACCTTCCTGTTGGTTCTCATCCATCTGTTTACTCTCTCCCATCCAAAGGAAGCATCCATTAAATCACCTTTAAAGATGGGAACGGGACTTGACAGCTACAAACTGGAGCAAAGCAATCTTTTCCCAAACCCCATGCCCACCCCAGCCCCACATCTCCATGCCTGTTCCTATCTGTCCCATATTGTCAGCGGCAGAAGCCGCAAGCGCTGCTGAGAGACAGAGAGCAGCTCTTGTTTACTGATGCACACTATATTGATGTGAGCTGATTCCATCAGGCGACACATTTGGTTGCCACACACCCCGTCGTCTTTCTCTGCCTGCTTTCGACGTCTTATGTCTTTACCCCATAATGTATCTGCTGCGACAACACAGACTGCGTGACAGTCAGCAGAGCTTCCGCCATTGTTGTGACTAATATCTACATGTTACTATATAAATGTATTTTAGAATCAAGAACTGCATTAATAACCCTTTCCGTTTGCATCCATTGCCTTCTGTGCCTCTGACATTTTTCGCACACTTGGGGCTGCAGTTGGTTTTTATTGATTTTATTATTTTTGATTAATTAATTTTTTTTCTATAATTAAACAAGTGATTAAAAATCATTTGATTACATGCTGAGATGTTAATTCCACTCCACTTAAGGAGAAAATGTGAAAAAGTTTATTTTTCTCAAACCAGAGGTCAATTTGGTTTTGTTATCAGCACGCCAAAGCGTGCATGATTATTTTATAAGCCTGATTATGTTAGAGGCAGCTTTGCTGCAAACTGGTTGCACCGCGCCTCTGTCCATCATGTATGGTGGTTAGATTTCCTCTCGCCATGGCGGGCAGCGATTATAACAAATGGATGAGTTCAAACCATCTGTAAGACATTTGATTAACGCTGCCGAGCCTTCGCGGAGAGAGAGAGAGTCCAGAATGGTGCTTGATGTGGAATTGCACTAATGACAGTGCCTGGGAAGTAGCCATGCTCTAGGAAAAACATCACAGAATGAGAAATTAGAACCTCGGAGAGACAGATGAGGTTTGCAGCAAGCAGCTCCGGGTGGCCTCTGCATCCATCTCACACATGATTTGATTGGTGCTCCCAGTCATCAGCTCAGCCTCATGGTGCAGCTGTTGAAGCTAATGTGGCATGAAACAAAACAGATGTTTCTTCTGGTGTCTTCCCTCCTCGCGTTTCCATCTCCTTCAATATTTTTGAGGTTCGCACACTTGTTGTGAAATGTCCAAACATCCAAACAGGGTTCTGTTTGCTTCTCAGTCTGAACTCTTCAAAACCTCTTCTCAAATCCGTCGCTTATTTCCTTTTGGAAATTTGACACTGCACATGTTATAAATAACTCAAGTGGTTCGAGGTAGATGCAGTGTTATTTTCTCTTTAGTTACCTGTTTGTGTACATGCAATGCAATAAAAGCGACAAGGTTAACATAGTAACAGTGGCAGCTGCATTGATTAAAATGGAAGCTGTTAGATGCATGGGAGCTACATGTAAAGAAGAGGCGTAGGAGTCTGCAGATATACTGTCAGGTGTTAAAGGCTATACTGCCGCACAACATGCTTATATGCTCATAACAGAAGCAAATACATGCTGTAGTTCAGTAGGTGTGTTTACCATCGTATTTTATAGAGTTAGCAATGTTAGACCAAACATTTTTAAAAAATACACTAATTCTGACAGGTTCACGCAAAACTCCAACCCTTAAACAGGAAAATGGGCAAAACATCTTTCAGTGATACAGTATATATTGGTAGTAGCATTTCAAGTAAAACTACTATTTCTTTTACTGTTCTTGGAAGATTACATACCACTGCAAACTGTTCTCAAATAACAGCTCATAGTTGTGGTAAACTTATCTGGACAAGTTTGCATTGGAATTTGTTTTTATTTTTTTAATATTTTTTTGTTTTTGTAACAAGTTCTGCACAAGACTTTTTGACAGCTCTGGCTTTGCATGTTTCTGCTCATTGTTAAAGCAGCATCTCATCTCACTGTTCTATACACGCTTTACCGGTCTGACTCCTGCTAGTTGGCAGGTAGCAAGTAGTTATATTGTGGTTGTGGCACTATCAGGTGCCAGTAACAACAAGACAAATATATACAGGATATATTAAGACAAGGAGCAGTTGTATAAACTCTTTATTGGCATTGCAAATATTTTAAAATGATAGGCATTCCTAGTTTGACGCCCAGCTTTTTTTTAAATGTCTGTTTAATCAGAAAACAACCACATTGGCCACTTCTGTGACACTTCTTTGTTTCAGTTACTTTTGAGCTGAATGCTGACATTAGCACTTAGACTGGTTAGAAGCTGGATCTGGGTGCTCGTTGTCTTGTTCTTCAAGGTGTTTGTGGTGAGGTGTCCTGCTGGGGGAGACTTCAGCCATTAGGGAGTGCTTGGTCAGCAGTTGGATAGGTGGTAACATTAACATGACTTCATTTAAAGTGTTAAGGGAAGCATACATCTCCAGGTTTTTCCTGTATAAGGGAATTGAGGGATGAATCCAAAATTGTGCTAACGCTGGCTGTTTTTTTTTTTTTCTTTTTTTTTTAGTCTGCTCCTCCTCTTGCAAAAAATAATGAATTTCTACTTTAAGGCTCTTGATGTAGCACTTTTCTCTTTTTAAAAGTACATAGCAATGGAGACTACTGCCCAAGTTGTCCTCTGACTTTGATGGTCTGATTGATTCAGGCGTTTTTAACAACTCTGAATGCTTTCTTAGCCCATGTCCATGCTTTGTTTGTTTGTTTTTTTATTGAACAACATTATCAACCTGGGTTCTTCTATCTTAAGGACACAGCGCTGGACCCTGGAGAAGACGTGGCCCTCCTCTCAGTGAGCTTTGAGGATGCTGAAGCAACCCAAGTCTTTCCAAAACTGTACCTGTCCCCCAGCATCGAACAGTAAGTGCCACTCTGTTGCCATGTATAGTGTGTGTGTGTGTGTGTGTGTGTGTGTGTGTGTGTGTGTGCGTGTGTTGAGAGTGATAGCAAAATCAGGAGGGGGAATTTTAAAACATTCACCAAAATTTCACTCCAAAGATCAACTTTCTCAACAGACAATAACAAAACAAACAAAAAGACTCTTGCCACAGTTATATCTACCAAGTGCATCTGGTGGAGACTTTTCCCCCCAGTAACTAACTTTTAAAAGCATCACACTGTTAAAGCTGATGTGGCCCAGCTCTGCCCTGCATTTGATTTTGAGGGTACAGGATATAATCTCTGGATTTGAGTGAGTGTGCTGTGAATTTAGCGACTGATTATCTCACCGTGAATAGTCATACATCCAGTGTCTGGACTCATCAGTCGCTTTTTCAAAAACAATAAGGGAAGGACAAAAAAATGAGATTGATGACACACGGAGTCTGAGCTGAGGAATGACTGGATGTCTGCAGACATCTGGGGTGTTAACTGTGCAAGCATGGGTGTTTGTGTGTGTGTGTATGCATGTGTGTGTGTGCGTGCGTGTGCAGACTTGAATGTTTTCTGAGTCTGTGGGCACTGTGTGGGTACTGCAGCAGTGGGCACTTTTTCTTTGTTTAACTCTTTTTTTTTTTTTGTCTCACTAGATTCAGTGTATGTGTTTGTGTGCATTTGTCAGTTTATATTTGGGTGCGTGCGTCTGTGCAGATGTGTGTGTGTGTGTGTGTGTGTGTGTGTGTGTGTGTGTGTGTGTGTGTTTGGATGCATGCATGCATGCAGGTCTTTATATCCCAAATGTATGTCTGTTTTTATGTATTTGTGTGCAGTATTTGAACAGGCTCAACTGAACTCTGTGTAGATGTGGATGTAGCTGTGTGCATACGTGCAAGTGTGTGTGTGTGTGTGTGAGAGTATGAGAGAGAGAGAGAGAGAGAGAGAGAGGACAGGTATGGGCCCATTCTGACCTCAGGGCCCCACAGTCTGGGCTTCCGTGCTCAGAATAATCTCAAGCTGATGTTTATTTACAAGTACACGCCCCGTCGCACCAGGTTAAGAGACCTCTGCTCCCTCCCCCCCATCACCACCACCACCACTCATTCTCGCTCTCGCCTTTTCTTTCTTTTTCTCTCTCTCTCTTGTCCTCCTGTCTCAACACGTTTCTTTTTTCCACTCTCATCTGTGGCTTCTCTGTTTTGTTCTGCCCTTTAGTTTCTCTTATCTGCTATTATCAAACCTTACCTCCCTTTTTAGTGTTTTTCATTTCATTTTTTTTTCCACATTATCACAGCTTCATTCTCATGCTGGAATTCTACTTTTTTTTTCACTTTGCAGCTCAGTCACTAGAGGTGATAAATGCATGCATGTAGACACTCCCTTCTCCAGTATGCTGAAAAGAGCAGCAGATAACCAAAGGTGTCCTTGCTGTTCTCTTTTTGTCCATAACAGCCACATAGTCATAACTTTCACAGGGCGACAGGTAGGGTGTATCCCAGGCAGGTCACCAATCTATCACAGGGCTAACACAGAGACAGAGAGCCATTCATGCTCACATTCACACCTATAGCCAATTTAGAATCACCAGTTAACCTGGCATGCTTGTCTTTGGACTGTGGGAGGAATCTGGAGAGAACCTGCACAAAAAGTCCACACAGAAAGGCCCGAGCCCCATAAGAAGCACATTCAGTGCTCAGGCACTAAAGACAGAACGCTGTCACTTTAAGGCAGGAAAGTTGCATGTCTTATGTCTAAAAAGGGATATGAAGTGTCTTTCTAAGGTGTCGGGCCTCTGTATGCAATAAAAAGAGCTCCAGTGTTCCTTAATAATAGTTCCTGATTATCCAGTATTTTACTCTGCAGGAGAGATGGACCCCGTTCTTCCAAAGATGTTCCCTCATTTTATTATTTTGATGTTGGTGGTGGAAAGCATTGTCTTTAGTCCTAAATCTCCCACAGTTGTTCAGTTAAACTGAGATTAGGTGAAGGGCACAGCATATAATTCACATAATTTTCATTGTCAGTGTGGAAAAGACCGCTCCCATCAGGATAGAAATGTTTCACCACTGGATAAAAGTAATCACTCTGAATTCAGGTTACTTTTTAATATGCCACTAATCTGTATGCAAGCAGTAATATGTGACAGAGTGCAACATCTTTGTAAAGAGAGAAGTACCCTAACCTTGATGAAGCACTCTTTCATAATGTTTGATTAATGATTTTACAGTCGATGAAGCACTGAACAAAAACACAAGTCTTTTTAATATCTATCTGTGTGTTCCTGACCAGATTCAATCACCTTGTTTTTAAAAGGAATTTTTTTTTTGATTGACACTCTGCACAGAAAATCCACTTGGTTGAAGAGGCTTTCATCAGGAGTGCTGTTACATAGTTGAAATCGTTTCTATTGCATATGTCTGCCTGTTTATGATGGAGCTGTGTGTGTGTGTGTGTGTGTGTGTGTGTGTGTGTGTGTGTGTGTGTGTGTGTGTGTGTGTGTGTGTGTGTGTGTGTGTGTGTGTGTGTGTGTGTGTGTGTGTGTGTGTGTGTGTGTAAAAAAAAAATGACCTTTCCACTCCCTCCAGACCAGACTGAAGCTGTTGCAGTGCTGTTGGAGACTCGCCTCCTCTGCCAGTTGCATGAGAGCAGACAGGAGGCGGCTAAAGCCAGAAGGATGGGAAGCATAAAGTGGGGAGCTCCTGCACAAGGGGGATGCAGAGGGGCTCTTGCCAGCAGCGCAATAGGGTGTTAGATAAAGGAGGAAGAGGCTATAAAACAAACCTTCCTTGTGGGTGAAAATGTGGAGGCTTAACAGTACCACATTAAGCCAAACTCTCATTTATCACCCCTCTTCCACCACTTAATGCTGCCTCTTTGTCTTGAGATATTTGCACATATGCATATCAAGGCCGTCCATGAATATGCTCTGCTACATGTTTTTGTGCACCTTTTTGTCAGCTGTGTGGGAGTGTGTTAATTCATGACCCAGGGCAAAAATGTCTTCTTCACCGTTGTTTGAAGACAGCAAACTGTACGTGTGTGTGCGAGTTTGTGTACAAGTGCATTTGTGTAGCACTCATCGTGGATGCTACTTAATTTAGCATGCAGATGTGTGAGAGCAAGCCCTTTGCTGTACATGTTATTATGCAGATCTGTTACCCTTGTTAGCGTCTCTCCATGTCCTTGCTGACCCTTGTTAGGTTTTGGTCTTGTGTAGCTGCCCATTATCTCTGCATCTGCTCCAGTGAAGAGGAAAACTCGTTGTGGCCGCACATTTCTGTGGTTTTCTAGGAAACGTTTGATGGACAGCGACATTCAAGAGGTTGTGCATTAATTCAAGCTGCCACAAATGTTCACAATATCTTATAATGCCAAGATAAAATTCACATCAAGGCCGATTTGGAAATTGTTTAAATCAGTCCTAATTTTATCAAACGGTGAATGTAGCAGCTGACAAGTACACAGACTGGCTCAGCTTCAGTGTTGGTACAGGGTGTCATATCAACTACATCAATTCAGTGTCAAAATGTTCCAGGCTTCTTTATGTCTGCAGTCTTTCTGTCATTCTATCTTTTAATCATCTCATGAATTTTATGCCTCTGTGCTGGCGACTGCTGTGGCCAGAGGCATTATGTTATCAGGCCGTGCCTTTGTCAGTCTTGAACGCAGTATATCTCTTGAGCACCTTGAGGGAAACTTCTTTAAATTTGGCAAAAGCATTCACTCAGCCTAAAATTCGAGGACCTTTGACCACACTTCTGAACGACTTATAGGAATTTCTTCAAGTCTGGCACATCCAGCTGGATTTATGACCTGAAAATTAGAGATGAGCAGTCAGAGGTCTGTGTGGCCTCGCGTGCATCCCTTTCTCATGAATGCAGTGAACCTGGAGGGTTAGTTTTAGAACGTTCAAAAACTTTTACTTATCCTCAAGGATGAACTGTTTTTGACTGCTTTTGGTCAAATGTCTCTGGGACTTATTTTCTGTCCCATAAAATGATATCAGAAATGTTTTGCAGGAATTTCAGTACACCAGTCATACATATCCAGTTTGATTACATTTTGCTGTTCAGAGGTCAGTTTGACCTCATTTTCATCCCTTTCTCACAAATAATCTTCAGCACATTAACTCTAGAACCACCAAAGGGTTTTTATCATATAGTGAATTTTGTTGAAATGTTGGCGGTTCATCGTGCTAATTTACATTATGAATACAGTAAGCTAAGAAACGTAGCAGCCTGTCATCTCATGTCATTTTGCACAAAGCACCTGCACACCTGCAGTTTGCAACTAAAGCAGGACATGCTGAAGCTGGTTGCCTGCCCGTCATTTGTAACTTCTTTATCTGACAGGCCAGTGTAGCTGCTGCTTCTTCTTGTTCCATTACTCTCCTGCGTGGAAGGCGTTTCAGTTTTATTCCTCAGTCATGCGTGTCTTACAGGGCTCAGCCGATATCCTTGTGTTTTAATCAGTCCACACCGCCTGTGTAACAGCTCACGTTTTACTCGCACTAAAGGCACGCACCTGCAACCCAGCCCATAGTCTTATATTTCAATCCCATTTTCTTCAGTTTTTCATGCATTACTACATTGATTTTGAATCCGGTTTTGAGTGCTGCCAAAATGCAACGCTGTGCCTGAGCGCATCCTTTGGTGACACAGGCGGCAGAGTGAAGCAGCTATTTTTCCTGTTGAATGCTTTAAATGTAAAGCAGTGGCAATAGGATGTTCCGTTGAATTAGTGACAACTTCATATAGCTTTGATACGGTGCAAAGAAAGCAAACAAGATGTGATGCACAGGATTACACTCTGCTTTGTTGTTCCAGGTCTAAAACCAGCATGGGAAGGGAGGACCCCGCTACTACCAATAAAGACAAAAAGAGAGACAATTAAGTAATTTAATACACTCAAGACATCTGCTGAAAATGCCAGCTATGAATGGTATGAAAAACGTGACTTTATTAAATGGAAAAACTCTTTCCGCTAAATATCAACTGCAAGCTGGAGAGCCTCTCTAACCAGAACTGGAAATGACCGAGGCTGTAGAGCAGAACACTCGGACTAAAGTCCAGGATTATGGAGGTGGAGTCCACAATTTGTTGCAGAGAAGCTCCTTAGAGAATTAATAATTGATTAAAGAGCACCGACAAATGTGTAACACCTCAAATAGAGTCTAAATCTGTGTTTAAGTTACTTAAAATTTTATTAAGTGGGAAATGAAGCAGCTGTGGATAACTTCAGCTCACCTCAGCTTTTGGTTCTGTTGCCACTGGATTTCAGGAAACTACATCCATACAGTGTCCAAATGTTTGAGGCTTCCTGTACCTGCCTGTCTATCATTCCAATGTTTTATCCCTCTCTTCATAGCTGCCCTGTCCATCTATTTCTCAATTCACTTTCTCAACTTCTTAACTCTTGTCTCCTCCGTCATATGTCTCTGCACCCACCCCTCCTCCCGGTTTTCACATGTCTGCCGCTTGTCTTTTTTCTCTCCGTCTTTCTCCGCTTTTCTATCACTCTCTCTCCTCTGCTGATCCCTCTGGCTGATCCTCAAAGGGAACCGAGAGAGTGAGTGGGACTTAAAAGAGAGAGAAGCACTGTGCTCTACCCAGCAAGGTCGTCCCTCGCTCGACTGAAATGCAGCGAGGAAAGAAAAAAAACACACACAACACAGGGGAAAGCAGAGCTTTTTCCCTCTCTCTCATTTTCTCTTTCCTCCATCTCTCTACTCTTCTCTCACATCACTCCTGAGTTGTTTGATATCTCACTTTTACTCTCCTTCAGCAGGGGCTCAGATCTAAGCGCCGTGAACGCAAACTCGTAAACCCCCTGAGCTACAGTGTTATACCTCTTCGTCTATTCCCTCTTCCTCTCTCTTTCTTGCTCTCCCTGTTACCTTTTCTTCCTGTGTCTTCAAACAGTCCGCCAGTATAATGTTCTCTGCCTTACAGAGCGGCAGTGGGAAAAAAATGTTGAAATACCCCAACCGACACCCACATTTTTACCAATAATGTACAGTGCGAGACTGTTGCATTGGCTCCTCTCTCTGATGAGGACTGCATTTGGTTCTCTTTCTGTAGAAATTATTGATTACGAGAAGTAAAAACACTGTGATTCTGTAGGTTCAGAGATGCACCTGCTTAAGATTCAGTGTTCATTTGTTATATAATATTTTAAGGGATGCCTAGAAGAAAATATACTGTGAAAAGCATAGTGTCACGCTGTGTGGCTCCTATGCTTTTTCCTCCCTCCTCATTTAAAGTAGCTGTTAAGTGTTAAATAGATGTAGACATTTAGAGAACATAAGGGGGGAAAGTAAGCTTTGGAGACGTCTTTACATAGAATTTGTCGTCAAGCCAAATCATGTCTTTAATAACTTGTGTTGTAGTGGAGGTCGTGGTATGATCGGGCCTAGAAATGTGGGATTCAAGCATCCCAGTGAACAGAATATTAATGAAAAAAAGGCAGTAGTATGGCCCCTGGGATTAAGTGTGTAAGGTGGGAGTGTGCTGGTTTTATAAACAGCCAAATTAAAGTGGACCTATTCTGTTCATTTCCAGCACCATATTGTTATTCTTGGACTTAAGTAGCTTTTCATGACACTTAAAAAAAATAAATCTTTATTTATCATATAGTGGCCTCTCAGTTTATCCTCTATCCAAAATAAGCTGTTTTAGCTCCTCCCCCTTCAAGGTCAACCTTTTTTTTTTTTTTTCCTTTCCCATTTTTGGCCACAGCGGCTTTTGTCCACAGTAGGGAGACAGGAAATGGGGGAAAGACACGCGGGCAAACTGGCAACAGGCCGGGACTCACCCCAAGGTCAGCCTCTCTTTAAGACTAATTTCTTCTGATTGACTGTCCCTCACAAACGTAAGGGTTAAACTGCAAGCAGGTGGGTGGGAGATTCTGTGTCATCATACAGGCAAGGAGTAGAAAAAAACTGCCTGAAAATGAACGTTTAAAGCAGACTGTAGTCTGAGTGTTCAGCTCACAGGGATTGCTTGTGCATTAGGGTTAGAAAAATTGCTCAATAGTCTAGTCATCGTGTTGTCTCCTTGTGGCATCACTGATGCATATAGCATTGCCGCGGGCGGCAGAGGTGTGTTTCCCAAATGCAAAAAAACTAAAAATAATTTATTCCTCACTTCCAGCATAAAGAAATGTTTGCACATTGACAGACAATGCTGACTGATTTAGCCAGCCTCAGTTAGTGGAGAGATATCAGCTGAACAGCTAGAACAATATTAATTCATAACACTTGCTGGCTTTATACTTACTTATCTTAGAAATAGTATAGTATAGTTCTACTATATGGTCCAGACTAAGGAGACTAAATTTATTATTAATCTTGCAAAACTTGGTGGAGGCACTTGTTGGGAGTGTTGCGTCAGGAAAGGTATCCAGGATGTGCCAAATCAATCATGCAGAGCTAACTGCTGTGGCAGCCTTTTGCGATAAGGGAGCAGCCCCAAAGTATCATCATCATCCCTCAGAACAACCTTATTGTACTGTATATACACGACCATGTTTAATGTGAGTATCCAGCAGTGTAGCAACGTACATATGAAATTAAAAAAAAGGAAAAGTTGTATAGGTCAAACAGATTTTTCCTATAGGTTATTTAAATTAAGTCTCACACTACATATAAAATAATTTCTGCAACGATAACTACATATTTTTATGATTTGTTTCATTATTTCACTGAAAGCTTTGTTATCTAGATGGCCTCAATATAATTTAAATTACTCCAGAAGGCACAACAGCCATTTTTAACACCCATTGTCATGATTATGGAAAATTGTTCACATAAAACAGCCTTTTTTGGAGCAACAAGAATGAGCTCCTTCACCTTGTGAGGCAGCTGGATTCTCGCAAGATTTGCAAAACCACAATCACAAGGCAATTCATCCTGCCAGGCTTCAAGCTGTGCATTTGTGAGCAAATTGAAGTCTGTTTGGCACAATCGGAATCCTATGAGGATCTGCTGGCCAGTAAGGGCACAGCTACTGGCATGTTTTAGATGATCATCCAATTATCAGCCAATTAATTTTGGCCCTTTTCCAAACAGTTTCCTGGAATGACTTCTTGGATTTTTATGCATTAAAAAAAAGGTGCTGCCTGCATCCTTCCAAGAAACATGATTTTATTCTTTTATTGAATTATTCATTGGGGGAAAAGTAGACAGTCGAAACTACATGGACAATAGCTTTCTGATCCAGCCATTTTTGCTACCTTGAGTAAGGTTCTGTTTCTGGGAATATGTCTGTTGTTTAGTTAAGCTCAGAACGCTACTAAGACCACACAGAGAAATGTAAGACTGTACACCAAACAGCCACAACGGTACAACCAGCTGTTTAGTATTATATGGATCTATTGGGCACGGTTCAAGAGTTCTGGAGGTGACATGTGGTGTCTGGTAACAGGATTTTGCTAACATCCTGTTGGTGGCAATGTGACCTCAGTATGGATTTGATTGAGATATGAGGAGTTTGGAGACGGGGTTTGTGCCTTTGCTTCTTGGTCGTGTTTTTCCACCCATTACTGAGAAGTTTTTGCAGTGTGGTCCCAGTGCATTGGCCCTCTTCTTGGAGACCACTGCCATCAGGGAGTGTCATTACCATTAGTGGGAATGCTTGCTGTAAAGAAAACTTATCTTATCACCAGCCTAAGGAATCCCATTTCTGAATATAATATGTAATCATTGGCTAAGATGTCTTTTATATAACTTAAAACACATCATTTAAAAGGCATGTAAACACACTAATATTTATTTGCTAAATTGTTATTTTCATGCACCCATGAGTTTAAAGATTTTTGGAAAAAAAAAATACCAAGATTTGCTCCAGAAGGAAATATCCCTTCAAGCACCTACCTGCAGCAGTAAAAATGCTTATTAGCATGGTGTATTGTAGTACTTCAGTATGTAAGGAGATTGTGTTGTTGTAGTTTGCACCAGCTTTAGATAATTTCAGTGTTCAATTTGGCTCCAGAGTCATCATCAAGAGACACACATCTGCGAAGGCTTTCGGTTCATCCTTGTTTTGTGTCTCCTTCTCCAACTGTTCCGTAAGCAGACTCATCGCCCTTTTCATTTTCACTTTTACTTCTCGTTTACCTGATTGTACTGTGCCCATGAGATGAGTTGGATACATCTCTCCTTCCCCCAGAAAACCTGCTGCATTGCATAAAAGAATCGAGTGGGCACCGTCTCTGCCCCCAAACCAGATTTAGGAGCCCAGAAAAATCAACACAGAGAGACAGTTTTAGGCTGCAGTGCACTAATGTTTGTGTATCTGCATTTGCCTTTAGGTGCCTCTGTGTGTGTGTGTGTGTGTGTGTGTGTGTGTGTGTGTGTGTGTGTGTGTGTGTGTGTGTGTGTGTGTGTGTGTGTGTGTGTGTGTGTGTGTGTGTGAGAGAGAACATGATTTCCTGCTTGCTGATGTGTGTAAGTTTATGTGTGTGGGTGTACAGTGTGTGTGTGTCCCTTCTCCTAGGTCTGTAGAGGTGTTTTATAGTCTTTGAAAATCTTTGCATTTCCAACAGATATTTTTCAAGGTTTTATGAACATCTTGTCACAGTCAGAAATTGTCAGTCTGATAAAATAAATTCAGCACTAACCCAGCAAACCTTCTTGACAGTATAAGATGTCAATGCAGACACTTCTCTCACTCTGAGCAGCTCCAAGCACTGCCACGTCTTCCTCCTCCCCGTCTCCTTGAAGATGTGTTTTTCTATAAGTCTATGTGAAGTGAGGTTTGATGCTGCTTCATATGCATCCTCCGTGTGTATTTAAATCACTGAAGGCAGCACTAAGGATTGTTTGTTAGTTCTGCATGTATTCTGTATGTATGTACAGGTATGAATGACATTAAATAAGTAAAGGAAAGGCTGTACATGTCATCCATCCACACATGCATCCATCCTCTACCACTTATCTGGGTCCAGGTCAGATGGCTAGCAGGCTAAGCAGAGACACCCAGATCTCACTCTCCCCAGACACCTCCACCAGGTTCCTGATGTGTTCCCAAGCCATCTGAGAGATGTAATCTTTCCAGCTTATGCTGGGTCTGTCACGGGGCCTTCTTCCTGAAAAACATGCCGAGGGCTTCCAGGAGGCATCCTAGGCAGATGCCCAAATCACCTCAACTGGCTCCTTTTGATATCAAGGAGCAGTATCTCTACTCTGAGGCCCCTCCCGAATGATCGAGCTCCTCATCTTATCTCTAAGCCCAGACACCCTACAGATTAAGTTCGTTGCCAGATCTCGTTCTTTCAGTCACTACCCAACCTCAAGGCCATAGGCTCTCTCTTCACCACAGCAGACTTGTACAGTATCTGCATCGGTGCCAGTGGTGCACAATCCTTCTGTCAGTGTCCTGCTTCACTCTCCCCTTAGTTGTAAAAAAGGTACTTAAGCTCCTCCACTTCAGGCAGTAACTCCTTCCTGACCCAGAGTGGGATCTCCACCCTTTTCCCACTGAGACAAATGGCCTCACACTTGAAGACACTAATTGTCATCCCAGCCACTTCCAACTGGCAACCCTGTCATTTGACTGTGCCTAGAAATCCTGTATAAAAAATTATGAACAGAATCTTGTAGATGGATAAAGGGAAATGAAAAATTAGCAAAATTAAATACAAAACAATATTTACAGGGGTGGCTGTGGCTTAGAAGGTAGAGTTGGAGGTTGGTGGTGCGATCCCTGCCTTGGCTAAGATACTGAACCCTGAGCTGCTCCTGAGTCACTCATCAGAGTGTAATTGTGTGTCAATGTTAGATATAAAGCACTTAGATATAGAAAAAATTGCTTGCATAAATGTGTGTATGAATGGGTGAATGCGAAATGCTGTATACAGCGCGCCAGTAGAGTAGAAAAGCACTATATAAGAACCACGATTTCCTATTCTGAATTTTTTTAGCATCCTTGTGTGTGTGAGACAGATTGTAGAGAGACCTTTCAGTTGATATAAATTGTTTCGACTGGTCACCTATTCCACATGGTGATAAGACCCTTGAAATTTGTCCTAAAATATATTTCTTTGAGTTTTCTCCAGTGATTTATCAGAAAACAGATACCAGTCCTTTTTTGTTGTTGTTGTTGCTCTGTGTCACAGACATTGATGCATCGCCTGAAAACTACTTCAAATGTAAAAAGCTTTCTTTTTGGTTTTTTTTCCCCTTTTAGGTAAAAAAAAAAAAAATGCAGAAATAACTCAGAAATTTAAGCTAAGTTGAGGATGTGTGGGTGTTTGTTCACATTTGATTAGCACTAGCCTGGCAAAAACAAGAATCTCCCACAGCTGTCATCAGACCAGCACGCAGAAGTGAAGCCAAAATATCGTTTAATGACTAAAATGGCAAAGTGAGATCATTTATGATCCCATTATATTTTATACAGGAATTTTGGAGTTTTTTTTAGTATAATATAAAACATTTTTATTATTTCTCATGCTTTGCTTTACTACATGACCAGGCATCAAATGAAACAAATGCTAACTCTAAAATGCAGAATTTCAAATGTATTCATTTCTCAAATTCATCAGATTCATGTTAAACATTTAGGTCAACAATTTGAAGATAAATAAACGAGGCTTCTTCTCTCTTCTTCCAACCGGAAGACTATTGTGCAGCCAGCTTTCATGTCTGTCCTTGACTATGGAGATACTCTGTATTATCATGCTGCCCAAGCAACACTGCAGCACTTAATCCTTCTGTATCAATGTGCACTACATTTTATCATTGAAATGTTTCATATTCATTGTTTTTAATTTTATTTAAAGGTTGTATAGATTTTTTTAAAAGTTATTCCATCTTTTCATTCACAGAGCACTGCTTCTGAAGCTTTGCATCTCTCCTCTCACTTAAATCTTGTAAACGCAAAGCATGATCCAGGAAATACTTAGAATCCTTGCATACTAACATTGGTAGATGTGGTTTCAGGTACGATACACTGTTCAAATGAACCCAGAGCTGTCCTGTGGAGATCTTAGAGCTTTACTATATTTTATATGGTTATTTCAAGTGTTTTAATGTATTTGTTTATTGTGTTATTGTTCTCATTTTATGAAAAAGAAAACAGTCAAAGAGATTTCAATCTTGATGAGACTCCTTGATTAAATAAGGATTTTATCATCTTTTGTGATGACAGAAGTGGTAAAGCTGCATTTGTGTAATCTATGTTAGTGAATGAGAAGCCAGTTATAAAGAGTATTGTCCGTTTAAAGTGCTGTCAATTCACGCACCTTTGCAAACCTGCAGGTGGGCTAAGTGGAGGAGCACTGTCCCTGCTGCCACATACAAAATGGCAGGGCCTCATTTACAAACAGTGCTGTTTCTCTTTTGGTTTTTTATGAGATAATCTCAGAAATTCAAAGAAAATTCTTGCTTCTTCTGCTTTTTTTGCACTTTTTTTTTTTCTTTCAAATTTTCTTTTAAACCATCATTACTCCTTTGGAAACTTTGGAAAACACTTTGGAAAGCTGTTCCTTCTCTGGCTTCCTCCTCAGACACTATTGATTCAGTTTCTTCAAGTTTCTTTTTTAGAACAATTTTACTGCTCTCTCCGCTACAACTTTAGGCAAGTCTATCTTCGTAAAAAGGGATATGCTGGTATTCAGATTGCAGATGGCAAGCATGTGCCTATTGGTCTAGAATTATTAACTAGCATAACTAACATGAATGGTGGTGCAAACCATATTGGCCGTTGTTCACAAATTTGTGTGTCTTTATTTTGCACATAGGGTAAGAACAGTTCTGCAGGTATATTAGTGAATGGTGCTTCAGCTTGAAGGAAATTTTGCCCTGCTCATTTTTAATCACATAAAAATGAGTGTGCCTGAAGCTTTTCTTAGTCTGTCTTTATCCAAACGAATGTTAAATTTGACTGAATTTAGTCAAGATGGCCACCTGGTAGAAGAAAGACCGTTGGGCCAAAGGTGCCTTGTCTGGTCATAGTGGAAGAATAGGATCTTGGATAGCAGCAGATTCCCCTGGGCCTCAGATGACCCTCCAGGCTTTATGAAATGAAGAAGGCAATCAAAATGGAAATTTTGCTGCTTTGAAACTACATTTGAATCTCCAAAGAGTTCTTTTTGGCCTTATCTTTCACTTTGATAATGAATCATAGCTGCCCTCTTTCCAGTTGAGTCTTTATCTTCTTTCACACTGTCACTGCACTACCATACACACTCTTGCCCCCCCACACACACACACACACACACACACGCACGCACGCACACAAACAAACAAACCGACCAAGCTTCGTCACCATCCACCTGAGTCACAGAGGATAATCTCCAGTTGATGAAGTCACAGGCAGCCCCATCACTGTATTGCATGTTTACATGACTGCATGTACAAAGTCTACTGTAAATATGTCATACAGTAGGTTACATTGCTCAGAGGGTTTGTGTTAGGCAGCATGTCTCCATGATGACTCCAGTGTGTGTGGGTAGTGTTGAGAGTGGAGTCACCAGTGAAGACAGAAGCGGGGACTCTTCAGGGTGCCACTTGGAAAGTAAAACACCATTATGTCTCGATTCTGAGCCCACCCACAGGATGCTCATGTTAAAGCACTTTAAAGCTTGGAAGCCTGATAGCACAGACGTGTTATTAAAGAGACAGGACTATACCAGTAACATTTTACTAACCCTTGCCTTACTCGAAATGTGACCCAGATTGAAAAGTTTCATATCATATCACTTTGGTCAGTGTTTTCTCACCCCACCAGGGGATCTCCGCTGACATAACACATAAAGGTCAGCCCACTAATCAGGGGGAGTTCTACCACTCAGCCCGTGAACAGTTTTTTTCACATGAAGCTTGTCTGCGACAATGATCCATAAAGGTTATATATGGGCTTGGGGACTACAGTTTTTAACAGGAAGGTGGTGGTATAAACAGGGCTTGTTGAAAGGTTCCCAGGTGGGGAAAGTCAAATAAAAGGTGCTATTATAAACTTATCACAAAAAGTAAGGACATTTGTGTTTGGTCGATTATTTCTTTGTTGTAACAATGCTTCTTGGCAATAAATCTTATAACACTGGAAAGCCTGTAGTCTGAAGAAAAAAGACATATTGGCAAGTTAACAATTTATCCATTTAACAAACAGCGGCCTCAGTAGCATGTGGAAAAACCATACACAGCCACAACAGCCTTGCACCTCCTCCTCATGCTGGTCACCAGCTTGGATACACACTGCTGTGGGTCTTCAACCGGCAATCATCCAATGCAATAAATGATACCAAACAAGAGTCAATAGCAGAATAAGCTGTTTGACATTGGCAGAGAAGATTTGGCAAGTTTTTCTTGGGTGCAACCGACATACTCAGCTCTGCTGCTCAACCCATAAATGTATTTTCCTTACAAATATGGCACCATTTAAGGGGAAATATATGGGCTTTCCAGTGGTACAAGATTTAGTTGTTGTACAGGTAAGGCACAACTTTAACAATCTCCATTTTCGATTTGCATCATGCTTTCTCAGTTGAGTAGTGAGTAGTTGGTGGCGTTTGCAGACGAGTCGGCATTTTCCATGCAACCTATGGGCAACTGTGTCAGTGACCAGAGCGATCACAAGGACGTTTTTGGTGCGGCATGCTCTTTTCAGCCAGTTTCACTGACAGCCAGAATCCACTCAGCAACCAGTCGAAGAAGTTGCCAGGGGGATTGCCGACCAGACTCTAGGCCTATGTGAGTGGGCCTTGTTGAACTACTTTACGTTATTTAAACTATTTCTAGGATATTTTTATTGCTTTGGTTGCTGTAACACAGAATTAACCAATTTTTAGGATAAATAAAATTTATCTTATACGAGCAGTTTTTTGTTCTCATGACCTCTGAAATTCAACTTGGCGCTTTACGTATTCATGTAGCTAAAACCTTTAACTACAAATAACTACACCAATAACTGCTCTTAGGCATTACAAGATAGCTGCTGAGTGGTATGATTTGCTTTTGAAAAAGACTTTGGTCTGACCTTTGCTAACGGAATGAATTCAGCGGCCACTGCTGCACTGCTTTTCAGCATCGTCCTTTAATCTATCTTATGTGATTCCCTTAAATGTGTATATTTGAAGTTTCAAGCTATTGAGTGACAGGAAATTTCCAGAGTATAAAGTATATTTTGAAGGCCTTTACTCCACTTCAGAGTGAGTAGTGTTACTACTATGGGAAGCCAGTATAACATTGAGTAGCTGGGCAGACATTTAAAGTTCAGTTCTGTTCTGTCAAAAACCCTTTTAGCACAGGGCCAGTATTATCTGGGAACCCCTTGTCATTTGTGATAATTGTGAAGGTTAATCTTGTGAAAATCTGCCATGGTCATAATTTATAAATCTCTTTCCTCGAGCTTGTCATATGCTGAAGTTTTGCATATTGGAAGACCTTGTTGTTAATGTTAGTGGAAGAACCAATGCCTAATCAGCTTCCATTCAAATGATTGTTCCAGGGGTAAAACCGCTGAAATCCAAAATGCATCTCATTTGTTCAGATGCCTGCCATTGACACAAATGAATGACGAACACACCACCATCTATTTTGTGCTTCTGTCCGCATTTCCATCTGAATGATACAGAGCTATTCTTAGATCTGTGGGAGGATAGATGGGCACCATTTAGGTTTTCACTTTCAAAGGCTTCTTCTCCCCTCGTTGCTGTAAGCCATTTTCAGTCGACCATTTGTTGGTGCATGGCAAAATGCGCAGGCTAATGCTAATTATGTGCACAAAGCCTACTGTAAATGGTGGCTTTGGAGTTCTTGAGAAAAGGATTTTGACAATGAAAATGGCTTCATGACATGCATTGCTTCTCTGTGAATAGGACCTCATTAATATTCAGCTGAGCATCTGTTCCATAAAGCACATTTGAATCTTGCTGGCTGGGTGTGATTTGTATCTTTAGCCACTTTTGGTAACTTTTTTGTTTATCTAAGTGCACATCTTACACTATATGGAATCAGTGGGTGCAGTCATTGTTGGCCTTTTCCTAACCTCTTTTGAGACAGTTTTTCTCATAAGAATTTATAGGTTTTGGTCATGACAGTAAGGTCATAATGAGGTGCTCCACCTTTCCTCCTCACTACTCCCACAGCCTTTCGTTAGACTTGGAAATTTTAGCATTGTGCAATTCTTCTGTCTTTGTCACTGCGATTCAACTTGAAACAATGAGAAAATGTGGAAAATATTTTTCCACCCAGGAAAATGTGGATGATGTGATGGAATTGGTGCAGTCATAATTTTTCACTTTGTGAGCATGAGATTTGACATAGGCTAGATTCACACATTCACACTGCAGAGCCTTAGTGCGCGCGTGTGTGTGTGTGTGTGTGTGTGTGTGTGTGTGTGTGTGTGTGTGTGTATGTATACAGTCATTTTCAACTTGATGTACAGTGGATGCCAGATTGTTTGTGAGCAGATGACAATAATAATAGTTTTAAAGGGGGGGGGGGGGGGGGGGCTTCTTGGTTATGGCTTCACTGAATTAAATTCATCCAAGACTTTAGGACAGTTCAGTTCAGTTTTAATCATATAATGCCAGTTCACAACAACAGTCATCTCATGTTGTTTTGTAATTTAAGGTAAAAACCCATTAAGAGAGGGAACCCAATTACATGGTTATATTTAGGGACTAAGAACAACTAGGTTGGCATCACAGTAGATCACTTGGTTGAGCAGGCGATCTATATGCTGAAAGGCTGCGGGGGTTTCGGTTCGACTCCACCCCACACCATTTCCTGTGTGACATTCCCCCTCGCTCTCTTCCCACTTTCTTGTCTATTTTCTACTGACTGTCCAGTAAAAAAATGCACTAAAAATTAGATTAGATTAGGGGAAAAACAACTACATTTAGGCACTAGAAAATAACCCTTTTAGATTTAGGTACTAAAAACTGCTTTGTAATGTTTGGGAAAAGATTGTGTTTTGGGTTAAAATACACCTCTTCATACCACTTTCACTTCATCTTTGAGGTGACTAGCTGGGACTGACAGCTCTGTCTTATCAATGTTATGACCCGGTGGACCACCACCAAAGGACACTTTGTGTATAACTGAGACAAAATAGCATTATGTTACGCCCAGGAACAGCCTGTTAATGTCTGCATCATTCATGCTTAACCTGATAAACTATCACTTCTGCATCACTTTTACAAGGACATAACGGCCTTTCTAAATATCCTGTGACTGCTCTGCTATAGTGAAGAATGAACTAAAAATAGACCAAAAAAAAAAAAAAAATCCCCCCTCTCTGTGTTTTAAAACGAGCATTAAAAGCCAATAAGCAGTTTAAGACCTTTAACCCATCCTCAGGGTATTCCCTGTTTCCCCCAGATCAGGAAAAAAACGGAGGGAGTGACTACTCCGGTTTGTTAGTCACTGGAGAGCTACAGCAGCAGATTTCCTGATTAAGCAAGCATGAGCTAATCACTAATGGAGTTGTGGTGCGGGATTAAATCAGGAGGATGTCAAAATAATGATTGAAGTGGAGGAGAATGAGGAGGACATTACAAGCACGACTTGCTCTTTTTTTTCCTTACTTTTTTTTTGGGGGGGGGGGGGGGGGGGGGGGAATTTCAGGTGCACAGGAGCAAATAATTTTGTGCTTCATATTGGTTAACCTTTCACTTCTTTAACATCAAGCAGTTACATGCAGTCCTACGTTGTTTCCAGAACCTTTGCTTTATTTGAACTACATTTGAAATGTGTTTGCAGGCGTAAAATAATATAATATGTTATAATGTGATATATAATGTATAGGTTTAATAGAAATTTCCAGGCTGACTGTTATTTTTTTTTTCCCCATCAGTGCTCTGGGAGGCTCCTCAGCACTCCATATCCCAGCATTTCCCAGTGGAGGATGCCTAATTGATTACGTCCCTCAAGTGTGTCAGTTACTCACCAACAAGGTAAAAGTGGTCACGACACACCCCGTTCATGTAGCTCGATGTTCTTTGTGCTTATGTATTGTTTTACATTATTTGTAACCCTTAATGTCTTTGTGTTTTAAGATCAAAATTCCATACGCTGTGTGTGGGTGTGTGACAGGTGTATGACTCATTTATTGCATATTTGTAAGCCTTAGTGCAGCAAAGCATGCATCCAAAGCTGTGTGTGCATGTGTGTGTGCATATGTGTGTGTGTGTTCATGCACGTGTGTCTGACATCTGCCAGCGTGGGCGTACTGGCCAACCTCCATAGACTGTCTGAGGGCTCCTCGGCCTCAGCAGGTTGACAAGTAGATATACAGCGTGGACGCGATGTAATGCCACTACCCTCAAGGCAAACGCCCATCCCCCACACCCTCTCATACAAGCGTACACATAATGCACACAGACACCCTCTCCATCGCTTCCTGTTCACCTGGAATTTGACCAGCATAGTATCTGGAACACTTGTGTCCCTTGATGACCTCCATGTCTTCGGTTGTTTAAGTCACAGCAGCCCATTCCACTTCCCTGAAAGAGGTCACAGCCGGTGCTTGGAAAAGGAGTCTTGTTCATAATTATCACTTTTTTTTTAAGAAAGCAAGTTTTAAAAAGTGCTTAGGACAAGACATTCACTACTTCACTAACCTGAGCTGCAACTTGTCAAGCTGAAAAGTAAAGCCAGTGTGAAACTGCAGTTCTTCTAAAGATCCTAGCTGTCTGCTAGGCTTCATTTCAGCTAATTGGAGTAACTGAACTGACATCTTGACCATGTTTGTTCTGTCAGTGCCTTTTTGAACATTTTTAGTGGAATTATCTGACAAATAATATAACTTTCTATGCAGCTACAGTAACTGTACAGACTGTGCTCCAATCTTAGTGAGTTAAAGTTATTTGTTATTTTGCGGTGATGCAGCACCTTGTTAGTTCTTCTACAGCTGCAGCTGTCACTTATTATCCATCCATCCATCCATCCGTTTATCTTCAACATGTGTGGGGGCTGGAGCCTATTCATGCTATCATAGGGTATACCCTGGACAGGTCGCCAGAGTGTTGTAGGGTTAACACAGGTAGACAAACATTCACATTCACACCTATGTGCAATTTAGAATCACCAATTAACCTATCCCCACTAAGTGCACGTCTTTGGACTGTGGGAGGAAACCAGAGTACCTGGAGAAAACCCACACAAACACAGGGAGAACATGCCAACTCCACACAGAAAAGTCCTGGCCAAGGTGAATTCGAACCCAGGACCTTCTTGCTGTGTGAGGCAGCAGTGCTAACAACACACCACGCCACTGATTATCATTCATTGTTTAAAATACCATTTGAACACGTGAAAATGAAATACATAAATACTGCAAAACTTTTAGTGCTATTCCCTTCAAACATTCAATAAGTAGTCTGGAGTTGAAGTCACATGCGTGACTGTTTCTAAGTTTAAACTTTGGTTAAGTTTAGGCATCACAACTAATTGTTTAAGGCTAGGTTGAAATTCCAGCGATGACTGCTAGGAGTAGATTAACTTAAAATTTGAACTATAGATCGCAATTCTTTGCACAACCTACATATGAGGATACTTGTTTAATGGCGACAGTAGTATTATGGTTACATCTTAGTTTCAGTAACAAAACTGCACCAATTGTCTGTGACATAAAGTAACAGAAACAAGCACTACTACCCTGGATGTTTTACCCTCAGTGATCCAGGCCTTTCAGGGGCTTTGAAAAACATCTTCAGGACCTAAGTTGTTTGGTCAGTGTGATTTGTCCAAATTAATATATAGAACATGTGAATACCAATGTTGTTCCTTCATTGCAGGTATAAGCTCCAGTTGCCTGTCCCATATAGTGATTATGACCCCTGAAATGTTACCCAAAAAATTTAATTTTTAAAATATTCTCAAGTTAATTATTAAAAAGTAAAATATAGAGAGTACTAATACCTCTTCATGTTACTGTATATCAAAGACATTAAATTGGGACAGTTTTGCTCTTATGGCTGTCATATACTATATAAAATATATGAAATTATGCATACTTTGGCTTTAGATTTTAACGACGTGTTTGTCAGCTCTGAAAGTCTTCAGACATGAAAATAAAGCTTGTTAGAAAACGCAAAATTCCAGCCAGCTGTGTGTATTTTTAGGACCTACAACTCAGAAAATTTCCATAATAGGAATCTAAAATGTTATATGGCTTCATTAAATATGCTAAAGTTATTGTACAAAAAATTCCCATGATTCTGAGGGGGTCAGGCGGATATGCTTTTCAGTTTATATGAAATGATCTGCCAGGTAAAAGAGGACCCGAAATAGATCCCTGGGGAACACCATAAATCCCTGGAGTAGTGGAGGAAAGAGACATCCCCAGGTATAACAGAGATGAAAATGTTCTTAAAAGAAAAAAACATGACCCTAAACACATCAGTGATATGAGCACAGTTTTTCCAACAACCACTTTGTGACCGGAAATGGGCCAGTAGTAAAGAGCTTAACCCTTTTATTTAGGCTGAAGATTTTAGCAGAGACACAAAGCAATATTTTTATTGTCTGGAAATGTTTTTGACAGTTTTTTAAACTGAAGCCAACAAACATGGTGAAAGGAAAAAAATACATTATTCTAACATCTTGGATTCTCACAGTCTTTTTAAGGACAAGCTGTGCAGTCGTTTTATCCTTTTAACACTTATTTCCTCCCACTTATTCCAGATGTGAGGATTGTATTGACATAGCTATACTGTCACATACCTCAGCTGTGACTGTGACAGCTGATTCTGCTGGTTGATGTCAGCACCTGGCGTCTGCACCACTCAAAATATAGCTCATGAAAATCGGCTTCCGAGCCTAATAAGCCCTGTGAAATGTATACATGTGATTAACTCAATCAATTTCAATAAGATAATCTTTAGTTGTCGTTCATATTTTTTGACATGGTGGTGATAATTAGATTGAGAGACTGACACAGAGTATATAATTATGGAAAGAGTATAATAAAATGTTTCAAGTGTCTGCTTCAGCTACACTCCCCATTTTTCAGGTGTCTCTTTACATGTTAAAGATCATTGTTCATCTCTTGTGAGAGCACTACTGCTTCTACAAAAGGGCCTTTTCACATCTATTGCAGTCTGCTTCCACATATATTTTAACAGGATGATCACAGCATTCACATTAAGGGCTGGTATATATTGTGGCAGTCTGAGGTTTTATAATAATCAACCTCTGCATCACAGATGCCCCGTGCTACATCATCTTAAATGTTAGTGATTTTTTTTTTTTTTAAAGTGCAACCTGCATCAGTTCTAAGGTTTTATGTATCAAGGCATAATAGAAAGAATCTTTTCCCGACCAGGTCTTAAAATTATGTAAATATAATCTCAGATGAACAACAGCACATGACACATTACACTATGTCATTAATTATTTAACAAAAGCTAAGGCAAAATGCAGAAGTAGTGTGTGAAAACCGAAATCAATCCAGTAGCTGGTAGAAGCACCTTTAGCAGCAATAATTTGAATCAACAGTTTCTCACATCTTTATCAGTCTCTCACATCTTTGTGCAGGAATTTTGGCCTGCTCTTCTTTTTGATATTCCATTTGTTTATGAGTAGCTCTATGAGTAGTAGCTATCGAGCAGCTTTGCATGAATGGCACTTGGAAATAGTTCCTTATTTATCTTATACAAGGCCTGTGTGCAACCTTTGAGGTCATCCTTTGCCTGAAACAAACTGTTTCAGCTCCTCCACATTTATGACCATTGAACCTCTAAGCCACTTTTCTTCTGATTGGCTTCTGTGCTCACAGCCAAAGACAATGACCATATTAGGTATGGCGCTCACCAACGTCACACATCGTGATATCCAGAGTAGAAAAACTTGTCTCAGAGTTTAGAGCAGTCTGAAGCCCTACTTGTACATACTCTGACTTCATTATTTGAACTAAACATAATCTTTGGTCATGTTTAATATCAGCATCCATCACTAGAACAGTATGTATATGACTATATGAGAGAAAACAATGAAAAAGCATTAAAGTCCCCATTAAATCTGCATTGTTAAAACAGTGACAGATTTTATCTTATGACGTTTGTGAAAGTTGGATTGCAAATTTGTTGATTTATAGTCATGCAAGTATACTTGTAAAGGTTTCACATACAAACTGAGGAGGTTAGATAATACGTGTATGTTTTATTCTAACCTTTTATGTTTTTTTTCTCAGCATCTTAGACATTGGCAAAGCGTAATTGTCAGGCAGAGGATGTGAACGTAAACACCAATGCTTCAGTCTCAATAAAAATGTATTAACATCAACTTTGCCACCGAAGCAGTGGCAGTAGCACCGGAGAGCCCAACTCATGAATCATCAGGCTGATGAATCTACACAGTGACTTCTTCACTGTATATGAAGAAGAAAGAAATGAGCTGTGTGAGTACATTTCCCAGCAGCTTGAGTAGACGGCAAATTCAAGAGTGAGTCACGATATTTCTAATAAGTGGACATGTTTATATAAACTTGTGCACATTTATTCCTGTCACTGACACATCATAATGGGATCTTAATTATTCCTAAGTGGAATTAAGTGAAAATTAATGTTTATGAATGTATTTGTCTTTAAGTGATTATTTTTTTCTATGCAGTTTTTGCTGAAGTACTTTTAATATAAACAGTTGGAGTCATGTTTCATCTAGCACTGGCTCTTGGCAGCAGATACTTTGAGCCCTGTGGGGTTGTCGGGTACGGCCACCACAGTTTGGACGTGTTTCAGGGTAATTGTGGATGCTCAGTGGATGGTTTTGGAGGCTGGGTTAATGCTTGTTGTCGTGTTTCTCAAGGAGTTATTTTATTACAGTGTGGTTTAGCTCATTTCAGTTTAGTTTTTTTTTTTTTTTTTTGGTTTAAAAATGTCCAGGTTTAGTCCAGTTTTAATAGTTTCAGTGTTACTTTTAGTTTTTATTTGTTGTGCTATGGGTGTTATTTGTCAGATGGTAAGATTTAATAAGTTCAGAGCAGTATCATAATGCAATACAACAATACAACAACAGTCTGAACACAAAGATTAAAAATCAGCCTCATCAGACTGGCATTTTCTCTGTAGTTTTATTTTATTCTAGCCTGGTCAAGTCTAGTCATTTTAGTTAGCTAAAATGTCTTTTCACACCTAGTTTTATGTTAGCTGTAATAACCTTGGAGTGTAAATATGCATTTGTATGTTAGATATATATTTAGTGTAACTGAGGGAACCAAAAGTCATTGATGTTCAAAATCAATTCGCAGTCAAATATCAGATCAGTCACACTTTAAGAAAGCCGGGGGTGGTGTGAATGTGTGACAAGCAGAGAAGCGATTTCTTAATAACGCCGCAATAAGCACTTCCGCCGTTATTGCATCACTCTCCCCACGGACACCTGCACAAACACAATAAATGGATACGCGGGTGTCATGGGTGTGGGCAGGTTTGAATACCTGCAAAGCAAGATCACCTTTCTTGCATCACTCAAACCTCCAGGCAGCCAATAAAATGACTTGGCCCCGAATCGCGCATTCGGTGGGGGCAGGAAATCCTTTCTCAGTATGGGTGTGAAAGTGCAGTGATCCACACTTCCCTTAAAACACACACACACACAGTGTAACTACATAAACAGCTTATTGAGTATGTGGCCTTGCAGCTTTTGAGAAAGCTAAATTGCCACCTCCACCGTTTCATGTAAACATAATTGAACAGGAGGCTGAGTCACAATGTGTGTCTGTCTTTATGAATTCTTGCAGAGATCACACACACACTCCACTGTGTGTTTCAGAGATTACTACTTTCACAAAACGTCATTCATACAAGGTTGATGAGTAATCATAAATATGCAGCAGCACTGGGTAACACCTTCTCCAGCTTAATCATGATAGATCTTGTCCTCAGAGGAACCACGCACTTTTACTACAGGCTTTTGACTGCTTAGGGCTGACACGAGCAATCAGTTGACTTTTATTAGTTGTCAAATCATACTGACACCATCATATAATGCTTTCATTACTGGAGAAGAGGCTCTTTCTCAGTTTCAGTTCACCCTTCATCAGCCAAAAAAAGAAATGTAAGTTTGTGTTTTAAACAGATTTTATAGACCAACTCTGATATATGTATGTTTAATATGGGATATGGCCTCCTCTGGCTGTGTTGCAAGCACCTGTCACCTGTTGAGGAATGGACTGCACAATAATAGTTCTCCATTCCTGGATGAACAGCCTGCAACTGTGAAATGGTCATTAGTTGTGGCTGCCTCTGATGAATATGTCGACCTAACATGTGCCAGGTATGTTCAGTAGGAGATATATCAGGACTAAACACTCACCAAGGTCTGGATGTGCTCCTGATCCAGAAGGGCCTGCTCTGTTCTGCTCGGCTCTGGCACTGCAGGGTGGGGATTCTCAAGCTGAAGCAGCTGCAGGGCAGGGTGAAGCCACAAGTACAGGCTGGAGCACCTCCTCTCAGTACCTCTGTTCAGTCAGGCTTCCACCAAGGACAAGCATATCAGTGATGGTGCTCTCATGGATACACAAGGCTGCAGCAACAGTTTGGACATGCATCCCAGCATTCAGCATGCCAATACCCTGGCCATGGTCAACTTCAGTCAGCCGCAGCATGTCATGCATGCCAACCAACCAAACAAACAAATTAGTTTGTTTGTTTGGTTGGTTGGTTAGTTGGTTGGT
This sequence comes from Archocentrus centrarchus, assembly GCF_007364275.1. Lineage (NCBI taxonomy): Eukaryota > Metazoa > Chordata > Actinopteri > Cichliformes > Cichlidae > Archocentrus > Archocentrus centrarchus. Next base: position 23,000,073 of record NC_044367.1, on the reverse strand, counting down.
TGATTGGTTGTTTGGTTGGTTGGTCTGAGAACACTGGCTTAGAATGCGATAAACTGAACCACTTCTGGGGTGTACAAGTGAGTCCATTTATGTTCAGTAAACAAATGACGTCTCTCTATTGACTAAAACCAGTCAACCAAAACTGAAAACAACTCATAGAATTATTTTGGGTTTTCTGAGAAATTAAAGTGATGTACTGAGAAATCGATTTAAAACAAATATTGAAAACATTTTTCAGGAATGAGTAAAGAACAGATAAAAATAGCAACGTTCACTGTCTACAAGCACTGTTTCACAGTACAGAATCTAAAATATGAAACACAATTGGCCTTAAAGTGAGCACCGCCATCTTTTTTTTCTCTGTAAAACAGAAAAGACTGTTTAGTCAGGGAAAAAAAAGGTCATGTAGAGGTTTTATATTAAAATGGTGACTGAAATGAGGAAATTATGGAGTCTTTTCTTGTTACGCTTGACAGACTCTATGGTGGAGAGCTCTTAACACCAGCTTATTTAGCTGTCGAGTGGTAAGCTAAAGACTTCTGTGACATTTCAATTCTCCTGTACAAAGATTACATGTAATATTACTTTTGTGCTCAGGGCTGGATTTAACCCAAAAGCATCAAATAACAAGTTCGCTTTTCTCAATGTTGGTCTCTCTCTGCCACATCGTTGTTTATGCTTTGGCTGCTCTGAAAAGCCTTTCGTCTCGAGATCAGGCGTCAAAGACCTGAAACCTTGTTGATCGGTGTCAAATGGAGTCAGTGCAGTTGATGAGACAATAAAAACAATAATAAGTAAGTAAGTAAAAAAGCAGTTGGAAGCAGATTGTGGCAGCCAGTCTGAGGCTGAATTTTTGTCAGCCTGTTAAATAATGACAAAACAACCATCTTAATAGATGTGAGCCTCCAGACATCACTGATATTTAGATTTCTGTCTTTGTTTACATCCAAAGTTGCAGCATTGCTGTATCTTTTACCCTGTTCTGACCTATATTACGTCTAATGTGACCTGGGAAAACAGCCGCACAGAGATCAAAGAATTTGGATCATTTTAACTCTGGGTTGGGCCTCGGTGTTTAGTTGCTTTTGGGAACTGAAGAATTTGGACCGAGAAATGACTAACGACATAAGGCTCCTCCATTAAAACACATTATTTTAAGTCTATCTCAAAACGGTATTCACACACCCACGGTCGCTTAAATCATTCTTCCTGTCTCTACTAAACAGAAAGCAAATTGAGCAGAAGATTAGAAGATTTCAAAGTTAGCTTAAACTGCCTGAACAGTTGCATTTTTGACAGACTGAGGTCTGTAGATTTTGTCCCATATGTCCTACTTTGAAAATACTTTGGGAAAGGATTTCTTCACACCCAGTATGGAAAGGATGAGTGATTACTACAACAAAATCTCTTTCAGTGTAAATATGGGCATGTGAGAATTTTTTTGAGCCGTTTCCACCCCGCAGTTTTGGTGCCAGGACCAGACTGTATCTGTTAATAAAACTCGACCTGCCACTGCTATTTTGAGAAGGTCGCCCATCATGGCACACTTAGCTTTCCAGAGCTGCCCAGATGGCTAAAACTGAGAGGCCACCTAGTGCTACTGTGACTAAAACGGATGTAGATTTATTTTCTCATCTGCTGACTGGATGTTTAGGCTGCTTTTCACTCTGATTTGGAACTCTGATTAGAAGGAAGTAGAAAATCTCACTCTGATCTGCTGCTGAAGACAGGGACTTTCTCTTTCACCAACTTTTAACCCTTACAGCTGTGAAGCTTTCTTTTTTCCCTGGAACAAGCCTGAAAAAGAGTTTAAAGGGTTTGCAGCTGGGCAGCACTGTGGTGCAATAGTTAGCACACACACAAAGGTTACATGTAAGAAGGTTCCAGGTTTGAACATCCTGGTTGAGCTGGGGTGTTTCTGTGTGGAGTTTGATTGTTTTTTCCTGTGCCTGTGTGGGTTTCCTCCCACAGTGCAAAGACATCCTTGTTAGGTAATTGGTGGTTCTAAACTGGCCGTAAGTGTAGATACAAGGTAGGTAAAGCACTTTGAGTCGTCAGTAAGCCTAGAACAGAACTATATCTCTGGCAGTCCATTCAAAAACAGATCAAAATGCAAGCTTGTCTTTAAGCAACTTTTTCTTTAAAGTGATTTCCAGATATGTGGCAATTATTGCATGATACTAAAATAGTTTAACAGATTTTCAAATGTACAGTTATTAATTCTGTGTTTCATGAGCCAAATGTTATGGTGCATATCACATAACAGCCACAGTAAGACTCATCTGATTCGCCCTTAGTTGAATATCTCTTTTCACTACATGAGCAAAGCATTCCCTTGGGAATACACCAGGTTCATGTCTGTGACCTTGTTTCTCTCATGAGGTTTGATTTCACCCTTCGCAGACTTCAGTTTACACGAGTGTTTCAGAAGTAAAATGTTCGGCCAGCGCTGGATCTTTTATTTTTAAAACTGACCAGATTCTCTGTGCTCTCCTCATCTGCTCTTTGCAACTTCATTCATCTTCAACTCAACTCAAAAATAGACCAGGTACCATTTCGAGTGACACAAAATAAAGAGATGTTTCTGGGACACTTCTGAAATGTGGCATGGCACATTTGGTGTAATTGCGCTCATTGTCTTGAGTGGGCGCACTGCGGCCAGAACCAGGTGTTCCCTTCTACAGTACCCTTCTACTACACAATGGGCAAATCTCACCAAAGGGAACACTGTTTAAGCTACTTCTTAGCAATCCTACAAGAGCTGACTACTGCAAACCCCTTTGCAACCCACATCCACCCCAGCTCCTCCTTTTCATGCTGTCTGTCTTAATCAGCATCATATCTTCCTCTATATCTTATGTTCCTCTTGACTACTTTGTTCTGTACTGGGGTCTTGTTCCTCTCTCCACCTCCAGATTTCCATGTATACGTGTGGAAAGGTGGGGATGTCCCAGATTAGAGTCATGCCACCAAATGTAAATGATTGCTGATTTTGATTACACTGGCAGTTAACTGCTGTTAACTAAAGGAGAATGCCCAAAAAAAAATGCCCAAAAAAATCTAATGGAAAATAAAAGAATCTTCTTTATAATAAGCACCATTAACAAATTGACAGTTCATAAACTTTAATGCTTCTTTTGCTGCTAGTGAGTTAAAATCTGGCACTTGTACAGTCACCTTATTTTTTACAGCATTTTTGGGCCCTCTTAATTCAAGTACAGGAAATAGCCACATAAAATTTTCAGGGCAGAAAGGCATATTTAAGCTCTATTAAAAACTGCAGCCAGATGGATTTTAAATGCACTCCAGTTGTCTCAATCCAAAGTCAGAATGTATTTGTTTTTGACTTATTGATGCTTGCTTAGAGGGTTTTTTGACTTGTTGCTGACTGGTTGAGGCCTTATATGGACCCAGTTGTGGGATAGGTTTTTTTTTTTTTTATTAAATTAAAGCCATATCAGTTATGTACAGTAACAATCAAAAGTTTGGACACACTCACCTATTCACGTGAATGGGTGAGTGTGTCCAAACTTTTAACTGGTATTTTATATATGTCTGGCCTTTTATGTGATTCTCATTTTCCGGTCATCCCTGGTCATAAGTGAAGCTGCAAGAAAAACGTCTAGAAAAGGCTCTTTTTTTTCTTTCCTCGGTGCAATAGATGAGTCATATAAGGTTATCTGGTTTGATTGAGCCCGCTGAATCCCTTCTGAACATTTCTCTTTATAAATTGCTGCTCATGTTCAAACACAGTTTGCTGTTTCTGTGTTTTGCTGTACTAAACCCTTCACTTTGCCCTGTATAGGTGCAGTATGTCATCCAAGGCTATCACAAGAGGCGAGAGTACATCGCTGCTTTTCTCAGCCACTTTGGAACGTGAGTCATGAAGCGATCACAGCATGTGTTCAGCGGTCATTAATTTGTTACTGCAGACATGAATGTAATCAGCATGTATGCGTTACAGGGGGGTGGTGGAGTATGATGCCGAGGGATTCACGAAACTCACCCTTCTACTAATGTGGAAAGATTTCTGCTTCTTAGTGCACGGTAATTGAATTCAATTTTTTTTTTTTTGGATATAGTACCAGTTCACAACAAAAGACTTTATACTGTTAGAGAGAGAACACCAGCAATCAGCTATTTATTCTGTTCTCTGTCTGCGCCTCGTAGTGGACCTCCCGCTGTACTTCCCCAGAGACCAGCCCACCCTCACCTTCCAGTCTGTGTACCACTTCACTAACAGTGGTCAGCTCTACTCTCAGGTGCAGAGGTCATATCCTTACAGCCCACGCTGGGACGGCAACGAGATGGCAAAGAGGGCAAAGTATGTAGCACCTGTAAAAAGTCATACACATTATTGTAATTATATGTTATGTGTATATATTGAGAACATTTTATACACCATTGGGGCGAAACTCAGTGGACATACAACAATGTATTAAAGCTATTAGTGGTAGAAAAAATAGAATAAAAATGAGTTGAGAAAGGAAAAAAAACCTCAAAAGACAAACTCAGACATTCTCAGAGCTTTAACTTGCAAATGTTTGAGAAAATTGAATATTTTTGGAAATTAAATCAATAAATTTACAAGAAAAAACGAAAACAATTTTACAGGAAAAACCTCAGAAATTCTGTGATTTAAGTCACACATTTATAAGGAAAAAAACTGAAGTCAACCATGCACTGCTCAAAACAAATTAAAGGAACACTTTTTAATTGGAGTATCACATCAAGTCAGTTAAACTTCTGAGATATTGATCTGGTCAGTTAAGTAGCAGAGGGGGTTGAAGTTAACAGGTGCACTAGACGGGCAGCAATCAGACAACCCCCAAACAGGAATGTTTTACAGGTGGAAGCCACTGACATTTTTATCCCCTGCTCATTTTTTCTGACTGTTTTTCACTAGTTTTGCATTTTGCTAGAGTCAGTGGTAGCTGGTAGCATGAGGCGACACCTGAACCCTACAGGTTGCACAGGTAGTCCAACTTAACCCGTCAACAGGACCGGTATCTGCTCTTCTGTGCAAGGAGGAACAGGATGAGCGTTGCCAGAGCCCTACAAAGTGACCTCCAGCAGGCCGCTGGTGTGAATGTCCCTGACCAAACAATCCGAAACAGACTGTATGAGAGTTGCCTGAATGCCCGATGTCCTCTACTGGGCCCTGTGTTCACTGTCCGGCACTGTGGAACTTGATTTGCATTTGCCATAGAATACCAGAATTGGCAGGTCTGCCACTGGTGCCTTGTACTTTCACAGATGAGGGCAGGTTCACCCTGAGCGCATGTGAGAGATGTGAAAGGGTCTGGAGAAGCCGTGGAGAACATTATGCTGCCTGTGACATCATTCAGTAGGACCAGTTTGGTGGGTCAGTGATGGTCTAGGGAGGAATATCCAGGGACGCAAATCCTTGGACCACTGTCAAGACCATACGCTGACGCAGTAGCTCCTCAGTTCCTCCTGGTGCATGACAATGGCTGGCCTCATAGTGAGAGTATGCAGGCAGTTTCTGGAGGATGAAGAAATTGTAACCATTGACTGGCCCCCACACTCACCTGACCTAAATCCAGTGGAGCACCTCTGGGACATTATATTTCGGTCCAACTGACACTGCCAGGTTGCACTTCAGACTGTCCAGGACCTCAGTGATGCCCTGGTCCAGATCTGGGAAGAGATCCCCCAGGACACCGTCTGTCATCTCATTAGGAGCATGCCCCAATGTTGTCATGCACGTGGAGGCCATAAAACCTGACTACCATTTTGATTTGCTGCAATGAAACTTTGGCAAAATGGACTAGCCCATCATGTTATTTTTTTTCCTTTACAGTCAGCCCTGTGTACGCTGATAATTTTCATTTCCATCAAATGATGTGGCTCCTTTCATTCTCAGCACATTACCCAGTCCATATCACTATAAATATCCAGCATGAGTTTTTTTTTCCCCCATTGAGATCTGATGTTTCATGGTGTTCTTTTAATTTTTTTGAGCAGTATATATTGTTCCATGCCAATTTTTTTTTTTTTTTTTTACATTTTGTAATTTTAAAAAAAAAATCCATTTAAAGAGTTTTTTTTTTTGGGGGGGGGGGGTAAACTGATGGCTTCAGTCTCAGAATATCTGAGTTTTTCTCCTAAACCTTTGTAGTTTTTTATGGAGTGCGTGCAAAAAAAAAATGTTTTATTTTTTTTAATGCTCCTTTATCTACAAAGTCCCTGTTAGACTGTTTCAGCCATTTATCAAGAATGTTGTAATGCTTTAAATATGGTAGGGCAGGGCATTGTCATGGAGTATGCCACATATAGGCTATCTGTTGATAGAAAGATTTGACCCAACCCTCAGTACACTTAAACTAGCATGACCTTGTTCGTGTAAATGCAGTGCTTGCTCTTTGTATGGTAAAGGTTAATAACTACTGTAAATATTGAAGAGATGTGAGTGACTACAGAGTACAATGCATAATCCCTTGGCTGAGCAGAGGTTGTTTAAAGGAAAATTGCTCAACCTGCCACTTATTATAATATTCGTGGGCTTTTTATCTTTGGATACTCAGCTGAACGATGGTATCACTGTGGCAGATAACTTGAGTTTCCTAAAGAGTCGCCAAAACATTCAAGTAAACATGTCAGACACAGGTAAAAACAAACTACTGGTATTTGTTGGGAAATAGCTGCTGATTTAGTTTTAGTGTAGTTAATGGAAAAGGCTCTGTGTCCTCCTCCCCTGCAGTGATACGACAGACTGACTCTCCTTCATAAACGCAGTTATCATTTTCAAACAGAGGTTGTTTGAACAGTTGAAGCTCCTTTAAATATTGCTGTTGCAGTTGCCTGTCTGAGAGAGAGTTGGCGGCTGTCCCGCCCCATTGCCAAAGAGCTATTTGACAGCTTAACTGGCAAACATACAAAAAGTTCCTGGAAAGGGCCCATGAGAATCAAAACCCTTAGCTGATTTAAATTAGGCTGATCTCCTGTTCAAGATTATCTTCTTTTGCATGTCCAGACAGCTTCTGACATGGCTGCTATTTTTACATCGCTCTCTGGAAGTCCCCTTCTGACCCCTTGCTCTCTGTGCAATTTCAGCACAGACTTCAAACTTGTGCAGACAGCGAGCAAATTCAAATTAACATGAAGTTCTTGTGAAAGCCGAGTCTCAAGGCTACAACTGAGCAGTTTTCAGGTGAAGAGTCTCCAGTTTTCAAGCCTGAAGGCAGCACGTCGGATGAGGAGCAAGAGCACGAGCATGCTTGCCATTATTATGACATGTACGAGGTTGTGTGCACCATGAATTCATCTCCCAGGATGGGACATTCAAAGGATACAATCTCAACTGTGCTGCACAGCAATGTGCTGTGAAATGTCAGGATTTTTTTTTTTTTGGCCACACCAGAACAGTCTTCACTCACCACCCACTGAGATTTAGCGAGATTTTAGACATTGTCCACTTCCTGAAATTGAAAATCAAGTTGAAGGATAACAGGTGGTCACATCTTGACTTCTTGCAGGGCAATCTATAAGTGACATCTGCAACCCAAAAGGTCCTGAGGTGCAAGTTTTTAAATTTTAGGAAGCCCATTCCTCTCAAAACTTTTGAAGTGACTTTAATCAAATTTGACTGTTGATGCCATACATGCAATGTTTATGCCCCAGTAAGCTGCATATGAATATGTGGACTCTGTGGGCAAGGAATGAGATTTTTGGCACTAGAAGCTTCCTGTTCATGTTTGGGCAGGATTCGGTTACATACAGGTGCAATTCCTCCTGTAAAAAGCTGCAAAAGGAACATTAATGGATGAAACTGGAAATCTTTGCTCTGAAAGCCCTGAAAATTTGACATTTGTGATCTACTCCTTTAACTAATGAATTTTTTCTAAATGTAAAGCTAAGTGGAAGCAAGCAAAATAGTCTCTGAGCTGTTATTTGGCTTTTTGCTTGTCTCCTGTATTTCCTTTTAGAGTTGAGGTGCAGAGAGTCGTGGCTCTTGTTGAACTGTATTTGCAGGAAGTGAAAACGTTTCATGTGCACTTTGATACATGCTGGGACTGAATGAGTGAATTTGTCAGATGCTTTGAAGCAGTTGAAACACAATTATTGTCACAATTTCATGTCTCTCTTTGTCTCTCAGGGCGTACTTCAAGAGCTTCATCCCTCAGTTCCAGGAGGGAGCCTTTGCCAATGGGAAGCTCTAGTACTGCCTGGCTTAATGACATGCCTGGAGAGCCGCCTGTGGGAGAGAGTGTGTGTGTGTGTGAGTGTGTACCTGTAGTATGCACAGACTTAGATTTGTGAAATGTACTGTGCAGGAACAGTACGATGATCATGACAGTATGCTTCTCAGTCTGTACCTTCACTTTTTATTATAGCGGATCTTCTGTTTAGTCAGCCAAAAACTGTCTGTGCTGATGATTCAGCCCAATTAAAGGCCTTTATTTTGAAAACAAATGGCAAACTGACAGGAAATAATTTGACAACCTGTACTGTACCTGTACAGTTCAATCTGTTCCACCCGTTTAGGTAAACATCATTTGTTGTGTTGTGCGTCTGGCTCCATCCACGGATTCCCTGATGTGAACACCTTTTCTGATAGTTTGCGACATGATTGTCAAGTTTGGCCCCACTATTAACATTTGTTCAAAGATCTGTGACTTGCCTTTTAATTGTTTAAATGCTGCATGTTTCATTTCTGTGAATATGATTTTTTTTTTCCTGACATGTTGACAGTAAAAAAAAGTTCTTTTTCTCCTGAGAGTGTGTAATTGTTCATTATTTGAAAAGTGTAAATGGTTTTTATACGCAGCCCCCGTCTTTGAAATTGTCTATTTTAGATTATTTATTCATTCAAAAGCATAAGAATTGGAAAAAAAATTGACAGAAGATTATTCCTGACATTAAGACGGCATGATTACAGCAACACTGTGCACTGGTGTTATTCTATAAAGTATTAAAAAAAAAAAAAAAAAGGATCAATACATCCCACTTGACACAGCTCATTTTTCGTGCAGTAACTTTTGTACATTTAAACAATATGTACACACATGCATACATGTCATAAACATTAAATTGGTGCAGTTTTGCTGCTGAAACTATGATATATATATATTCTATGCTGATGCTCAAAGTCCATTACAGCAAAGAAGATTTTGGCTTTTGTGACACTTTGAGTGGGCGTAAAATTGATTTGTGTGTCTTTATGTGGGCTCAAAAATGCTTGAATAAACAGTGTGAATTCAAAAGTGACAAAATTTCAACCCACCTCCAAGGCCGCTAAAGATTTTCACAGTATGATTTTACACGGCTTCATTAAATACACTAAGTTATTGTACATATTGTTATTATAAAATCAGCTACATTTGGATTTTATTTTGTTAATCAGCCCTTTTTCTGATCTACATCATTGTTTCTTTGATTTTCAGGAACTTTGCTCTTTGTTTTCTAGAATAATTTCTTTATTAACCTCACCTGTGCACATTTTTTTTTTTGTGCAAAAAAAAAAACGATATTATCAACAATTAAAACTCAAAAACAAGGATTTGTGCACAGAGTGTATAAAGGACTGCTTTAGCCTTATGAACTAACCGTCCATCCATCCACTTTCTTCCGTTCATCCTTTTCAGGGTCACGGAGGCTCTGGAGCCTATCCCAGCTGTCATCCCATCATATAAATAAATGAAGAACAGAAGGTCACCATTGATATGTCTGTGTAGATTCTCAGTCATCCAGGTCATAGTAGTCTCTGGAGCTTGAAAAAGGCGACTGGACTTCTTTTTGTTTCTTGAAGACGTTTCACCTCTCATCCGAAAGGCTTCTTCAGTTCTCAACCAAATGGTGGAGAGACCCAGGTATTTAAACCCCTGTGGGCGTAGTCCCATGGAGGTGGTTATGACCCTCTATTGATCATGTGCGTGAACACATGTGCCCAGGTGTGAAGAGGGCATGGGTCATATTTAATCAGTGGTTTCAGTTGAAACCAATTTAGGACTCCGCTCCATTGTTTCCTGTGGCCTATTGAGGTCACTGGAACAAAGGTGTGAATGGGGGTTGAGACGTCTGGGAAGGGAGCTCAGGACAGCACTGTAAGCGGGGGAAAGATGGTGACGTAATCCACCTCCTCTGTTCAATGATGGTTGTTCACAGTGGACATAGATGGCTTCTTTCACTCCTCTTTCAAACCATCTGTTTTCCCTGTCCAAAATGTGAACATTGGCATCCTCAAAAGAGTGCCCTTTTTCCTTCAGATGCAGATGTACTGCTGAATCTTGTCCTGTCGAGGTGGCTCTTCTATGTTGTGCCATTCGTTTGTGAAGAGGCTGTTTGGTTTCACCAATGTAGAGGTCCGAGCACTCTTCACTGCACTGAACAGCATACACTACATCGCTGATCTTGTGTTTGGCGGGTTTGTCCTTGGGATGAACCAGTTTTTGTCTTAGGGTGTGACTTGGTTTGAAGTATACTGGGATGTCATGCTTGGAGAAAATTCTTCTGAGTTTCTCTGACAAGCCTGACACATATGGGATGACAATGTTTTTCTTCTTGTCCTTCCTATTCTCTGTAGTTTGTGTTTGGCCTTCATTCCTGTGCATCTTAGCTGATTTGATGAAGGCCCAGTCGGGGTAACCGCATGGTTTGAGGGCTTTCTTAATGTGTGTGTGTTCCTTATGCTTCCCTTCTGCCTTAGAGGGAACACTTTCCGCACGGTGTTGTAGGGTCCTGATCACCCCAAGTTTGTGTTCCAGAGGGTGGTGGGAGTCAAAGAGGAGATACTGGTCTGTGTGTGTGGGCTTCCGGTAAACTTCAATGTTGAGGCTTCCATCTTCCTCGATAAGCACTGCACAGTCCAGGAATGGTAACTTGTTATCTCTGGTGTCCTCCCTGGTAAAACGTATGTATTTATCCACTGAGTTAATGTGACGAGTGAAGGCTTCTACTTCTTGGGTTTTGATTTTGACCCAGGTGTCATCTACATATCTGTACCAGTGGCTAGGTGCCATCCCTTTGAAAGAACCAAGAGCTTTACTTTCCACTTCCTCCATGTAAAGGTTGGCTACAATGGGAGACACTGGGGAGCCCATGGCACATCCATGCTTCTGTCTGTAGAATCCATCATTGTATTTAAAATATGTTGTGGTAAGGCAGAGATCTAAAAGTGCACAAATCTGATCTGGGGTGAAGCTGGTTCTGTTCAGTAGGGAATCGTCTTCCTGTAGTCGTCTTCTGACGGTCTCCACTGCCTCCGTTGTGGGTATGCAAGTGAAAAGTGAAACCACATCAAAGGACACCATGGTTTCATCTGGATCCAGTACAAGATTCTGGACCTTGTTAGTAAAATCTGTAGAGTTTTCAATGTGGTGGGGTGTGATGCCAACAAGCGGTGATAAGATGGTGGCGAGGTGTTTGGAAATGTTGTAGGTGACCGAGTTTATACTGCTGATAATGGGTCGAAGTGGGACTCCTTCTTTGTGGATCTTTGGGAGTCCATAAATGCATGGAGTGGCTTCTCCAGGGTACAGGCGGTAGTAAGTGGGGCGGTCAATGGCTTTTTCCTTTTCAAGTTGTTGCAGGCAGCAAACAACTTTTTTTCTTGTAGTTGCTTGTGGGATCACGTCTCAAGACCTCATAAGTATTGTTGTCACTGAGGAGTGTAGTAATTTTGTTGTGGTAATCCGATGAATTCAGCACAACCGTGCACCTCCCCTTGTCGGCTGGCAGTATGGTGATGTTTTGATCCTTGCTTAGGGCTGTGATGGCCTTCTTCTCCTGAATGGTGAGGTTGGATGGAGGAAGTCTTGCACTGGAGAGAGTGGCTGAAACTTCCTCCATCCAACCTCACCATTCAGGAGAAGAAGGCCATCACAGCCCTAAGCAAGGATCAAAACATCACCATACTGCCAGCCGACAAGGGGAGGTGCACGGTTGTGCTGAATTCATCGGATTACCACAACAAAATTACTACACTCCTCAGTGACAACAATACTTATGAGGTCTTGAGACGTGATCCCACAAGCAACTACAAGAAAAAAGTTGTTTGCTGCCTGCAACAACTTGAAAAGGAAAAAGCCATTGACCGCCCCACTTACTACCGCCTGTACCCTGGAGAAGCCACTCCATGCATTTATGGACTCCCAAAGATCCACAAAGAAGGAGTCCCACTTCGACCCATTATCAGCAGTATAAACTCGGTCACCTACAACATTTCCAAACACCTCGCCACCATCTTATCACCGCTTGTTGGCATCACACCCCACCACATTGAAAACTCTACAGATTTTACTAACAAGGTCCAGAATCTTGTACTGGATCCAGATGAAACCATGGTGTCCTTTGATGTGGTTTCACTTTTCACTTGCATACCCACAACGGAGGCAGTGGAGACCGTCAGAAGACGACTACAGGAAGACGATTCCCTACTGAACAGAACCAGCTTCACCCCAGATCAGATTTGTGCACTTTTAGATCTCTGCCTTACCACAACATATTTTAAATACAATGATGGATTCTACAGACAGAAGCATGGATGTGCCATGGGCTCCCCAGTGTCTCCCATTGTAGCCAACCTTTACATGGAGGAAGTGGAAAGTAAAGCTCTTGGTTCTTTCAAAGGGATGGCACCTAGCCACTGGTACAGATATGTAGATGACACCTGGGTCAAAATCAAAACCCAAGAAGTAGAAGCCTTCACTCGTCACATTAACTCAGTGGATAAATACATACGTTTTACCAGGGAGGACACCAGAGATAACAAGTTACCATTCCTGGACTGTGCAGTGCTTATCGAGGAAGATGGAAGCCTCAACATTGAAGTTTACCGGAAGCCCACACACACAGACCAGTATCTCCTCTTTGACTCCCACCACCCTCTGGAACACAAACTTGGGGTGATCAGGACCCTACAACACCGTGCGGAAAGTGTTCCCTCTAAGGCAGAAGGGAAGCATAAGGAACACACACACATTAAGAAAGCCCTCAAAACATGCGGTTACCCCGACTGGGCCTTCATCAAATCAGCTAAGATGCACAGGAATGAAGGCCAAACACAAACTACAGAGAATAGGAAGGACAAGAAGAAAAACATTGTCATCCCATATGTGTCAGGCTTGTCAGAGAAACTCAGAAGAATTTTCTCCAAGCATGACATCCCAGTATACTTCAAACCAAGTCACACCCTAAGACAAAAACTGGTTCATCCCAAGGACAAACCCGCCAAACACAAGATCAGCGATGTAGTGTATGCTGTTCAGTGCAGTGAAGAGTGCTCGGACCTCTACATTGGTGAAACCAAACAGCCTCTTCACAAACGAATGGCACAACATAGAAGAGCCACCTCGACAGGACAAGATTCAGCAGTACATCTGCATCTGAAGGAAAAAGGGCACTCTTTTGAGGATGCCAATGTTCACATTTTGGACAGGGAAAACAGATGGTTTGAAAGAGGAGTGAAAGAAGCCATCTATGTCCACTGTGAACAACCATCATTGAACAGAGGAGGTGGATTACGTCACCATCTTTCCCCCGCTTACAGTGCTGTCCTGAGCTCCCTTCCCAGACGTCTCAACCCCCATTCACACCTTTGTTCCAGTGACCTCAATAGGCCACAGGAAACAATGGAGCGGAGTCCTAAATTGGTTTCAACTGAAACCACTGATTAAATATGACCCATGCCCTCTTCACACCTGGGCACATGTGTTCACGCACATGATCAATAGAGGGTCATAACCACCTCCATGGGACTACGCCCACAGGGGTTTAAATACCTGGGTCTCTCCACCATTTGGTTGAGAACTGAAGAAGCCTTTCGGATGAGAGGTGAAACGTCTTCAAGAAACAAAAAGAAGTCCAGTCGCCTTTTTCAAGCTCCAGAGGTCACCATTGATATACATCAGTGGCTTTAATAAAAAGCCGTATCAAATCTTGTTGCATTTAAATATCAGACACATGCATTTGCCTTTCCCACAGCAACAATATGATCAGTATTTCCAGGTCTGACATGGACACATCATTGTTCTCCAAGCGTCCAAATGTGCACACAGAAAATCTACCATGAATAACATGTTGTTCATTATTTTAGTTCAAAATGACTCTCTCCCCTCCAAATGTGTTCAGTGGTACACCTCAGTATCTGCAGTGCATTTCAAACCCCCACAGATGCTGTTGTTTTTTACAGGCCCTCAGTGTGCTTGTGTAATATGGAGCTGCAGCACAGAGAGGATGACTGTGTGTGTGTGTGTGTGTGTGTGTGCGTGCGTGCATGTGCCTGTGTGTGTGTGTGTGTGTGTGTGTGTGTGTGTGTGTGTGTGTGTGTGTGTGTGTGTGTGTGTGTGTGTGTGTGTGCGCGTGCGCGCCTGAGCGAGGCAGAGTGTGCGCTCGCTTGTTTTCATCATTAAATACGAGGGTCATAGTTAGGGGTCCTTCCTGGCCTGAGGGGCAGCCCTTTGCTATATTTATTGTTGGTAAAGCAGCAACTGTCAAGTCTAATTGAGAACTATAGGGTGAATGTATCTGGGGCATTTAATAGCATCAAGGCTCTTAATAAAATAATTAAAAAGCAAGATTCTTTTTGTCTTTTTCACTGCCCCGCTCCATGTTTCTTGCTCTAACCTTTCCCGACCTGCTTTCAGAACATCTCAGCCGCGGGACGAGCTGCTCTCGTTTTGCAGAGCTGGGGGCTGGGGGGGGTGTTTGAGATGGAGTGAGTTCAGAGGAGGGGTAGCAACATGACAGGAAGCATCTTTAACAAGCACGATCAGAGACTCGTTTAACTTGACAGTCATGATTCAAAAGGTACTGATTGATTTTTCAATAGTGCTGAATCTCGGTGCAGGTTTGGCTCTGAGTGTGAACCCCAGGCCTGCCAAACAACCTGTTACCTTCCATTAGCTCAAACACAAAGAGCGACTGATTCATTAGCAGCTTAAATCATTCCCGTCAATGCCAGCCATGCCAGTGCAAAAGGTAAAGTCAACCAACTCCTGAAGTTTCCTCTTAGCTGCTGATGTTGACCCAACCTGACATAAGCCCTTTAAGTAACTTGTAAACAATTCCTTCCAAAGTGGCTTAAACTGTGTCACTGTTGCAGTGCTTAAGTCACATTTAGTTAGCCTCCTCCCTCAAAAGTGTCTGCGCCCAAACATGGCTCACCTTTACACGCTTTTAAGCAACTTAACGTGGATTTATCCGCTGTTAATGATCCTGTGAAGGTGCTGCTCAGCGTACCTTTTGAAGATGTGTTTCTCAGCCCCCTGATTCACAGTGCAGAGGTCTGCCAACCCTCCGAGCTAATGCTCCAAATCCACTAATCCAGCCGTCTTTAAGAGATCTCAACGGCAGTCGGATGGAATAATTAAAGGCTGGAATAATTAGCTCGAAATCTTTTTTTTTTTTTTTTTGGGGGGGGGGGGGGGGGTGATTAAATTGATGAGGCTGGTTTTCATTTTATTTTAGTTTTTTGTGGTCTGGCCACGTTCACACTTTGCTGGGCTAAAATTTGATATAAGGTGATGACTGAAGATACATTGGGCATTTTTTTTTGTCATCGTTTCTAAGATAAATCAGCTGCACTGCAGCCGTGCTGGTGGCGAGGCAGCTAATGAGCACTGAGCAGAGGGCGCGGCCTGTCTGTTCAGAAACAGGTGTCCTCAGCTCAAGGGAGCTGGCAAACATTAGCATTAGATTAATATTAACAGGACTGGTGGCAGCCCTATAAGCAGCCAGCTCGGAGGCAGTTAAGGACCTGCCAGCCTGGAGAACTGACAAGTGTGTGAAACAGGATCACTTAAAGCTCAGCAACTAGCACCTTCTTGGGCAATAACCCAGCCTTTGCTCTCGGCATCACTCATCCAGCTTCACCTCAGAAGTTGGGCGAACCGCCAGAAACTTTTGAAGAGTTAAAAAAAAAAAAAAGATGTTGGAGGCAGACAAAAGTGTGATAAGACAAGAGGAGGGAAAGTGTGTGAGAATGATTGAAAACCCTGAATCATCACCTGGATGGTAAACAGCCGGCGCTGAGGTAATCAGAAGGAAACGAGGAGCACCCAAAAGGCCTGAATATGTCAGAGAGCGGGAAAGGAGAGACTGTTTACTCCCCTCTTCTGTCCGAATCTGTCAGCCTCGCCTCATTCTTTATTGTTCACCTTTATTTTCTGAACAGCAGACTTTAAGCTTAACATTTTACCCCCAGAAAAGACACAGTTAGCCAAGTGAAAAAAACAGTAGTGACTGTGGGGTACTTTGTGTTGTGTGTGTAAGTCCAAATTCAGAGTGACATATGGGGAGTTTTCTCCCCCCCCCCGAATCTTCAGCATATTTGGAAGGAAATGGTGGGGGGGGGGGGATTTCAGAGGCTGTGCAGCATTTGCAAAGCAGTGTAGGGTTGTTGATGCGAGCCATGTTGAGGATGATGGAGCTGAGAGGCTTAACTAATTTTGGAAAGAGAGAGCAGGAGGAGGAGGAGAGCGGAGGGGGGATTTGGGGCCTTTTGTTACAGCCTGTTTGATCTGGGAATTTGAAAAAAAAAAAAATGGCCCAGAGATGTCGTGAAAATGAGAGAATTACAGCTCGGGCCCCTCACTCTTCTTCTCCTTCCCTTTTTTTTTAATCAAACTTGAAGAGCAGGGGAATTCTGATGCACTCTCGTGTCAAAGCGCAAGATACCCCCCCCCCTTTTTTTGGTTACAGATAATAACTGGATCTAGTTAAACCCTGATTGTTAATTGCTAATTACTCCTCGTACATGAGGAGCCAGGAGAGCGTGGCTAAGCTGATCAAATGAGTCTTCACTCCGGAGCTTGTAGGTTTTCCCGTTTTGTCTCGTCCCTGTTTTGTTGGGGCGTTTGGAAGGGCTTGTTTTCGATGGCTTTTGACAAGATAAAGGCAGATTTTTTTTTTTTTTTCCAAGAAGGGTGGGAAGCGCAGAGTGGGAGGTGAGGTGGGGGGGGGCTCATTTCCCCTTGGGTGTGATCACAGGCATTTGATTTAAAGCTTTCATGGGTTAACCAAAGCACATCCCGCAGGTGTTTTTTCTCTGGAAGGCAGCTCTCGATACCCAGCGAGCTGTTTGGCTTCGGTTCAACATGCATGATTGTCGTAAAAGATGAGACTCAATTTGCTTAAAAATATTCAAACTGGCACCCAGAGAGAGGATTTTTGTGGCATAATGGAGTTTTTAAAGGTAGTGTTTGGCAGCAGTCTCTCATTTAAAAGCCTCAATCACTTCATTATCAGATTGTGGGGGGAAAAGGAAAGTAAAGAAAGAAGCTTTAACCTCTAGATTCCCATTTAGGGTTAGGCTTCACTGCTGGTGACCTGGTGGACAGAGAGGCAAAGATCAGTGTATTCGGTGGGTTATTTACACTCTTTATTTACTCCTCTCGCTCTGCAGCCTTCCTCTTGCCCCTCAACCCCCCCAGATTCCTCTGTCCCCCCTCCTATCTTAAACCTCCCTTCCTCCAGCAGCTACCTGAGGAGCTGTCACTCTGGATTGCCGCGCTGTCTGTTCATCCTGTCAGGCTGAGGGACGCGTCCTGATCAGCCGTGGACACTGATAGACCTGTCAGGTGAGATGACAGCCGCGAGTGAAGACTCGAACAGACAGGTACATGTAATGTGACAACGCTCCTTCATCCTTCCTCTGCCACCACTACTGCAGCCGCCACCCGCTCCTGCTTCCCCTCCCCTCAAAAAATAAATATCCATAAGTTGGAAGAGTGCACATGGGATGAGCATGTTTCCTGACGAGTTGGGAGAAAGTTTTCTTTTGAGCCTGAGCGGATGTGATGCAGCCACGTGATGAAGTTTGGTATCGTGTCAGCTGCAGTTTCTGCTCGTGATTTGCATGAAATATAATGTCAAAGATTTCTCTCCATCTTATTAACACCCCCTAATAAAGCTAAATGATACCACTGAACATAATACATTTCTAAAGCACTGAGACTTAAAAAAAAAAAAAGATAAAATGGCACATTCTCTGCTCAGTTTATTACATCATGAGCTCCAGCCTTAGAGCCCCTTCTAACCTGTGTTTGGCATCATTTTCCTCTCCAGTTACAAAGGCCTATTGTTGCCAGATTGATGGTATTCAACTGAAGCTTTGAGTTTTTAATGAATGGAGATTTACAGCTCAAAAAAACTACATCAGGTTTCACCCAAAAGGCTAGAAGACTGATGTAGCCATGGTTTCGGACACTTTCTTGGTTAGTCAGCAAGCTTGGTTAGGCCTAGAGACCTGTCAGCATCCATTTGGCAACCACCAGCGCGGGAAAAATGTGTATTCTCCAAGAGATTGCTGGCAGTCACTGTGATTGCTAAAGCCCCATTTAAACAACCCTAGAGACTGGTAGGTGAACCGAGGTAACCACCGATTTCTAGGGAAAAGTGTGTGTTCCCCAATGGGTTGGTGAGTGGTTGCAAGAGGTTGTTTCCAGATAATTTCTTCTGAAACATATCATGACCAAGATTTAGTAAACCATATTCAGGATCGCCCAAAAGGGGTGCCTGAGCCTACCCTAGACTTCTACAGTACGCCAAGTCTTTCTGCAGCCACAGGTGTCGCCCCCTGGTGGTTATTAAATAGCATGCGGGTTTAAAGCGCTTCAGAATTGGCTTCAGTTTTCTGACTCAGAAGCTGCATTCATCTGTTATATTGTCTATGGGATTCATATTCTTTTGGCCTCAACAGCCTCAACTAGTTGTTAGAGGAATTCAGTTTTTTTGGCTGATCCACGTTGGCTCCTTTGTTTCAGTGCTGGAGTTTTTCATTTGGTTTCATCAAACAAGCTATTTCTTACAGAAAAATCTAACCAAAGCTGTAATACTTTGTTGTAGATATAACTTTATAGAGCAGAAATGCTTGTAAATACCGATATTGCGCAGTTCCAGTTCTTTAAATGTGTGAAATTTGTGCCTTTTCTTTCAATAATTGCAGTAATTGAGAGGTTTTGACCAACTGCATTGCGCTGGTGTCACTTTGAGCTCTTACAAGCCATTCCTTGTAAGTTGGTACAAAGACCTGCAGGAACAATTTGTGCTTTCACTCAGAGTTGTAATATCACACATCTCAGGTTGTTGGAGTGCATTAAGGTTACCAGTTGGCAGCAGAGTTCTTTTTTTAAAAAAAAAAAAAACACCAAACAAGTAACCTAGCCAAGCCCACAAATTACCCACTTTGAATAACCAGAGCTTCAGCTGTTTCCTGACAGGGAAACAACCAATCATGGCACATGGCTTAGAGTGAAATGGTTTGGAGTTGTGCTACAAACAACATCAGATCCAGACGTTATCAGCCCTTTAAATGGCCATTATTATATGGCCATTGTTATAGTCACATACACAGAGCCAGAAGGCACCCTCCTGTACCTCCTATCAGGCTTAGTCAGGCTATTATGATCACTGTGATTATGTAGGCAACATCTAATGCTTGTGTACATGTAACGTCTACAGTAAGCTGCTTCATGCTGCCTTTTCAAACTATATCCTTTATTTTTACCTAAACCATGATCTTTTTCTAACGCTTTCTAACCAACAATTACATTTGCTGCTTAAAACTAAAGCAAAACACAGTAACTCAACAAAGGTTAAGGTCAGAAGAAAAGTCCAAAACTTGTGAGTCACACTTGAGTTGAGTGGATTAAACCTCTGACACCTCTCCAGCTTTTAATTGGGGATCTTTATTGCTGTTTGAATATTCCCACTTCCAGAAAGACCTGCAAAAAAGCAGCGACTCGTCGTGTTAAGGGTATTTTATTGTCTCCTGTAGGAGAAACTTATCTTGGATCTAACAACTCGGAGTTGGTGGCGGTCTCTGTCGTGTATGTTCTCAACAGGATTGAGAAGGATGTTACTGCACATGCCCAGTGGGCCTAAAAATTGTATGTGAAACATCACTTCATGGAGAATGTTTGGACAGCTGAGCGACTTTCTTTCAGCTAAATGCAGCACCTTCTTGTGAGTCAATCATGACTTTATGTACTTGCCTACCTAAATCTTAAGTAGATGAGACATTTATTAAGTTTTAATGTTGCAACCAAACTTAGTAAATGACTAGTTTGGCACAAGCCAGGAGCTTTAAAATGATTTTGCACACTACCAAGTGCTGAGAAAGGTGGCTTTAAACAGTGAGTCACTTGGTTTTAGTATTTGATGAACTGCTAATTTGGTTGTGAGGTAACAATACTTTTAAGCACTTTATATTTTGCTTACATGACTGTCAAGTAAAGTTAAATGATATTACCAAAAATTAACTGATGCATTGGAGCCAGGTTATATATTTCAGAGATGGGGAATTTTGAGGTGGGGTTAAAGGGGCCCGACAGAATATTTTTGCTCTAGGACCCCATGACAGGTGAATCCGACCATGCCGGAACAAGGGGGATCATAAGTGGGGAACAATGGGATCACATTCTGAAGGATTATGGGTAAAAAAAATAAGAAAGGGGCCCAAACACTGAGGCTGTTACAGCAAATGAGATAAGAGCAAACAAATGAGCGAGGAAGGAGGAGGAGGTGGGGAGGTTGGGGGGGTGGTTGTTGGTCGTGGGTGAAGGGAGGGGGTGGAAATGGCTCGTGCCAAGTGACACAAACCCCCCTTGGCAGCCTAATTAAATTTTCCACTTTTCCACACTCACATTAAGCCTCCATCGAGCCGGAAGAAATGGACGCACCGGAGGAATCGACCCCAGGAAGAAGATCAACCGCCACCACCGCCTCCCCTCCCTCTTTGCGGTTCTACATTTCTGTTTGGCCAATCACAGACAAGGTGTTTGAGTTTCAGCTGAGGATGTTACTCGTTTCATTAACAACACATTAAAACTGAAAGAACTCTTTTTTTTTTTTTTTTTTTTTTCCTAGTGAGTTTTTCTTGACTGACATGTGTCTCCATGTATCACAGTCAGTCCACAATTCATCCATCCTTACTTCGAGTCGGGCCCCAAATCAACGTGATATCACAGGATTGGGTATGAAAAGATCTCCACTTCAGGCACATTTTGCGTGTCCTTTTAAGCTTTTTTTTTGTGTGTCAATTTACAGCTTTAAATGACACGCAAAGTAGTTTCAGTTAGGGTAAGGGTCAAGTCAGGATTAGGTTGTTAGGCTGTTTCACGGAGGCATGAAATGGCACGCAATAAGCAAAACAGCATGTTTTGATGACACAGAATGGCTTGGTGTGTTATATGTATGCCATTCTGTGATACCTGACAATATTGCGGCAAAGTTTAAAGGTTGTTTCCATTTTGTTAAAATGAGGTAGCATAGTGAACCAGGGAAGCAGGGGGAGAAATCAGAAACACCATATATTAAGGAATATTTCTCCAGGCTTCTTGAAGGACATTCCAGAGCTCTTCTTGGGATGTTGATAATGTTGAGGTCTGCGCTCTGGGGAGGCCAATCTATGGCTAATAGTGTTCCATTGTGTGTTTTTCTATCTAGGTATGTTTTTATTGCATTGGTAGTGTGTTTGGGGTCAATGTCGTGCTGAAAATGAAGCTGTTGCCAATCAGATGCTTTCTAGATGGTATTGCATGGTGGCTCAAAATCTAATGGTGCTTTTCTGTGATCATAACTCCATTAATCCCCATCACCACTGGCTGAAATGCAGCCTCAAACCATGACCGAGTCTCCACTGTGTTTTACAGATGGCTGTAGACACTCACTGTTGCACCTCTCTCCTGACTTCCTCTGTACATATTGATAACAATTTGCACCAAAAATTTTACATTTTGATTCATCACTCCATCAGGCCTGTTGACACTGATTTTTCAGTCCAGTTCTTGTGTAATGTGGCATACCTCAGCTTTTTCTCCCTTTTTCCCTTCATTAAGGATGGCTTCTTCACGGCCACCCTTCTTCTCAGACCATTTCTGATGAAGCTTCAGTGAACAGTAGATGGATCTGCGGATAGGCCAGATGCATCCAACAGGTCCTGTGTCAGGTCTTTGCTGGATTTTTTTCCTATTTCTTAGGGACATGATTTTCAGATACATTTCATCTATTGTAGACAGTTTTTAGGTCTGCCAGTTCTTCTTTTCTCCTCCACTTGTCCAGTTTCCTTACATTTTTCATTAGTTCACTGCACACCATGCTGATACAGTATATGCCAAGTTTACAGCTAATAGCTGTTGGGGAATCACCTTGTTGGTGCAAAAATACTATTTTATGTCTGTCGGACTGCACAACCTTTGGGATTTTCCATAGATCCAGCCAAAGAAATGGGAATAAATGATGTGTTTTTGTGACAGGCTGATAGTAACAAAGTGCCTAAAGATAGATTTAAAATAGATAAGCTAGATAAGATAAAGTTTGTCACATGCACAGTTATACACAGTACAGTGCACAGTGAAATGTATTTTGTACCTGCATCCAATGATAAGCAGAGGTGGTAAAAGTACAGATATTCTGTACTTAATTAGAAGTAGAAGTACTTGTGTTAAAAAATACTTTGGTAAAAGTCGAAGTACTGGTTCAACTTCTTTACTCAAGTAAAAGTAAAAAAGTACAGGCTCTGAAATGTAAGAAAGTAAAAGTAGCTCTTTGGATGATGTTTACAACTATTGTTGTGTAAATCTAACTGAACCTCATTATATATTATTGTAATAATATAATACATGAGAATACAATCTACATTTTAATTCTAATGAATGCACTTGGCTTGAATCTGTTATATAGGACACAAACTGTGAAAGGGAATTTAAACACAGCTCATTTCTGCTACACCATCAACACAGCCTCTGTGCACCAGCCCAACACAGAGCTTTACTGTAAATAAAGTACCGCAAGCTGACCTGTTTATTACGCACTGTACTGCAGTATTTTCATACAATCGGAATTACACAAAGTTAGTCTACCTCAGTTTGTTTTGCAGTCCTTACCTCTCTTCTTCCTCTCCTCTCCTCTTTCTCTCTGAGTGAACTTCTCTCTCCTTCTTTTCTCTCCCTGGAAATACAGCAGCTGTTCCTTTAGCTAGCAGACACACTGTGTGACAAACTGCAGACACTTTGTGTGTTTGCTGATATTTGTTGAGCATTTAGAAATGTTTACCTGCCACATGTTACTCCCTTTTTTTTTTTTCCCGCTCCTCTTCAGTAGCGCTAGCTAAGATGCTGATGTAACGCGAGCACAACTTACGGACATCTGCGGCCCACTGTAACCCCTGATTATAGCGCTAAATGATACATAAATGATATGGTTTTGCCTCTTTAATCTCTTTGTATGCGATAAGTCCCAGTGATGGCGGATACACCAGTATGGTCGTCTCTTATGTGTCATTGTTCCGCCATTTGGACTCAGATCGGTTTGATGTTTGACGGCGCGGTGACCGGAAATAAAAACTTCTCTCAGACGTGTTGAACCTGAAGAGTCTGTTTGAAAATGTAAGAAGTAGAAAGCACAGATACTTGTGTAAAAATATAGGGAGTAAAAGTAAAAAGTGGTCAGAAAAATAAATACCCAAGTCGAGTACAGATACCTGAAAAACCTACTGAAGTAGAAGTACTTAAGTACTTCCCACCTCTGATGATAAGTAGTGCAAATATATAAATAAGAAGATAAAAATAAATATTTCACACTAAACAGAACAGAATAATTTACGTTGTGCTAATAGTGCAGTTTAGGGCTCAGAGTTGAGCAGACTATTGAACTATTACTCAAGATCCCTTTAAAAACACAGAAAGTCTGGCGAAATATTAAAAATTGCTTTTGCACAGTAATGCATGCGTGTGTGTGTGTGTGTGTGTGTGTGTGTGTGTGTGTGTGTGTGTGTGTGTGTGTGTGTGTGTGTGTGTGTGTGTGTGTGTGTGTGTGTGTGTGTGTGTTTTGAGCGCTCAGTGAGTTTTGGTGATGCTCATGAGAGTAACTGAAAATGAAAAATGAGTAAGACTGTGTTCAAGGTTGCTGCTTTGCCACCTGCCTGTTCAGCTCAAAACTGTAAGTGAAATATCAGACTTACAGCATGGCGCGTAGTAGAATATCAAAGAAGCAGCAGTGGGGGGCAATCTAAAAGGGTATCTCTGATACTGTATATATCCATATGATTCCACAACAGAGTTTCCTCTGAGGACCTGGATACATGGAGCTCCAACAATGAGGATTATTCTGCAGTGAGGATAAGCCTCGCAGTGGAGTAATGCTGAGCGAGAGACTGGTACACACAAAGATGAAAACAAAGCAGTCTTTATGTTTACACAGAGAACTGCAAGATTGCATCTAAAGGCATGCCAGCAGTGATCTCCCCTTAAGCTGTGACAAGGCATGCAGTTCTGCTCAATTGAAATCCCCGTGTTTGTTCCAGAGAGGTGAATCTGCTGCTTTTACAGTAACTGATTCAACCTCTTTTCTACCGCCTCCTGGGAAAAACATTGCAGTGGACAGGAAGTGATGTGTTAGTGTTTCCAGACTTCCAGAAGAAACAGGTAGTTAGCTAAACAGATCAAAAGCCCTGAAACTCAAACATCAGCAAGTGAAAATCCTAAGGTAAAATGATGTC
Organism: Archocentrus centrarchus; assembly: GCF_007364275.1. Lineage (NCBI taxonomy): Eukaryota > Metazoa > Chordata > Actinopteri > Cichliformes > Cichlidae > Archocentrus > Archocentrus centrarchus. The sequence continues at coordinate 22,975,613 of NC_044367.1, read as the reverse complement.
ACCTTCCTGCCCACACTTGTTGTTTAACAGGAGATTTCTGGGAAGTGTAGTGGAGGCAATAAAGCAGCGTTTTGAACTTAAAGACTGACATATTTACGTTCAGCAGCAGCAGAAGGTAGTGTGTCGGTTGGTCAACTGAGGTCAAGCAGCAGTAGCAGCATCACAATTTAACCAAAACCCATTAACATTCCAGGCTGCATGGCCCTCAGACAGCATACTCATAAATTACACTGATGACCTTGTTGACGGAGGGCGATAAACTTGACCATTGTGAGACGCGTTGCTCAAAAATGCCATTTGATTGGACTGTTTGGGGCTAAGAATGAGGAACACATCTCGCAGGAGGAACAAGACAAAACAACACGTAAAACTTGTTTTTCTCAGGCACCCAGCATTTTCCTTTCCTCGCTTTCTAGAACCGGGTGAGATGAGGTGAGGTGGTGAGGGGCGGGCTGCTGTTTTCTTCCACTGAGAATAAGCAGTCCAGTAAAAGTGGAAGGAATGGCGGGGTCGTGTTTGTTTGCGCAGTCGCAGGTGGCTGTGTTGACCTGCTCTGAAGTCCCCCGACCACTCGCGTTCTTTTCTCCTCTCGGACGCCGTTATTTGTTCACTTCTTCCACCACATGCTCCAACATTTCCCCTTCTCTCTCTGTCTCTCACTTTGTTTGTGCCCGGGCAGCGTTCCATTCTTCTTTGTGTCGAAGTGCAGCGTGCCTGTGACGCACTTCCTTCCATTGTATCAGGAACTGATACCTTCGAGCTTGTGAAGCAAGTGTGTGCTCTGGCATGTATTTGTGAATGCACAGGTGATTATGGGTGTCTTGTTTTGGCTCTTTGCCTTCTTGATTAAACAGGGATGTGGGGCAAATTACAGAATAAAGCTTCTTGCTGCTCTGCAATTTCCTGTGACAAAATGTACGTTAGAGTGGACACGCACAGTGACATGAAAACAAGCGGTGGCTGAAGTCGAGTTTGATGATGTCATGTGGTCTCTTGCTCTACCGCAGCTGCAGCGAACAAGCATGAAGGCTCCTGCTCTTTGTTCACTCTGAGCTGAAGCACATCACTGTTGTGGAAAAGGATTTGTTTGTCCCCTGGAAGTTATGACAGAAATGTGAAATGGTTCAAATGCATTTGTTTACTGTAAAGAGAGTCAGCTTCCAGCCACAGTGATGTGAAGGCATGTAGATGTGATGTAATGCATACATTTCTGATGTCCATCTTCTCATCTAACCCTCAGCAGGAGATCAAATAAGCATGTTTTTTATGTTTGAGACAGAGAAATCCTCCCAAAGTAGCCCAATATAAATGTCCCATAACTTCATGTCTCATATTGGTAATGGGCCTCATTTTTCTCTATTTGTAGAGTTTGCACTTTAATTTTAAAAAACCCCTTAAGATATCATAAGGATTGTATTATCACAATTTACAAAACTGCAACTCTTCATTATGTTGTTTAAAATGAGTGCAGTTTCTTTTTTGTATAGCCTCTTTTTTATGATTTCTGGCCAGTAACTGGGGCTCTTCTTTTAGTGTTAGTTGACACAAACAGTCATGGAAAAGGATTTGTTTGCCTGCTGGAAGTTATGACAGAAATTCAAATGGTTCACATGCATTTGTTTACTGTAAAGAGTGAGAGTCAGCTCCATATCCAGCAGTGGTGATGTGTAGGCAGGTTTCAGGTTGCAGCACTGTAACCACACTTCAGCCCTGCAGGAAGTGCTTCTCCCACCTGCCACCTTTTCTTTTAACTACTGATATTTATAGAAGAAGAACCTCTTAACATAATCAATACTCTTCGAGACTGCACATTTCAGACAAAGCTTAACAATTACCATAAAAAAGCTCAGACCTTCCCTCTGTCTTCATCTGTTCAAGCCTGTTCAAGGGGACCAATTACTTCTCATTTTCAGCTCCATATTTTTATTCTTGGACTCCATTTGATTACCTTTACATGCGCACACACACACACACACACACACATATATATATATATATATATATATATATATATATATATATATATATATATATATAAACTTTGACCCCATTAAAAGTAAATGTGTGCCCTTTAATGTTGTTCATGCTTCACTCTGACACTACCATCTGAATGTTGCAGCAGAAAAAATGAGACTCATCAGGCCAGGGAACATTTTTCCGATCTTCTATGGTCTATTCTCCAATTTTCTTAGCTGACAGGAGTGGCACATGGCGTGGTCTTCTGCTGCTGTAGCCCATCTGCTTCAAGGTTCAAAATGTGCATTCCTGCATACCTTGGTTTTAACAAGTGGTTATTTGAGATACTGTTGTCTTCCTATCAGCTTGAGGCAGTCTGTCCTTTCTTCTCTGACCTCTGCCACCAACAAGGCATTTTCACCCAAAGAACAGCCACTCATTGGACATCTTTTTTGGATCGTTCTTTGTAAGCCCTGGAGATGGTAGGAAAGTCCCAGCAGATCAGCAGTTTCTGAAATATGCAGACCAATAACCATTCCACATTCATACCTTTCTTGCCCATTCTGATGCTCAGTTTGACCATAACCAGGTCATCTTGACTATGTCTACAAGGCTAAATGCACTAAGGCACTGCCATGTCATTAGCTTATGATATTTGCTTTAACATGCAGTTGAACAGGTATACTTAGTAAAGTGACCAGTGAGTGTATGTATGACAGAAAATAAAGAAAAGCACAAGTCCCTTTTAATCTTCTTTACCACATAGTTAAATATTAAGCTATACTAGCTTATCATACAAATGACATAAAGGACCATAGCTAGCTAGTGCTATCTCTGTCCATAGGACAGATTTATGCTGTGAACATTCAAATAAAATTCAACCTCACTTTATCAAAAAACAAATATTTTTCCAGCCTTAATTTAAAACTACTATAATCCTAATTATAACTTATACAATGTTTTGCCTACCTTCCTATTTTAACCCCTTCTAGCATCCAGAACTCCTAGTCTTCTTTTAACTGATAATTTTTTCATTGCTTTTACTTCTTTTTGTGTTCATCTTTGATACAGGATTTTTAAAAAAATGCCATATTGTGCATCAAAGGCTTGGAAACCTCTATGTGTGAGTAAACTGCTGTCTACCAAATCTGCATATTAGCCAAATGTGGTATCAATCTTCTCATCTAACGGTTAGCAAGAAAGCAAATAAGGTTCTTTCCCAAAATGTCAAAGCTTTCATTCAAGATAAAATGAACATTATGAATACAAAAATTAGACAACTTCAGATTAAAAAAACATGTTTCTGTAAATGGGTTTAGAGTTGTTTTGAGAGACTAAATTTAATAATAAAAAATAGTGCTCAAATTCAATGGGCTACAGAACACAAACTCTGATATTCAACTCAATAAATCAACCTCCTAAAACACTGGATGTTGTTCTCATTTTTTTTTTCCAGATTGTAATGAGGGGTTTGTGGTTTTATTCTGACATCAGAACTGACAAATCCACATCTTTAGACACTGAATCGTGCTCCAATCTTGTGTAAAATGAGTGGCTCTTTTTGAGATGCTCTATGCAGTATTCGAAGCTGTATCTGTCCACTACTGTTTCTTTAGGGTCCATTAAAGCCATTCTCAGGTGTTCGTGAAAGCTTTTCACAAGTGTTTAATTAACTGATTTGGTAAATAAGATCTGGGATTCAGGCTGAAACAACACCAAAGCAGGTTGATTGAAAGGATTAGAATTCAGTCCATATGGATGTGGACAGTGTGAAGATGTCGAGCAGCTGCAGAGCTTTTTGCATACCTGAATGATGTGAGTGGCCTTATTGGAGAGTATGCGGCCAATGAATTCATCTTCTTCTCTCTGCAATCCCACACTCCGGAGGTCAAGAACGTTCAAATTATCCCTCTGTGCTGCTGTGTTTGACTGCTTTACATGAGTCACCACAGCAACCAGTAAATGAAATCACTGAAGGATGCTTGCTTCAATTCACAGGAGCTGTCTGCCCGTTTGGCATCCAGCCTCCTCCTGCACAGTGGGCTTCCTGATGAAACTGCTGATTAGATTTCCATTCAAAACCTCCAACTTGCACAAAACACTGTGACAAAAGGAGCACATGTTTGCCACGACATTGTCAGTGAATGTGCATGAAGGGGCTCGTCTCCCTGCTAGATTTTACTGAGCTAACTGAAAAATGCAGTGAACTCAGTGTTGTTGCTGTTGCGTAATAAAACGGCATGTTAAGTGTGTTAACAGGCCACTGGCACAATCCCAGTGTCAATCACTGATTGTTCTTTAACCCTCTCTCGGTGCTCCGAGTCAGCACTTTGTTGCCTACGTGTGTCCTACTGCCTGCACCTGAGCTGTGAGATTAGCCACACTGATCACAGCGAGCTATTATCCAGGTTAAGGTATTACAACATGACAACATGACAGGCAAATGACGCCAAAGGAAAAGGAAAACAAAGTGATGCAAGGGCAGAAAAAAGAAAAAGTGAACGAAATATGAAGTGGATTCTGAACAGTCTCCTCCTCTCTGACACACTCAGCTGTTTTCCTGAGAATTTTGTCGTAATGAAGTGACTCAGTGTGACTGTAAATGTACTTTTGAGGAGGTTCGTGTCTCATTTAACCTCCAAATCACCCCAGTCATATATTTTTGTATGTGCGGTTGAATTTGCCAATCTGCCACAACTCTTCCATGTGAACAGGATACTGGAAAATTATTTTAACATTTTAACATTTGATTTTATTGTAATCTGTTCACTGTACAATATCTGTCATAAATCAAGGAACTATTACAGATATGAAATAATAAAGTATAGCTGAAGCAAAAATAAAATATCACCCAGGTCACGCCCAATAATAATGACAAACAGCAGTAGAAAGTTGTGAAAGGGCCTCATTACAAGTCCTTCATTCAAAGTATCAAAAAATGCCCCTAAAGAAACAAATCATTGTAAAAATACAAAAACGCTGCATTCTTTGTGAATACAGTTAAACACTGTAAATGCTGCTGCTTTTGAGGAAAACATACTAACAATTAGCTACCAAAGAACTAATAAAAACCCTGAGAACTTCCACTTCCTGTTTTATGAACATCCAGAATGAATGTAAATTCATTTTCTTCTGGAATTTTTCAACATGTTTCTGATGGAATTAGTCGAAAAGAACCAGCTGGGCATGCCCAACTAGGAAAAGACACCAGGGTTGACCCAGAACTTGCTGGAAAGTTTATGTCGCCTAACCTGGGAATGCCTTGGTGCACCCTGGGAGAAGGTGGAAAAATACTGCAGGGGGAAAGGACCCTGCAGCACCCTGCATGGCCTGCTGCCATCACCATGACCCAGCTTAGGATAAACAAAGAGAGTAGATGGACAGAATTTTTGAGACAATAGATTTATGTTTAACTGCACTCTTAACCTCTAGTTAGTGTTTGAAAACTTGTGCCATTGATCAGTACGTCCTGTCCTAAATCCTTAACCAACTATCAGCATACATTAGCAGAATGCTTTATGGGCAAATCAGCTTCGGTAGAGGTTAAAGCTCCAGCGGTATATGAAATATAAAGAACACCTATTATTACCATTATGTGACCAAGGGGTTTTGGCAAAGTCTTGTGAAAATATAAATGTTTAAACTCAAATTATTTAGGAAAATTGTGATGTCATTTCAGTTATGCTGCATTTAGATTGTGACTGTGTTACTAAAACATAAATCTGCTAATGTAGGACATATTAAAAAGCTATCAGCAGTATACAGGTCATTAAAATCATCTTTAGCTGCACCATTAAAAAAAAACCACACACATTAATGAGTCCAGTAATATCATGTATAATACATACATATAATGCATACACTGAAAAAAAAAACGAAGTTTAAGCTCTGGTGCAGCCACTTATCATGCAATGCATCTGTATGAGGATGACAAATAGGCCAACACCAGTTCTCTATAATGTATTTATTTCTTCAGATCTTCTAACTTCTCATCCCCTCCACCCAAAAAACTCCTTTGAGTGCCAGGGTGGCTCAGTGGGTGAGCAGGTGACCATATACCTACATGGCTGTGGTACAGGCAGCCTGGGTCCGTGTCCAACCAGTGTCCCTTTCCTGTGCGTCTTCTCCTATCTCTGTCTCCGCGTTCCTGTCTCTGTTCACTGTACACTGTCTAATAAATGCCAAAAAAATATATCTAAAAAAACTGTCTCCTTCTCTTGGAAATGCCCCTGGGTGTAAGGAGCAGGAGAATCAAAGCATTCAGCACTTGTCATGGTTCATGGATATGATATTTTAGGGTTATAAATTGTAGCAGTAGGAACATTAAAACAGCAGCAGAATGAAAACCAAACAACTTAAAAAAAAACAACAACAACTTTATATTAGAGCTGCAAGTACAGTATTGTATTTTAACAAGGATTTTTATAGTGTACCTAAAGAGGAAAAAACGCACTTTATTTATACTGTTGGATTATTTAACTGTAACGAGCAAAAGATAAAAAACAAACAAACATAAATGGACTTGTTGTAATGGATTTTTGGCCACTTTCTTTGCTTTTTGTAATGCTTGCGAAAACACTTCCAGTAATCTCGGGTATTTTGTTGTTATAATTGCAAAATGATCCATAACAGGCTCTATATCAAAGATGTTATCGTGCCTGAAGTACTCATAATGTGCCACACAACAGAAAAAGTCAACTATCAAAAAACAAGCCAACATCAAAGGCCTGTGTATGTTCCTGCAAATGGAAAAACAGTGTGACTGATGATGCATGGCTAGATTATCTTTTCCTACTATACGCCATGTTAGGTATGTTCATGAAGTGGCTTATTTAGTTATAATAAATATCCATATTACCTTATTTTAATATGAAGCCCCCCCATCCCGCCGAACCTTAGGAGTGACTGTCCTGTATTTACAACCTCCTCTTTCGGATTTAGGCGGCGGTACCTGAAGGCAGCATTAGGCATCAACTCTCCTGCGTCACGGCCACCTGAACCGCGTCGGCCGCGGCCAGGTAAGCCTCTTGTATACATACGTTCAGTGGGCTTCTTGCGTGTATGGTATGCTGGATGAGATGTTCTGTATAACACAGATTCCTTATGATGTGTGATCCATAGATGCGGATAAGCCGACATCAGTGCGCACATTGACCAAAAACCTTTTGTGTCACCTGACCCCTAACCTTCTCCTTGGGCTCCTTGGAGCTGCCTCAGCATCCTCACCGCAGGAGTTTCTCATAAGTCCAAGAATTTCTTATTTAAATCCATGAAATTGGAAACAAACTAGAGCAGAAGCGCCTGGCTGACTGTTGCGTGTCCCAGGATCTCATCCTCACAGATCAAACTTGGACTCATATAAAACCTGTCACAGTGCCACACCGTGCTTCTCTCAAATTGACGCCCATGGGTGCATCTCAAATGATATTACAGCATTAATTATGGGATGGCAGATTAGATTTCCCCCAGCTATTTAGCAAAAAACGTGTCGCTTAGCAACACCGCTATGTTCAAAACATTAATCATTAATTAATATAATTCAGATAAAGAGTTATTCAACATCTTGGGGAAACTGAAAAGCTCGCGGGAGGAGCAGCAGCAGGGTGGGAGTCACAGACATGCGCGCAGGTCAAAAGGTAGCGCAGCGAAAATGACACCTAGTTAGTCTGGAAAGGGTGACATATCGGAGAGCTTCGGTACCTTCACTGTAATTGACGTGTTCACGTTATGAGCAAGCGAACAAAATGAGGCAACGCGCGGCGGCCGGTCACCTCAGAAACCCCCCCGCAGATTATTTTTTCCTCAACACAACTTCCCCGGTTCAAACTTTCTGACGGGAGCGACTCTTTCTGGCAAAGACGCGCGCGGCAAACAGCTTTAAGAGAGCTCAGCATCACCAGTTATGGTGATACAGATTAAAATAGGAACCGTAGCAGATGGGATTAGACTTAATTCGCCATTTTATATCGTGTAACGTGTCACATTCTGGGCGCTGCGCCCTTGTTTATGAGGTGCGTCCGAATTACAATTAGCCCACATATCACTGAGATTCCTTTGAAGCAGCCGTGCTGCACTAACCAGCGGGGCACATTAATCTGACCGTCCGTGTTGTGTGCCACCTCTCCAAATTAGGCACAATACGGCGGCGCCAGAACGCACAAAGGTTTAATTGTGCAGAAACGCTGCGTGTCCAATCACTGAGTGTGTTTATGAGCAGCACATGAAAGCTGGTGGACATGAAATGGTTACACCATTATATCCCCCCGCCCCTCTCTCTCTCGCTGCCTTTAGTTGATTTATTTAATTTTCAGGCTGTGCACAAACACAGATATGGACTTAATTTGAAGCAGAAAAACTTCTAATTAATGCTTTTAATGTAAGGCACTCGCTCCCAGCGTGCGCGCGCGCTCACTGGGAAACGTCCAGAGTTTCTTTAGCTTTAAGTTTTAAGCTTTAATGTGTTGGTTTTCCATCACTGCCGAGTGGCCGAACCGGGCCGGCGAGCTGCGAGCTCTGAGTCCGGACTGCAGCGAGCGAGGGGAGGGAATCCCTCCAGTGTCTGACGCTTTCTTTACCAAGGAAACCCACACGCGCTCTCTGACGCAACTGCCCATTTTAGGAAACATGCGTCAATGGACCGAAGCATGTCAGACAAATAGTGAACTCCGCAGCAGCACTGACGTCCGTAACAAAAAATAAACCTCTCCACACGTGCTTTGGACCACTTTTCCCGAATCCCAACTTTTCGGTTTTCTCCCTGCTGTCCGCTGGGCGAAGGATGGTGACAGCGGATCTTTCCTTTTTCACTGCCTTATGCAGAGTCGACCCCTCCCTGCTGGAGTCGCAACGCCCAGGCGTGACGTAGGCGCTTTCGTTGGTGTTGAAAAGCCGTTGCACTTCTTGATAGTGCCATTGAAGTGAGTCATCGCTAGGAAGTGTGGTAAAAAGGAAAAGAAAAAAAAAGTTCGAAGTGTTCCGTGAACAGCAGAGAGAGCTCAGAGGAGTGTAGCTGGCAAGGCGACGGAAAAAACTGAGAAGATTAGAGAGGCAATAGGCTTTAAAGCGAATGTTAACCTGCGTGAGTCACTCTAACTACATGTTTGATTGTCTCTGCTGGATCTGACTGCTGAAGGTGTGCTACTGACTTTAAAGTGAAGTTTGCGCACCTGAGAGGATCTTTAGCAGCGTAGTGTAGGTCTACCTGCAGCTCCAGAAAAAAAATAATCCATAGCAAGAAATAGACTTTACAAGCAGGGATAATACACAAGAAAAAAAAAAAAACAGACTTATGAGTAAGATGTTTTAGGTTAATTTAGAGGAGCAAAATTGCATTTTGTTTTTTCTTCTTTGGAAATTAACGACATCTCGAAACAGGATTTTTTTTTCTGTTGGTGCCTTTTTGCATCGGGGATTTAAAAAAAAAAAAAAAAAAAAAAAGGCTCTCAGAGCTCAAACAGTACACTGAAATCTTCCTCTTTCCTGGATCATGTACCAGGACTACTCCGGGAACTACGACACTTCGTCCCGCGGCAGCAGCACCTCTCCGGCCCAGCCAGAGTCCTTCACAAGCGGCAGCAGCACGATCGGAAGTCCGATCTCTACCTCAAGCTACCAGGTAACACAAGGAGACAACAAGCTCGAAATTGATATATTTATGATATCTAACATGAAAGTGTCAGTTCGGTCTTGTGCAAAGCCCAATTTTAAAATGTTATTTTCGTCAAGTTGCTACTTCCAGCCATTAATTGCATTTAAAGAGGAATTTTCCGGGTCGCCTGGAGAGAAAATCCGGATGAACCCGACGACACGGATCGTAACAGTGAATCAACAGATGCAGGACTCGATCCATGCATATGTGCGGACTAATAAGATTTGAATAATTTCAGAAGCTTTTGAAATAATTAGGCACAGCCCAATTGTTTTATCAACTGGTAAATTTAACCATTAGCCGGTGCACACGGTAAATGGTGACGACGCGCGATTTTGCGCAAATTAACGTTTTTCCTGCAATTGTCTTACACCAGCACCAGAAAGATATGTAGGGTTGTTTGTGGGCTGATGCAGGAGAAATGCGGCGCTGAAGTGGTTTGGAGTCTGTGATTTCCAGATGTTAAATCCAGGTCTCTTCCTCTCACCATCCCCGTGCGTCTGTAACACTGGAACATTTTTTGGATTCTTTGCAAATGTACCCAACAGAAAGACAGAGATAAATGTGTGCAAAGCAGAGACATACCTGAGTTTTTTACACTTTTCATGGTCTGGCAATAATAAACTAGCTAGAGATGATGCGCGTACTGGATGCAACAGGCATGTAGCGTTGGGTTAGGACATGTCTGATTTCAATACCCCATCCGTGTTGTTGCAGAATTTGATCTAACTTCAGCGAAAGTGTGCAGATGTTTTCATTCCACATGGAGTCAGGGTCTAATTCGATCAGGCGGGTCTCGGGCTGCACGTAGCACATTTCTTCCAGCGGGAAGCGCGCTTAGACGGTGGAGCGCAGGGCAATCAAAAGCCCGTTCTTCCTCACCGTGGTCACGGCAGTAACCGTAGAAATCCCTATAAAACACCAAACCCTCAGAAGGTTATGCTTTCATACATTTGGAGAGAGACTTTAGATACAGTAGAGGTGTGTCGGTGATATCCCGTGAGGACGCAATGTCTCAAAAATAAGAGGCTATAAATCCGGGAACAGGCATGTTATTTCCCCCTACACCCTCTGCCGTGCAATTCTGTGGAAAAGCAGCGTCAGGCTCACGCAACATTACTGTAAACGACTTTTGGACCGTGTGTATCATTGCTCTGGCTCCCTGTAATCACACGCTTGCTGCCTGTTTCCCATTACAGCGGGTTGGAACATGACCTCTTCGCTAGTTTATGAAGACACGAAAAGGAGGCTTTTTTTCCCCGCTTGTTTTTATTAGACCAGTATAATTTTTATCTGGCTTCTTTGTATCGAATGTCATCATTCAGCTGAATGTCCTTTGTACGCAGTAACTCATTTCCTGGATTATACTTATCATGAATTCCAACGCTCTCATTCTGAAGCCAAACTGGCCCAAAAATTCCACTCACATAATTCTGGGTAATATGTCTGGCTTGTTACAGCTGGCTGCTTCCCCCCTTACTGGAACTGACCGCGTTTCACATGTGCTCGACAAATCCAATACACAATGACTCACCAGATAAACAAAGTTCCAATGGACTGCCGGGATATCCGACGGAAAGTCGGGAATAACGGGGATGTGGAGTCGTGCGTAAATTACGCACACAGGCTGGCAGCCCTCCTGTTTGATACGAGAAACAATGATCTAACATCACTTCTTATGCTGAAAATATTTTGTACAAGAAGGTCTTGAACAATGTATGTAGGCAGTAGAAATAACACGTTTGATTGATATGAACAGAAATTCACCATTCTGCGACATATCGTTGCAGTAACTGTATCTTTTTTTCAGATTTTACGTTTTTAAAAGAGTTTCCTTTGGAATAGATTAAAGTTTATTTCATTAAAAATATAACTTGACATTTCCCCTGAGCCTTGTCAAATCAGAAGTGAACTTCAGAAGATGTGTAGCAGCTCTCTAGTGCACTGTTTTGTCTCATTGTAGTAAAAATGAGATGCAGTGGACACCTTGGGCTTTCCCACATGAATCACTGCATGTGTCACTGTTTCACTCCAGGGGTTACATACAGTGTTTTGCCTATGTGAACTGAATCACTACTATAAGCTTGAAATGTGGAAAATGTGTGAATCTGATAACGGTGGGTGGCAGTGTGTGCATCTTTGTGATTGTGCTCCCAGCAAAACAGAAAAACAGAGATGTTTCTGGAACAGATCAGAAGCAACATGTTAGGCGATAGATGGGTCCTCTTCTGGAGGCTTGTCCCTTCATCACGCATCCCTTTTCACCATCTTTTCCCTTCTCTTTCCAGAAGTACAGGGTTGACATGCCCGGCTCCAACAGTGCCTTTATTCCCACAATCAATGCAATCACGACGAGCCAAGACCTGCAGTGGATGGTACAGCCCACTGTCATCACCTCTATGTCCAACCCTTACTCCCGCTCCCACCCCTATGGCCATCACCTGACCAACGGTCCCAGCCTGCTTGCACACAACACACTGGCTCGGCCCGGGGTCATCCGCTCCATTGGTGACACCAGGAGAGGACGCAAGAGGGATGAACAGGTAACAGGCCAAAGCTAACCACTGCAAAAAACTCTGATTGTTATTCTGCTCACACCGAGCTCTTGTTTATGCTCTTCGCTTCATATTGATTGCGTTTGTCTGTCAAATACCTTAGTCTACCTTTTGTGTTTTCTTTTCTCACCCGTAGCTGACCCCAGAGGAAGAGGAGAAGAGGAGGGTGAGGCGTGAGAGGAATAAGTTAGCCGCGGCAAAGTGCCGCAACCGCCGACGGGAGCTTACTGAAATGCTGCAAGGGGTGAGTAGAAGACTGGCGCCAGGAGATCAATATCAAAATGTTCTTGTTTTGTTCATAGAAAACTGTCACAAATCAGGCTAAATGCTGCAGCAACCTGTGGTGAGAAGTACTAGCCCCCCCATGTTTCCTTTTTTGTTCTGCAAACTTTTTCATTTTTATTATTTTGCTCCTGCAAAATAATAATAAGAAAAAATAGAAACTGAACATTATTTGCATACACAGAGAACACAGTGCACTTGTTCAGCGGTCTGGCAGGAGTCCAAATTCTTGATGAGTGATTGAAGTCCACACCTAAATTTACAACCTCGCATTACTGGTTTGACTCTTGCTGCGTTTCTGAGTGCAAGGTCTGAGTGAAGAGATGACAGGCGATGAAAAGCTTTTTGTCTCAGCCAGCTGTAGACAGAGGTAGGGCTGTCTCGCAGTGCTGCCTGGCAGACAGTAACAGCATCTAAATGGACTAATTACCCGAATTACAGTGAGGTTGAGCTTGTCAGGCCTTAAAAAAGAACCCAGGAATGGAATTTGCTGCAGGCAGTTGTCTCCATGAATGCAGGACATTTTGTAAAAGGGGCAAATTGCTTGTCTGACAATCCCACATAGGGGTATACAGCATGCACACACTCCGCGCACACATGCAATCACAGTCAATGCATCTGGGGAGGGGAAAAAAAAAAACCCCATTATTTATACACCTGCTTTTTATAAATACAGCCCAAGAAGTGTTGCTTTCCAGTAACGTTAAGTTATAGCGTTTGAACTTCCTGAATAACTGATACGATTACTTAAAGAGTCTCTCTGTGCACCTCCTCTTGGCTCCTTGCGTACCACTTCCTCATACCTTTGCCCATGAGTCAAAGTTCTCAGACTGCATGTCAGCTTATCTTTATCTGCCTCATGTCTCGCAGCCCAATCAAGACTTTTATGGTGGAGATCTATGCCTTTGTCTTTTGTGTGTCACGTTAATAACACACTGTTGATGCAGATCTCATTTCTCTGAGACACAAACAAGGCGCAGTCATTATGTGGTGTTCAAATTCAAGCAGAAGGCTTCAAGATTACATGTTGTTAGGCCAAATGGTTCATGGCAAATTTCTGGGTTTAATAAAATTGTTGAGCTTCGGGAAACTGAAGCAAACAAACAGTGCCCTCTTTTGGCACCGTAGGGAATCACACATGCAATCTGGATACTTTATTATCACATTCTTCATAAAGGCTGACAATCATTTTATCACCTTATTTTAATTAAAAGGATGCTGCATCATGGTTTCATTAAGTTTAAACAAATCATTTAGGACTCTTTGGTCATGTGGTCATTACAGGGATGACCATAAATTGAAACATCTTTTGGAAATTTCTGGTTATCTCTGTATTTCCACAGTCACATTAAGGCAAAATACAAGCGGAAGTTCTAAACTTTACTTCATATTTTCCTTCAACAGGAGACAGAGAAGCTGGAGGAGGAGAAGGCAGACCTGCAGAAAGAGATCGAGACCCTGCAGAAGGAGAAAGACAAGCTGGAATTCATGCTGGTTGCCCACAATCCCGTGTGCAAGCTACCCATCGAGGAGCGCCACCAGCCATCCGGGCAGCAGCAGCAGCAGTGTACCCCGCTCCCACTCACCATGCGCACCAACATGGGCACACGGGCTCAGATGAACCAAGTGGTGGTGAAGCAGGAGCCGGAGGATAGGGACGAGAATGTGCGCAAGCTTCAGTGCTCAATCATAAAGCCCATTTGTCTGGGGGGCAGCAGCATCAGTGGCGGGATGTACAGCCCAGATGGAGACAGCCTGAACACGCCAGTGGTGGCAGCGTCCACTCCGGCTGCCACACCAAATGCTCCAAGCCTCATATTCACCTACCCCAACATGGTGGAGCCCGAAAGCCCCTCGCCCTCCTCTGAGTCCTGCTCCAAGGCCCACCGGCGCAGCAGCAGCAGTGGCGACCAGTCCTCAGACTCCCTCAACTCACCAACCCTCCTGGCCCTCTGAGCGAGGGCGAGGACTCGGCGCGGCTGAGAAACAAACACTGTGGCTGAAAGCAAACATGAGGACCGACTGCGCACCCCCGTCCCCCCCCTCCCTCCAGTGTCTTTAAAGACCCAAGAGCACATTGAAAAGTCCAGACCAAGCTGACCATGTGAGCCGTTTCCCTCTTTAGAGGGAGACCCACAAGGGCTACGCTGCGTGTTTCTTCTCGTTCTGCTTCAGTGTAAAAAAATTTTTATTTGTCAAAGTGTGTGCACCGACTCTGAAAAGCATCATCCCTTCACCATTTCAACTCCAGAGTGTCAACGTTTACTGGGAAGACAGTTCTGACGAAAGACATGCCTACATCGGGCAGCTGCGGGTTGATGTGACTACAGCAAGAGAGCGCATTCTTATATATATATATATATATATATATATATATATATATATATATATATATATATATATATATATATATAAATGTTTTTTTGTTTTTTTTGGATAATGTTCAAAAGCCATGGGGCCGACACTTGCACTCTGCCAAGTCGAATCAATAATTAAATCACTAAACGAGGTCAGCTTTCTATTGGAAGGGAAGAAAGAGACAGTGAGCAAAGACTTCCTCATCTTTTTTTTTTCCTCTTCGATTTGTCCTTTCGGAACTTGATTCAGGAGAAGAGCGTGTTAACATTCCTGATGTTTTTTCCATCTCTTTAATTGTATTTATGGCCTGTGCTGATTAAATTTTACAGTGTTTTGTTGAGACATTGTCCTCTCCTTTAATCTGCCTGTAGAAAAGCAACGTGGTCGTCCGCAGGGTGACCCGAGCACTCCTCAGTGTTGCAAAGGATACGAGCCAACTTTCAATCAATGACTAGTTCCTACTCTATACTTTCTATTTTGCCATAGTGGCTTGACTTTACAGTAGTATTGGTGTGCTTTTCCTCAGTGATTCTGTACCTGAACTTTACAACCTGTTTTTGACAAAGTGTATGTGATTTACATTGATGTCAGGGATATCTCTCATGTGTAGTAGAACCCCGTTGTGAAGCGCGTTGCAGGACTGCTGGCTGCTGATTGGTCTAGCCAAAGTGTTGCAGAGGTGGTACTTCACTGAACTCCATCACCTCACTGTGTCGCTCAAGAGAGGTTTGTGTTTTCTCAAAGAGTTTGAACAAAACCCTCCTCGGCTTCTTTGTTCCGTACATCCTCTAAACAAAGCTCTTACCTTTTTCCAACTCTGGTCAGGTTTCAAAAAAAAAAGCCAAAAAAGGTTTTTATGACACATGCAATCCTGTAATTCATCCGTCTTTGTCTGAAACGGAGGGATTTTGCTTAAATTTGAAAAAGCCACTGTGGTCTAGACTGTCGCCAGCTGCCAATGATGTCAACCCTGTTTATACTGTGTTTGTAAATCTGTCACTTTTAGTAAAGAAATGATGTTTAAATTCAACTCAGATGTGCTGATTTATGGGTGCATGAACACAACATCGAGGTACTCAGAAACGTAGTGGCTTAAAACGAGGGCCAGATGTGGTTCACTTTTACAAGAATAAGGAAGGGATTCGAAGACTCTCTCTACAGCTGGCCTGACATGAAAGAGTGGATACCTATGACACTTCTTTGTCTTTATTTTTACATGTGTGTATCTTAAAGGGGTGAGGGTTTAATGCACTGAGAAGGACACAACAGCAACATCTGAGACTTTTTACTGTTTTTTTTTTTTTCCTGTTTGTTTACTTCAGACATTCCTAATGACTATAATGTCAGGGGTAAAAGAAGGGTGCCATCTCGAACCCTTTTGCTATTAGAAGAATAAGGGATATGGTTGGGAGAGTTTTGTTGCGCTGGTTGCAGAAAACAGACTTTGCAATTCAATACAAGCTGCTGCTACTTGTTTGACAAGGTCCGGTAATGGTGGATTTATTGTGGCTGGTTGTTATCCTGCATAAGGAGGTGGAATGATAACCAAAAACATCACCATGTCTGTATGTTGAAATATTCTGGAGCCCCTCGACACACATAGGAAAGCCATTGACTGTAGATCTTCTGCTGTACATGTCATCTACTGTTTGTCCCCTGTTTTAATATTCTTTTCCAAATGCTTTAACTGTTTAAAATGATTCAAAATTAATAAAAAACAGCAATATGTATAGCAGTGTTTGTTAATTTAAAAGAATGATAATAAAAAAAAATAATTTTCAACTTCGATTTTTGTCCTTTATTCTTCACACTGTCTGACCTTTGGAAAGAAATGCAATTCGGACTATTAATATTATTCCATTCACAAATTAAACCAAAATAGGTTTTCAACACTAATTTGACTGGGATTAATTGTCAGATGCAAAGCTACAAAACAAAAGGGGGAAAATTATATTAATTCAAGAGCGTCATAAATATAAATATGTATTTAAATGTTCTGTCAAGACAGTATGCTTAAAATCATTCACAGTGGAATTTAATTGTTTCTGCCTTTAAAGAATATATTTGAGCAATGCAAACAGAGGCAGCCTCTCATGTCATCTGATGAGAAAGCAGCCTATTGTGTTACAACGACATATTTTGCAGTATGATGCTGATGTTAAATTGCTTCTGCAGGAGATCTCAAAGTTTGGTGACTGAGTGCCAGTTTAGAGAGCCAGCAGACAGCTGAGGGCTTCAAAGCAAAACAAAGTAATTACAAATCTATCAGTTTATTTCTTAAAACTTTAAGCTGCAAACAATCTTCCCGGTCAACACAAGAGGAACCACTGACTCTATATAAAAGATACACACACCCATTGTGACTTCACACATTGGTTTTGGACTCCACATTTTGGTTTAGTTTGCCATCATCTTAGTTTTTTGGGAACGAGCTGGTTAACAAGCTGCATCCATAAACTGTATGGGTGTAATGCACAGACACAGATACCTTCTAATTAGTGCTAAGTAAAAGCCCAAAAAAATACTAGAACTTCACTCACCAAAACTACAGCACAGTGTGTTTGTACACTTAACTGCACAGTAAGCCATTTTAATTATCAGGCATTTTGCCCAGCGAATTCTGCATTTTTACCATTTATATTCAATTAATAAATGAAAACATGCCAGTTAAATGACTTCATTCCCAAATAAAGTGTGCAAAATCATCTCAAGATCTGTCAAAGCAAATGACAGGCTGGCCTTCTGTGGGCTATACTGTAAAAGGTGCAATGAACCCACACAACTGCAATATATATATATATATATATATATATATATTTTTTTTTTTTTGCAGCTAACAGACATCAGATGAAGTGTAATATAAATATAAACATATATGACTTTGCAGCCATAGAGAATGTTTGATTTTCACCCCTCAGAGTCTGAGTGTGATCGTCCTTAAAATGACTTGTCTTAAATCTAATCATGAGTATTTGCCGCCCCCGAGTGGTCACATTTGGTAATTACAACAAAAAGTTGAAACGGAAGTGAGGTTCAAAATCTGTACACAATCTGTACACTATAAAATATCAGGAATATCAGGAACGGGAAAATATCAGTCTTATATTTTCACAGTATCTAAGAGTAGACTGTAGGTTCTCCTAAACCCTTTGAAGGGACAGGTGAGGGAACCACACCCACAGATGCCCCCAGGGCTTAAAGTGGGATTTGGCAGGTGGGAAAATCCCAAGTTCTGGTGTAGCAGGAATCTGAGGTTCTTGTTTTCTTGTGGACAGGCTGTGGTCAGGTGACCTGTGCTGATTTAAGGTTTGTTACTCTGTGTGGATTTTGTGGCCAACACCTCACCAGTATAAATATCTAGAATAAAGGTGGAATTTGGCAAGCGTTACTAAAAAAATGTCTTCAGGTTAAATTTAGTGTAGCCCGTCTACCATATATGTAAATAACGATGTAGGTTCTTTTCTCTATCTACTGTAACTGTTAACAATTCAAGATTATTCAACTCAAATTACCCCCGGAAAACTAACATACATTAAAACACAATAGGATTAGCAACAGAGCATGTACATTTACTACTACCACCTTGAAACCTTAAAGAGAATGATCTTTACTATAAACACAATAAACACAACAGTATTTGAAATTGAAAGGGTCAATTTACTAATAGTTCAATGAAAATAAAAGAGAAATACAAAATTAAAGTCCCTTCTGTTATTCAACTTAAATTTCAAATCATCCTTATCATTTGCAACTATGCAGGCAAAAGAATATAAAAGAAAATAAATGTTGCAGGCCTCCTCTGTGAATCGCCACCTTATCGTAGTGGAGGGGTTTGTTTGTGTCCCAGTGATCCCAGGAGCTATGTTGCCCGGGGGCTTGTCCCCCTGGTAGGGTCTCCCATGGCAAACTGGTCCTGGGTGAGGGTCCAGACAAAGAGTGGAGCCAAAGCAAAAACTCGGGTGTGGGAGGAGTTCGGTGAGGCTATGGAAAAAGACTTTCGGACGACATTGAAGCAATTCTGGCAAACCGTCAGGCGACTCAGGAGGGGAAAGCAGTGCTCCACTCACACGGTTTATAGTGTGGGTGGGGTGCTGCTGACTTCAACTGAGGCTATAGTTGGACGGTGGAAGAAATACTTCGAGGACCTCCTGAATCCCACTGACACGCCTTCTGTAGTAGAAG
Organism: Archocentrus centrarchus; assembly: GCF_007364275.1. Taxonomy (NCBI): domain Eukaryota; kingdom Metazoa; phylum Chordata; class Actinopteri; order Cichliformes; family Cichlidae; genus Archocentrus; species Archocentrus centrarchus. Next base: position 22,956,632 of record NC_044367.1, on the reverse strand, counting down.
CAGAGTCTGGGGACGAGGGAGATGACTTGAACATCACTGGGGGTGAGGTCACTGAGGCAGGTAGCCCCTTAACTGGCAAGGGCCTGGTGACGGGCCGTTTGTAGTCCCTTTTATATGGCAGGCTAGACCCTCCCATTTTTATTGACACGTCATTCGGCCAATCATGTAACTGGCTGCACCAAATCACCTGACAAAGCTACGTGACGCCCTCTGAGTATTATTGGCTCTGGGAAACCCATTTCTTAACATGATTGGCCGAATGAGGTGTCAGTCAAAATGGGCGGGTCTAGCCTGCCATATAAAATGCACTTCATTCGGCCCGCGGACCAGACGCAGCCGATTAATAGGCTATGAAATGGGTTGTTCAGAGCCAATAATAACCAGAAGGCGTTATGTAGTTTTTGTCAGGTGATTTTTTTGCTGCCAGTTAAGGGGTTAAACAACTCCTTCATGGCAGGGCTCCTGGGGTGGATGAGATTCGCCCTGAGTTCCTGAAGGCTCTGGATGTTGCAGGGCTGTCTTGGTTGACATGCCTCTGCAACATTGCGTGGAGATCTGGGGCAGTGCCATTGGATTGGCAGACCGAGGTGGTGGTCCCCATCTTTAAGAAGGGAGACCGGAGGGTGTGCTCCAACTTCGGGGATCACACTCCTCAGCCTCCCCGGTAAGGTCTATGCCAGGGTGCTGGAAAGGAGGGTCCATCCGTTAGTCGAACCTCGGATTCAGGAGAAACAATGCAGTTTTCATCCTGGTCGCAGAACGCTGGACCAGCTCTTTATCCTCTCAAGGATATTCAAGTGTGCGTGGGAGTTTGCCCAACCAGTCTACATGTGCTTTGTGGACTTGGAGAAGGCATTCAACTGTGTCCCTCGGGGTATCCTTTGGGAGGTCCTGCGGGAGTATGGGGTGTCTGGCCAGTTGTTGCGGGCCATTCAATCTCTGTACAACCGCAGTGAGAGCTTGGTCCGTATAGCCGGTAATAAGTCGGATTCGTTTCCTGTGGGTGTTGGACTCCGTCAGGGCTGCCCTTTGTCACTGATTCTGTTCATAATTTTTATGGAGCAACAAAATAAAATGGTGGTACCTTTTTGAAAGACACGTGTCCCGCAGGAAGAAGCTAGCCAGCAGGCCTCAACTCCAGAACAGAACAGAAGCTCTCAGGAATCACTGCAGAATAAGATGGACTTCACCTCCACTAGAGGAAAGACGGGCGTCCCCGGGCCACTCTAATTGTTGCTTGGATGCTATCTCTTTTCCAGGCCAACAAAATGTCCAGACAGGGCAGCTATCTTGAAGCTGGGTTAGCTACTAGCCGCTTACAGTCCGGTCGCTCAGTCATTAGCTACTCACTTCACCAACCAGCAGCAAATTTCCACACAGCAAACTTCAGGTCGACATTTGCTATTTTCACGATGGCCCAGTCTCTGACTTGTCTAACCGACAATCCAAAATGTCTGTAACCATAAACTTTTGCCTCCAATCTCCACTCCGATCTCCGGAATCCACTTCTCTGCGGTAGCTCCTCTCGTCTCCTCTCGTGCTCTCTCCGCCATTCCACCTGTGTCTCGTGCACTTCCACTCGGAAAAAACAGTTCTTCCAAAGAAATACAGTTTTTTAAAGCCAAAAGAAATATACAATAATTAAAACAAATGGTTTTTAACATTCTTAACATTTTAGCCATGAACGTAACACAACAAAATATGTTTTAACTGTTTTTAACCAAATACTGCATATTTATTATGAACAGCTTATTTATTACAGTTTCCCATTTTTTTTAACTGGGCTACGTTAGCCTGATGATTTATTCGAGGAGCAAGTTCTGTTACTCAGCAGCCACAGTGAAATGTATCTGGTTGCTTATTTGGGCAGTGATTGTCAAGCATTATCTAAATTAATTTCAATGGTAAAAAGCAGCATGTACACTCATATCCACTCAAATCTGTTAAAAAAAAATCATTTAAAAATTTGATGATTTTGCCAACAAATAAGATTTTCCCTACAAGTTACATACTTCCATCACCATCCCATAAATTTAGATTCACAAATATTTCAGTGCCACTTCTGTCCCAGCTGCTACCCAGGACCTCACCTAGCAAAGATATATAACCTCTGAATACTCTGCCCTGAAATTATCCTTTAATTTGGTGTCAAAGACATTTGACAATATGAACCAGATAACTTATTATAGCCACAAATCATGTACAGATTCAATGTCTGATTTTTTTTTTTTTTAAAGTCTTTTATCACTTTGATATTCGTATTTACTGCTACTATTTTTATATCATTTATTAACAATTATATCATGTCTGCAGTGGGACCGTGTGGTGACTTATTAGCTAGAAGGACCAACAGACTGCAGCATATAAAAAATGAACTTGGTTGACAGTATTTTGTATTAATGCCCATCAGACTGAATTATTTATTAACTGAAGGTGCCAGAATGCTGTTTCAGACTGCTGAAGCCCGCTTTAACCCTTCAGGATCCTGCCAAACAGTGCTAACTCACAAAGAGGCCACTGGAGTATGAGTTAACTGGCTCCTATTTTAATATTTATTTTTTCTGCAAACTAATCTTGTGTTTGAAATTTGAATATGTTTCATATGAAATACTGTATACATAAATATATTCCGCCCATCAAAATAGCATATATGATACACACAGCCAACAAACACGTGGAACACTCTGTTCATCTTTTTAATAAGCAGTGTTTAACCATAGATTTAAAATGGATATGAAAGAGACAGAACTGCAGATTCTTAACACTTTTGTGTAAGAACCTTTGAAGTTTTGCACTTTTTAAATAACTGAATCACCAGATGGAGATACTGTCTTTTGTAAAAACCAACCAACCAACCAGCCAACAAAACAAAACAAAACTTAAACTTCATTGTAAAGGTTGTGTGGACCAAACCAATTCACAGATGTCCAAAGAGCACACTCTAGTGGCTGAAGAGAAAAAGAGGAAAAAAAGAATATTACAGACAAATGACCAATAACATTAACTTGTCCACCATTTTGGATGTGTGACACTATACGATCAAGTAAATGAGGCCCCAGTCACACCAGCTTAGACACCAATCTGCGACCATCTGGCAACCAGTTGTAAGTGGTTGCTAGAGGTTGCAGTTGCAGGGGAAATGATTGCTATAGTCTACAGACTGGTCAGTGACCTCCTGGCAACCACCTGTCATTAAGGAAAAACGTGTATTCCCCAACTGGTTGGCAAAAACTTCCTTGTGATTGCTCTAGTTGCCAGTATATTGCTGCAGTTTGAGTTTGAGTGAAAAGTGAAGGACTGTAAAAAGAAATGGAGACCATCTGCCTTTCAAGTAAAAGTTGCACCCTTTGAAACATGTTGGCTGCAGTCCTGAGACACAACTTTTACTTTGAAAGAGAACCTTCTCCATTTTCAGTTTGCGTTGCACCTTAACAGCTTTTACTGCCGCTTGGCTAGTAGTTAGCAAGCATTTTTGCCCTAGGTCGATATTGGTACCTGTTTATTTAACTGGAAATTCTAGTAACATTTTAAATCTAGCATTATATAATAGCATTAGTATTACCATAGTCAGGTTAATTATAACAGCTTACAATCACGAATATTTGTTTTTTTTTCCCCACAATGTCAATCAGTCCTGTGTGAGGGGCTAGACTAAGTACAACTCAGATGACCCCAATGAAGACAGAACCAAGCAAGCAACCTCAACCAGAGCAGGGATATTATGACCCCACCTTGGAGCGAGGCCTGGAGGAGGGGCTTGTCGTCAAATGCCTAGTGGCCAGTCCTTAGCCCATTGGAACCACTGCAGGGTGCCAGCTGAACAAGCCAAAAGGGTCCATCCACCTGTGGGCCCACCACCCAGACAAGGAGGAGCCGTAGGTGTTCAGTGTTCATGGATCAGGCAGCATTTGAAGGTAGGTGTCAAGGTTGGTCGCATCCCTGGCTGCCCAGACTGCCTTTAGGGACATGGAGTGTAACCTCTCTGGTGAGGAAGGACCTTGAGCTACTGCGTGAGGTTGAAAGATACCTGTTAAATATAGTCAGGCTCACCTCAACACACAAGGTGAGGAGCTGGAGTCCATTTTATTCTGGGTATAACCCCCCCACCCCCATTCAGTGTCTGTAGTTTGGGATTTTTCACTGTGGACAAGAGGAAACTGTGAAGTGATCAACAAGAGATCTGCCATCAGTGTATGCTACAGCTAATGTTAGTGTCTACCAGATGGATGCTAATGTCACTTCAACACAATACACATGTGTTTTGGACATAAAGTTGAAGCATTTCTTTCTTGAGACTCTGTTAATAGCTTCAGTTAATTTAGAAGATTCTAAATTCATTTTAAACAGAGGGAATTTTGTAATACATTTCTTTAAACAAAGAGCTCAGGGATGCAAATAGTATGTCACCAAACTGGCTTCGAGTATGTGACAAAGACATGGTCCACACAAGAGGTGTACTTAAATAAAACAGAATTTATTAAACATAAACCACCAAAACACAAACCACAAAGAGGGATGACACCAGACAGAACAGAAGAGAGAGCACTGAGCAGTTCAGCTGGAGTAGCTTATACAGCCTGAAAGGCCCAGGTGAGGTTCCTCAGCTCACACTCCGCCTTTCCAAAGTAGGTATGAACGGCCTCCATGATAGAGAGGTGGCACTCTCCCTCTCTTAAAATCAAGGTTCCACCTTGACATTTGGAAAAAACAAAACTAAAATAAACTAAAAGAGAAGTCAAATAATACACAGCAATAAAACACCTCCCCATTACTTAATGCTACCAAAAAAAAAATCATCAATGTTTCCACCCAGGTTAATCCATTTTACCAGCTATGATGAAAGTTACCTAACCCGAAGTTACATCAACATGCTCCTGCTGGACATCATAAATTATATATTTTTCATAACAAAGTTCAAGTTATTTTTCTTCATTTACAGTTTACAGCCATTTAAAATTTCCCCCAAAACATTTCTTTCCAGGTAAGAGCACTGCTTGGACATAAACAGCAAACATGGTACAAGAAAAACAAGACAAAGTTTAATGTTCAAGACTTGAAAAACCCTAACCTAAATAAACAGATAATTACATAAAATCTGCTTGTGCCACTTAATTTATAGTTGTCAGGATTAGAAATGAGTACACCAGAGGGACAGCTCAGGTTGAGCAGCTTGGAGACAAAGTTAGAGAGGCAAATTTGGGATGGTTTGGATATGTGCAGAGGAGGGATAGGGGATATATTGGACAAAGAGCGTTTAATATGAAGCTGCCATGCAACAGGAAAAGAGGAAGCCCACGGAGAAGATTCATGGATGTAGTGAAGGAGGACATGAAGAGGGTTAGTGTGGCACAGCTGGATGCTAGGGACAGGGCGAGATGAACACACAAAGCCTTCCCTTGCTTACGGCGTCTGCATTGAAAAAGCTAAAATGGTGACATCGACAATACTCAGCTTGAGTTCAGGACCAACCAGTGGGTGACTTCATGGTGACTATGACCATCTTACATACAGATTATGGAAAAACCACATGTTAAACTCCCAGGGAAGAATCACAACAGCAGATCACTGTTGCTCATAATGCTTCCTGATGTACTCAGCAATAGCACTCTCATGATTAAGCTCTTTCCTAAACAACATAATGTAACACTTGGGGGCCAAGTGACTAAAGAGAATGCTGAAGCAGGAAGTGAGGATGGCCGCACCTTCTATTGCTGGTTTGTACAAGCCCTTCAATGTGAGATAAAGCGGGAGGAAGATGATCCAGATGACCATAAACAGTAGTATACTGATGGCGATTAAAGAAGCATTTTTATACAGATCTGGCAGATGTCTACCTTTGAATGCAAACACAAAACAAAAAATCCCCAAGAAACCATTGTAGCCTAACATGGCTAAAAAGTACTCAAGGGACTTCATCTCACACTGGTGCAGGATGGTCTTGTCCTCTGGCACCTCTTGAGGAACTGGTGGGTTGAAAATCAGCCATGACACAGACACAGCCACCTGGATCCCAGAAACAATGGTCACCAACACCAGTGGTTGATTTAACTTCTTTGCCCAGGACCCTACTGGCAGGTCAAAGTTGAAGCCCAACAAGATCTGAAGCAAGTTTGCCAGAATGCAAGAGATGCAGACGTTAAAGACTATACCAAAGAGAGGGACACCTGCACAGTTTAAGTTCTTAGTAGGTTTGCCTGGGAAAATAAATGTAAGGCAGAAGCCAGTCAGCAGGGCTAGAAGCTCCAGGAAACACACATAACCACCAGCTGTCTTCACAATGGGAGTTCGAATATAGACTGCAAACACAACAGCAAACACAACGGTAGCAACGATCCCGATGACTGCCAGAATGCTCAGACTGATTGAGAAGGGATCTAACCAGAGGAGAAATTTATCCTCTTTATTCAAACACGTATCCCTCTTTTCAGACGAATATTGCCTTTCACCGCAGGGCTTACATGCTGTACCTGAAGAGACACAAAAACTACTTTTAAAAGCATGAGAATATTTTCTTATTCAAAACACAAACTGCTAAATATAGAACATTTGATTTTAAACAGGGAAGTGCCAAACCACAATATCTGATTACAGAGCAGAAGTGTGAGAGTAACATCAGAGAATATTTGCAAACCTGGCATGAGATACTTATGGACACAAAACAGGCAACAGTAATTAAATGTGGACATCACATTCAATATACTGTAAATATAATTATAATTTGCACTTCTATTATGTACATTATTTAAATGCATTATATAAAAGCAAGAGATTTATCAATCAGAGGGATATGTAGGGTTATTTATACATAGATCCTATTTACTGTACATAGTAGGTTTCTGACCCTTATAAAAATACTGTTCACAGTCAAATTTATAGTAAAGATAAAGAGTCTGAAGAGGATGTCTTGAGTTGTGATAAAGATCAAAATAAAATAATCTTTATAATTTGTACTTGATTTTACTAAGTACAGAGTACAAATGTTTACCTTCGAATCCTTTTGGTAGTAGTACTGTGTTCATTATTTCAGTTACTGTATGTCGTGTTTGGACTGGTTTATGTGGCAAAGAACAATGTGAAGATTTATCTGTTAGCAGGCCACCATGACTGAGATTCCTGTAGTGGTTAATGATTCCTGTGTATTTGTAAAGGGTCGTTGCTCAAATGTTAATAAAATCACACAACTGTTTTGTGAATGGGGCACAGAAATAAATCAAAAAGCGATCTCTGCCATTCAAAAGGGCATTTTTTTAACATTACTTATTAAAAATGTCCTAAATGTGTCGTATGAAGTGCATTTAACTTAAAATTGTGTAGAGCTCATTTACTTTTGTATATTATATTGATTTATTCTCCTTAAACACTGAACATGAAAATAAATATGTTGGTAAAGTCGCCTCAGTTAAATTAACATCACTTAGTTTTGTGAGGAAATTAGTCTTCAGGATTTTTTAAATGATTTTAAAAAACTGGCTACACTTCATCATATCTAAATTCTTTAGATATACTATGTCATTGTGAATGTATACTCATTTAAACATTGTGCAAAACAGTCCCTCCCAACTCTCCCTTATTCTTACTCTGAATGGTAAGAAAGTATTCAGTTGGGTTGCATTACTGTGAGAATAATAATATTGTGTATATGCAAATTAATACGATAACTTGCCAGTGATGTGAGTATATAATACAGACAACAATTATTAAACCAAACATAATTTAGATTTGTAAGACTTGCCGTTTTCAGGGGAAAACTCTCCAATCATGCATGGAACGCAAACACCACAGCACTTCCTTTCCATTTCTAGCTCTTGTCCTGGATCACATGTTTTTAAGCAGTTGTAAACAGAGACCTTTGAAGTGAACAGCAGCATCAGTACATGAGATTCATAAATTATTTTGGGAAATAAATTAATGTTAAAATTGTCATCTCACCGTGTAATTTATCAGGTTTTTGAAAAGATATAATGGTACGCTGATTTTTCCATCTGGACAGTATTCGCCAATAGTTTCTAGTGTTGCACCCTGTTTAAAATTAGACATGTTCCAGTATATGATATCATAACCCAAACTGGGGTCCCCATCACTATTGAAGAATAGATGTGTGGTAAAATTGACTTTCTGGATTTCCGAGAGAAGCTGTGGAGACAAAACATCATAAATCAACAAGACATTTTTTAAATAAAACATATCTGAAGCAGTTTCTTGTTTTACTATTAGTAGTGACATATGACGGACTTATAGGAGACAATAACAAAAATACTGGTAACTTTTCGGCACTTAGAAGATAACTTCCCCAGTGATTTTTAAACCATCGGGGTGGCTGTAGCTGGCGTGGCTGTAGCTCAGTAGATAGAGCAGGTCACCTACTGATCGGAAGGTCAGCAGTTCAATTCCTGGCTACTCCAGGCTACATGCCAATGTATCCTTGGGCAAGATACTTAACCCCAAGTTGCTCTCCGACAGTTGAATGTGTGTGAATGTTAGATAATTAAAACACTTATGTAACCCATGTTAAAATCTGACATAAAAAAGAATAAACAGTTGATTAAAAGTCTGCAGACAGAAAATAACGTCACTGCCCCTTTAAGGAACTAGCGTTACAGACGCAGCACCTGAGTGACGCTGCAGTACACAGACCGGAGGGAGAGAGCAGAGGAGGAGTCGGAGAGAAGAGCGGTGATTAATTAACAAGAAAAAGTTAATATTATGGTGAAAAAAACATAATCTACCTGGTCGGGAACTGACAGGGATTTTATGAGAACTAAGCTACATCGGGTTTGGTGAGTTTTATGTTTATTTTCCTGCATTTTCACCGTGTCGTACTTTTTCTTTTGGCGGAGGGCTAATGCTAAAAAAATGTAGCCGTTACAAAGAAATGCTCTGTCATAAACTGTTACCTGATTAATATATTGGGTTTATGAAGAAGAGTTTATTTGTATAATTTGAGGATTTAAAAAGAGTTTTATTGTGTTTGTGACCTGTTACACAGGTCAGGTTTTTTGCTTGGTTGGAAGCTCGGTCGGAGCGAGGATTGGTTTGCCGTGTGCGACGTGCACATTCACAGACGGGATTCAAGATGGCGAGCCAGACCTAGACCTTCAATTCATCTTCTCCATCGCATTAGGGAGGGATTCTCCTGCGTGTGGTAATTCGCTGCCGGAGCGGTAGGAATATCAGGGACTAGTTCGAACTGAACTGACCAGAACTGAGAACTGATTGAATTATTGTCCTTTTTGGACTGAGTCAAACTGAAGCTTTTCACTGAACTGAGTACCTGAATTTACATTTTGACTTGAACTTGAATTTAAAGTGCCATACTTTGATTTTCATATGTTTATGTGTCTGAATGTGATTTGAATAGTTGTGGTCCACTTTGATTTAATTGTGTTTGAAGGTATTTTTCTTACCTCTAAAAGAAAGGAGATTGAGTTAACTCAGGAAGAAAAATAGGAATCTTAAAATAGATGCAACCTAGGAAAAAAAGACTGGTTTAACTAACTCAAATTAGTCTTATCAAAATAAGCTAGGTAAACTAAAGAGCAAAAAGAAAGAGTGACATACTCTTTATTTTTTTTTCCTTTTCAATTATATTTGCCTCCTTATTAAGAACCTGCAGGGTAATTTTTGTTTTATGTATTGGATTTTATGTGTGTGTTTTTGCATTCAGTAAATTGCCGGCCTGTTCCACTTAAAGCAGCGGTCTCTGGTGGTGTTATTCTTGCTCCCCACTCCTTAGAGCCTAGAACTGGTCCAGTGGCGCAGTTAGCGGTGTGACACCGGTGCTACAAACGTGGCGAGCCAGCCAGGAGTGGCTTAAAGCATTTAAACTAGAAACCAGAGACCGTATAATATTGTTATCAGAAAAAAAAAAAGAAAAAATGGATGTCGTTCAAACCAGTAGTGTAAAAATCCCTAACTCAGTCATAGTTAGCGGCATGACCGATACAGAAACTGATGACGAACTAAGTGACTTCCTGAAACAATATGGTTCCATTCAAAGAGTAATCCCAGTGGATCTCACTGAACCAGATTCAGCCAAACAGGTTATCGTAGAGTATGTGTATGGTACAGCTGTGCAATCTCTCTTACCTTCATTGCCATACAGGCTTAACAGTAAGACTAAGACTGACATCACCTACCACATCAGAGCCCTAGCTAATGTTTACACACCTGTAGCTAGCAAGACAGCTACACAGACTTACCTTTCAGAGTTAAAGGACATTGCAAAACAGACTGGTAAAGACTTTGCAGCTGTCCTCAGAGAGGAGCTCTCCCTCATCAGTGAGACTGTCGATCTAGATCACTCACCTGATACCCCAGAGCAACATGCTCCTGAAAATGCTGCGCAGGTAAGCTCCCTGCCCAGTATGACCCCACAGCAGCATGTTCAACATCATTGGTCCCCACCGTCGACATCATCTAAGGAAAAGACACTGCCTGCTCTGAAACTTTCTGACGTCAATCCACCTGACATACAAAAAGTAGTTGTTGAGCACATAGTGAGAAATGAAGACTCTGCTCTGCAGGTGCACACTTCCTTGAGACTCAGACCCTTCTCTGGGCGTGTCCCACATCCCGACAGTGAAGTGGATTATGAGACATGGCGTTCGAATGTGGAACTTCTTCTTAAAGACACAACACAGTCTGATATTTACAAGTCACGAAAGCTTCTTGAAAGTCTCTTATCACCCGCCATTGATATTGTGAAGCACCTGACACCTGAGTCTCCTCTTAGTGTGTACTTAGAGATCTTAGACTCTGCTTTCAGCACAGTCGAAGATGGAGACGACCTCTTTGCAAAGTATCTTAACACAATGCAGGATAATGGTGAGAAACCCTCAGCTTATCTACAACGGCTGCAGGTGATGCTGAGCACCACCCTCAGAAGGGGAGGTGTAACTGCAAGCGACCTTGACCGGCATCTTCTTAAGCAGTTTGTCAGGGGCTGCTGGGATAACATCTTGATAGCTGAACTCCAGCTAGAACAGAAGAAGCAGGATCCACCTACCTTTGCTGAACTTCTCCTGTTACTCCGCACAGCAGAAGATAAACGTTCTTCCAAAGCTTCACGCATGAAACAGCACTTCAATGTTTCAAAGCCAAGAGTGTCTTCTCATTATCAAGGTGTTTATGTGCAGGGTGAAGAAGACTGCAGCTCATCTCAGCCAGCTCCTGATCACAGGTCTGAAATCCAAGACTTAAAGAAACAAATAGCTGATCTACAGTCTCAGCTCACACGTATCACACAGAAAGACAGTAGAAAAGCTAAATCAGCTACCAGACCACTAGCTCCCCCAACAGCTAACACACATTCCCCAGCTATCACTCACACATCTCAAAGGCTGCAGCCCCACAGCCGAGGTGCAAACGACAGCACAAGCAATAGACCAAGGCCTTGGTATTGCTTTAGATGTGGAGAGGATGGGCACATTAAGCCTCAGTGTGAAAGTGAGCCGAACCCATCTCTTGTGGCTGAGAAGAGGAAGCAGCTAAAAGAAAAGCAGTTAGCATGGGACAGTCAACATGGCACTTCAAAGCCTGATCCTTTAAACTAGACCCAGTTCCGGTTGTGGGACAAACGGGGACTGGAGCACAGGCAAAGTGTCCCAGAAAGGAGTTTTACAGAGCCCATGTGTACTCTCACACACAAAGACAGTCAGTGACTTTGCCAAAAGGTCTGATTGGAGCCAAGTGCACCGCACAAGTGACCATAGCTGACAAAGACTGTAGTTGCTTGTTGGATTCAGGATCCCAAGTAACAACGATCCCCAACTCTTTCTATCTAGAGAACCTGTCTCACTTGCCTCTCAATTCCTTGAACGACTTGCTTGAAGTGGAAGGAGCCAACGGTCAAAGCGTCCCTTACCTTGGCTATGTTGAGGCCACCATCAGATTCCCAAAGAGCTTGCTTGGAGTCGACATCGAGGTACCTACGCTGGTCTTGGTTGTACCTGACATGCGCTCCACATTGTCATCAGTGCTTATAGGCACAAATACTTTGGATGTTCTCTATGAAAAGTATGCAGAGATCGCACCTCAGAACTTTGAGTCTCTTCCTTATGGCTACAAAGTCGTCTTAAAGACCCTTGAAATCCGGAAAAAACAGTCTGTTGATTCCAGCCTGGGAGTGGTGAGGCTTCATAGTAGGGACCTCGAGACCATTTCAGCTGGACAGACTAAGGTCCTTCAAGGATCAGTGAGCTGCACAACATCTGGTGTTGGAAAGTGGGTGATGGTGGAGTCACCAAAGTCATCGTCCCTACCTGGTGGCATCCTGGTGACAGACAGCCTGGTAAGTCTACCACCAAAGCCATCACGCTGCATACCGGTCATACTCAGAAACGAGTCACAGCATGACGTCACTCTGCCCCCAAAAGCTGTGATAGCAGAGATACACGCTGTCAAGAGTGTTCAACCTGTCAAGACCCCTGACTCAGACTCTCCTACAAAATCTGACAAAAAACCAAATCTCGACTTTGACTTTACTGATTCTCCTGTACCCAATGAGTGGAAGGAGAGGATAAAAGAGAAGTTGAATTCCATGCCAGAGGTGTTTGCAATGCACGAGCTTGACTTTGGCCGCCCTGCAAAATCAAACACCATATAACTCTCGGTGACGAGACACCATTCAAACACAGGCCAAGGCCTATACATCCGCAGGACATAGAAGCTGTGCGTACCCATCTCCAGCAACTCCTCGATGCAGAAGTCATCCATGAATCAGAGTCACCTTTCTCCTCGCCGATCGTAGTCGTCAGGAAAAGGAATGGCAATGTTAGACTCTGCATAGATTACAGAAAATTGAATGCACAAACGGTAAAGGATTCATATGCCTTACCCAATCTGGAAGAGTCCTTCTCAGCATTGACCGGGTCCAGGTGGTTCTCGGTGCTCGATCTCAAATCGGGCTTCTATCAAATAGAGATGGAGGAGGCAGACAAACACAAAACCGCATTCGTCTGCCCTCTAGGATTCTTCGAGTTCAACAGAATGCCTCAGGGGATAACCAACGCCCCTAGCACGTTCCAGAGACTCATGGAGCGTTGTATGGGAGAGTTGAACTTGAAGCAAGTCCTAGTTTTTCTGGATGACCTCATCGTCTTCTCCTCTACATTGGAGGAGCACGAGGAGAGGTTGATGCACGTGCTCAACCGATTGAAAGAGTTTGGCTTGAAACTGTCACCAGGGAAATGCAAGTTCTACCAAACTTCTGTAAAGTACCTCGGGCACATTGTGTCTCAAAAGGGCATTGAGACCGATCCTGACAAATTAGCAGCACTAAAAACCTGGCCAAAACCAAACAACTTGAAGGAGCTAAGAATCTTCCTGGGTTTCTGCGGTTACTACCGCCGGTTCATTAAAGACTATTCTAAGATCGTGAAGCCGCTTAACGAGCTCACTGCTGGCTATCCACCACTAAGAAAGCACGCTAAAACCACAGTGAACCCTGAGAAGTATTTCAATCCAAAGGACGTCTTTGGTAACAGATGGACACCTGCTTGCCAAACAGCGTTCGACACTATAATCGAAAAGCTGACAACCGCACCCATTCTCGGGTTTGCTGACCCTAAGCTCTCCTACATTTTACATACAGATGCAAGCATGTCGGGCCTCGGTGCTGCTCTCTACCAGGAGCAACAGGGACAGAAGCGCGTCATTGCTTATGCGAGCCGAGGTCTGTCGAGGTGTGAGTCCAGGTATCCCGCTCACAAATTAGAATTTCTTGCCCTTAAGTGGGCAGTAACAGAGAAATTCCAGGATTACCTGTACGGAAACACATTCCTTGCTGTCACAGATAGCAATCCATTAACATACATTCTTACCTCAGCTAAGCTCGACGCCACAAGCTACAGATGGTTGGCCGCTCTGTCGACGTTCGATTTCCAGCTACAGTACAGAGCCGGTAAGCAGAACCAGGACGCGGACGGACTGTCCAGACGTCCTCACGGCAGAGTACCTGATGACACATCATCACAAAAAGAGTTGGAGAGAATACAACAATTCACAAAAAGACACTTGTCAGAAGCTGATTATGCACACCTGAATGAAAGCACCATCAAAGCCATCTGTGAGAAGCATTTGGTCCATGAAGTAATCAACAATCACCCTGGGGAAACATCACCCAGCACCACCTTGGTTGTGTCACTTGCCCACCACCCAAAGGCTCTCCCTCAAAGCTTTGAAGAGGAGGATCAGCTTGGTGGCTTACCTGTCATTCCACCATTAGCACCAGCTGAACTAAGAGACAAACAAAATGCTGATCCCTGCATTGGTGAAGTCATCAGGCAAGTGGAGTCAGGAGAGAAACCTCCACCCTCCTTGAGGAAAGAACTTCCTGAGCTTGGTCTCTTATTGAGGGAGTGGAACAAACTGGAGGTCTCAAATGGTGTTTTGTATCGCAGGCGACAAGAGGGTGCTCAGACTCACTACCAGCTTGTACTCCCTGAAGCCCTGAGTTCCGTAGTCCTCGAGAGCCTCCACGACGACATGGGCCATATGGGCACAGAGCGCATGCTAGATCTTGTCCGGAAGCGATTCTATTGGCCCAAAATGTCAACTGAGGTGGAAAATAAAGTCAGAACCTGCAACCGTTGCATACGACGTAAGACCATGCCCGAGAAAGCGGCACCACTCATCAACATCGTGGCTACAAGACCACTTGAACTCGTGTGCATGGATTTTCTCAGTGTGGAGCCGGACTCAAGTAACACAAAAGACATTTTGGTCATTACCGACCATTTTACGAAATATGCAGTGGCAGTCCCCACCCCAAATCAGAAAGCCAGGACAGTGGCCAAGACCTTGTGGGACCACTTTTTCGTTCATTATGGCATTCCTGAAAGACTCCACAGTGACCAAGGTCCTGACTTTGAGTCTCAAACAATAAAAGAACTGTGTGAGCTCATTGGCACTCAAAAGATAAGAACCACGCCTTACCATCCGAGAGGGAACCCTGTAGAACGCTTCAACAGGACCCTGCTCAACATGTTGGGCACCCTTGAAAACCAGAAGAAGAGTCACTGGCGTGAGTATGTCAGGCCGTTAGTACACGCTTATAATTGTACTAAGAACGAGACAACCGGCTTTACCCCCTACGAGTTAATGTTCGGGCGTCAGCCGAGACTGCCAGTTGACCTAGCCTTTGGCCTACCAGTCAATCAGCCAGGCTCTCACTCGCAATATGTCCGCAACCTGAAATCTCAACTTGAAGACAGTTACAGAGTAGCAACTGAGAATGCTAAAAAGACAGCCAATCGCAACAAAGCAAGGTTTGACAAGCATGTTGTTGACTCCACCTTGAAAGAAGGCGACAGAGTCTTGGTTCGAAATGTCCGTCTCAGAGGCAAGCACAAGTTAGCTGACAGGTGGGAGTCCGATGTGTATGTTGTCCTGAGACAGTCCAGAGACATCCCAGTGTATGTTGTGAAACCTGAGACAAGAGATGGTCCACAAAGAACTCTTCATCGTGACCTCCTGCTGCCATGTGGTTTCCTTCCTGCGACCCCGGTCGAAAGCGAAACTAACCCACCAAAAGCAGTAAGGCGACCAAGAACTCGACAACATTCTAAAAATGACACATCAAATGGGGCTGATGGGGATGAATCCCAATCTGATTCTGAGGGATATCACTATCACAGAAACCTAAGAGTGGAAACACTAGGTTTCAACCTGACTTCAGAATCTACGGAATACTTACCTGAAAGGAATGAACCAGAACCTGACTTGACTGCTGTTGAGCAAGATCCTTCAGACGTAGCCAAAGCTTTCCCTGAAGATCCTCCAGTAGAAACTTATGATTTAGGCTTACCTGATACTGAAGAGAAAGACCTACCTGATCCTGAAGAGAGAAACTCAATCGCTGAACAGGAAATTGGAAGCCTACCTGAGAAAGACCTGGATAATGTCCATCCTTCTACTCAACCTGCTCAGGAGAGCAAAGAAAACACAAGCGATCTGGGTCAAACGGACAACCAAAATGAAAGTGACTGTTCGGGAAGACCTGTCAGAGACAGAAAACCGACTAAAAGACTGACTTATCCTGAGCTAGGAAACCCGTTGGTTACAATAGTTCAGTCTTTATTTCAAACCTTGAGTGATGTGTTTACAGATTCTCTTGAAGAACCTAGCTTTCCAAAAACTCCTAGAGTTATGACAGTATAAATTCAAAATGCACAGGGACGTGCATTAGGTAAAGAGGGGAGGATGTAACCCATGTTAAAATCTGACATAAAAAAGAATAAACAGTTGATTAAAAGTCTGCAGACAGAAAATAACGTCACTGCCCCTTTAAGGAACTAGCGTTACAGACGCAGCACCTGAGTGACGCTGCAGTACACAGACCGGAGGGAGAGAGCAGAGGAGGAGTCGGAGAGAAGAGCGGTGATTAATTAACAGGAAAAAGTTAATATTATGGTGAAAAAAACATAATCTACCTGGTCGGGAACTGACAGGGATTTTATGAGAACTAAGCTACATCGGGTTTGGTGAGTTTTATGTTTATTTTCCTGCATTTTCACCGTGTCGTACTTTTTCTTTTGGCGGAGGGCTAATGCTAAAAAAATGTAGCCGTTACAAAGAAATGCTCTGTCATAAACTGTTACCTGATTAATATATTGGGTTTATGAAGAAGAGTTTATTTGTATAATTTGAGGATTTAAAAAGAGTTTTATTGTGTTTGTGACCTGTTACACAGGTCAGGTTTTTTGCTTGGTTGGAAGCTCGGTCGGAGCGAGGATTGGTTTGCCGTGTGCGACGTGCACATTCACAGACGGGATTCAAGATGGCGAGCCAGACCTAGACCTTCAGTTCATCTTCTCCATCGCATTAGGGAGGGATTCTCCTGCGTGTGGTAATTCGCTGCCGGAGCGGTAGGAATATCAGGGACTAGTTCGAACTGAACTGACCAGAACTGAGAACTGATTGAATTATTGTCCTTTTTGGACTGAGTCAAACTGAAGCTTTTCACTGAACTGAGTACCTGAATTTACATTTTGACTTGAACTTGAATTTAAAGTGCCATACTTTGATTTTCATATGTTTATGTGTCTGAATGTGATTTGAATAGTTGTGGTCCACTTTGATTTAATTGTGTTTGAAGGTATTTTTCTTACCTCTAAAAGAAAGGAGATTGAGTTAACTCAGGAAGAAAAATAGGAATCTTAAAATAGATGCAACCTAGGAAAAAAAGACTGGTTTAACTAACTCAAATTAGTCTTATCAAAATAAGCTAGGTAAACTAAAGAGCAAAAAGAAAGAGTGACATACTCTTTATTTTTTTTTCCTTTTCAATTATATTTGCCTCCTTATTAAGAACCTGCAGGGTAATTTTTGTTTTATGTATTGGATTTTATGTGTGTGTTTTTGCATTCAGTAAATTGCCGGCCTGTTCCACTTAAAGCAGCGGTCTCTGGTGGTGTTATTCTTGCTCCCCACTCCTTAGAGCCTAGAACTGGTCCAGTGGCGCAGTTAGCGGTGTGACACCGGTGCTACACTTAGCTTAGCAAACATGGAAGTGCTTGTATGAATGGGAGTGCATAGGTAAATGTAAACGTGCTGTGTAAGCGCTTTGAGTGCTCAGACTGAGTAGAAAAGCACTATATAAGAACTAGTCCATTTACCATTTAAAACATTAAATATGACAACACATTTATGACAACACATTTATGGTTGTTGTTTCAAAAATATATTTAATTTGTTTGTATACAGAGGCATGCTCATACATTTCCCTTCCTGGTTTTGTGTAGGTGGTAGTGACAGTGGGAGAAGGGGGTCCCAGGAGGCAACAAGTCTATTAGAATTTGGGTTATTTATTTATTTGTTTTTAAAGAGGTTTCTTCTCCCCAGCAACTGGCAGTCTGTTTGAATTTGTTCATCCTTATTTCTTACAGATACCACCACTTATTTGCCTCTCAATAATTTGGCAAATTTCTTATATAACCCTTTTAAAAGGCAAATCTATAAAATGATTTGTTAAAGACAAACAACATCAGTAAGATATCTTTACTGTACCTCTGAGGCTGTGAAGTTGGAGCTACGTTCACATTGATGGCCGTCACACTTCAGCAACCGTCTGAGACCCTCAGCAATGACTTGAACAGCTAAATAGACACCATAAGATTCATCCTGATCAATGTAAGTAGCCAATACACTTGGGTCCAGACACTGCTTGGATCCCAGTTGATTGTTTGTTGTTAAAGAATCATTTACTCTTTTCTCTTCAGGCTGATTTGAACAAAGTGGATGCTGTGTCAGGTGATAGTTGAGAATATTATTTTCAGGTCCATTAAACATCGACATGACGTAGTCTTTAAAGCCAGGCACTTCCTTCTGTTTGAAGATGAACCCGAAAACTTGTCCAATATGCTCAATTCCTGGCATTGCAGAGATTGTTGGAGAATTGGACCATGAATCACTTGCAATCCAAGTTCTGTTGACTTTGTCTTTAATAGCTGCTCCCAGGATGATTTCAACATTGGAGTCCTTCGTGAAGAGGATGATGGCCTCAGCGGAGGAGTTTTTGATGTCTCCCAGTAGTTCATTCAGCTTCCTTTGGGTCTGGGAATTGTTTTTCATAAAATCAGCAGACAAGATGTGAACAGCTTCAATGCAGATGTTTGTTTCACTGAAGGTGTTCACAAGGCCGTCACTGCCGTACTTCCCGTATTCATCATCACTTCCCACAATGAACACTGTTTGCCAATGAAATGTCTTCACCAGCTCAACAATACCCTTAGTCTGATATTCATCGCTAGGCACTGTTCGCAGAAAAGTGGGGAACTTGAACTTCCTGCTGAGCAACTCACTGGTCGATGCATAACTAATCTGTAAAACAGATATAAATATATAATAAAATAGTTCTTTTCAACAGATACGAAATCTAAAGATTATATTTCTATTGATTGTTATAAATGTCTTTAGCTTTTGGTGTTTCTAACTGAAGTTGTAGGACAGTATCAAACAAAGAGAAAACAAACCTGGGCAACTGATGACAGAGCAGCAATTCGTGCAACAGCTACTGATACCTCTGAGTACCTTTCCCCAATCACCACCTTGGTTTGTGGTTCTGCTGGCAGTAAACAGCTTTGTGGGTCTGACTGGGTCTTCAGCAGCTCATGAGTTGCTCTCATGGCGAGGCTGACATCTCCACAAGTGTCATAGATGTCATATCCCATGGAGATGTTGGGTAGGTTTATTTCTCTGATGGCGTAGATCATCACTTGACTTCGCAGGAATATTTGTAAATCATAGCTGCAAAAATGGATGGAAAACAGATTAAATTCATGAATAATTTATATGATACCCATGAGCTGATGAACTGAGGCTGTACTTACTCACTACAGGAAAGAGGCCCAGGAGTGTTGGTCCTGTTGGTTTTTAAGTGAATAGGGAAAAGTCCTCCAATGATGATATCCCCAGGAGAGTATGCACGGAGGCAACTATTCTCCCCTAAAGAGGAGTGAAAGACACTCATGACAAATAACCACATCAAGAACATCGTACAACATCGCAGGTGCAACATGTTCATGTGTCTGTCAGATCATCTCTCCTGGTTTCTGGACAGCAGCTGTCATGAACTTCCTCTCATGAATCATTTGCATTGTCACAGTTTTTCAAACTCAATGCAAAACAGCACACCCATAACTTAAATTTTTCAAACACGAAAGCAACAAGATGATATAAATCATTCAAAGAATAGGTCACCAAATGAATTCATATTAAAAGAAATGAGTCAGCTAAATAAAGGAAAAAAATGAAAGAAAGAAAAATTCATAAATAAATAATAACAACAAGAGGAGCATACAATACAGCTCCTCTTGGCACAGCAGAGCATGCAGACAATAATTTTGCTTGCTCAAGCTGCCAGACAGGACAGGTTAAAAAAAAAAAAAAGAAAAAAAAAATGAGTCAGCATAATTTGACTGAAGTCATGTCAAGGATTACTGGATTGTATTTTAATTACTATTTTACAGCCATTTTGCTGTTAACACATTTCATCTACAAAACACAGTTAGCCCCAAATAGCAATCAGTGTCTGGCCCAGTAATGGGATTGAATGGAATTGAGTCATGATGAGACTCGCTGCCGCAACTCAGCCTCAGGTTCACCTTAAATGGGCCAGATGTCAGATGTAACATGATATCTGGGCCACATGTGGTTAATGCAATACTTGAAATAAGCAATTTCAAGCCTGGTTATGACTTTTGCACCATGGCCTGTCCACGAAACATTTGCCAATGACATATTGTGAATTTAATTGTATGTATATGTGCTATACATATGTGTTATACAGTATAATATATGCATGTGCACATATGTGCACATGCATATATTATACTGTATTACTTATTATGTACTTGTAAGGCATCATTGTAAATGGCTTTGTGGCTCTAAATTGGTTACCTCTGTATTAAACATAGATTCATGTGTATAAAAAAGCTGGTAGATGAAAAAGGAAAAAAACCTAACCTGTACAGGGAGGGGTTCTTGTGTTTCTGGTTATACTGTGAGGGACCTTTTGCTGGGATGATTTGGGTCCACTTGCTGAAAGAGAAATGTTTATGCAAATCATGAGAGATCACCTTTATGAAAGCAGTCTCTTCAGGATGACAGTGTCGCCATACATGGGGCACAAGAGCTCACAGAGTATTTTTTTTTGCCAGCTATATATACTGATATGCAAAATGCAACGTATTTGCACTGTATTTTGAAAACAGGAACAAAAATTGTATATGTGGACCTCAAATTTTAAGTAATCCAAAAGTATTAAGATTAAGGGATGTTTCTTTCTTGTTTGTTTGTTTTGTTTTTGGTTTTTTGTAATCAAAGACTCTTTACTGATTAGAAGTTATAAAAAAAAAACAATGAAGTGCAGACTGCACTGCAACCACGAGGGGGCAGCATGCTTCCTACAACTGTATTCAATCCTTTATATTTTAGCTAATTGATCAATTGAAATGTTGTCATTCACTTTAGCTGGAGTTCTGTTGAAATGATGCAGTAGAGGCTGTTTTTGTGACAATAAGTCCTGAAAGTGAAGTTTCATGACACCAGAGCACTAACTGAGATATGTAAAGAATAAGCAATCAAACTCAAATGTAATTTCTCCAAAGAAGTCAGAATTATGCACCCTATCACACAAATTAGTTTTCAAGAAACTTAAAGAAGTCCAGTCACCTTTTTTCAAGTTCCAGAGACTACCATGTATGACTGAGAACCTACACAGACCTATTACACAAACGCCTAATTTATCTCATTTTATTTCCTTCTTTGGTGGTTGTCAATATTATTAGTAATATTCTATATATTTTAACATAAATTCCACATTTATATGGCATTTAAATCTTATTAACAGTGCAATTTTGTTAATAAAGGAGAAATTATGTCCCAGTGCAGAATTTCAGGAAATTAGTGCTTCTGCTTTGAAACCGCCCTCCTTTATGGATTGGGCCTCCGGTTCCCCACGCCTTGTGGGCCGTGGAGGAGATCTTATAAAGAGCTTACATCCAGTTGGAGCAGCGGACACCCAGAGGACACCCGGAGGAGGATAACAGGAAACAGACATGACTTCATTAGCGTGGGGACTGCTCTGCGTTATCGGCGTCCTCCTAGCACCGGGGTCCTCGGGGACTTTCTCACAGCCCCGGTCCCGTGTTCGTCCCCCAATTCCACGAGTGTCCCCGCAGGTCCCTCCGAACCTCTACGGGCGCCTCGGGGATAACAGATCTGCAGAACAAACTTCCGACGAAGCGCTAAGTGATGAAAAATTTCAGCAGCTCCAGGCGGATGATTTCACCGTCCCAGGAGTCCAGCAGCGCCGGGAGGCGCGAGCAGGTACCGACAGCTACCTGACGCAGGAGGAGCGTGATATCCATCCACCTGCTGTGCGCAGAGGATGTGTGCAACAATCCCTTACTCTCACTTTCTACATAACAGAAATGGAAAGTAACAGTAGATGACTTATGAATTTTGTTATTGCTTCAAATGATAAATATATGAATACAATAATCACTGTGAATACGGTCTGTCAGGTTGTGCTTTTGCATATTAGACCAACCTATGAGGTCGTTGTAGTTAATTCTCTATTTAAACAGTATAATTTAGCTCTTTAGTTCTCAAAGTCCAGTTAAAATTTGCAGGGGGAGGTCTCCACCGTGACCTCCCCATTTCTGTTCCCTGCTGTAGTTTGCTCTGCTGGGTTACCCTGCCATTTTGGAGCAAAGTCCACACACTTAAGAAAAAAAACAATCAAATTTTATGGTTTTTATGTGAGTGACTTTTAAAACTAAAGTTAATTCAGACAGTGCTTCAAAATGTTTCCCAAATAGTTCATAAGACTTTACTAAGTGCAGTACAGCATGCTTAGTTTCATGTGTTTATGCACTGACTTTTCTTTTTTACGGGTAGCTAACAGATTTAACAAATTATTTTTTTAGCAAACAATTTCTTTTTGTTAATGCTAACAATCAGTTGTTTATCCATTCTCCCACACTAAACAGTTTCTTTGTTTATGCATTATATTTTGCTAACAATAAATCATTTTTGCCATTAATTAACTTTTTAAAAAAAATCTTTTATGTTAAACAATTTCTTTCAGTACAATTAATGACAGGTTCAAATCCATTAATAATTTATTTTTTACTGTTAGCTAACAATTTTTAATGGTAATCCGTGTTTAACTCTCTTTTTTAAATTGATTTAACTGTCCAGGTAAACTGCTATATTTTTTTCTCACAATTTAACTTAATTCAGTTTCAGCTAGCTTTAGTGTTTATCCATCATGTTTAGTCACTTAATTTTATTTTTTTTATCCATTCCAATAGCTTACAGTTTCATATATTTTGCTGAGCTATTTTAACAAATTGGTCATTATTTATCTTTTCTAATAATTTATGCATCTACACATCCATCCAGTTAACTGCTCCTTAATGAAACTGTATCATTCTAGAAGAATTTATAGACTAAAGTCATGAAAAATTCATAAAAAATAAATTTCTTTTTTGCATGACTGGTGTTGGATTGAAGAAAATGGATGGATGGGTGGATGGATGGATGGATGGATGGTGTTGGATTGCTTTTTGTTTGCAGTAAATTAAAGCAGCCACAGCTCTAATTCTTTTCCCTCTTAACTCTTCCCTATCACTTGGCAAAGATGCTGGCATTTATTCCAGGTCTCACCGCTTTCAGCCACCACAAAAAAACCCAAAGCTGCTTTCACCGCTGCAAGATAAAGCTGCACCGTTTGGATCCTGGAAGCCTGCTGAAGACTCCAGAGGCTCTCTGGCATCAATCAGAACTAATGCAGGTACTAAACTAAAATCTTTCTGCACTTAATAATCCAGGTTTGCCTTTAATTTCTAGAATAAGAGTTTTGATTTATGACTCTAAAACTTCATTTGTTTCTTTTCTAGCAGAAACTGTTGCACCTCCTGTCCAAAGACACGATAAACTGATTTCCATTAAAAAAATAAAAACATGCAATTTTTTTTTTCCCAGCAACAAGTTCCAACTGCAGAAATCGACCAATAGATCTGGTTTTCATCATCGACAGCTCCCGCAGTGTACGCCCTGCTGAGTTTGAAAAGGCCAAGGAGTTCCTGGTGGACATGGTGGACAGTTTGGTCATTGGCTCTGATGCCACTCGAGTTGGTCTTGTCAATTATGCCAGCACAGTGCAAATCGAGTTTCTGCTGAGCACATATTTTGACAAGTCTTCTATAAAGCAGGCATTGGCCCGTGTTGAGCCCCTTGCTTCAGGCACCATGACAGGGATGGCCATCAAGACAGCCATGGACAAAGCTTTCACGATGGAGGCAGGAGCCCGAGTTAGCTCCATGAGCATTGCCAAGGTGGCCATCATAGTGACAGATGGGAGGCCCCAGGACAAAGTGGATGAAGTCTCAGCAGCAGCACGAGCATCAGGGATTGAGATCTACGCAGTGGGAGTAGACAGAGCTGATATGGCATCTCTCCGACTCATGGCCAGCCACC
Source organism: Archocentrus centrarchus (assembly GCF_007364275.1). Taxonomy (NCBI): domain Eukaryota; kingdom Metazoa; phylum Chordata; class Actinopteri; order Cichliformes; family Cichlidae; genus Archocentrus; species Archocentrus centrarchus. The sequence goes on along the minus strand of NC_044367.1, from coordinate 22,932,647 downwards.
CTTATGATGACCATGTCTTCTACGTGGAAACCTACGGTGTCATAGAGAAGCTCACTTCAAAATTTAGGGAAACTCTGTGTGGTAAGGATGAAGATGATGATGATGATGATGATGGGAGTGAGGATAAACGTATAGATCCCGGCAGTGATGATTACAGCCTAGATAGCAGGAAGAGCGGTGACAGAATAAGTGAGCGCGATGATAAAGGAAACAACGGTACGTCAGATCTGTCCATTTTTAATCCACCTGTGATTGTATGGGCAGCACCATAGAGGGAATCTCCATTCTAAAGCTACAGTCCTCTTCTTTGGTCTTTAGAACAAGGGCATGGTAACCAGTGATTTACCACCACTTGTTGTGTTTGGATTACCTCCAAAAAGTTAATTATTAACTACCGCCATTCAGATGGTCAGAAAATCGAATGGCATTAATGTTGTTGGCATTAAGCAAGCACAATAAGTTATACTAACCACCTTAAAGGAGAAGACCAACCTCCTTTCACCGGTTGATCTGGTGACTTGGAGCAAACTTTAATTACTTCAGTACTTTAAAATGGTTGAAACCTGATATGATGCTGTCTATATTTTCACAGGAAGCGTGCTGCTCTTCGCTCGCTGCGCTGCAATCTGCGTCTCGTGACTTGCGCCCTGCTTAGTTACCTGCAGGCTTGCTCAGGTGCTCTCCAACTATAGCTTTTGCAATCTCTCACATGAGAATAATAGCCACTTGTCATAAAAAGCAAAAACTAATTTAACTTGCATTAAATTTGAGTAAGATAGTTTAGAGTGGAAATTTAAAGATTTTTTTTAGAACTAAAGAGTTGAGATAAAAAAGGGCAGGCTTAAAGCCCCTCCTTGCAAATTATGGTACCACACAAACTAACAAACTATGGTTACACATGCTAGCCATGCAACATAACCCACTATGTCAACCTTGGCATATTAAAAGCGTGTTAAAAATCTTGCAAATGGCGAAGCTTGCACCTAAATAAATAGCTTGAACATGAGGACTGAGTTCAACAAACCTCTGTGTTTCACTGTGACCCAGCTGTCCACAGCAGTGATGGAACCTCTGGTAGAATTTGCATTTGGATTTTGTGTTTTTGGTTTATACTTTATGGAATTTTTATTAAAAGTTATTCTGGAAACTTACATTTAAAAACACATCTTTCTTCATGAATAACTCTTTCCTGTAACATCACTGTAATTGAAGCACAGAGATCAAACTAATTTGCATGACGCAGATTACTATAAACATACTTACAACTTACTAACATAGATGTACAAGACAAAATAATTGATTTCAACAAATCATCAGACCTCAGCCAATCAGACACTGGAGTGTTTCTTTTCAGGTTTGGATCCATGTGCTCAGGGACACAGCTGCCAGCATATTTGTGTCAACAGTGGCGACTCTTACAACTGCATGTGTCACCCGGGCTACGTCCTCAACCTGGACAAGAAAACATGTTCACGTAAGAATCTTTATCTTTGTCTCTATAGTTACTGTATATCCATTGTCCAAGTTTTACCAAGCCCTCCCCAGTGGGTCGTTCTGTGTAAACAATGCCTCCCACCTGCATCTAATTTCTTGTACAATAATTTTAGTATATTTAATGAAGCAATGCAAAATTTTACTTTCTTACTGTGAACAGTTTCCGAATTACAGGCCCTTGAAATGCACATTTTCTGCAAGTTCTGTTAAACTGCATCAGTCGGTTTTACTCACTTTTGTTCAACATGCCTTTCATATAACCAGCTTTGAGCATCAACATCGTTTCAAGTAAGACTTGAAAAACTAAAAAAATGCACCAGTTCATATAGTCTGTGAACTAGAACAACAGAAACATGCATTAATATCTTGGATGTTTTATCCATTTTCTGATAATTCCCTAAGAAAAACCTTTAAAAAGTACATTTTAGGTAAACTTTAAAAGGTATTATGACCATGTGGGATAAGTAGCTGGTCAAACCAAGCTATAGCATGTGGAAGATCTATTTTTTACCTGTTTTTTTGCCTATATACCAGGCTCATCTTCTAGCTGTGGTTCTCTTACATAACCTACAATGTTTTACTCCATTAATTAAATCAACATGCATGTCTATAGACTGTGGGAGGAAGGCCAAGTACTCTGAACAGATGCACAGTGAGAACATGCCAACTCAAATATACTAAACTTGAGAGGGGAACATCCGTGACATTTGTGTTCAGTGCAGTGTACTCATCTGCTGGCTTGTACTTGCATCCTCCATAGATCCTGTGAATCTCTTTGATCCAGGCCCATCTGTGTGCTCACTTCACATGGAGTTTGGAAAAACTCATTAAAGTCACTGGCCTAAAAAATATGAGATGATTCTAAGGGGGTAAGGTGGGAAATTTATTTCAGATTTAATTAACTGAAATTACAGAGAAAGAAGTGCAGGAAGTTGTGTTGACAGTCATTAAGAATGGATCATGTTAAGAAACTGTTAATTTCATCCAAGTCAGAGATCAGTCTCTGACAAAGTGGGAGGGTTTCTATGACTTACTGCATTAATGTTGTATGAGTATGGAAAATCTCAGACATCTTAAGCTAGTCATCTGTTTTCTAAATGGATGGTTAATTAAAGCTGATCTGTCCAAGGTATACTTTCCTTTTTGCCCTGTGTCAGGTGGGAAAGGTTCCAGCCTCCCACCAACCAACCCTAAGCTGGATAAGTAGTAAAGAAGATGGATGGATTGTTTTTTTCAGTTTTTCACCATAACAAATTTTGATCAAATTGGGCTGTATCCTTCCAACATTTACCCAAATGAGTTTTACATCCCAGCTCTAAATCCTACTGCCAAAAGAGCTAGACACAATTAAAACTAATATTCTTAAACTTTGATCTGGAGATGGAAGAGAAAATTCCTTCAAATCTTTAAGTTCATAAGCTGTGAAACTCCTTTTGAACATTAGCTGCTTTGGGCGCTTTGTGCTGCCGACACGCTCTGCATACCAACTCTTGTTACTAATGTTTTGGGTTGCTCTAAATAGATTAGGACAAATACTATTCAGCACAAATTAAATAAGCAGAGCACAGTGAAAGCCTGCACTAATGAGCGGCACAAACTCTAATGGGTGCAGAAAAGTCTTCTTAACTGTTATTTGTAAACTGAAAACTCTTTCACTCAGATGTGAATGTGTGTTTCTTTTCAGGTTCAGATCCATGCGCCCGGGGAAATGACTGCCAGCACATTTGTATCAACAGTGATGACTCGTACGCCTGCAAATGTCGAGTTGGATACGTACTGAATGCAGACCAGAAAACATGCTCACGTAAGTATATGTGTTTTTATCAATGGATTTGATTTTGCCAATTTAGATTCTTTACAGCGGCTTTCTGTCAGTTCTGCTAAGTTTGACTTTATGGGTTGGACAGTAAAATAAATAAATAAATTTAAAAAGATCAACAGTTACCTTTTAGCACATTATAATTAAAGTGGTTTGGGAGGTAAGTAAAATCTACCCTGGCCAATAATGGGAAACCTTTGGCCAATCAGGTGAATAGTATAAAGAAGCATTAAGAAGAAGCCTGCAGTAGATGTGGTGATACAGTGAATTTCCACAGGGGAAAAAATTTTTTAATCCTGTTCAATGCCAGATGGAGTGGTTTGTATGCAGTGCTTTTCTACTCTACATGAGCACATAATACAGCATGTCTCATTCATACACATTCATTCAAGCACTTTCTACATTTAAGTGCTTTCTATCTAATGCATCAGAGTGTGACTGTGTGCAGTCTGCAGGCGTACCTTTGGGATATTCTGGATCGAACCACCAACCTTCCGATTAGTAGATGACCTGCTCTACCTCCTGAGCCACAGCCACCCCAAAATGTGCATATGTGCATATGCCTGTGCTCAGTTGGTGGAACTGGACTTTTTTTTTTTTCTCTATTTCTATCTAATATGTAAGTAGTGCTACAGGCTCAGGCAAAAGTAACGTGGCCATCCCCTGTCAGAGAAACACTGAAGGATCAGAACTTCAGAACATTACTATTAGACAGTCAATCAAATGTCCACAAAAACAAGCAATTTTCTGGCCCCAGAAAACTACAGACAGGCACAATAGTCATGTTTTACTTGGAGGTTGCAGCTTTCCTAGTGACCTCTTCATGGTTCCTATTTGCCTGTGGTATTCCAAGGTACTTTCAGCTGTCCTCAATATCTGCAATGTTGCCTTCTGGTAGTGTAACCCTTAGTTCTGACTACTTTCCCTCTCTTAGTTAGGAAACAGGCCTATGCAGGCCTATAGTGGGGACAGAGCATCTCCTTGGTAAATCCTGCACTTGATGTTGACTTGTGCAATGGGCTTGGAGTTGGCCTCTAATGTTGTTCTCCACATTCCCATTGAGTTCTTGATGAAGGCTATTAGGGTCCTATTGATCTTGTACAATTCTAGACATTCCTGGAACCATGTCTGCGGCAGTGAGTCATAGGCTTCCTTGTAGTCAATCCAGGCGGTGCACAGGTTGGTCAGTCGGGTCTTGCTGTCTTGAGTGACTGCTCTATCTACTAGTAGCTGGTGTTTTGCTCCCCTGGTCTCTCTGCCAATTCCTTTCTGGGCCTTGCTCATGTATTGTGCCACATGCCTACTCATCTTAGCTGCTATGATGCCTGACAGTACAACATGGAAACTCCTGAGGCAGGTTATGGGCTTCACAAGAAAAAAAATATTCCAAGAAGATTCTTCCAGATATCACTGATGATTGAGCAAGGTGTAAATCTTTGAGGCTGTTGTGTATGTTTAATTGGTCAGCTTGTGAGACCCAGTCACCCATTACCTTGATTAGGAAGTGTGGGATTCCTTTGCATGAAGTGGATGTAGCCATTCTGATATGGAAAGAGTGGCAGAAAAGATCCACTTTAAAAACTATTCTCTTGTGGTCCCTTACCATTAACTCTAAAAGGAACAATTGCCAGTCACCAACAGATCAGATTATTTGAAGGACTGTATGCAATATCACATCATGTGTGGTCTCTTTTCAGGTTCTGATCCATGTGCCCATGGACATGATTGCCAGCACATTTGTGTTAACAGTGATGACTCGTACATCTGCAGATGTCGAGTGGGATATATATTGAATCCAGATAAGAAAACGTGCTCACGTAAGACTTTTTTCAGTATGTATATTTGGTATCTGTGGTATGAGCCAGCATCTCAAAGCATCCCCAATAGGTCTGTTTTGTTGAGCTGCACAGTAAATAACAAAGAGCTCTGTGACTGAACCAGGTAGATGTGAAAGTTTTTTTTCTTTCAGGTTCAGATACATGTCCCCAAGGACATGACTGCCAGCACATTTGTCTGAGCACTGGTGATTCATATATTTGCAAATGTGAAACAGGATATGTGTTGAATGCAGACCAGAAAACATGCTCACGTAAGAAACTCAAATCTCAAAATGTTTTTTGCTTTTTCTTAAACTGAAGGAAAGCTCAAAGTAAAAAAAAAAAAGGATCATGTTATCCAGTATAAATCAGTCAGATGTGGAGGTGTTTCTTTTCAGGGTTGGACTTATGTGCAAAAGGACATGATTGCCAGCACATTTGTGTCAACAGTGGGGACTCGTATGTCTGCGAATGTCGAGTGGGATATGTTTTGAACGCAGACCAGAAAACGTGCTCACGTAAGACTTTTTTCAGTATGTATATTCAGTATCTGTGGTGTGATCCAGCATCTCAGAGCATCCCCAACAGGACTACTGCACCTCATCTGAGTGCAGTTTTTTTTTTTTTTTTTTTATCTTAAAGGTAGCACCTCTTGCAAATGTGTTCTATTGTTCTGGTCTCATGGCTATGAGTTAATTTCTTTCCAAGGAAGCTGTATGGTCCCAGTCACACAGGGCCAACATCAGTTACAAGGGAAAAATGTGTATTCCCGGCCAGTTGCAAGTGGTTGCTGGAAGTTGTGTCAGTCCCTATGAAACTGATTGTTAAAGCACCAATCATGCAGGCCTAGAGACTCATCAGTGACACCCCCACCCCCAGGACCTGCTAGTCGATAGGGAAAACTGTGTGTTGTGTAAGCAGTTGGCAAGTGGTTTCTGGAGGTTGCTAGTGTTGAACTGGCTTCAAAGAGGTATAAGGTACTGTACTGAGAACCTCCTTGTGATTGCTCTAGTCACTAGCAAATTGCCATGATCACCAGTAGATGCCAACTTATGTGCAGACACTCTCAAACTGCTCAACAAGTGGTTGTGAAACTGTGAAAAGTGTGATGTAAACCAGAAATAGACTGTTCACCTTCAAAGTAAAAGTTGCACTTTTTCAAGTTTCACAACAACTTGGAAAATAAACAGTGTTTGCAGACAAGTCAAAGTCTTTCATGAAAACTAGGGTAGACCCTGGCAATCTGTTAGTGACCAAAGCAATCACAAGAGGTTTTGTTGCAGTACCCTCTTTGTGATCTATTTCACCTGGCAACAGCCAGGAACTACTCACCATTTGATTGGGTAATACACAATTTTCACAAGCAACTGGTGATTGCCCATGGGTCGCTGAACGGTCTCAGGGCTTGTGTGATTGAGGCCTAACCAAAGGTTCTTTAAAGAGCCAAGTGATTATTTTTTTGCATCTTGGAGGTTGTTGTGTATGTTAAATTGGTTGACTTGTGAGACCCAGCAATCCATTACTTTGATTAGGAGGTGTGGGAATCCTTTGCATGAAGTAGATGTAGCCATTCTGATATGGAAAGAATGACGGAAAAGAAATAAGTAAAAATTTAGACAAGAAGTAGGAAAGGAACTAGAATCGGGAAGCAGTGTGGCTGGACTCTGTGATGAAGAAATGTGCTAAGATTCTCTAAACTGAAGGTAATTGAAATTAGCACAAACAGGTGCGTAGGGTAGGTAGGAATTTATTGATGTCCGACTGAAAGGTGTGTGTATGTGGTGTGATCCAATTCCTGAACTTCAGATAAATGATCTCCAATAAATGGAATTCAGATGACAGAAGAAAATCGAGCATTCCTTCAGTTTTCATGTGTGGTCTTTTTTTCAGGTTCTAATCCATGTACCCATGGACATGACTGCCAGCACATTTGTGTTAACAGTGATGACTCGTACATCTGCAAATGTCGAGTGGGATATGTATTGAATCCAGATAAGAAAACGTGCTCACGTAAGAACCTGGCCCTCCCTTTTTTTTCTTTTTTTTTTTTTGGATATGTCTTGGTTTTTCTTCAGAGTCTGTTTTGTTGAGCTGCACAGTAAATAACAAAGAGCTCTGTGACTGAACCAGGTAGATGTGAAAGTTTTTTCCTTTCAGGTTCAGATACATGTCCCCAAGGACATGACTGCCAGCACATTTGTCTGAGCACTGGTGATTCATATATTTGCAAATGTGAAACAGGATATGTGTTGAATGCAGACCAGAAAACATGCTCACGTAAGAAACTCAAATCTCAAAATGTTTTTTGCTTTTTCTTAAACTGAAGGAAAGCTCAAAGTAAAAAAAAAAAAAAATGCATCATGTTATTCAGTATAAGTCAGTCAGATGTGGAGGTGTTTCTTTTCAGGGTTGGACTTATGTGCAAAAGGACATGATTGCCAGCACATTTGTGTCAACAGTGGGGACTCGTATGTCTGCGAATGTCGAGTGGGATATGTTTTGAACGCAGACCAGAAAACGTGTTCACGTAAGACTTTTTTCAGTATGTATATTCAGTATCTGTGGTGTGATCCAGCATCTCAGAGCATCCCCAACAGGACTACTGCACCTCATCTGAGTGCAGTTTTTTTTTCCTTAAAGGTAGCACCTCTTTAAATGTGTTCCATTATTCTGGTCTTATGGCTACGTGTTCATTTCTTTCAAAAGAAGATGTATGGTCCCAGTCAAATGGAAAAATGTGTATTCCCGACCAATTGCAACTGGTTGCTGGAAGTTGCTGTCAGTCACTATGAAACTGATTGCTAAAGCCCCAATCATGCAGGCCTAGAGACTCGTCAGTGACACCTACTCCCACCCCAGCAACCGCCAGTCGCTAGTAAAAACAGTGTGTTATGTGAGCAGTTGGCAAGTGGTTTCTGGAGATTTCTAGTGTTGAATTGGCTTCAAAGGGGTATGTGGTACTGTACTGAGAACTTCCTTGTGATTGCTCTAGACAGTAGCAAGTTGCCATGATCACCATGACTTGTGTGCAATTTGCAGGCGACCCTGCAATCTGCTAGTGACCAAAGCAATCACAAGCAGGTTTTTGGTATAGTGCCCTCTTTGTGTTTGATTTCACCTGGCGACAGCCAGGGACTACTTGCCAGCTATTTTTAGAATATGCGTTTTTCCTTAGCAACAAAAGATTGCTGATCAGTCACTAACTGGTTTCTAGGGACAAGGGATTATTTTCTTGTCATGAGGTGCTGAAAGGTGAGTGTTTCTTTTCAGGTTCCAGTTCAGACGCATGTGCCCAGGGACATGACTGCCAGCACATATGTGTCAACAGTGGAAATTCGTATATCTGCAAGTGTCAAGTGGGTTATGTGCTGAACGTGGATAAGAAAACCTGCTCACGTAAGAAACTTCCGCCTTTCAACAATTTTTCAGTACCTCAGGAAATTTTGTGTTATCCAATGAAAATTCAAGAAATCCTGAAGCAAAGTTGTTGACACATAATGCTAGAAATATAATCCATAGGTACCTAATATCAAGGCACCATCAAAAAGTTCTGTGATGCACCTCATAAAAAATTACCTTTGTACAGTATCTCCTTTAAGGTAATTTTCTTGTGCGCCTCAGGACTACCTCCAGCCCATTGGATCTCAAGTCAACCAAGAGCCTGTACAGGCCTACACTGGTATTTTCTCCTGGTTGGACGTACCTGAAACATCAAATCTAGGAGGGGCTCAGTAGGCAGTCAGATGCTCGATGTGTCAAAACAGAGAAATTTAAATTTAAGGACAAATTTGCAGGAAACTAAATCAGCGAATGTGGTTGGTGAGCGAGAATTGTGTTGATGTTGATGTGGCCAGAAAACCTCCTTTTTCTCAGTCCACCGTGTACTGGTTCATGCTAGCATTATAGTAGGCATGCATGTACCAGGGTTCAGGTCTTTTGGGCTGAATTATGTCCCTCAGAGAGCTCAGATTATTATGGTATTATGGTCTCCACATTTTCAGCCTGGGGGACAAATTCATGGTTCACAACTCTGTGAATGTCAAAAAACAACAAAAGTGCTTGTGGTTGCACTCCAGACCTGATGCAATGCCTTTAGGCTTTGACACTGCAGACTCAGCTCTAATCAACAGTGATGATTCTCAACATGAAAGTTTGGTCAGTTTGACATAGAAGTGGCTTTTTGCTCTCTGCACATGTTTGAAGTTCATGGGGAAACTGCAAATTAAATCCAGCAAATGGTCAAAATGGGAGTGATCCAAATTTAGCAGGGTCACTGGACCAGAGGTGCACAAGAAGATGATCTTGAGGGGGGGTGTCAGCCAAATTTAATTGGGTTTCACTCAAACTGAGTAGAGGTGGATAACTTTTTAAATCATGCCTTGTATTATAGGAATGACTGCAAAGCTGTGGTTGACAGAGTTACCAAGTCAGTTAATATCCTTCTAGGTTCAGATGCTTGTGCTCAGGGGCATGACTGCCAGCATATTTGTAACAACAACAGTGTTTCTTACACATGCAAGTGTCTAGAGGGATATGTGTTGAACGCAGACCAGAAAACATGTTCCCATAAGAATTTTCACTTTTGTCAACATACATCACCAAGCCTAGGTTTTCTGTATCGCGTAACTTCTCATAGCCCAGGAGATATGTCATACTTTTTACTGAGCGATACGGCACACGTGAACATGATCTCAATAAGTCCTCAAAGACCCACAATGAATCAAGGCCGCTACAGTTTATCCGGTGCTGTTAAAATTACCTTACCCATTTGGAGAGACTTTATCAAATAAGGGTTGGGCCATAAGGTGAGATGCCAGTATTATATTTTTATTATTTATAGTTGTGTTTCATGTTCTGTAACAGGATTTATAGGCTTCATCATTTTCCTACTTGGAGTTTGTATGAAAAAATCTGGATGAGAACCATTTTAATAAAAGCTGGTCTGATTGTATGCAAAGATGAGTGGCTTAGCCATACATATAGTTTTTCTTCTGCGCCTTAACCCACATGTAGACATAGCTAACAAGAGAATACCAATCAAGAGTTATGTGATCCCTGGTGTCTGAGTGATTGGGAAACCCACAAGTTCTACCACATCTATCTGAGCACCCACCTTATGTAAAGCGGGCACTATGGACACAATTGGAGTGCAAGATGTTGCCATTTAACATTAGCATTAACACAACTGATATTTGTGGGTACTTTAAGGATAATTTAACCAATACAGAGGCAACCAAGACATGCTTGCATGCAATCCTCCAAGTAACCAACAGTGACCTCTGGTCATTGATGCTGTGTGTGTGTACACTGATTTATGTTAAGGAACAACAGGACCACCATGAAAAGAATAAACAGTCATGCCACTAACAACAATCAGTTTTACCAACAGAAGACCAGAAATTCATCTCACACAGTTTGGGTGGTTAAATTTGGCACATAGGTGAGTGTAGTTGAAACCAGTTACAGCAGAACATACATATAGATACAGACCAAACAAACTCTGGGACTATAAAACTGAGCTCCTTTCATGGCCAAAGCAAGTCAGTCTCCATGGACTCCCATGTTAAAATGCCCAACCATACAGGAGAAATAAACATGTTTACAAAAATATTTTGGTCTTGATTGATAGTTTACACCTTCATAACAACTGTAGCAACCTACTACTAATACTGGTATTAGGGGCTTAACAGGCACCTGCAGCCCATTGGTGTCTGGAACTATTGCATGTAATCATCAGTAATTAATTTTAAACTCTGGCTTCTCTCCCTCTGCTCTCTTCTTTTTCCCCTCACCTCCAACCAGTTGCAGCACATAGCTGCATCTCCCTGAGTGTAGTTCTGTTGGAGGTTTTTTCCTGTTGAAAGGGAGTTTTTCCTTCCCGGTGTCACCAAGTAATTGATCATAGGGGGTTGTCTGACTGTTGGGGTCTGTACTTCAGTTCTGGTGTAGTATTTTATTAGCAGATACTGTATGTGTGTCACACCTGTGCAGTTTATAGATGCAGCTCATAAACCAAGCTTGCTAGCATTAGCTAATAACTTAACCCTCCAAACTTATTTGGCTCCCAAAAAACCACATGGCGGCAGCCAAGACCCATGGGTGATGTCACAGAGGCTACATCCATCTTTTATATACAGATGATGCAGACTAAAACCAGCCTTTGCAAATTCCAGCATACTGCTCTGCATGGGAAACTGGTCAAGCCTATAATACTGATATTCCTTTTATCTATAAATCTGTACATTTAAGTTTTCAGTATTTAACTTTAATTGCAACAATAACTATGTAATACTGTTTTATGTTTTTCCTTTTGCATTCTTCATTTGTGGAAAAGTCTGCAAGTGACTGAAATCAAGAATGCCAAGTCCTGTGGCAAGCAGTGCTTCTGCTGGTCCAGCGAAGATTATAGAACGCTAAAATATCCTGTGCCGATGTATGGCATGCTGGTACTGCAGTGGAAGTTTTTGCTATGAATACTGGAGAACTTTGGCCCAACTAAAGAAACCCCAAAAATCTTTGACTGGAGTCACCTGTTATTATTGTTTGTTTGTTTTTTTCATTGTTTTATTGTTGTAAATGTGGATATTATAGCTTAAATCATTGTTTATATGTTGTGAAATCCATGTTTAAAACCTGATCTCACTCACAACAGAAAAAAAAATCATGTTGGTTCTTAATCTCTGCTGATGCATATCATTAGATTGATAACCATTCTGTTTTTTTATTAAAAATAACATCTAACATTCATCAGATTTATTGATCTGTAAAATTATTTTCTTATAGAACACTGATTCTTTGAAAGGTTTAAAACATGTTGGTTGCTACTGCTTGTCCTTAAACAAGCAGAGAGGCAACACAAGTCGCGACAAAACACCTCTTATATTATTTGACTGTCCCCATAATTTTATTCTATTTTTTCAGAGGAAATGAGGAGCGAAATAACCGAGGATGCCTGCATGTGTGAAGCTCAGATTGTGTTCCAGAAAAAAGTACAGTCAACCATCCAGGAGCTGAGCAGGAAGCATATCCTTTTTCTTAAAAATGTAATAATTGTGTAAAAGAAATATGTTTTTATTTTGTGTCTCCGTACTAGCCAAACTATTTTAGTGGCATGGGGTCAGAGTGGGGTCGTGCTATATTCCAGCATGATAGTTGATGTATAAAATTTTTTCTTTTTTTCAATAATACAGATAAGGACAGAATTTTCAGCCCCCCTGTGAAAATTTAATTTTGTTAGCAGAGCAAGGAATTTTTAAGCTTTTCCAAACATCCTGGTTTTATTTTGGATGCTAATAATCAATTATGTACTCTTTTTTCTGGATAAAAGCCTGCAGTCATTAGTTGTAGTTTTCAACAAGTGTCTTTGCCAAATCTCTCAAGCTCCTCCAGATTTGGTGGTCTTCTGGCATGGACCTTGGTCTTCAATCAGGGATTTGTTCACTCTGGTCTTCTGGAGGTAGCTCGGGACGTATGTTTTGGGTCGTTTTCGTGTTGGAAGACAAAGCGAAGACCCAGATTTTAGATTTCCAGTTCCAGATGCACTGAAGGATTCCCACAGTATAATACTTACACCACCCACCTCTGTGATTCACTGTGGGTACGCTGTTCTTTGGGTTGTATGCCTCTCCCTTCTTTCTTATAATTTATCCTCATCTGTGTAAAGCATTTATATATTTCACACAACGTTCCAAAGTCCTTGCCCCAACAATTTTTGACTGTTACCATATATATGAAACATCGAAAAGGGGAGCATAATATATTGACTTCACATCTTAAAATTCCCAAAAATAACTATGATTTCATGAAAACAACAAAGGTGGTTCAACTGATTCTGGCATACACCACAATATCCAACATACTGAAAAGGGCTGAAGTCTGGAGATGCTACTAGGACCAATAATAACAACAATACCATCTGTTTTACTCAAAGACACTAGCATTTCCCAGTGTTTCAAACCTAAACTAAATAAAACTTGTGAAGTAGGGAGGCTAATATTCAACTTTATAGAGGCTCTTAGGGAATTTTAAGGTATTTTGTTAAAAAAAAGAAAAACAGGGCAAATTTTGTCCTGTCAGGTGAACAGATTATGCATCCATATAAAACAACCCACTCAGTCACTTGAACGTTAGCATTGTTAAGTCAAAAACTGCTGTTTCCTTGACTGTGTGTTTTACTCAGTGAACTCTCAGACAAAGTGAATCTGATTGAAAGGCAACAGTAATATCAAGAGCAACGATACCACCAGAGGACAAGCACTGCATCCATCTTCACGACCCATGGAAGTCGATTTCTAAACTTCTGTAAACTCAGATGTTAAAATCTGAGTGAAGGTGTGCATAGTTTTTATTTGTCATACTGTGTTCTAGTGGTCGAGAAGTTGTTTTGTTAATATTAACCTGATTTTTTTTTTCATTTGCAGCCAAGTCTGTTTTTACTTCTTGCTGTAAAGTCAGGTGAAACTGGTGTAAATGTTTACATATACCTGTACAATTAAAGAAGACCTGAGGTAGTCATGGGTTCATATTCATATATGGAAGGCAATTTATTTATAGACATGTAGACATCTAAACAAACTTATCTGTACCTCTATAATTAATGTTTTAATCATGTATTAAGTAGAAAGTCTATTACTTTCTTATTGTGCATTCACTGCTTTGAGAGCATTTCTATATCAGTGCAGTGTAGCTCTTGGTGGAACACTAAGCCTCCATAACAGAACATCATGAGCAACAAGAGTGTTATAGTTGTCTGTCTGATTGCAACATTATAGAAAAGACCAAATATAAAGCCTGATCCAACAGGCTCATGGCATGTTACATCACACTGACGTACTATAATCCCTCTCTTTGGTATCTGAAATATTTCATTACCTTTTTTTGCACAAATTTGATTAGTTTTTTGGTTGCAGTGTACGGAAAGTTGTTCAAGGACCAGTCGGTTCAGTATTTTACTTACTTGGCCATGAAAATCTTGTCAATGTCAAATTTTGAGAACATACAATACATGTACTGTATTTTGTTGAAATGAACGGTCATGTGCATGACATACTGTATACTGTCTGTATATTAATTTTGTATGAGGTATTTAGCTGGACATGAAAAATAAATTTTCTGAAACAAATGATCCAAACCACCTCTTATATTGTGCTATTTTCAAATGTATGTTTTATATAATTTTAACATGTTTAAAACTTGTCAGACACTGGAGAAACTGAATAATACAATGGATGTTGTTACCCTTTGTACTGTATTTAAGTATTTCATGAAGCTTTGTTGGTGGTCTGTTACATTTTAGGAAAATAAAATAAGATTTTCTTTTCCCCAAATCTGCAAAAACTGGAGTCTCAGAAAGCAAATGGAAAACTTTAACCCTATCCACCCGTTTGTTGTTGGCAGGGTTAGGGTTATTGGAATGGGATAGTGCCATATTCACATCTCTGTATTATTTTATTTTTTTGTTATACCCATAAGGCAATCTTATAACAGAAGAGCTTTACAGCACTTAAAGTTCTGCAATGATGGCCCATGTATACAAATGTCTATGTATCATTTATCGTGAGATTTTTAGAGAGCACAGTTTTCTTAATTTCATTGTGATGATTATGATCCACACACACTGGCCAAGAGATGGGGGAGGCTTCAACAAGATGCTGAAATGTAAAGAGGAGTGTGACAAGCAGAATATATTTCTTCAAGCAGAGCTTTAAAGTGATGCAGCTGCAAAGGCAAATTTTATTTTTTTTAGACAGACATATCTTTATTGATCCCACTAGAGGAAATTAACTTGTCAAGCAGCAGGGTATTTCAAGCAATTTACAGAAAGTACAGATGATGCTAAAGACTATAGCCTATACAGGAACGGCAGTTTCGTGGCAGAAAACTAAACTTGTTATGATACATTTAAACTGCATGATGCTCCAATCTCATTGTACATCCTGTATAATGACAATAAAGGCATTCTATTCTAACTACTAGGTTTTCATCATGGTTTTGAAATATGGGCCAGGTTACACACATGCAAAAACAAAATTAAAGAGTCATTACTTCAGCTTGTATTTTTTTTTATTAAATACAGCATATTGAGCATTAGCAATAAATTTCAGGCTGAGATAAAGGGCTGTTGTGAGTGGGTATGTGGCGGTTAGCTCATGGAACTGTAACCAGAATAGGACTACGTTACTTTGCGTGGTTGAAGGGTGAAAAACTTTTTTGTGGGCTGACTGAGGACTTTTTTGTGGACCAAAGTGAAAAGTCTGGTATGGTAGACAGCTTTTTACATAGATCACAAGGCATTGCTTACAAATAGGCCCATCCTCTTTATCTGTCTTTTGATCTGTATTAAGATATTTGACCTTATCACAGACAGTAAGATTATTGTCAGACAGTTTAAAATCAGGAAATGTTAGATGTGTCTCTTTGTTTTTACAAATTATGACAGCGCTTTTACAGGCATTGTACCTGGCAACATAAACAAAACAAACAAGGAGCTGCTGCCAACCAGCATTACTAGGACTGAAGAAATATGGCTGCCTGTGTGCATTTGAAGTTGTTAAAAATGGGTATTTATTTGCAGTAAATAATCTTATGTGCATATGATAAAATATATCACCTCACTAGGGGCTCTATACAATGCCTGTCGCCAGAGCTAACAACAACAACAAAAAAACTACAACTACCAGGGAGCAGCTAGTCGCTACGCTTCCGGTTTACGGTTACCACGGGAGACCGAGGGAAGCTACAGGCTCTGAGCGCTCAAGTCAGCCATCATAAGCTGCGAAACGTCGATTTTCAAGTGTTTTCCAATATATCTGCAAGCGTTGCATACTCTAAATGCAGCGAATTTCCGAGGCTATAAAGTTATGAATGTCTCTAGCAGACAGTAACAGCTAACGGCACTTAACGGTAGCTGCTAACTAGCTAAGTGCACTGTCTGAGCTAACTGTGTGCTAACGCTGCATTCATCTTACAGAGACTAAATGCTGAAGGTTGAAAAGTTTCGTGTGTTTTTTATCTGTGCAGTGTAACATGTTTATCTACCTCAGCAAAAAAGTGAGTGCTCAGTTACCTGGTTCACCTCACTGGCCGCCAGTACGCCAGGTGTGACGGAGTGATGGTTAACAGTTATGTTTCATGTCTTGTAGATCGCTATTCCCAACAACATCCATCTAAAATGTGTGTCCTGGAACAAAGATCAGGGCTTCATTGCTTGCGGAGGAGACGATGGTCTTCTGAGAGTATTGAAGCTGGAAACACAGACAGGTAAGATGGTAAGGGGGTGCAGAATCAGCAGCACAGATTTCCGTACTAACTCGACCATAGAGCCGCTTTGATAGTTTAAAAAAGAGTGAATAATGTTAAAATTAAAAAAAAAAAATATATATATATATATATATTTACAAGTATAAGCGCATGCAAACAGGCCAGCGATCCCAAACCTGTAACCACTTTGTGTTTGAAATTTGGATATACACATACAGTTGCACATCCATGATGCAAATCTCATGGTTCACCACATCCCAAATGTGCACTAGTGGATTAAGTTCTTGTGACTGTGAGGGCCATTTTAGTACAGTGAAGTCACTGTCATTTTCAGGAAACCCGTTTGAGGTGATTTGAGTATGTTAATCCTATTGGAAGTAGCCATCAGAAGATGGGTACACTGTAGACACACAGTAAGCTGTGGTGTTAAAACAATTTTCAGCTGGTACTAAGGGGCCCAAAGTGTGTCAAAAAATATCCTCCACACCATTACACCACCAGCAGCATCAAAATCAGCCTCATGTATCCATGCTTTCATGTTTATGCCAAATTCTGACCCTGACTGATCACTTGACTTGCTGTCATATGATTATCTGATTACATATTTATGTTAAAGAGTAGTTGAACAGGTGTACCTAACAACGTGGCCATTGATTGTAGGTTGGGCACTGTTTAGCTGTTTTGCATTAGTGACAGTTTGTCACTGACAGCGTAACAATATGTTGCTGTGTAATTGTGGCTGTGATTAATATCATCCCATACATTCAGCTGTGTGTATTTGCTGCAGTCGTAGTTATTATGTAATCCACATGTGATTCAGATTTAAGGGTTTTTGAAATGCTCTTACAGCATTGTGGAAATCTTTTTAAACTTTCATAAGACTGTTGGCTCAGTTCTTGTGTCTCTGTGTTCAGTCACCTGTAAGTATTTGGTCAAAACTACTGTTGTTATGCATGTACACTGTTTCTTCATATTTGAGAAGATGTGTAACATATACATAAAATAGAATGATTTTCATGTTTTTTTTTTTGTTCTGTTTTTTTTGCTTTCTATTTTATTGCATGGAGCCACTACATAGCTTTACCTGCTGCCAGTTAATCTAATTTGTTAAGAGATGTTCTTCTTCCAGTCTACTGTTGCTTCTGTCCCAACTTCTGTGATACATGTTTCTGGTATCAAATTCAAAATGAGCAAATATTTTTCAAAATACAATGAAATTGGTCAGTTTCAGTGTTTTATATAGTTTCTTTCTTCCATTTTCAATCTGCAAATCTATTTGAATGATTTTTTTTTAATCATTGCTTTCTTTCATATTTACAAGGTCCCAGTCATTTTTGGAAACAGGATTGTATTTGATAACCATGATAAACACCATGAACCATTACAAAAATAATGCAACCTCAGAATCTACAGAAATCCTTGTTGATGGTCTCATCTCTTTTACCGTAACTTGTCAACAGATGATGCTAAACTCAAAGGTCTTGCTGCACCCAGCAATCTGTCAATGAACCAGACTCTAGAGGGACACAGTGGTGAGTTATTGATTAGTCATTGTTTTCAGTTATAGGATATTTGTATTCACAGATCTAAAGTGAGCCATCACAAAATGATCTAATACATAATGACTGCCTCACATGCAGGTGCGGTGCAAGTGGTCACATGGAATGAACAGCATGAAAAGCTGACGACCAGTGATCAGAATGGACTCATCATTGTGTGGATGCTTTACCGAGGTGATTGCTCCGTCCGTCCGTTTGTTCGTCCATCCTCTGCTGCCTATCTAAGTCTAGGTCACGGTGGCAGCAAGATAAGCTCCGATGCGCAGACTTCCCTTTCCCTGGCCACATCCTCCAGCTCTTCTGGGGGGGACATTGAGATGCTCCCAAACTGACCAAGAGATATAATTTCTCAAGTGTGTCCTGGGTCTGCTCCAGTGCCGTGTCCTAGTAAGACATGCCTGAAGCATATAACCTAGGAGGCACCCAGGAGGCATCCTAGTCAAGATGCCCAAACCACCTCAGCTAGCTCCTTTAGATGCTGAGTAGTAGTGGCTCTACTCTGAGCCTCTCCTGAATTACCAAGCTCAACAACTTATCTGTATGGGGGAGTCTGGATCCTCTACAGGGTTGTAGCTAGTGGTTGATAACCTGTTGCTGCACTGGGCTGAGTTACTGTTGAGCTGGGCTGAGAATTTCAGCTGCTAACTGTAATGATTGCTATCATTACAGTTAACTAGCGACATGGCCATTAGCACTAGGAAGCGGTCTTTCAGTACTGTCCAATAGTGCCGACCTGTGACTTTTTTCTGGCTAGAACCATGTTGATCAAGTGTCAAATTGACATCTTTATTTTCATACTCAGCTCTCTTGTCACCACAACAGATGGGTATGGCATCTGCATCAGTGGCGATGCTCCACCAGTCTATCTGTCAGTCTTCTACTCCACTCTCCCCTCACTCTTGAGCAAGACCCCAAGTTACTTAAATCTCTCCATTTTCATTCTAGCTGATTCACACTTGGCTGTAAACTGCACCAACGTTAGTTGCAGGTCACAGTTTTCAAGTGGTGCTCAATGGCTTCGCTACACTCCTCCTACACCCAAGTTTTTGTTTCAGTTACTGCCAGAGCCACATACTGCTCAGCCTGCTGGCATCTTTCAGGTAGCTGCCTCCAGAATCTAACGAGACTTATTAGTACTCTTTCTACAGCTTGATGGCATCCTTCATCTCCAGTGTCTACCATCTGGTTCAGGGGTTACCAACATGATAGGTACTTCCCACCTTATAGCTGTAACTCCATGCGTAACACCTTAGCAATGGAGGTGTGCAACATGGTTCACTCAGCCTAAATGTACTCAGCGCCCCTCAGAATGCTGTTGATGATCTGCTGGAGAGGGGATTACAGATTGCACAGACTGGGGCCTGTTCCAGGAAAACCCAGTATATCCTCATTATATGTTTTTGGTAGGCCAGGCCTGTCCAGCATCTTCTTCATTATGTAATCCAGCTCAAGACCAAGTGGTCCAAGAAATAAGCTCGATGATCTGATGATACGATTACAAAACCGATCATCGACCCGTGACCTAGAGTGTCCTGGTGCCAAGCGCAGTTATGAGCATCATTATGCTTGAACATGGTGTTTGTTATGGAGAAATTGTCCATAACAAACACCATGTCCAATAACAATAAACCACTCTGGTTCAGATCAGGCAGGCCATTCCTCCCAGTCAGACCCCTTCAGATCTCACCATCATTGCCTACGTGAGCACTGAAGCCCCCAGTAGGACAATGGAGTCCCCAGCTGGGGCGCCTTTCACCACGCCACCCAGGGAATCTAAGAATGATGGCTACTCTGACCTGTTGTTTGGCACATAAGCACAAACAACAGTCAGGACCCATTAACCAACCTGAAGGTGCAGGGAAACAATCCTCTCATCCACAGAGGAAAACCACAACACGTAAGCATCAAACTGTGTGTGTGTGTGTGTGTGTGTGTGTGTGTGTGTGTGTGTGTGTGTGTGTGTGTGTGTGTGTGTGTGTGTGTGTTACAAGTATACCCACCCCTACCTGCTGCCTCTTATCAGGGGAAACTCCAGAGTGGAACAGAGTCTAGCCCAGGGTTTCTCAAATCCAGGCCTCATGGCCCAGTGTCCTGCAGGTTTTAGGTGTGTCCCTGATCCAACACACCTGAAACAAATGGCTGAATTACCTCCTCAGTATGCAGTCAAGCGCTCCAGAGTCCTGCTAATGACTTCTATATTTGACTCAGGTGTGTTGAAGCAGAGACACATCTAAAAGTTGCAGGACACTGGCCCTCAAGGCCTGGATTTGAGGATCCCTGGTCTAGCCCCTCTCCAATCGACTGGTTCCAAAAACTGAGTTGCACATTGAGGTGAGCTCAACTTTATAAATCAAGTACCTCGTAACCTTATGCACTAGTTCAGTCTCTTTCCCCACCAGAGAGGTAACATTCCAGTTTTAGCAACTGCCTCTGTAACCAGTTTTAGCAACTGGGGATCAAACCACCAGCACTTCTGATGACTGTGTCCCAATCCACATGGGACCAGACCTCTATGGCCCCTCCAGGTGGTGGACCTACAGGAGAATTATCTTCTTAGCTGGACCTAAGTAGGCCCCATGAGCTAAGGTCCAGTCATCAGGCACTCTCCCTCAAGTACATTCATCTTGTGTCTGAATACAAGGTGAAGCCCCGGTAACCCTATCCCAGACAGAGTACCGTATTTTTCGGACTATACGTCGCTCCGGAGTATAGGTCGCACCAGCCAAAAAATGCATAATAAAGAAGAAAAAAACATATATAGGTCGCACTGGACTATAAGTCGCGTTTTTTTGGGGGAGGGGGGGGGGGGGGGGTGGATGATATAATCCGAGACCCAGAGCAGAAATTCCATCTTGAACGGCAATTTAAAATAATAATGGATTAAAGAACAGGACGAACACGGTTACGCCTACGTTATGCTAACGTAGCACATTCAGCTACATGACGCACAACGAACACGTGTTCGGTATGTTAACGTAACATTAAGTTATTCAGATAACCATAGCATAAAGAACATACTAACAAGTTAACCAAACCATCAATCCATTGAATTCTTCATCCTCGGTGTCACTTCTAAACAACTCCGTACACTCCGTAGACGAAGCACCGCTTCCTCTTCTGTGTCGCGTTAGTCAGACTCGTCGTCAGCTGCAGTTCCAATTATTCCAGCCTTTCTGAATCCCAACAGGATGGTTTGTCACTGAAGCCCATGTTTTCTTGATCCATCCAATGACTTCCAGGAAAGTTGGGTGGCGCATCCTCCCAGTTGCTGTTAAGCTGTGCTCTCCATCCATCATCCACTGCGCCCACAGGTTACGCAAGACTGCCTTAAAGCTGCAGTTCACGGAGATGTCAAGTGGCTGGAGTATTTTGGTTCATGTGTTATAAATGTCACATATACGTCGCTCCGGAGTATAGGTCGCACCCCCAGCCAAACTATGAAAAAAAGTGCGACTTATACTCCGGAAAATACGGTATGTCCCTAGTTCTTCTCTTCACAGGCATTTTTTTTTATTGGTAATTCCTGCATGCAGGCAAAATATACAGTACAGTCAAATTTTTGTGTCTGTGAAGGTGCATGGTACGAGGAGATGATCAACAACAGGAACAAGTCAGTAGTGAGGAGCATGAGCTGGAATGCAGATGGGCAGAAGATCTGTATTGTGTATGAAGATGGGGCAGTCATTGTTGGATCTGTCGATGGTAAACTTCTGACTACTTAACAAAATGTATTTTTTGTATTTTCTGGGAACATAAATATGAATATATCTTTTTTTTGTTGGTTTCAAAAAGGAAATCGGATTTGGGGGAAGGAACTAAAGGGAAGCCAGCTTGCTCATGTGGCGTGGTCGCCCGACAGCAAGATCCTCCTTTTTGGCATGGCCAGTGGGGAAGTACACATCTACGACAATCAAGGAAACTTCATAGTGAGTGCATAAGCTTAAATGCTCCACCAGAGAAGCTTTGCATGATTCACAGTTACAGTTAAGACCAAAATAAAGGCTTGTTTTAGGGAGAATTATAATAGGGCACATAATAACAAATGTCTGTTTACTATGCGCTCCAGCTGGGAATAGGTGCCCTGCTAGACTTACTGAGTTTTGGGATCGGTCGTTGTTTGTTTATCTGTACACTTACAGCAGACTTTGTGCTGACTGTTACTAATCTACATTGGGTTTCAGATGAAAATGACCGTCAGCTGTCTCGCCAATGTGACTGGAGCTGTCAGTATAGCAGGTATCCACTGGTATGCAGGAAGTGGGGGTTACATTGAGCCAGACTGTCCATGTCTTGCCATCTGTTTTGATAATGGAAGATGCCAAGTCATGCGTTATGAAAGTGATGAAAGTAAGCCACAAAAAAAAAAAAAAAATCCTTTCACACACTGCTGTATGTTTTCATGTTTCTCATGGCAAATGAAATGTTTGTTTACGATGCTTGTCTATGCTCACGCTCCTCCTCTGCAGACCCAGTGTGTATCGATACTCTGATGAACGTGGTCAGTATCCAGTGGAACCACTGTGGCAGTGTGCTAGCGGTGGCAGGTTCCCTTCGAGCCACAATGGACAAAGAATTCAATGTGGTGCAGTTCTACACTCCATTTGGAGAGGTGAGGATAAAGACTTTTTAAGGTTAGGTTCATATTAGCTGGAGCTTTCATATTCTATATACTATGTGGTATTGACATTTGGACCCAGGTTAAGATCCAGGTTATATCCAGGCATGCATGGGAGGTTGATGATCATGCAGATCTTGAAATGAAGTTCGCTGTTCAGAATGAAAAGTTTTGTAAGCTTGCTTTGGGCTTTGCAGGTCTCAGGAGTCTAGTTTTTGACTTACATAATTTTATCTGGAATTACAGCACATATGGTACTGTTTAGTACAATAATCAGTAATCCTCACAGTAATCTGCCAAAGGGCAACCTGACCTTAGTACTGAGGAGAGTGTGTACCACAGAACAGATTTAATAAATAAAGAAGATTTTACTCTGCAGCAACAAGCAAACAAACCCACAACACCAATTTGTTTGTCTTCAACAATCTCTTTTACAAACACACACCATTTTTTTTCACTAAGCTAGCTTTGTGTAGTGGAAGGTTGGTCCATTTCCAAGATAATAAGTTTAACATTGGTAAACTGCTACACCCTGAAAAGGCTGAAAGAAGAACCCTCGACAGAGTGCACCAATTTTACGTTTTTTTCCATGTGCAGTTAAGTCACATTTATACATATTTATACAGCACGCTTAAAAAACTAGGAGTTCCCTGATGCATCGGCCTGTTCTGTTGGCTTCATTAAGCGATGACCTCCAGCTTGCAGTGAGCTGGTTTGCAGCCATGTCAAGCGGTTGGGATGAGCGTTACCACCTCTAAGTCTAAGGCCATGATACTCAGGTGGAAAAGGGTGGAGTGCTCACTCGGGGTTGGGAATGAGTTACTGCCCCAAGTCAAGGAGTATCTCAGGATATTATTCATGAGTTGAGCAGGAAATGGAGAGATGGATTGGTAGCTTGGCAGTGATGTAGATGTTGTACCTGTCGTGGTGAAGAGACAGCTGAGTGTGAAAGTGAAGCTGTTGATTCACCAGTCGCTCTACATTCCTACCTTCACCTATGGCCACGAGTTGGAGGTAGTGACCAAAGAATGAAATCACAAATACAAGCCGCAGAAATGAGCTTTCTCTGAAGGGTGTTTGGATTCGGCCTCAGTGTGACGAGCAGAAAATGGATAATAGATGGCTTTTTTTTTGTTTCATTGTAATAAACACAGCATTCGTAAACATAAGCAATTATCATTTTTTTAACCTTGTATTAATTTTTAATGGGCACCAGTGTGATTATTGGGAAGAAGTGTCACTTTGGATGTGTTTGTCCTTCCTTGTTTATTTGAAGTTGCGTAAATGTCTTCTTTATAACTGTAGACACCTAAATAATAAAAAAAATAATGTTCAGTGTTAATGATCTTCTTTGTCTGTGCAGCATCTTAGAACTCTCAAAATGCCTGGGAAGCAGATGTCAGGAATTGCCTGGGAGGGAGGAGGGCTGCGTATTGCCCTGGCTGTGGAGTCTTTTATCTATTTTGCCAACATTAGACCAGATTATAAGGTACATGCCAACACCCTCACACTCAAGAAAAATGTCTTTTACCCTTTAAAAGAATTGTGGTAAATCTCTAGCTTGATAGAATTAGCCCTGTCTATCTGGTTAGTGTCACAGTTTAAGAGGGTGAATTCATTCAAAGTGGAAGTCATTGTGTGAGAACTTTTGGGACAGAGGTGTTGTCAGGATCTTGAAACACTGAGTGCTTAGCCAAGTGCAGACCATGCTTAGGATTTCACCTGATATTTACACCAAAATATTTCAATGTAAAATGAATATGAAACATGAGAAGACACTTTGCTCCACCTAAAGGTTCTGGTCAGGTGTGCACTCTGTGATTATAAACCTGGGTTTAGGTGCGTCTCTCCAGCCTTTTTCTGTCTTGTAACAGTGGGGCTACTGCTGCAGCACGGTGGTGTACGCCTACACAAAGCCAGAACGCCAAGAGTACTGTGTGGTATTCTGGGACACCAAAAACAATGAGAAGTTTGTCAAGTATGTCAAAAGCTTGATGTCCATCACCACTTCTGGGGACTTCTGCATCCTGGCTAGCAAGGCAGACGACACCCAGCCTCAGGTATGAGCACCTATAGATTGCATGACCTTAAAGTGAGAGTAAACCAGATCTCTACCAATCACTACAAACTCATTGGATACATTAGAGTTACTACTCTGTATTAAAAGTTTTTAAAGATTTTAAAGGTACTGTTTGTAATTATCCTGTGCAGAATTTACAGTATTTTACCAGTGGGTGTATTCTGTTCTCGAAGTTGTGCTGCTGTTTAACTTTTGATATTTATTTTTAGCTTCTCACCAGGCTTTGCCTTTTTCCAGGCCACCATTGCAAATAAGAATAACTTAAATAAAGGTTAGACTGACTTAGGCCTGATTTATATTTCTGTGGGAATCTATTATGCTTGTCTGTGGTGCATTATTTGTTTATTACCATGTGGGCATCTTCTGGTGTTTTAAGTGTGGTGCCAGCAAATAGAAACAAATAAAATGCTGGGTCTCTACCCTTTTTTTTTTTTTTTCGTTACAAACATATTTGTCCCTCGAGTTTTTCCACTTTTTTTTATACATTCTCTCACATCCATTCCGATAGTTTCAGCGATCTTTTTCCAGGAATTTTCTGATATTTGTGAGTCCTTATATTGATGCTATGATTATTATTCCTTATACTGAGATGATGTTTGTTATTTTGTCACTGATTAAATTTAAAAACTGCAGCTAAAAAATTGCTGGAAATGCACAGGAGGAATCAACATCACAGTAGCTGCGGCCTTTGTCGATACAACGTGCAGTTGTATTTTTAGGGAGTGCACGTCAGGTTACAGATTCAGAGGGGTTTATGGTTACACCTTAGGCTACAGCGTAGATTTTTCCCACTGAAGCATAATTCCCAGTTATCGCACTATATTCTGGTGAAATTTGGAATTGCACAAAAATGCAGCCCAGTTCTAGTTCAAATAATTTATGTCTTCAACATGACACACACATGTTTTATAAATAAAGTCATTGCTATTGTTTTTTACATTCTGTTGATAATTTTAGTTATTTGTGAAACTTTAAAAATCTATTTTTTTTTATCACAGAAACTTACAAAAAGTACCTTTAAAGGTCTGTACTGCTCATTCAGTCTCTGACTCAGTAGGGCTGGGCGATATAGACCAGAAGACTGAACAAAATGAAATATAAAAATGTCATTTCAAAGGTCAGAGGTCATATTGAAAGGAGCAAATAAACATTGTTTTGTTCTGTTACATATGTATTTAAGTTTATATGCAATGTGTATCAAAAACTAAAATGACTAAAATGTGTTGTGTATGATGTTTGCATGGAGTTACCAACTTTATAGTTGTGTGTCTGCAAGTGCAGCTAGCGCTTAAACACAAAGGTCACACAAAAATGCCAGCATATGCTGTTTCTGACAAGGTTCAAATGATAGTTTGACTCTGAAGAGAGGGATTTCCTTAGTGTATTGCTTCTGCAAATTCACAAAGTTTGTTGTCTGTTCTCACATGTGCATTTTTAATACTGAGTTAATATATTTCATCAAACTTCCGAGTTATTATTTGTTGTTGGACCAGAGCTTCAGGTGCAGAGGGAGAAATAAAAACAAGCACTGCTAATTTGTTATAAATACTTGTCTCTTATAAAATTATGTTGATATATTTTTAAAAATCAATATATTGCCCAGCCTTAGTGGCAGAGTTAGAGAAACCCAGCAGGGAAGGTAATATAAATAGTGGGTTTACAGTAGTGTGAGGATCACAAATGCTGTCTCGCCTCCTGTTTTTTCTAATCTGGCGCACACAGGAGGATGCTGAGGTAGAATCTGCGAGTCATGCGAGGGTAATGTACAATTTAAAACCTCACACCCCAAAAAGGAGGATAATTCTGTTTTGACATAGAATTTGAAGTTGACCTGCAGAATAATGTCGCGCCGCTGTGTGTTTTTTAGTATGTCCTGATTTTGTTCAACTCCATCGGGACACCACTGGACTCAAAATACATCAACATCGGTGAGTAAAATATGACGAGAAATGCTTGTGGCGCAGCAATGGAATGATGATGGTTAGTGTTTGCCTTCAAGCCAATGTGAGAGATCACACCACATCTATAGAGACATATGAGCTTACATCCTACCTCCAGCCACCCACAGTTTCCTGTAGCAGTGAGCACTGGCTGCCTTTATGTTGCAGATCATTCTGTTTCTGCATTTTGAGAGTTCTGCAGGTTTGAAGGGTTCAGTGGTCTGGATGAGCTTCGAATATCCCAACCCAGTGTCACCCTCAGTAACCTTCAGCATCTATATGAAATGAAGGTCCACTCAAGGGCACAGCATCTTTTACATGTTGAATTTCAGATGTTTTCATCATGGAGAAGCTTTGATCTTCCCAGTGTTTGCACTGTTAGACTCAGACAGTCCCATCTGCTATTGTTTTCAGTTTTTTTAACCTTTTCCCTCATGGGATGCTCGCTTTTTTATTTCTTCAGAGCCACTCTTTGTTACCATGACTAAGACGCACGTTATCGCTGCATCCAAAGAAGCTTTCTACATATGGCAGTACAGAGTGGCCAAAAAACTGACTGCCCTGGAGATCAACCAAGTGACCAGAACAAAGAAGGAGGGAAGGGAAAGGTGAGTTTGGACATGAGGACTATATCAGGTATTATACAAAGCCAGGTAGGAGACAGATAGTAAGTCATGGAAAGATACAGGAAGGCCAGATCACAGCTGTGTTAGATTCTATGAGCGAGTGGATGAAACCACAGGTTTGCTGGCTCACTGTTGATACTGATGGTGGAGTGAAAAGGCTTCATTCATGCGAGTTTCCAGACCGGTGGCTGGGTGCGACCTAATATTCTGCCAGGTCTATCCTAACACCTGGATCACAGGTCATGTCGGGTGAATGAGCACCTATTTGTCTGTCTGGCTGCTCATCTCTGTGGCTCTTTCTCATGTGTTCTCACTTCCTAATCCTCTAGGGTCTATCACATTGACAGCACTCCTTCTGGAGCCAGTGACAACAGCCTAGATTTCACAAAAGCCTTCCCAGTAAGAATTTTTTGAATCTCCTGTCTTATCTGTTAACCAGGACTAAAGAGACTCTTCTTGTTTAAATTTAACACTTATTGTCTGATTACACTGAAATTAACTATCCTTTTTTTTTCTAACTCAAGCTTTTCTGTTGACACATGTAAAATATACGGATAAATGGTTGGAAAAGTACTAATTTAACTACTGATTACTGATTACTGATGGTATTTTTTTTTAAAACTTAAAGTAAGTTGGATTATCATAATTCTGACACTGTATGTCTATGCTTCTGTTTCAGGCAACTCGAGATCCCATCTGTTGCATTACAGCTACAGATAAGACCCTGATTGTGGTATGTACAAGCCTGAATTTGTAAGAGACACACATGGGCAGAATATGACCCGCAGAAACTTAACAACCTCACACCCAAAAAAGTTAGTTAAAAGCTGTAGCTTATGAAAAGTAAATATTAACCAGACTTTTCTTCATTCAGAGATGCTGGTCTGTGCTGTGATTGAGCTAGTTATAACTGGAGTTGATTCATATGAATATGACCAATGTATTTGTTCAGAATTTATATTTTTATTTTATTATTTATTAATTTCTTCATTCCATGTTATACAGTAAGCATATATTTAAATGTATAAATAGATCGATATTTTTTGATAAAGTCAGTTTAATATTTTGTAACAGAAAGTTTTGGGTTTTTGAAACAAGGATCCAGGCTTATTTTAAAGAATTGTGCCATGTCAGAATTCATGGATTTTTTTTTGGATTTTTTTTTTTTGCATTTTTGGCCACAGCGGCTTTTGTCTACAATGGAGAGTGACAGGCAATGGGGGAAAGATACGGGGGAAGACACGCGGGCAAATTGGCGACGGGCCGGGACGCGAACCCGCACCGCAACGCGGCGTGTGTATGTGGTCGTCAGCTTCACCACTAAGCCACCCAGGCGCCAGAATTCATGGATTTTAACATGTTTTAGCACTTTGTGTGTCATGTTTCTTTTCAGGTGTTCATAATCTTCTAAGGCCCTTTGCTTACTGCATCTAAGTTAGTCTGCCCCTGGAATCATAAACAATAAGTGTGTGTGTGTGTGTCTGTCTTTCTCTACAGGGTCGTGAGTCTGGCACGCTCCACAAATACAGTCTCCCAAATGTAGTTCTCATCCAGAAATACACGTTGAGCAACAGAGCCCATTATCTCTCCTTAAACTGCAACTCAAGGTGAGTGTTGTGTTAAACATGTTCTGACTTAGGTTGCATTTTGGAGCTTAGTGCTGTCATGTATAATGTTTATTTTCTCCAGTCGTCTGGCCATAATCGACATCGCGGGCATAATGACTCTGTTGGACCTGGAAGTTCATGCCTCCACAGACAACGGCACAGGAAACCAGGCATCCACAGGAGATCCATCTAAGTTTGAGCGCAAAGATGTTTGGGACATGAAATGGGCGAACGACAACCCTGATCTGTTCGCTATGATGGAGAAGACCAGGATGTATGTTTTTAGGAACTTAGACCCAGAGGTGAGCGCTCAGCTCGTATGTGTGATGTCAGTTTAAACTTTAACTGCATTAATGTTAACAAGAATCTTAGTGAGGGTACTACAGATATTTGATTTATTTAAAAAACAGGAGCCCATCCAAACATCTGGATACATCTGCAACTTTGAGGACCTGGAAATCAAATCTGTCTTGCTTGATGAAATCATGAAGGTAAGCATTAGAAACAAGTTGCAGGAACCCCAAATACAATATATATAATGGCGCCACATTTATTCTTTGACTGTAAATAATAAGATTAAGAGGCTGACTGGTATCTATTTTGAAAAATTATAAGATATTAAAGATGCATATGTAAGTGTTTTATTTTGAAGGTTCAGTCAATGCTAACCAGCTAGTCTTGACTCATCTCGGCCCACTTAGACAGGTCACTGTTTTGGCAGTTCTCCACGTCATCCATTTAACTGCTTCTCCAGTGAGTCTCTCATCCTGCCGTCAGTCTCCAGTTCACCCGTCCTGTGCTGGAGCTAGTGACAGTAGTTCTCATTTGCTCTACAGCCTCTGCAAGCTTAGCATAGTGGCACATAAAGCAGTTCTCCAACTGCTGCAAATTCTGGTCAGGCTGAGCTGCAATCCAGGGTTTTGAAGGTTTTGTCCATCTGTCATCCCATAAAGATGGCCAGCCTGTAGAAAAATGGCCCCAGTGACTGAACTTTCAAAGTAAAAAACTTACTTGTAGCAGATTTTAAGGATATTGCCTTACAGGATCCAGAGAGGCCCAACAAAGACAACCTCATCAACTTTGAAATCCGCTCCCTGAGAGACAGTCGGGCACTGATTGAAAAAGTGGGCATTGAAGAAGCTTCACAGTTCATTGAAGACAATCCACATCCAAGACTCTGGTAATTTAAAAATGTTTCACCTATAAAAATCCTATATACACCAATCAAACATAACATTATAACCACCTGCCTAATATTGTGTTGGTCCCCCTTTTGCTGCCAAAAGAGCCCTGACCCATCGAGGCGTGGACTCTACTAAACCCCTGAAGGTTTGCTTTGTTATCTGGCACCAAGATGTTATCAAGGTAGAGCCTCCATGGATTGGACTTTGGAAACTTTGGAGACCAAGCCAACACCTCAAACTTGCTATTGTGCTCCTCAAACCATTCCTGAACCATTTTTGCTTTGTGTCAGGGTGTATTATCCTGTTGAAAGAGGCCACAGCCATCAAGGAATACCGTTTCCATGAAAGGTTGTACATGGTCTGCAACAATGATTAGTTAGGTGGTACATGCCAAAGTAACATCCACGTGACTGGCAGGACCCAAGGTTTCCCAGCAAAACATTGCCCAAAGCATCACACTGCCTCTGCTGGCTTCCCTTATCCCATAGTGCATCCTGGTGCCAAGTGTTCCCCAAGGAAGCGACGCACACACACCTGGCCAGCCACATGATGTAAAAGAAAACATGCTGCATCAGACCAGGCCACCTTCTTCCATTGCTCCATGGTCCAGTTCTGCTGACCACATGCCTGTTGTTGGCGCGTTCGGCAGGTGACGGGCCAGCATGGGTACCCTGACTAGTCTGCAGCTATGCAGCCCCATATGCAACAAACTGTGATGCACTGTGTTCTGACACATTTCTGTCAGAACCAGCATTAACCTTGTTGGCAATTTGAACTACAGTAACTCGACTGTTGGATCGGACCAAACTGGGCCAGTGTTGATAGATACTCACCACTGCAGACAGGGAACACCCCACAAGAGCTGCAGTTTGGGAAATGCTCTGACCCAGTAATCCAGCCATCACAATGTGGCCCTTGTCAAACTTGCTCAAATCCCTACGCTTGCCCGTTTTTCCTGCTTCTAACATCAGCTTTGAGGACAAAATGTTCACTTACTCCCCAATATATCCCACCCCCCAACAGGTGCCATGATGAAGAGATAATCAATGTTATGCCTGGTGTGTGTGTGTGTGTGTGTGTGTGTGTGTGTGTGTGTGTGTGTGTGTGTGTGTGTGTGTGTGTGTGTGTGTGTGTGAGAGAGAGAAGAAGAATTTTTCTTTATATGTTTTAATGTTAAATTGTTTCTGTAGCCCAAAGAACACTCTCCTTTCTGAACCTACCAGGCGCCTGCTGGCTGAGGCAGCCCTCCAGAAACTGGACCTGAAGACGGCCGAGCAGGCCTTTGTCCGCTGCAAAGACTATCAGGGCATTGAGTTTGTTAAGCGGCTGGGAAACCTGCAGAGCGAGCCCATGAAACAGGCAGAAGTGGCAGCTTACTTCAGCAGATTTGAGGAAGCTGAACGCATGTACCTGGATATGGATCGCAGGTACAATGGCTGTTTCGGGTGTCCAGAAAAATCTTCCAACTGCCTTCCATTTAAATTCCCAGTAGTAGAGTTCATGTTATCCAGTATCCTATGGTATATAATGAGTCATTTCTGATGACTGTGTTGTGGAGTAGTATGAATCCATTTTTTAAACTTGATGGTGCAAAATGGGCATGTCTGTCTCTGCAGGGACCTCGCCATCAGCCTCAGGATCAAGCTAGGAGACTGGTTCAAGGTGCTGGCCCTGCTCAAAAGTGGTTCTGGGGATAGTGACGATGCTCTGCTTGAACAGGCCAACAATGCCATCGGAGACTACTATGCTGACAGACAGAAATGGTATTGAATTTTTTTTATTCAAGCCTTCTTTCTTAGGTTGTTGCTTACATACACACTTGACACAGACGAAGACATGTTGACAAGATGGGAGGAACAGAACGAAAGTACAAAAGGGGAAAAAAGATAACTTAAGTATTACAAATCCAAGATGAACTAGAATACCAAAAGATAAACAGAGGATATAATAAGTGAGCAAGGAAAATAGCAACCTAACTAATATTACAAAAAAGAGCCAAACTAAACAAAAGAGATCCTTAAAACCAAAAGAAGTCACAAAATCCACAAGGAACACAAAGGTCAAGGACCATGACAGTCACCTTCTGATACATACTGTTCTGATACAACATTATTCCACTTTTTACCTTTATTTTATTTATTTATTTTTGTTTTAATTTGTGAACATTTACACGTGATTTCCCTGTCCCTAACATCCATTTCCCTTCAAAGAGAGCAAAGTGCACCACAATGAAACCCAGATACCAACATTCAAGCAAGGATAAAGAAACAAGCAGAAACAACGACAGGCATTGTAGTGATTTATGTTCTGAGGACACCTCCACTCCCATCAAGGTCACCTGAATCACCAGAGTCCAGACATCAAAACACAGAGTGGTGATGACAACCCATATGAGACCAGAAACCCCCAAGTAGCTGCAACCAACCGTAAATATCAAGCCGCAGTGTTCTGAGTGAGAAACATGCAGGAAGGTCTCCACCAGTGCCTGAGGCCCCTGCCAAGACTCAACAGAGGCCAGACAGCACATCCTGGTCCCACCCAGGCAGCATGGGCACCCAGGAAGAGGATGCCTTGGCACCACAGGAGCCAAGGGACAGGGAACAGACCCAAAGCCCAGGAAGGACACTAGCTGGCACAACCAGGGCGCCAGGGCACACCCCCAGCAGCACAGGACAACCCAGCCCTATAGGGCTCCCACCCGAACTGCCACCCCCACCACCCTCCGACAGAGTAAAAGGTGCCCACTGAGGGACCAGACACTGGACCTGCACCACGTGAGACAGCACACCACAGGAGGGCTGATTTTAACTTCTGAGTCCTCACAGGAGAAAACTGTTGTCATGTTGAGCATTTGGTTTTATTTGTCACTTTTAATCAGCAGCATTTGTAACTCTTAGTTGACTAAAAGCCTCAACTGCATCTGGAGAGAAGTGCAGAGAACACAGCCACAGTTCTTTTGGAAGTTGTCTTTAACTTTAAAAATATTTTTTTCCCAAGGGTCAGTGCTGTGCAGTATTACGTTCAGGGTCGTAACCAGGAGAGGCTCGCTGAGTGCTATTACATGTTAGAGGACTACGACGGCCTTGAACGACTGACCATTGCTCTGCCAGAGAATCATAAGCTGTTACCGGTGAGTCAGATGTTCAGTTTTGATCAAACATACAGTGCTGTGAAAAAGTTTTTGCCCCCTTCCTGATTTCTGTTTTTCTTTTTTTGCATGTTTCTCATACTTATATGTTTCAGATCATCAAAAAAATTTTTAATATTAGACAAAGATAACCCGGGTAAATAGAAAACACAGTTTTAAAATTATGATTTTATTTATTAAGGGAAAAAACTATCCAAACCTGCCTGACCCTATGTGGAAAATAAATAAATAAATAGAAGCTCTCAAAAAACAACACGTCATGCTGCGATTGAAAGAAGCTCAAGAACACGAGAAACAAAGTCAGTGACATTTGTCAGTTTGAAAAGGTTTATAAAGCTATTTCCAAGGCTTTGGGACTCCAGTGAATCCACAAATGGAAAAAACTTGGAACCCTCCCAGGAGTGGCTGAACTACCAAAATTACTCCAAGAGCACATCGATGACTCAACCAGGAGGTCACAGAAGAACTCAGAACAACATCTATGGAACTGCAGGCCGCATTTATCTCAGTTAAGGTCGGAGTTCACGATTCAACAATAAGAAAGGGACTGGGCAAAAATGGCATCAATGGGATTGTTCCAAAGAGAAAACCACTGCTGACCAAAAAGAACACAGAGGCCTATCTCACATTTGCCAAAAAACTCAAGACTTTTGGGAAAATATTCTGTGGACTGATGAAACAAAAGTTTATTTTTTTGGAAGGGTTGAGTCCCGTTACATCTGGGGTAAAACTAGCACTTTATTTCATGAAAAGAACTTCATACCAACAGTCAAACATGATGGTGGTAGTGTGACATCTGGTGCTGCTTGGCTACTTCAGGACGGCTTGAAGGAGAATGTCCGGTCATCAGTTTGTGCCCTGAAGCTCAAAGAAACTTGGGTTATGCAACAGAATAAGGATCTGAAACACACGAGCAGGTCCACCTCTGGATGGCTGAGAAACAAACTGAAGGTTTTGGAGTGGCCTAGTCAAAGTCCAGACTTAAATCCAATTGAGATGCTTTGGCATGACCTTAAACAGGCTGTTCATGCTTGACAATCCTTCAGAGTGGCTGAATTAAAACATTCTGCAAAATAGAATGGGCCAGGATTCCTCCACAGTGATGTAAAAGACTCATTGCCAGTTATTACAAATGCTTGATTGCAGTTCTTTCTGCCAACTGCACAACCAGGGCATAGGGCCAGGCCGGTTTGGACAGCTTTTTTCCCTTAATAAATGAAATCATCATTTAAGAAGTAAAGACGGGACCTTTTAGGTATCTGAGACCTCAGTGGATCCGATTTGTTGCAGCGTATGTAGAAGTAAGGTGTCAATTTCTCTAAATCTGTAACCTTAAATCAAAATCACTCTGCAGCACTCTTTTCTACATTTATACTGTAGGAGATTGGACAGATGTTTGCTACAGTGGGCATGTGCGAACAGGCTGTGAATGCCTACTTGAAGTGCAGCCAGCCCAAAGCTGCTGTCGACACGTGTGTCCATCTGAACCAGGTGAGAGATGGAAAGAAAACCTGTGGCGCCACAGTTTCTGAGTGGCTCTCAGTGATCTGCAGTCAGTGTGGCTCCTGCCGTCCCCCCACTCCCAACCTCTGGCTGAGTGATATTTAGCTCAGGGGTGTGAATGCCCATCTCAAACTCACCGGGCTCTTCTACTTTTGCATAAAGTAGTCTGCAGCTGTACCATTTGGCTCAAGAAAATATGACACCAGAACAGAAAAACCCATTGTCACTTAAGTAATGTAAGATGGAGCTTACATTACAGCTAGATTTAGTTTAAAGGATGTTAAATCTGTGCTTTAATTGATAGTCTCTTCCAAAAGATGTCATTAGTAGCCCCAGCTTCCTTCCTTCAAGGCGGTTTCTCCTGCTGAGTTAATGCTACATTTTTGACAACAAAACAGGCAGGCTGTCAGCTACTTTGCATGTAACTTTAACTCTTAAAATCCAGTTTCAGCTTTTATTTACAAACAAAACTTTTGGCTCAGAATGATTTGATTCCCTGATATTTTTTTTTGTGATGGATATTGTAGGCACATACTGAAAATTGCAAACACTGCTCAGTAATTACAGATTACACTCCCCTGATGGGAGGCAGAGACCATTCATGCTCACATTTATACCTATGGCCAATCTGAAATCATCAGCTTACCTAACATGCATGTGTTTGGACGATAGTAATAAATACTTGGCGAGAACCTGCATCACCCTCCTGGTACCAGATTCAAATCAAGAACCTTCCGGCTGTGAGGTGATAGTCCTAACCCCTTGACCCACCTCTTGACAAACTCAGTCAAAAATATGAATGACTAAAATATATAATATATACAGTACCAGTCAAAAGTTTGGACCCACTCAGAGTGATCTACTTAAACTTTTTAATTTTGTTTACACTGTTTGGCATGTTTTGTTGATTTTCTGAAATGCTTTGTGATGTAGATTTTGAAAAGTGTTCCATAAAATATATCAAAGAATGTTGTGTCCGAAATGTACGAACACCTGGCTGGACTTGTTCCCGAGTTAGTGTGCTATGTGGTAAACACTATATCGTGGATTAGTGAGTGGACAGTTTGAGTATCTTATGTTTCAGCTGTAAGTTAGATATGCACCTATGGGTCATTTTAGAAGGTTTGAGTATTGAGAGGTGCAAAGTGAGTTTCACTAAAGACTAAATTCAAGTAAGTGTTCCATTTATAATTCTGGCATATATTTAATATGCTGTGGACAAATCCCATATTTACAAATATATATATGATATATGATAAAATATGATAAAAAATAAATAGATTTTTTTTCTGAAATAAATGTAATGTTTTTGCTGCAGTGGAACAAAGCAGTGGAACTGGCCAGGACGCACAACATGAAGGAGATTAAATCTCTTCTCTCCAAATATGCTTCACATCTTCTGGAGAAGAATAAAACTCTCGAGGCGGTGGAGTTGTATCGGAAAGCTCACCATTTTCTCGATGCAGCCATGCTCATGTTCAAGGTAAGTAGATGTTCTTATTCATGTGAACGAGCTTCATTTTTGATGAAGGAGGAGGTCTGGACAGCCAGCCTGCTCTTTAGTCTACAGAAATCATTAGATGCATGTTTAATTAGTTATTCCTTACTGTTCATTTTGAACTGGCATTAATATGTTAATTTGATATATGTTTCCATTAACAAGTTCGGTCATAAATTTAATTGAGACTCAAATTAGAGAGGCCTTAAAAGTCAGTCTTAAATTTAACTTGCCTTTACCTGTAGACACCCTTTGCCTCAAATTTCCAAAACTGTATTAATAAACAAAAATTCTGGTTTATTGTATGAAAAATCAGTCAGTGCCTCGCATTGTGATATGAACCATGAAAGTTTATACAAAGTGCACTTTTGAAAGTTTTCGGCAGTTAATTTTCAGAAGACACGTAAAATGTACCGATGCTTGTTTCTGTTCCTGCGTGTCATCGACAACACATTGCTGAAGTTTTGCTTCTGAATCTGTGATACTGATGATGCTCAAAGCTGGTTTTAGATTGTGACACTTGGAATAAAGTAAAACTTTAACATGCCTGTGGAGAAATTTGCTTGGCAGACAGGAGTCCATGCACATACATACATATAATGAGATGTCCAAAACACAATACCAGAGCCCAATGTCCTGCACTCTCACCATGAGCCAGAAGCCTTTATAATTAGTTTAAAAATCCATGGCGGATGGAACAGATTTCCCTCCTTGAATCTAATAGCACCAACTCTGGGAAGCCCAATCCTTTCCCCCGATGGAAACATCTGGAACTCAACATGTAAAGAATGCTGGGGATCCAAAATCTTGAGAGGACCCTTGTTTCATACAGATGCTGAAGATTATTGAGGATGACACCAGCAGTCTTACATCTAGACAGTATACTCTCATATGCTGCTTTTCTTAAGATTAGCACTACCAAATCAGTAAATAATGGTAACTGAAAGCACTGACAACAAAGGAAGAATAGCGTATTTTCATCAGTGTGATGTCTGCTGTGAAACTTTGTAACGTCCTTAAATAGAACAACCAGTGATTTTCCTTTTTACTTGTAGCATCTGTATTTTTATTTGTATTGTTGATACGGGAGTTGGTGTAAAATTGATTTGTTTGAAATTTTTTTTTTTTTTTTTTACCAGAGCTCAAATGTGTTTCTCAGTCCTGTAAATTTGTTGTGGATATCTCATGTGTTTATGAAGACTCAAAAATGCTGGAGAAAAATAGGATATTTAAAGAATGCCATATTTTGATCCACCCCTATGTACAATATATAACTCAGAAATTTTTTATAGTAAGAAGTTAAATTTTGCATGCCTTCATTAAATATACAAATTGTATTGTACAAAAAGTAACTTTAAGTAAGTGATTGTAGATTGCTATGAAAGAAAAATACATTCTCAAAGTTTGGGAATATCGTGATCGTGGCTTGCGTTTGCAGATAGCAGATGAGGAGGCAAAGAAAAGGACGCGACCTCTGAGGGTGAAGAAGCTCTACGTGCTCGCAGCACATCTTGTTGAAGATTACCACAAGCAGGTGAAAATGTCACAGCAGAGCAAAGGCAAAGGAAAGAAAGTGGAGGTAAAAAATATACACGCAAGCTCTTCCAAACACGTCCAGTGTATTTTACATTTTTCTTCAGTAAAAGTTTTTATAAATTATTTGTGATGTGTTTTTGAGAAATAATTGTACTTGTATGGAAAGACATCATCTGTGGTAATGTACAGAGGTTTGTGTTTGTATCATTGTGTGTATCTGTTTGTAATCAGGCGACACATGCACTCGCTAGCCTGCTGGAGGAAGATGCAACATCCACAGACAATCGCATCGTGGGCAACGCCTGGCGAGGAGCGGAGGCATATCACTTCTTCCTACTTGCTCAGAGGCAGCTGTATGACGGCTACTTGGAGAATGCTATGCGCACAGGTGCCAAATCACACTTCATATATTAATGTATACAATAAATTACTCGATTGAACAGCCCACAAACCTCAGTGTCTCATATTTCAGGACTGCTGAACAGCTGCCCTCTGTTAGTCTGTAAAAAGCAGTTTTGAATATGATTATTGCCGGCGGCACGCTGCCAGCAGATTCCCAGTTGGCATGAGGTTTGTTTTGGCCTGGCATGAACAACAAGCAGCAATATTACAGAAAACAGGAATGAGTTTACAGAACTCTCCTCTCTGTCACCCTTGCCTAGAATTTTATGCTCTCAGCAGTTGTGTTATGTTGTGTGAATTTGTCATTTCCATAGTTTTGGTGTTTTGTAATTGGACCTGTCCAAAGTTGAGCTGCAGTCCTAGACTCAAGCCAGAGCACAAGCCTGACTTTACACAATTTATTCTTTTTTTAAAGCACTTCACCTGCGTGAATATGAGGACATGATCCCTCCTGTAGAGATCTACTCTCTGCTTGCTATCTGCGCTGCAGCCAACAACGCCTTTGGTACTTGCTCCCAGGCCTTCATCAAGCTGGAATCCCTGGAGAGTCTCGATCCTGAACAGCGGCAGCTCTATGAGGATCTGGCCTTGGAGATCTTCACTAAGCACACCCCAAAGGATAGCCGCATGATCGAGCTGGACGGGTCATCAGAGGGGTGAGGATTATTGCTGAGTTCATTTCTAACTCTGGCCTCAGACTGAAAGCAGTTCCAAAGTTGTGAAACTCGTGCTTCTAGATGTTAGTTTGTTTTGTTTTCTTCTTGTATTTTGTTTTTCACGATGGGTTTTGGCAAATTCTTTGAGGGTTGTATTGCTCCATAGTGAGATAAGCTTAGGGGATGAATTGCACTGGTGAGGACAATGTGATGATTTTGTTTGGCTCTCCATCAGGAGGCACATCAGTTAAGGGATTCCTCCCATAGACTGTAGATAAAAGACGGACATGGCTACAGTTGGTTTCTGGACTCTGAATTTTGAAGCCTCAATGTTAGCATTTTGGCTGCAGTTATGTTGGGTTTGATGACGATATTTGGAAGAGATGGTGGAGTTATTAGCCAGTGCTAGCACTGACTCACTTTTGGAGCCAGTCTTTAGTGGCCATTAGAGGAACTGCAGCTTTAAGCGTCAAGGTTGCTGCATGATTCCTCCCCTTAGGTTTACTAACTAAACAAAACAGCCATGACTCAAAGACCAGTACAGAAGTTAAACACATTTAAAATGGAACACAGAACCAGGGACACTTTAATGTATCTATTAATATCTTATCTGCCAATAACCTGTGACCTCTGCAAAACTATTTGCCTTCCCTTTTTAGCTCTTGCACTGTTGCATTGTTTTGTTGACAGCATGGTCTGAAATGTATTTTTTTCTCCTGATTCTGTCAGGATGGAGGAAAAATTTCGCACCTGCATCGTGACAGGTCTGCCTGTCCAGGAGTACCACTTTTGGATCTGCAGTATGTGCAAACACTGCGCTCATGATCAGGAAATCAGCAAATACAACTGCTGCCCACTGTGCCACACTCCTATACCGTGAAAGGAGAATAAAACATGAGAAGAGAAAGTTATTTTCATACAGAGCAGAGAGATTTCAAAGCATTTTACCTATTTTCAGGCTCACAGTTCAGAGTTAAATTTCCTGAACAGGCAGCTACATGAAAGCTACCAAAACAAGCATTTAAACTCTCATAGTCAGCAATGAACAGTTCCAGTACATGTGTCATTAAAGATTTACCTTAATGTACTGCATTACCATAATTGATGTAAAATGATTGAGAACTTTTTAATTATTTTTGCTTAAATAAAGAACCTTGTTAAGAAACCAGGTTAAAATGTTTCTTTGCCCAACTAAGAGGAGACTCCGAGGCCCAGGTCATGCCAGAGAGATTATCTTGGTTGGAATACCTCAGTGTCCTCACAGAAGAGCTGGAGGAGGTGGCCAGGGAGAGGGAGGTTTGTACATCTGTGCTTAAGCTGCTACCCTCACGACCTGAAAGATCTGGAGAAGAGAGAGAGCTTAGCAGCAAGACCTTTTAAAGGCATAAAGGCCTAAAGCCTTACTGTTTTGTTTTCAAGACATTTCTACCATAGATTAGTGCAGAAAAGGTTCAAACTGGTGAATGAAAAGTCACCAGAATGCAATAAATGAAGTGCTCCATGTTTGCTTTAAAGAAACCTACATCCACGTACACAAGCAGGACTTTCACCCCTTTTTCATCAACAGCTCCATTTGGAAGCAGCAATCAGTACTCATCAGCAGTGTTTACTGAGAACAGGACTAAGTGCATTCAGCCAGATGAAATCCCTCTCTGTGTGTTCTCCGGTGCACAGCTTCTGTTCTCCATTTGATTTTTAGTACACGAAAGGAGGCAGACATTTTTAGCTCTGTGACTTCTTATTTGAGCTACTGTAGGTTAAGAAAAAGACAAACTACAGAGCAAGAGGAGAGGATAATATTTAAAGGAAAAGAAATCAATTTCTGAGTTTAGGTTCAGAAAAAAACCTACACATTTGGAGGGTTTATTTAAAAAACAAAAGCTGCCTTCACTTTGCAAAGCTGGCTGAATCTCATCAGACTACAGATGCCTGTGGATGATACAGCCAGGAGGCTATAATTTCCTCCATCAAATTACTTTGCAGTCAAGTTTATCTCTAAGTGGCTTTAGTCCAAAATCATTGCATAATCAAAGGCATCCAGACTTTGAATTGGCTTTGCTTTGAGTGGTTTCTATCCAGAAGGAAAAAAAAGGCTGATCTGGATGAGCTGAGAGCTTTTATACACCAAGAACTACAACACAACTGACAGAAGAAAAATGTTACTGCTTTTATTGTCCTCACCAACCTGTGTGTGACATTGTGTGTTCGCTGCAGAGTTTTTATTAGATTTCTTTCTGATTTCTACTTTTTTTTTTCTGTTTTCTTTTTCCTCGTCAGATTATGGCTTTAACTTTGTCAGAATATAAGCCCCTCCCCAAAAGAAAGAAAGAAAACAACTCCCCACAACAGGAGCAATACCATTACTACATTTATTCTCTATATTCCTGTGACTGCACCTCTGTTGGCTGGATGGAGACTTTGGCTTTTGTTTCATGTCTTCTACTGCCACCTGCTGGTAGGAAATTGTAGCAGTGAGCAGCTGCAGCACATAAAGCAGTCAGTGTGCAGGTAACTCATTTCAGTTTCTGTGTGGACCACAGACTGTACCTGAGGAGGTTTTCTCAGCTGATGATTGGTTCTTTTATCTCAGCTTGACTATTTTTTTTTTCTTTTTAACTTAACTTCCTACATCACACTGAGTTTTCTCTTATAAAAGCTGAACTGTGCCCTCCTGCTGTGGTTAGATTATCATTGTAAGACACCTTGCTAATTCCAACAATAGCATTACATAAATGTTTGAACAAGCGTTTATCAAATCCCCTCCAGCTATTAAACATTATTGAATGGTTTTCTTCTGCACACTCACCCCTTCTTCTGAATGTGCATATTAATTCAATTCAATTCAGTTTTATTTATTTAGTGCCAATTCACAACAGCAGTCACCCCCAAGGCACTTTATATTGTAAGGTAAAGCTCCCCGTATTAGAAAGAAAACACCAACAATCATACGACCCCCATGACCAAGCACTTATTGACATCGGGAAGGAAAAACCTCTGGCAGAACCAGGCTCAGGCTCAGCCATCTACTGCGACCAGCTGGGTTAGTTCTTATGGTTCACCTGCAGAGGTTATGATGTTGTATTAATAGGCTTACACTGAGAAAAATAAGGGTAATAACTAGCTCCAAAAATGGTCTATAAAAGAATGATTTTCAGTTCCAAATAAATAAATAACAATAAGAGGTTCTTTACAGAACGGTTTCTAAAAATGCCTCTTCAAATAACCAAATTTTTTTTAGGGTCCCTGTTTAATAAAGCAAGATGCTTCTGTTTAAAAATTTATTTATTTTTTTTTTTTTTAGAGCTTTTATTGGGTTTTTGCCTTGAAAAGATTATTTGCATTAAAACTTTAAGCCAACATCTGTCTGATATATACCACTGCACAGGTCAGCAGTTAAACACACTGAATTATGTTGTAAATGTTATGAATATGTACTCAAAGAAGACAGTTTTATTTGCTTTTAGAGTACTTGCTTGCATTGTTGAATGAAGATGTTCATAGTTACAGAGGGTAATGTCCAACTTGTCATCATCATTCTTTTTTAGTTTTATTTTTTCCCCCCTTTTAGTGTTTGAATCACTGAAAATATCTGCCAAATATTTGCTACATGTGAACATTATTTTGTACAAACATAATTTCCAACATTCACCTGTCTGTAAAAAACCAAGGTGTGCCTTTATGTTTGAGGTTGAGATTGCTAACATGTTGAACTTCATCACAGAAATGTTTGCAGGCATTTACCTTGAATTTCATTAAAATCATGCTGCGTTTTGTGTGTTGTGGGGAAGTTGTGAGGTTTTCCTTGTAGGACGTGGGCCAGACTGAGTTTGTTTGGGGGCTGATTCTGGTCTCCAAGCTGCATTTTTGCCCATGAGTGGGCACAGGACCAACACAAAGAGACAGACAACCATCCATATGTTCACCTTCTTGCTGTGAGACATCTTTGCTAGTTGTCCCAATCATCTTTAAAAAAAAAAAAAAAAAAAACAGCAATGAAAATTTCACATAGTGTCCTGACATGTTAACACATTAAGTTACAATGATGATCTAAAATGCTGCAGTAAGAATACTGACAGAATCATATTTCTCCCTGTTAAAGCCAGAACTGAATTTAAAGTCCTTCTTCCCAGATATGAAGACCTGAATGACCAGGCTTTATAGTAAAGACCACATAGTATCATATTATCCCAACAGAGCACTTTATTCTCAGTCTGCAGGCTTACTCGTGGATCCTAGAGTTTCTAAAAGTAGAATGAGAAGTAAAGCCTTCAGCTATCAGACTCCTCTCCTGTGGAACCAGCTCCAAGCTTGGATTTGGGAGACAGACACTGTTTCTACTTTTAAGATCAGGCTTCAAACTTTCCTTTTTGATAAAGCTTGTGGTTAGGGCTAGATCAGGTGATGCTGAGCCATTCGTTGATTATGCTCCTAAAGGTTCAGGTTGCTTGGGGGTTCCCATGATGCACTGAGTATTTCAAAGACCAAACATCCAAAGGATCTTAGCAGCTACAGGCCGGTAGCCCTGACATCGCATCTAATGAAGACCCTCGAGAGGCTGGTCCTCAACCATCTACGCCTCATGGTGTCGTCTTCGTTGGACCCGCTGCAGTTCGCCTACCGGCCTGGCATCGGGGTGGATGACGCCATCATCTACCTCCTGCACCGAGCTCTGACCCACCTGGAGAAGCCTGGAAGCACTGTGAGGATCATGTTCTTTGATTTCTCCAGT
The DNA here is from genome assembly GCF_007364275.1 of Archocentrus centrarchus. Classification (NCBI taxonomy): domain Eukaryota; kingdom Metazoa; phylum Chordata; class Actinopteri; order Cichliformes; family Cichlidae; genus Archocentrus; species Archocentrus centrarchus. Next base: position 22,889,175 of record NC_044367.1, on the reverse strand, counting down.
GCTTTTAACACCATCCAGCCAGGACTTCTGAGAGACAAGCTGGAACTGTCAGGAGTGGACCACCACATCTCCGAGTGGATACTGGACTACCTCACTGACCGCCCACAGTATGTGAGGACACAGGGCTGTGTCTCTGACAGGCTGGTCTGCAGTACGGGGGCCCCACAGGGAACTGTGCTGGCACCGTTCCTCTTCACCCTCTACACTGCAGACTTCTCCATCAACTCCCCACGCTGCCATCTGCAGAAGTTCTCTGACGACTCTGCCATAGTTGGCCTCATCACAGGTGAGGATGACTCAGAGTACAGACAGTGGACTCAGGACTTTGTGGACTGGTGCCAGCGGAACCACCTCCTGATCAACGCCGCTAAAACCAAGGAGCTGGTGGTGGATTTCCGCAGGCGCAGACCCACCACACGGACACCGGTGAACATCCAGGGAGTGGACATTGAGATAGTGGACTCTTATAAGTACCTGGGTGTTCACCTAAACAATAAACTGGACTGGACTCATAACACTGATGCGCTCTACAGGAAGGGTCAGAGCAGACTCTACCTGCTGAGAAGGCTGAGGTCTTTTGGAGTGCAGGGGACACTCCTGAAGACCTTCTATGACTCTGTGGTGGCATCAGCCATCTTCTATGCAGCAGTATGTTGGAGCAGCAGCTTATCTACAGCTGAGAGGAAGAAGATAGACAAGCTCATCAGGAAAGCCAGCTCTGTCCTAGGATGTCCTCTCGACTCAGTGCAGGTGGTGGGAGACAGAAGGACTCTGACCAAAATAACATCACTGATGGACAAGGTCTCCCATCCCATGCATGAAACTGTTGCTGAGCTGGAGAGCTCCTTCAGTGACAGACTGCTGCATCCTAAATGCACAAAGGAGCGTTACCGTAGATCCTTCCTCCCAGCAGCTGTAAGACTTTATAATCATCACTGCTCCCAACAAAAACCACAATAACCTACACAATGTAGGATAATATATAATATACTGTAAATAGTCCGGCCTGTTAAGGTTCAACACACAGGCACATCATGTACATTGTATATAGTGTTATTATTAGTAGTATTAAGGTTAATATTGTTTGTTGATTTTATATATATTTATATTCTTTTCTTAGTGTGAATTATTATATTTTTACTTATATTTATAATAACTGCGGCTGCTGTTACACCCAAATTTCCCCTCTGTGGGACAATAAAGGCTGTTTCTTCTTCTTCTTCTTCTTCTTCTTCTTTTTCACTCACCTCTTTTCACTCTCCCTGTGTTTATACCCCACTCTGCATTTAATCCTTAGTTATTGTTAATCTCTGTCTCTCTTCCACAGCATGTCTTTTGTCCCATCTCCCTCTCCTCATCCCCAACCGGTCACGGCAGGTGACTGCCCCTCCCTGAGCCTGGTTCTGCTGAATGTTTAAGTTTTTCCTTCCCACTATCACCTATTACTTGCTCATAGGGGGTTGTTTTGATTGTTGGGTTTTCTCTGTAATTATTGTAGGTCTTTACCTAAAGTACCCTGAGGTGACTGCTTGTTGTGATTTGGTGCTAAATAAATAAAATGCAATTGAAAAGATGGCTGCCCCCCCCACCCTGAGCCCGGTTCTGCTGGAGGTCACTACCTGTTAAAAGAGCTTCCTCCCCACCATCACCAAGTGCTGCTCACAGCACTTGGTGATGGTGGGGCTTCTCGTGCCTTTGATCATCATGTAAGCACAGGCTTACATCCGGAGATGATCCTTCGGCTGGCCGCTGCTCCTGATTTATAGAATGGGTTAAATGCTGAGAAAAGGTTTTTCCTCCAGGGGTCAGTGCAGATATCCTTGATCATTTTCTAGATGTCAGTATATCCCATAGTACGTCGTTATCTCGCTGTCATCTTTCGTTCTTTTTTTTTTTGCGTCTAAAATGACAGTGACCTAAAACAAACCACCAAGGCAACAATGGAGTGGCTAAAGAAGAAGCACATTAAGGTCATATATTGGCCTGGCCAGTCTCCAGACCTCAGTCCTATAGAAAATCTGTGAAGGAAGCTGAAGCTGATGATTTGTCCAAATATCCTGGGAAGCAACAAGTTTGTCCACAGCCTGCCTGTCTGCCCTGGTTCCTCAGTTGTAACACTGCGTGTTCCTTTGGGATATCTCACATTACTGTAGATCTTGTTCTAGGCCATGATTCAGTGCAAAACTTTCCAATGTAGTGATTGGAAGTCGAAAATTACAAACAAATTAAAACCTATAATGCTTAAACACACACATATCACAAACATTTCCATTATTTTTTGCCATAAGAATGGGCCAGTAAAAACAGGGTGCAATATTGCACCTCCTTTCTCACTGTTAGCGTGTTTATTTTAATCCACTTTGATTTTTATTTTATTTAATTTGCTACTCTTATTTTGTGTTAAACATCCCATAATATTTTGGCGTTTTTTTTTCTCAGACTAAAAGCAGCACAAACTAGCCCGAAAGCTGCAGGAACACTATCTACAACAGGACGAAAAATGACAAGGTTCAGTCTTTGCACAGTGATAAAATATTTATGCTGATCAGTTTGGCGCACCTTAAACGACCTGAACACTGGTAGCACGTTACAGATCAAAGTTTAAATACCCACTAACAGCCTGTTAGCGGTGGAGACGTGCCAGCCATCCTGTGTGAAGTTGCGTTACCGCCCTGCGCACAAACACCACCGCAGCGCACCGCAGGGTGTCCTGAACGGCACTCCCGACCGGACAAAGTGAAACAGCCGCAGGACGCAACACACGGACACATGAGCAGGTAAGCTGCTGAGCTCGTTACTCGACGGTTTTGGGGTCCACGAGACGTGCAAACGGGAAATATTATCTTACTGGGAATTTAATTATAATGTTTTATTTATTTATTATTATTATTATTTATTTATTTTTTTTTAGAGTTTTGGAGTTTTAGCTATTTATAACAATATCTATAAAAATAGCATTTTGTTGTCTCGCTGCCCTTTTTAGAATCTAAAATACTTTTATTCACCTCGGCTTGCGATTTTCTGCTTTATTAACTGTGCGTACAGTAACACATGATCATGTCCAAGTCCATGTGCGCATTTTAGAGCTGCTCTCAGCCGTGACAGTCGGTACTGATGGATGCTTAGATGAAAAATACTGCTCAATAACACAGGTGTGCAAGAACATATTTTTAGAAAAAGCGGTATCACTTTGTAACACGCATGACATGCATGTGTGCAGCGCGCACGCTTTCTCTTAGATACGTCAAGCGTAGTCATTACTTAAAGCACTTACAGTATGATTAGTTTCCTTTAAAACTTCCAAATGCTACACTTTTCTTCTATTGTACTTTTATATATTTTAGCTATTGAAAATTATACCACCAGCTCAAGTAATTACGTGGCAAATGAATAAATATAGTGGAATTACACCAAAAGATCCAACAAAATAAGGAAGATGGAGGATTATTTGAGTAAGGGTGGATTTGGGATGATAAGAAATAAAAAATAAAATGAAATTCGATTTCTTGTGTAATTGTTATAAAGTTAAAAGGCTGTACGAAGCTGTCAGTTGAAAGACTAGTATCTAGTCTTGAGGATAGTGATGAAAATAGAAACAAAAGAAACTGCATCATCATAAATATGCATAACTGTACAATTCAGTCTGCACCAGTTTTATGCTTTGAATCAGCCATGATTGTGGCAGTCACAATCAGTTCAAGGCAAAAACTTTCCTTTATTCATGTGCTGCTCATTTTTGAGGTTTTGTGCTATTTTGCTTTCAAAGCATACCTCCTTTTTAGACCTGAATGAACACATTTATTTTACTACACTTTGCCTGTTGGACAGTCATGCAAATAATCAGTTACATACTGAAACATAAGATTTCTGGAAACACTAAAAGATATTCTTAATGTAAGCAGCTTTCACAGCATTAAGTCCCATTAGAGTGCAATACAGATAATGACCAGCAGAGGGAAACAATAAAAGACTTCTGGTTGTGAAGCAGGCTGTGAGAAATTGAAGGTCATAGACTAGACGAATTAGCAATTATTAATTATTAATTTTGGGGGCTGCATGGCGGTGTGGTGGTTAGCACTGTTTCCTCACAGCTAGACGGTCTGAGCTCCAATCCGCGTTGGCCCGCGCCTTTCAGTGTGGAGTTTGTGTGTTCTCCTCTTGTCTGCGTGGGTTTTCTCCAGGTACTCTTCCGTAAACCTTTGACCCAAATACACCAACAAAATGAGAGTTTTGAGCCTGGTTTTATCCACTGCCTGATTTCTGTTCTGGAAATAACGTCTCATTTTCAAAAACACAAAATACAAAAGATAAACCAGAGAAGTTCAATGTTCACAGTAATATCTATTAATTTAAAACATGTACTCTTATTACCAATAGCGTCTCCCCAGATTCATTTATTTGCATTAAAAGATTAAGGTCAAAGTGGGTACATCTCAATATGAGTTTAAGGGCAATTGTATTGACTAAGAAATTATGTATTTTTTCATTTAATAATATATTTATGCATTTTAACAAATTAAAAAAACTTCAGACAAACCAAAAGAAAACAATCTCTACCTCATAGGCAACACAATTCAAATCAATTGTATTCTTATAGAGACAACTCACAACAACAGCTGTCTCAAGGTGATTTATATTGTAGGGTAAAAACCCTACAGTATTATAAGCAAGAATAAGGTCGACAGTGGCAAAGAAAAACTCCCTTTTTACTGGAAGAAGCATCAGAGCCAGGCTACAGGAGGGGCAGCCATCCGCCATGACTGGTTGGGGGTGGGAAAAAAGAAGACAGCAGAGAGAGGACAAAAGACATGATGGGAGAGAATCAGAATTTAACCATTACTGATATTAGATGCAGTAATAGTCTCTAGTATAGACTCTATACTATAAACACGTCTACACAAGGCAATCCACATTCTCAAAAGAAAAGGGTAAACATGGCAATTGATTCCAAAAACTACAAAAAACAAACAAACAGAACGACTGCATATTTTATAACAAACAACCAATAAAATGACAAATAACTGTCCACTGGATCTATATCTCCACCGATGTCCTCAACCCCCATTCTTAAAATGCTGTTATCTTTTTGACATTTACAAGGCTGAAGTACCTTAATCTTTGCTAATTTTTACTATAATTATGCTCTGGAATCCAGTAAAAACAGCTTTGGAGCCGATGGATTTTTTTTTTTTTTTTTTGGAATGATGTTCTCACATATCGCACTGGCCTCATCTCAAAATTTTGCAAGAGAACTAGTTACTTTAAGACTTAAAAATTAAATTAAATCCTTCTGCACACATATTTGCGTTCATAAAGAGCACAACACTGTAATTCAATAAAGGTAAAAACAACCAAAAATAGTAAATCAAGCATTAGTGTGAGATGTCCTCATTTCTTTGTGCTTGTTTGCAGGCACTGATGCCTGTGAGATTTTCACCAGGGACTGTGAGCAGCTTTCATCATGGTGTATGGACAGATCCTCCAGCAGCCTGAGGGTTGCTTCATTAATGTCAATGTTGGAGGTTTCAAGCAGCGAATGGACCTCACCGTCCTGAAACGATTCCCACAGACACGCCTGGCTCGTCTTCTGTGCTGCAGCTCCAAAGAAGCCATCCTGGAGCTCTGTGATGACTTCAGTCCTTCTGAAATGGAGTACTACTTCGACCGCAGCCCAAGTTTTTTCTGTTACATTCTCAACTTTTACCTCACGGGGAAAATCCACCTGGTGGATGGGCTGTGTGTGGTCTCATTCTTCCAAGAAATTGAGTACTGGGGCATCAAGGAACGTCACCTGGACTTCTGCTGCAGCAACAAGTTCTATGACCTTATGGAACTTGCTGAGGATGGATTATGGGATCAGAGAAGTGATGAGGGCCAGCTCAACAGCTTTGGCTCATCTATTGGTGAACTGTCTGCTTTGGAGGATGACACACAAATGTTTGAAGGCTCCTGGTGTGCAAATGTCCGCCAGAGTGTTTGGATTAGACTTGAAAATCCCGGTTTCTCCACATCAGCCAAAGTTATGGCTGTAGCATCCCTCAGTGTAGTCATCGCCTCCATTGTGGCCATGTGTGTTCACAGCATGCCGGATTTCCATCAGGTAGATCCTGATGAAAAAAAAATTGAAAATCCAGTGCTGATGTTTGTTGAGAGCTTCTGCGTCGTGTTTTTCTCTGCAGAGTTTATTCTTCGCTTGGCTGTTTCACCATCAGCCAGGAAGTTCCTGTGCAGCCCTCTCAACATTATCGATCTGCTGTCAGTCATGCCCTTCTACGTCACTATCCTGTGTGACATAATGAATGCGGACGAGAGCACAGACCTGGAGAACGTTGGCAAAGTTGTGCAGATCTTGAGGCTGATGCGAGTGTTTCGTATTTTAAAACTGGCTCGCCACTCAGTTGGCCTTCGCTCTCTTGGCGCCACACTACGACACAGCTCCCGTGAAGTGGGCATGCTGGTGCTTTTCCTGTCCGTGGGTATTTCTGTGTTTTCGTCCCTCATTTACTGTGTGGAGAAAGATTCTCAGGAGTCTGAGTTGCAAACTATCCCTATCGGGTGGTGGTGGGCCACCATTAGCATGACCACAGTGGGCTATGGAGACACCTTACCTGTTACTTTAGCTGGGAAGATCATAGGAACTCTGTGCATCATCTGCGGGCTGCTGATTGTGGCTCTGCCCATTACTAACATCTTCAACAAGTTCTCCAAGTTCTACCAGAAGCAAAAATGTTTAGATCTCAAGCCAAGCAATGACTGCTCCCTCTCCAGCAAACACAACTAAAGAACAGCACCTAAGGAACTTTGAGCCCCACAGTCTTATTCATGATTTACATTTAAGAGATTAAATTAGCAGGATTGTTCACGATCTTCCATAAAAAAGGTAAAAGGGTTAAATAAATCGAATGCATGAAAGTGCTCAGTCACGGGCTTGTTTTTTGTTGTTTTGACTTATTCAAATGTTTCTGTGGTTTATAAAATGTCAGAAGATAAAATATGAATCCTTAAACATTAAGAACTCAGGAGGACCGGAGTGTAAATTCCAAGATGCTCAATGTAGCATTAAAGAGGTCAAATAAGATGGCATATAGCTTTTACAAATGACAGTTACTGCAGCTCTTGGCAGCTTTTTGTCAGTGCCACTGTCTCCAAACTATACATCATGGGAGGTCTCACTACAATCTTGTAAACCTGCCTGATCACGCTTGCTGTTATCACTACTGGCTCTAGAAAAACAAGATGGCAAGGGTCGCAAAGCAAAAGTTGAGGCTTCAAAATGGAGTCCTCAAACCAGTGAATGGTGTCACAGGGGCCATGTTCTTCTTTTATTTACAGTCTGTGTTTTTTACCAACGTGTGTCACATATGGCACAAAATTCTGTTAATATATTTTGTCTCTGTCCATTGCTGCTGTGCTGCTGCAATCCTGGTATTGATCCGTGCCTCCTTCCGTGTTGTCTCTGTCGCATTTTCCTTCACGGTGCTCTTAATTGCCTAATCCAGTGAGATGCCTCCTGTTGTTTGCTGGGTTATCAGTGTGATGAGCTCTTAATCAATGTGCCCGAGCTAAGAGTCAAAAAAAAAAAACTTAGAAGGTGCTGAACTCACAATACACGCTATGATGAGTGTTGATAGTCTGTAAACTGAGACAGTAAAGCTACTGTGTGAAGGTTTATTATCATTAGCAGGATTTATATTACATCCACTCAGCTGATAATTGAGTTTGCATGAGAAACATTGAATTGTGTTGCGATTTAATGCTTCTCCTCTCGCCACAGTCACCTTTGTCATCGTGTGTATGTATGTGTGTCCTATCTTCCACGGGTAAGATCAATGAAAACAGGCCAAATATCCAAGCTGTCCTCCAAACGCTGCCAATACTACACAGACGACTGATTTCAGTACAAATCATTGCGTACTCACGGTGAAGTGGTGCTCTGTAGTCAGATTAGTCTCTTGGACTGCTGATAACACTCATACTGCAGCCGTCAGCTGTCAGAGATTCGCCCAGCAGCCTGTGGCATCAGCACTTAAATAAATGTTTGCATCAGCACTCAGGGGCACTGTCACCTTTTCTGCTCGATTTTCTCCTTTCCTTTCCTTTAATGCTTAATGTCACGCTGTATTGCGATCTAATTCACTTCACTGCTTCAATCGTTCTAACTGGAAACCACCGTCAGCAATATCTGTGGTCACCTCCGCACTGAAGGTCGGCCGGGAACAGGAACAGAGCTGTACTTTCTGTCCTGTCACGGCACTCAACTTCTGAAAGTCACATGCCAGGAAGACTGTTAACACAATGATGCAAAGATGTGAAGATAAGAGGCAGCCAACAGTGAAAACACTCTTCGGGAGCAGCGGTCCAGACTAAATTGTATTTGTGCAATTCCAAACTGGTTGTTATAAACATAATATTAATGATGTGTGTTTAGTAATTATAGTGAATAGAGATCAAGTGGTGGGTTCAGTAAGCACAGGAATACCCAGGGATAAATTTATATTTGGCAGTACGGCTCTCTTCCCCAATACATAACAGAGCAGGTATTAATGACACCATTAAATTTAGTCAAAAACAGCACAGAATGGAGGCCCAGGGCTGCAAAACAGTCTGCAGACGAGAAGCAACAGTGGGAGGTGTAAAGCAAATTTGCCAATTGGACATATAGGAGGGTATCAGCAGAGCTGAAAGACGATGCGGGCTGTTCACTACCGTGGAGTAACAGGATCGTCCATGCTAGTTCCTGTAAGTACTCACACAGAAGCCTTTCGGATCAGCTTCTCTGAGAGGAACTGACCTAAAATGCCAAAGACCTTGAATTGTTTTTCAGCATCACTCTGATACAGGATGCTTCTAGTTTGGCTATATTTTACAGGTGAAAGAAGGCAGTCATAAAGAGCTGCTTTATGACAAATAAAAGAGCAAATATAAGTCAAGATTATAATATAAATCTAGACTGTCATGCTGAGTGTGATTGTGACATCCTTCCTTCACTGGCAGAAATGATGATTAATAGTGCTGGCTTGCTGTTCCACAGAAATCTAAAAAGCCTTAAGAACATTTCTATCTATAAAGTTCTGAAGTGAAGATGTTTAGATGTCTAAAAGTAGGAAATCACACGAGGATCTAAGAATAATTTCTGCACCCTCATTGTACGTTTATTCTGTTCTGTTCAATTTATGTCTTTCAAGCTGGACCTTGTCTCATTATGTCTATACCTAATGTTTATTAGAGCTTTGTTACTTTCTCATTTGGGTTCACAAGATTTAAGTCAATTTCCCTTTAATCCTCCACGTAATTACTGCTAACTCAGCACATTCACTCCCAGTGAAGGACGCGCTGTGCTTGTGAAATGGAGGAACAGAGGATAAAAGTACACACTCTCTGACGGAAGTGTCTCTGAATAAAATATTGTCTTGAATTTGCTGTGATCTGTAATCAGATCTTGGGGTGGAACTTGATTTGATCCAAGTATATAAGACAGTGACAGGGAAGAGAGGGAAGACAGAAATCAGATAACAGCGGCTGCTACATGTTCAAAAATGTGCATCAGAACAGTGTGTATCATCAACTATGTTTTTTGACTTCATAAACACGTAGTTGAGTCTGTCACTCTTTAAGTTGTGGTGATTTAATCACATGTCTGTGCCAACTGCCTGACTCAGCCCAAACTCAGTGTTTGATTTCAGCAAAAGTGCCCATGCTTGGATTTCAGCTATTGATATTTGAAGGATGCACATCCACAAATACAATCATCTGCACTCTGACATATCAGCATTACAAGGACTAAACATCAGTCGGGATGCTGCTAGATGCGAGCAACTGAGGAAAACTCTGTTCCGTTGTCTGAGAGACTAGGATCAGATTTTCTTTACCACACAAAGAATGATTTTTATTTTTTTTTAGATCTGCCTGGAAAGATGAAAAAGAAGTAGAATGACATTAAAATGAGGTAATTAATTGATCTGTGATGTTAAACCGAGGTCATGTAGCTCGAGTGTTGAATACCCAAAGTTAAACAGGCTGCAGAAATCTCAGGTTCACCCATTTGTTTTGAGCATGTCAATGAGCATGCTAACATTTTGCCCTCATGGCCTTCATTAGAACGCACTCCACTCTTTCAATCACAGAGCTGCAACAGTGTGTTATATCTGCAAACACTCTTTTCTAACCGCAGACTGTTCTGCAACAATGGTTGCTTGCTAGATGTTAGACTGTGAGATTTTTCACTGTTGTGCACTGCGAACAGTCCAAGCTCCCTGATTTCTCACATCCTGCTCACTCGAACGTCCTCCACACTTGCTTGGGCTTTCTCTATACAGTAAATAAGGTGCTGAAAGTCTTTGCCATGGGCATTGTCAAGCAATAGATGCCCACTGATGCCTGCTCATCCTGCTGTGATGGACCTCATCAGTGCCTTTTGTTTCAGAGATTTGCCTGCACTCCATTGCCTGCCTGTTTAAACACGGATACATGTGGTTGCCACATTGAGTCTCTGAACTCCCTACACTGCAAAGCCTCCTGTACATATAATACTATGACACCTTCAGTGAGTCCACTTATTGGGAGCTGGAAGGTGTTGTTGGTAACATACAGGCCAGCTCTGTTTAGGCTAGATGGTAGTCCTAGCAACCTATGCAAGGTCCTGATCTTCCTTTGCAAAGCGGCAGGATCCGAGATAATATGGAAGGACTTTAAATCCAAGTTTTGAAACCAGCAAGGCTGTCCCATTTTGTCCTAATTTGTCCACCTTTGTGAACCCCAAACTGTTCACTGCTCTGATTGAGCTTACAATCACAGACCTTCCCGAGGCTCATAACTCAACTACAGTCTTTCAAATACTCTGTTCAAGAGATGGAGAACTCAGTGATATCACACTTGACTACTGGGGCCTTACACTTTGTAAGGCTCTGGTAGTGTTTCTTTTTGTACAAAGGAGCAGATACTGGTTCTGCTGCTGGGTTGGTGCCCTTCTACGGCCTTGTCCAGCTCTCCTCGTGTATCTCCTGATCTCTCCTCCTCCAAACTCTTGAGGGTTTGCTGAAGGACACAACAAAATTCTTGTGACTGTACATCTGGATCTTTCATTCTGGAGGAGCTGGACTAACTGTGCAACCTGAAAGAACTGCAGGTACTGCCTCATGCTACAAGCAATGACAAAAGCAGAATTAGAGAAAAAAAAATAATTCAGAAGGGATCAGGAAAGAGCAGTGATCTTTTCTGTAAACATAATTTCTAGGACTAAGGCTCTAAGTTCTGGGACTTACAGCCTTAGTCCTGGAAATTACACAGAACTTACATTTACTTACAGGGTACATCCCTGTAAAATATCTGTTAGGTTAAGCCACTACATAAAAGGACACACATCCTGAAAAGTACAACATACCTACAACACAGGATCGGGGAAACATTGTTTTTTTTTTGGCTAAATTACCTGGAAATGATGCAGAACTTAAATTTACTTACAGCGTACATCTGTGTAAAATACCTGCACTTAAGGCCTTAGCCACAGGTCATATTATATAGTGTTAAGTAAAGATAAACAAACCAATTTTAATACTTTGGATTATTTATTTAAATTTTGAGTTAATAATAATAATGCCTTAGACTTATATAGCGCTTTTCACAGTACTCAAAGGCCATTTGCAATTCCATGCACTATTCATTTGCGCCTCAATCATACTTGGTGCTGGTAAGCTACTAATGTAGCCACAGCTGCCCTGGGGCAGTCTGACAGAAGCGTCGTACTTACGGGTTCCACGTAATTTTTTTTCCCCTCCTGAAAATATTTTCAATGCAAATAAAATGCATTTTGCATATCCAGCAAGTCCAGTTTTTAAAAATAACCCTTACAAAAACGGAACTGTAAAGGACAAGAGACCAGAACAGACTCTGAGTCGCTGGGACTGAACTGGAGAGATGAACATGGCTATGTTTGTATCTCTTGTCACAATGTACCAGTTAAAATGAAGCTCCAAAACAAGGATGCTCCATTTTGTTTAATGTTTGCTTCCTCGACGCCTTTGTTGTAGCCCGTCCCCACAAGGGCGGGGGGGACTCAAGGGGAGGAATCAAGGATGTGCAATCTAAGAAATGAAGAAACAAAGGTGCGTGCGTGTGTGTGTGTGTGTGTGTGTGTGTGTGTGTGTGTGTGTGTGTGTGTGTGTGTGTGTGTGTGTGTCTCATTCAGCCTCAGCACGCTATTCCATAAAAGAGAAAAACTACAAACAGGTGTCCTAGTCATTTTGCATGGCACAACTCCCTGAACTCAAGAGATGAACCATTCACGGAGCCCTTGTGCCTGATGAATGGAGGCACAGTCACCCTGGACCATCCCCATCAGGATGGAAATGTAAGATAAAAGCAAATAGTCAGAAGTAATTTGTATTGATTTGCATTAACCCTTTCTGTATGGGTGGACAAAGAAGCTACAGTTGCAAAAGGCATCTGACAACATAACTGACTGAACACGTCTGTTTATTTACAAAGCAATTTAAAAACAGTAACCACTGACCAAAGTGCTGTACATCTAAAGAAGCACACCAGTAAATTAAAATTTAAAACAAACACACTGTTGCTAGAAAATACAATCAATTAAAAAATTTTAATACATAATTTTAGAACATCAATAAATATACAGTCATAATGCAGTGGTATACAAAAGTTTGGACACCCCTGATAATTTTTTATGATTTTCCTTTATAAATCATTGGATGTTTGGATCAACAATTTCAGTTAAATATCATATAGCAGACAAACACAGTGATATTTGAGAAGTGAAATGAAGTTTATAGGAATTACATAAAGTGTGCAATAATTATTTGAACAAAATTAGGCAGGTGCATAAGTTTGGGCACTCCTGTCGTTTTATTGATTTGAATACCTTTAGCACTAATTATTGGAACACAAAATTTGGTTTGTAAGCTCATTGACCTTTGACCTACATACACGGGTGAATCCAATTATGAGAAAGAGTTAAGGTGGCCAATTGCAAGTGTTTCTCCTCTTTGCATCTTCTCTGAAGAGTGGCAACATGGGAGCCTCAAAGCAACTCTCAAATGACCTGAAAACAAAGTTTGTTCAACATCATGGTTTAGAGGAAGGATCCAAAAAGCTCTCTCAGAGATTTCAGCTGTCAGTTTTCACTGTGAGGAACATAGTGAGGAAATGGAAGAGCACGGGCACAGTTCTAGTTAAGGCCCAAAGAGGCAGGCCAAGAAAAATCTCAGGTAGGCAGAGACGAAGGATGGTGAGAACAGTCATATTCAACTCACAGAGCAGCTCCAAAGACCTACACCATCATCTTGCTGCAGATGGTGTCACTGTGCATCATTCAACTATTCAGCCCACTTTGCACAAGCAGAGGCTGTATGGAAGAGTAATGCAGAAGAAGCCTTTTCTGCGCACATGTCACAAACAGTCGCTTGAGGTATGCTAAAGCACATTTGGACAAGCCAGCTTCATTTTGGAATAAGGTGCTGTGGACTGATGAAACTAAAATTGAGTTATTTGGACATAATAAGGGGCGGTATGCATGGGAGAAAAAGAACACAGCATTCCAAAACAAACACCTGCTACCCACAGTAAAAATTGATGTTGGTTCCATCATGCTGTGAGGCTGTGTGGCTAGTGCAGGTACTGGGAATCTTGTTAAAGTTGTTGCATGGATTTCAGTTAATATCAGCAGATTCTTGAGAACAATGTTCAAGAATCAGTGACAAAGTTAAAGTTGCTCCAGGGCTGGATACTTCAACAAGACAACAACCCTAAACACTGCTCAAAATCTACTAAGGCACTCATGCAGAGGAACAAGCACAACATTCTGGAACGGCCATCTCAGTCCCCAGACCTGAATATTATTGAAAATCTGTGGTGTGATTTAAAGTGGGTTGTCCATGCTCGGAAACCATCAAACCTGACTGAACTGGAGATGTTTTGTAAAGAAGAATGGTCCAAAATACCTTCAACCAGAATCTAGATTCTCATTGAAAGCTATAGGAAGAGCTTAGAGGCTGTTATTTCTGCAAAAGGAGGATCTACTAAATATTGATGTCATTTTTCTGTTGGGGTGCCCAAACTTATGCACCTGCCTAATTTTGTTTAAATAATTGCACACTTATTGTATATCCTATAAACTTCATTTCACTTCTCAAATATCACTGTGTTCATCATGAAAATTATCAGGGGTGCACAAACAATAAATAATAACTAAAAGTAACAGCAGCTCATACAGAATCAAACGCCAAGCGAAAAAGGTGAGTCTTAAGAGCAGATTTTTAAAAAAAATGTTGTACATTCATAGATGCTCTTCTGCATACTTTGGTTTTAACAAGTGCTCATTTGAGTTGCTTACTGGAGGCAGCCTGGCTATTCTCCTCTGACCTGGGGTATCAACAAGGCATTTTCAACTGCCACTTGCTGGATTATTTTTTGAACTATTCTCCTTAAATCCTAGAGATGGTTATGCTGGAAAATCCTGGTAGATCAGCATTTTCTGAAATACTCAGACCAACAACCATGCCACATTCAAATTAATTCAAATCACCTGTTCCCCACTGTGATGCACAATTTGAACTTCAGGCGATCATTTTGGCATGTCTAAATGCCTAAATACACTGAGTTAGATTGGCTGTGGACACACCGAAGAAACCTTTGACGCAATATTATATGAAAAAAATTGCATAAATTTACACTTCACAAAGCCTGCGCCGCTATCTTTTCATTGCAACTCAAAGGAAAACACCATTCATTTAAATGCAGATTATGTTGTTATTTACTGCTAGTTAACAGCTATAATTTACAGAAAATTGTGTGTTGTCCAGTAATGTGTTTTCCAGTAGTTGTCCAGTAGTGATTAGATCTAAATGCGGCATAGAAACTGAAGACTAAAAATATGTCTTACATGCCCCTCTGCAACTTCTCTCCTCCTGCCATCCCCCCAAAACCCCATACCCATAGAGACAGTGCCTGCTCCCAGACCACCAAAAAACAAATCTAAAATCAGCAAAAAACTATTTAAGCATAAAAATTCAAAAACAATAAATAATATAGTTTCCTCAACTGCACCAAAGAATAAAATGATTAAATGTGTATTTTTAAATCTTAGTAAATGATTTCACAATTGATCAACATATTGATCTGTTCTGCCTCGCAGAAACCTGGTTACAGGGTTAATCAACACCCCTGAGTCACACTGTCAGAAGGCTCGAAGCACAGGTCGAGGAGGAGGAGTAGCAGCAATGTTCCATTCCAGCTTATTATTAATCAAAGACCCAGGCAAAGTTTTAATTCTTTTGAAAGCCCGACTCTTAGTCTTATCCACCCTAATTGGTAAATTAAAAAAAAAAAAACTGTTTTATTTGTTATTATCTATCATCCACCTGGTCCTTACTCAGAGTTTCTGTCTGATTTTTCAGACTTTTTATCTGATTAATGCTCAGTTCAGATAAAATAATTGATTTTTCAATCATGTAGATGCTGAAAATGACAGTCTCAATGCTGAATTTAATCTATTATTAGATTCAATTGGCTTCTCTCAAAATGTAAAGGAGCCCACCCACCACTTACTCATACTCCGGATTTTGTCCTGACATATGGCATAGAAACTGAAGACTTAACAGTATTCCCTGAAAGCCCCCTCCTGTCTGATCATTTCTTAGCAACATTTACATTTACTTTAATGGATTACACAGCAGTGGGGAATGAGTTGTTTTTTGTTTTTTGTTTTACAGTAGAAGCCTTTCTGAAAGTGCTGTAACTAAGTTTAAGGATCTAATTCCTTCATTATTATGCTCTTCAGTGCCATGTGCCAACACAGTGCAGAGCAGCTACCTAAACTCTGCTCCCAGTGAGGTCGATTATCTCATCAATAGTTTTACATCTTTGGATACTGTGGCTCCTCTGAAAAGGAAAGCCTCAAATCAGAAGGGCCTGACTCCGTGGTATAATTCACAAACAGGCAGCTTAAAGCAGATAACCCGTAAGCTGGAGAGGGAATGGCGTCTCACTAAATTAGAAGATGCTCATTTAGCCTGGAAAAAAAGTTTGTTGCTCTATAAAAAAAAAAGCCCTCTGTAAAGCTAGGACATGTTAGTACTCATCATTAATTGAAGAAAATAAGAACAACCCCAGGTTTGTTTTCAGCACTGTAGCCAGGCTGACAAAGAGTCAGAGCTCTGTAGAGCCGAGTATTCCTTTCACTTTAACTAGTAATGAGTTCATGAAATTCTTTACAAATTAAATTTTAGACATTAGAGAAAAATTATTCATAACCATCTCAAAGATTTATCTTCATGTTCGACTGCTTTCAGCACTGCTGGTGTTTGTTTAGACTCTCTTGCTCAGATGCCAGCTCCTAGCCAAAACAGTTTGCTGATAATGAGGAGGAGCATCTGTCACACATTGTCCTGGAGAGATATGATTATCAGCCTCAAGGCTGGCTAGGGAGCCGAATTCCTGGTAATGCAGATGCTGTTTTGGAACAGGCTGCTTGTTATTTTCCAACAGCCTTCAGTTTCACTGGGGAACCCGTTCAGTAAAATCCAATAATCCAAATTCATTTAGTTCCTGCACGGCGACGATGGTAACTAAATGAATTTGGACTGGATTATTGGATTTTACTGAATCCAGATCTAATCCCTTTCGCCTGCAAGCACGATCTCAGCTGGACTACGCATCCAACTTGCAGCTCAGGTCCAACAGGCTTTGAGTTTGAGTCTGTACGACTCTGCACAGCCCATCCATCTGGTTGTGCAGTCTCGGCAAAAGTGGAACTGCTGCCCAGATTTTCTTAATATCCCGGTAAATCAGGTATCCTCCAAGCCCAAACAGAAGAGATCCTGTTACCAAATAGCCAAATATGTATACGTCTTCCACATCCTCAACCGCCAGAGCTGAGAGGCACACAGGTCTCCATGAGCTCCAAGAATGAATGATGTATCCAACAGGGTCTGTTCCACTCGGACACGCAGGCTCCCCTTTCCCCGAACTCATAGTGGAGAACATTCGGTCAATGGTGTTGAGGGCCCAGTTTGCCAGATCCATGTTGCTTTTTAATCTTATTCTTATTCGGTCAGTGTGTAAGAGACGCACTTACAGCAAGGAGCAAGCAGGAGAGATGGGGGAGGGCAGGAAGGCAGGAGAGAGATAGAATGCGACAGGAGGGAAAAGGGGGTCAGGGGGTAACTGACTGTTGGGTTTCCTCTGTAATTATTTTAGGGTCTTTACCCACAATACAAAGTGCCTTGAGGCAACTGTTTGTTGTGATTTGGCACTGAATTGAAACACATACACATGTATCTGTGTGCACATTTGTGTGTGTGTGTGTGTGTGTGTGTGTGTGTGTGTGTGTGTGTGTGTGTGTGTGTGTGTGTGTGTGTGTGTGTGTGTGTGTGTGTGTGTGTGTGTTACACATGAAATAAAGTATAAAAAGTATGTAACCATGTGTATGATTATTAGTTAATAGTGGAGAAGGGATGGCATTAAATAAGCTTATGTTTCTTCTTACTCCCTTTTGAACATGTAATTTATTACAAAATACAGCCTATAAGGTAACGTCTATGACCAATTCAAATCACCTTGGTGCTTTCGTGTTTGGAAGAGTTAAAGATGGGGGACTGTTTTGCATTGAGTTACAAAGACTGTGTGATGATGCAAATGATCAACAAGTGAAAGTTATTTAAATAGCTCCTGCACAAGAACCAGGTCATAATCAAAAGCGATGATCTGACGGACACATATACATATTGTACTGTACCTGTGTGGTTCCACAATGTTCTTGATGTGGTTTTTTGTCATGAGTGTCTTTCACTCCTCTTTAGGGGAGAATAGTTGCCTCCGTGCATACTCTCCTGGGGATATCATCATTGGAGGACTTTTCCCTATTCACTTAAAAACCAACAGGACTGAAACTCCAGGACCTGTCTCCTGTAGTGAGTAAGTACAGCCTCAGTTCATTAGCTCATGGGTATCATATAAATTATTCATGAATTTAATCTGTTTTCCATCCATTTTTACAGCTATGATTTACAAATGTTCCTGCGCAGTCAAGTGATGATCTATGCCATCCGAGAAATAAGCCTACCTGATATCACCATAGGCTACGACATCTATGACACTTGTGGAGATGTCAGCCTCGCCATAATGGCGACTCTCGAGCTGCTGAAGAACCAGTCAGACCCACAAAGCTGTTTACTGCCAGCAGAACCCCAAACAAAAGTGGTGATCGGGGAAACTTCTTCAGAAGTATCGATAGCTGTTGCACGAATTGTTGCTCTGTCATCAGTTGCCCAGGTTTGTTCTCTTTATCTGATACTGTCCTACTTAGAAAGAAATCTGAGGAAATCCACTAATAGCAGTCAAAATACTCTAGATTTCCATGCATATCTGTTGAAAAATCTTTGAGGAACTATTTTAATATATATTTATGTCTGTTTTACAGATTAGTTATGCATCGACCAGTGAGTTGTTAAGCAGGAAGTTCAAGTTCCCCACTTTTCTGCGAACAGTGCCTAGTGATGAATATCAGACAAAGGGTATTGTTGAGCTGGTGAAGACATTTCATTGGCAAACAGTGTTCATTGTCGGAAGTGATGATGAATACGGGAAGTACGGCAGTGACGGCCTTGTGAACACTTTCAGTGAAACAAACGTCTGCGTTGAAGCTGTTCGCATCTTGTCTGCTGATTTTGTGAAAAACGATTCCCAGACCCAAAGGAAGCTGAATGAACTACTGGGAGACATCAAAAACTCCTCCGCTGAGGCCATCATCCTCTTCACGAAGGACTCCAATGTTAAAATCATCCTGGAAGCAGCTATTAAAGACAAAGTCAACAGAACTTGGATTGCAAGTGATTCATGGTCCAACTCTCCTAAGTTGTCTGCAATGCCAGGAATTGAGCATATTGGACAAGTTTTTGGGTTCATCTTCAAGCAGAGTGAGGTGCCTGGCTTTAAAGACTACGTCATGTCGATGTTTAATGGAACTAAAAATGACATTCTCAACTATCACCTGACACAGTATCCACTTTGTTCAAATCAGTCTTTAGAAGTAAAGCAGTGCCTGGACCTAAGCTCACTGCTTAAGGACATTCACAACTCTGAATTATATAGTATCTATTTAGCTGTTCAAGTCATTGCTGAGGGTCTCAAAAGCTTGCTGAAGTGTGACAACCATCAGTGTGAACGTAGCTCCAAATTCACAGCCTCGGAGGTACAGTAAAGAAATCTTTCTGATATTGCTTGTCTTTAGCAAACATTTGAGTTATATGAGAAGTTTGCCAAGTCTTTTATGTCTATCTTGAAAATATGAAGCTACAGCCAGGAATTGATCACCTCAGTGAATTTAAGGCAAAGACCAGCTAGGAAATTGCCAATCTCTTGTTTATTCTGAATGATATAGGTTTTGAGACAGCATATGCTGCCATTCAGGTGTTTTTATTTTCAGTAAGACAGTACATACCTGCACATATCCAGCAGCATGGATCCTGACTAAAAATGTACAGGTGCTATACTGGCCTGCCTGCAGTCCAGACCTGTTACCATTTAAATCATTTGGACCATTCTGAAATGACAAGTGTGACAAAGGAAAATCTTATCTGTTGAGCAGCTGAAATATTACATTGAGCAAGGAACTAATCTTTCATAACTGCCGCAATTTTTCTCCTTATTTTCCTAACACTTACAGTTTTGTTTAAAAATTAATGTTGGCTTCTTACTATTTTCAGTCAAACAGAAATTATTTGTAAATTCTTCTTCTTTTTTTTCTCTTTTTTTTTTTTTTACACACTGCCCCAACTTTTTCTGGGAGCATTTTTGTTACATAAGAAACTCTGAGTGGGTTACCAGTACTTTTCTTTATCCCTATAAGATATGTTTGCTTTGTTTTGAAAAAAAAAAAAATTAATATTTCAAATGTGTTCTTATTGTAGTGATGATTTTATTTTATTAAAAATATTAATCTTGATAGATTTTTTTTTATGTTTTGTTTCCACAGCTTCTCTCAGAAATCAAGAAAGTAAACTTTACTGTGAACACAACACATTTATTCTTTAGTAATGGAGATCCCAGTTTGGGATACGATATCATATACTGGAACATGAGTGGAACAGTCAAACAGGGTGCAAATATAGAATGTATTGGAGAATACCAGCCAGATGGAAAAATTAAAGTCCCAGTAGACCTTTTGAAACACCTGATAAATGAAACGGTGAGATGAAATTTCAGCATTTGTTTATTTGCCATAATACATGTACATATATAATATCATCTACTGATGTTACTGTTTACTTCAAAGGGCTCTGTTTACAACTGCTCAAAAAGATGTGATCCAGGACAAGAACTAAAAAAGGAAACAAAAATGTGTTGTCCGGTTTGTATTCCATGTGCAAGTGGAGAGTTTTCCCCTGGAAACAGTGAGTCTGTTATTACAAATTTAAATTATGTTTGGTTTAATAATTGCTGCCTGTCTCATATACTCACATCACTGCACAGTTGTTACATTAATTGGGAAATATTGTAAAATGTTACTCTTACCACATCACACATCTACTAGAATCAAAGTCCAAGTGAAACTGAAACAATGATTACAATACTGCTTAAAAAATGCTTATAGTGGATTGATCCACACTTAGAAACAACACAATTAGGTAACTGCCACAAGTTAAACATTAAAAGTCTCAACAGTTTTTGCACTGGCCATGTTTGTAGTATTCTGTGGTTTATGAAACTGAGTAATTAATATTAAATGAAATTAAAACTATGCATTCTGCACATACATCTGAGGAGTACTTTAGGGGGGGGGGGGGGGGGGGGGGGGGGGGTGGATGCAGATGACAATAAATAAGTCAACTTCAAAAACTTGTTTTGATACCTAATGCCTTAAAAATGTAATGCCTTAATTAAAATTGTTTAAGGAGATTATTTCAATTAGGATGACATGCTTTTATTTATGTAAATACTTTTATTTTTCTAAAAGGCTATTTTGTAAATAAAGTTGCAATGGCATCATGATTATCATAAAATAAGTATAAACTTTTTTTTCATACTAAAAGTGTAAAACTCTTGTATTTATCAGTAATATATTGAATATGATATTGTCTTGTGTTTCTGAGCATCTAAAGTAAGTTATACATTCACTGTACTTCCTTGTTTAATATTAATTTATAGTCAGGGGTGCTTCTTGGTTTCGCTTTAAGGGATTTTAATCTTTATGATGATGCATATTTTCCTCTTTTCTTGGCCTACTTGTTTTTGTTTCCCTCTGCTCTATTATCAGAGCAGAGGGAAGTGACTGTAGTTTCATATTTTGCTGTTTAAAACCAAATTTTCTATAATTAGAATTTTGTATGTTGAATAAGAAAATATTTTCTTTTCGTTCAGGCTTCTAAAAGTTGATTCTGTTTCCCTCTGCAGGTTCAACATGCAAGCGCTGTGATGAATGGCAATATTCATCTGAACAGAGGAATGAGTGTTTAAACAAAACAGATGAATTTCTCCAATGGTCAGATCCCTTCTCGATCATCCTCTGTTCTCTGGCAGCCGTTGGGATCATTCTTACTGTTGTGTTTACTGTTCTGTTTGCAGTCTATCTTAGAACTCCCATCGTGAACGCAGTTGGAGGTTATTTGTGTTTTCTGGAGCTTTTTTCCTTGTTGGCCGGTTTCTGCCTTATATTCACCTTCATTGGCAAACCTACTAAGAGCTCAGACTGTATGGGTCTGCCTCTCTTTGGTATAGCCTTTACCCTCTGTATTGCTTGCATTCTGGCTAACTTATTTCAGATCTTGGTGGGTTTCAACTTTGACCTTCAGAGAGGGTCTTGTATAAAGAAGCTGAATAAGCCACTGCTGTTGGTGACCATCATCTCTGGGGTCCAGTTAGCCTTGTCTGTGTCATGGCTGATCAAAGAACCACCAACTCCTAAAGTGAACACTGACTTTTCAGACAAAACCATCCTGCACCAGTGTGAGGTTGCGCCCCTTCACCACTTTTTAGCCATGTTAGCCTACAACGGTTTCTTGGGTCTTATTTGTTTCATGTTTGCATTCAAAGGGAAACAGTTGCCAGATTTGTATAAAAATGCTTCTTTAATCACCATCGGCATGCTGATGTTTATAGTCATTTGGATCATCTTCCTCCCTATTTATCTGACGTTGACAGGGATGTACAAACCAGCAGTAGAAGCTGCAGCCATCCTCACTTCCTGCTTCAGCATCCTTGGCTGTCACTTGGCCCCCAAGTGTTACATTATGTTGTTCAGGAAAGAGCTTAATCATCAGAACGCTATTACTGAGTACATCAGGAAGCATTATGAGCGGAAGGGCATATCTGTGGTGCAGTCGTAGTCTCACCTAAACTCTCTGTGAGTGCTATAAATAACACTGATCTGCAACAAAATTTACCTGCTTTTGATGAAATTATACCCACTGGGTCTTTCTGGCAATTTAATATGTGGTTTGGCCATAGACTGTATATAAAAGATGAATGCAGCCACTGGGACATCACCCATTGGTTACTGAAGTCCTGCTGTGAAACCTCAAGCTGAGCGTTTTCATTGTTGTCATTTTAGCTTTTATTATCGCAATGGCTTCACTTTTCCAACTTGGAATTTTGTATATTTAGCCTGTGAAATTTTACCACACAAAGAAAAAGTTGAATATTTTCTAAGCTAACCACATCTCAGCTGCAGCCCACCTTCACCAGAAAGTGAATAAATGTTTAACTCTTCTTTTGTCTATCATCTTTCTGTGGAATCATATAACATGCAGAATTTCCCTCACCAAAAGTGGAGCACTGACTTCTTGAGCTGTGTAATTGTACTATTAACTGCACGGCAACCCATATTATTTGTCATGCAAATAATGCTCCAGAACGCACAAACATGATCCAAAGGTCCGCTTTAGTGCTTCTAATTAGCTGAGGTGACGCATCAGTCAAAGAGGCTACACCTCCAACAATGCAAACTATTGCCTGTTTGCATCCAGCTTTTCAATTGCTGCCATCTTGTGGCCACAGTTGACTTGAAGCAGGTTTGACTCCCAGCCGCTTGAATCTGTAACTTAAGTTGTTTTAATGGCCATTTGTGTCCCATTAACAGCAGCTTGAGCTCACCAAGCTGAGAAGGAAGCAGCTTTCTCAGGTTCTCTGCACATGTGCATTGTGGATAAACCGCTGGTCTTTGACAGGAAACCGCCTTGCTACACAAGCTCCTGCTGGCTCTGCTTTCCCTGCTCTGAGATCAGTTACCACACACACGGCATGCATAATATTGTAAATACTCATATAGGTACCAGGTCATTTATCAGTTCCAGTCACTGGGGACACTAATATAGTAGCAGTAGCACAGTAACACTGATGATAGATGTTTGGCCTTATTTGGCAAAGTTGTTGTTGTAACTTATAACTGGGGAAAACTGTAATCACTGCTGTTAATAACTGTGTGCAAAGCTAATAAAAACTGTTTCTCTTCAGCCACTAGATGGTTCTCTTGAATTGCCTGTGAATTGATTTGTTGTCCACGAAGCCTTCACAATGACATTTATGCTTTTAAAAAACACTTTATATACTTGTACAAAACACCACATCGGCCACCTGGTGATCCTGGTGCACTTCAGCTTGGAGGTCACTGTCTAATGTGAAAATTAGACTTGGAAAAAAAAAAAAAAACTAAATTGAGAAGGGATCAAATACTTTGTCATGACCTTGTAAATGCAAGCACAGTCAGTGGCTCCATAGTGTAGTGGTTGAATTCCCACATCAAACATCCCCTGTTCAAGACTGGCAAAAGATAAACCTGACCTCGGGAGCTCGTTAGCTAGTGTTCTTTCAATGTTGTTCCCAAGCCTGCATAAATGGGAGGGTTGCAACTGGTTTAAAATCTGTGATGAATCATACAAGCAGTGGTGACCCCTTGGGAAACAAGGGAGCGGCTGAAAGTGCGATTTAAATTTTGCTCTCAGTGAAGACAAATGCAGATACAAATATTTACCTTCTGACTGTGGTGTATACAATCTTACAAGTAAAACTGACTTCTAGGAAAATATTGACTCCAACTGTTAAATGGGAGGGGGGAAAAAATGATTCCATATAACTGCTCTAAATAGCTGTATGCAAGCGGTCATGCTGTTTCTCACTCCTCAATCACTAGATGGTGCTGTTGAAACATGAATTTCATTTTATAGGCTAAAATGAAAGTTTAAGACTGCTTTTAGTCAAGAGTTACACAAAAACAAAAAAACCCACAAACAAACATTAGGCTCTGCACCTGTTATTTTATTTTAAAAAATACAAAACTTAAAGTTTCCATAGGAAAGCGTTATGAATTTGCAATAACACTGATCTGCAATGAAATGCACCTGCTTTTGATGCAATTATACCAATTGGGTCTTTCTGGCAATTAAATTTTTGGTTTTGCCATAGACTGTATATAAAAGATGAACAATATGTTAACTGCCACACAAGGGACAAAAAAACTCTACACCTGCTGTTTGCCAACACAAAGAAGGCTTACAGCTCATCACCTCTACCCCCGCTTGGCCAATCAGACTTTTTTCTCAGCTACAAATGTATATAATGTTTTGATATCTGTATATAGTGTTCTGATGTGTGTGTACATGTATATATATATATATATGTATATGTGTGTATTGTATTGACATTGATATATATTTTATGTATATAGTTGTAACCCATGTTAAAATCTGACATAAAAAAGAATAAACAGTTGATTAAAAGTCTGCAGACAGAAAATAACGTCACTGCCCCTTTAAGGAACTAGCGTTACAGACGCAGCACCTGAGTGACGCTGCAGTACACAGACCGGAGGGAGAGAGCAGAGGAGGAGTCGGAGAGAAGAGCGGTGATTAATTAACAGGAAAAAGTTAATATTATGGTGAAAAAAACATAATCTACCTGGTCGGGAACTGACGGGGATTTTATGAGGACTAAGCTACATCGGGTTTGGTGAGTTTTATGTTTATTTTCCTGCATTTTCGTGTCGTACTTTTTCTTTTGGCGGAGGGCTAATGCTAAAAAATGTAGCCGTTACAAAGAAATGCTCTGTCATAAACTGTTACCTGATTAATATATTGGGTTTACGAAGAAGAGTTTATTTGTATAATTTGAGGATTTAAAAAGAGTTTTATTGTGTTTGTGACCTGTTACACAGGTCAGGTTTTTTGCTTGGTTGGAAGCTCGGTCGGAGCGAGGATTGGTTTGCCGTGTGCGGCGTGCACATTCACAGACGGGATGGCGAGCCAGACCCAGACCTTCAATTCATCTTCTCCATCGCATTAGGGAGGGATTCTCCTGCGTGTGGTAATTCGCTGCCGGAGCGGTAGGAATATCAGGGACTAGTTCGAACTGAACTGACCAGAACTGAGAACTGATTGAATTATTATCCTTTTTGGACTGAGTCAAACTGAAGCTTTTCACTGAACTGAGTACCTGAATTTACATTTTGACTTGAACTTGAATTTAAAGTGCCATACTTTGATTTTCATATGTTTATGTGTCTGAATGTGATTTGAATAGTTGTGGTCCACTTTGATTTAATTGTGTTTGAAGGTATTTTTCTTACCTCTAAAAGAAAGGAGATTGAGTTAACTCAGGAAGAAAAATAGGAATCTTAAAATAGATGCAACCTAGGAAAAAAAAGACTGGTTTAACTAACTCAAATTAGTCTTATTGAAATAAGCTAGGTAAACTAAAGAGCAAAAAGAAAGAGTGACATACTCTTTATTTTTTTTCCTTTTCAATTATATTTGCCTCCTTATTAAGAACCTGCAGGGTAATTTTTGTTTTATGTATTGTATTTTATGTGTGTGTTTTTGCATTCAGTAAATTGCAGGCCTGTTCCACTTAAAGCAGCGGTCTCTGGTGTTGTTATTCTTGCTCCCCACTCCTCAGAGCCTAGAACTGGTCCAGTGGCGCAGTTAGCGGTGTGACACCGGTGCTACATAGTGCTTATGTATGTGTATAGTTTTTCTAGTCTATTTTAGTTCATTTGTTTTTACTCATCCTTTTCATTTTTCGCTGTACTGAGCTGCTGTAATGCGCAAATTTCCCTGTTGTGGGATCATCACTGGGACATCACCCATTGGTCACTGAAGTCCTGCTGTGAAACCTCTAACTGAGCTTTTCATTGTCATCATTTTAGCTTCATAAAATTAAATGTCATGACCAGATGTATGTTACTGTACCATAAACACAAAAACACAAATTTAGATCAAGATCAAGTGAACCATGAGCTGTTGTCCCTCAACAGAAATAATTCAGTTGTAGGACACCTTCGTAATGCTTCACTTTTCAATCTTGCAACGTTTTTATATTTAGTTTATGAAATTTTAAAAATGCTCCAGAAGGTACAAACATGGTCTAAAGGTCCAGTTTAGTGATTCTAATTAGCTGAAGTGAAGCCTAGCAGATCAAGCCACCTGTACTGGCACCCACTTGTCAGTCAAAGAAGCTACACCTCTAATAATGCAAACTATAAGCCTCCATAAAATCCAAACAAACAAACTGTACATAAAATTCAGCTCATTAAACTTGTTATAATGAGAGGAATTGGTATTACTAGGCTGTAAATCAATGGTGCTCCATCAGGGCAAGCAAGGCAAGATTTGCTTGTCAAGCAAATTCTAAAAATAGACATCAATTGAAACCTACCAAAGTGAACAGTGTTCTGTCTCATGGGCTTCTTGCCTGTTTGCATCCAGCTTGTCAATTACTGCCATCTTGTTGGTCACAGTTGGCTGGAAGCAGGTTTGACTCCCAACCATTGGAATCTGTAGCTTAAATTGTTTTAATGACCCTTTGTGTCCCATTAACAGCAGCTTGAGCTCATCAAGCTGAGAGGCGAGCAGCTCTCTCTGGTTGCTGGCACATGTGCATTGTGGATAAACCGCTGGTCTTTGATGGGAGACTGGCTTGCTACACAGGCTGCTGGTGGCTTTGCTTTCACTGCTCTGTGATCACTGTATGCATAATACTGTATATACTCATTTCCATTTACAATTATCTGTCACTGGAGACACTAATGTCTCCAGCTACTAATATAGTAGTTGTTGCATAGTATCACCGATGGTAGATGTTTGGCCTTATTTGAGAAACATCATTTGGTAAACAAGTTGAATGTAACTGATTCCTGGGCTAAACCATTATGTAATCATTGCTGTTAATAACTGCCTAATAAAAATAATTTCTCTCTTCAGCCACTAGATGGTACTTTTGTAATACCTGTGAAATGATTTGTGTTCCACGAAGCCTTCACAGTAACATTTATGACTTTTTTAAGAACACTTTATACTTGTACAAACTACTACAGTGGCACCTGGTGATTTATTAAAGTTTCCGCAAGAAAGCATTATGAGTCTTCAATCCCATCTCTTTCATATTCATTTTTTTTTTCTTCTTCTGCTCTCGGTGGAGACGGACGCATTTTTCTATTCTCCCCAGCCTTCCCTATCTACCCCTGTTTTTTGCTGCTTCGCTGCTTAGAGCATCTCTTCACACATCCCCGAACTGGAAATTAAATTATGGATCTGGTCAGCTGGTCTCTCAACACTACTGATGGCCAAATTCTCATCACGAGGAGATTGGGAGAAGGGGAACCATCTTTCCTCTGGCCCCTGTAGCGGGTGCGGACCATGGTAGCTTAGCCGCCGTTAGCTCTCCCCCAGCAGATCCCGAGCAGCAGGGAAAACAGGCCAGCTGGGTGACGGTGAGGAGGAAGCGTAGTCCTAAGCAGAAGCCCCGGGTACACCACCAACCTGTTCACGTCTCTAACCGTTTTTTCTCCACTCGGCGACACACCCGCCGAGGAACAAACTCTCGTTATTGGTGACTCTGTTTTGAGAAACGTGAAGCTAGAGACACCGGCGACCATAGTCAAATGTCTTCCAGGGGCCAGAGCAGGCGACATTCATGGAAATTTGAAACTGCTGGCTAAGGCTAATCGTAGATTTGGTAAGATCTTTATTCACGTCGGCAGTAATGACACCCGGTTACGCCAATCGGAGGTCACTAAAATTAATATTGACTCGGTGTGTAACTTTGCAAAAACAATGTCGGACTCTGTAGTTTTCTCTGGGCCCCTCCCCAATCAGACCAGGAGCGACATGTTTAGCCGCATGTTCTCCTTGAATCGCTGGCTGTCTGAGTGGTGTCCAAAAAATGACGTGGGCTTCATAGATAATTGGCAAAGTTTCTGGGGAAAACCTGGTCTTGTTAGGAGAGACGGCATCCATCCCACTTTGGATGGAGCAGCTCTCATTTCTAGAAATCTGGCCAAATTTATTAACCCTAAAAACTGACTACCCAGGGTTGAGACCAGGAAGCAGAGTTGCAGTCTTATGGGCTCGACACACGGGGAGCGACAAACGACAGCGATGAATGGGTCGCATCGCCACTGGGGTGAAACCGAACACACGGGACGCGATAGCGACGGCAGCTTTGCGAATCGCGCTCTTACGTCACTCGTCTCCAAGAAATGTGATTGGTTATGAAACTGGAGGGATTTAGACATTTTCAAAGCAGTCCGTGTCAGACACGGCAATAAAGATGAGGAGTCTGAAGATTTTATTGGAACTGACAGAAATCTTGCTGTTAAGGCTCCGCTACAAAAGAAAAAGACAACCTCGGGTTCATCCTATATTAGCACAAAAGTCCTCTCTATCCGTCTGTTTAACGTTAGTCTTGCACCAACACGTTCTCATATGGCTGCCTTTTATGTTTAACTCGATAATCACTGCGTGAAGTGTCATATAATATAGGAAAGTCAAACACAGCTAAAACGATGCTTTCCTTCCTGCTGAAAGTGGTTGCAGACTGCAGCGTGTAGCATACTTTTCGCTCATTGGTCAGTCAATGAAACTCTTGCTGATTGGTTTAGTGCCACGCGACAGCGACAAAAGTAGAACATTTTCCAACTTTGTTGTGTCGCGTCGCCTGGTCGCGTGTGCACGTCTACGTGTACGAGCTCGAAATTTCACATGCACGAACGTCGCCGGTCGCTTAGCTGGAGGAGGGCAAGCGATTGTCGCCTCATCGCACAAGCTCCATAGGAAATGAATGGAGAGCGAGCGACGTCGCTCCCCGTGTGTCGAGCCCCTTATAGGCTCGACACACGGAGAGCCTACTTTTGTCGCTGTCGCGTGGCACTAAACCAATCAGCAAGAGTTTCATTGACTGACCAATGAGCGAAGAGTATGCTACACACTGCAGTCTGCAACCACTTTCAGCAGGAAGGAAAGCATCGTTTTAGCTGTGTTTGACTTTCCTATATTATATGACACTTCACGCAGTGATTATCGAGTTAAACATAAAAGGCAGCCATATGAGAACGTGTTGGTGCAAGACTAACGTTAAACAGACCGATAGAGAGGACTTTTGTGCAAATATAGGATGAACGCGAGGTTGTCTTTTTCTTTTGTAGAAGAGACTTAACAGCAAGATTTCTGTCAGTTCAAATAAAATCTTCAGACTCCTCATCTTTATTGCCGTGTCTGACACGGACTGCTTTTAAAATGTCTAAATCCCTCCAGTTTCATAACCAATCACATTTCTTGGAGACGAGTGACGTAAGAGCGCGATTCGCAAAGCTGCCGTCGCTATCGCGTCCCGTGTGTTCGGTTTCACCCCAGTGGCGATGCGACCCATTCATCGCTGTCGTTTGTCGCTCACCGTGTGTCGAGCCCCGCCTCTCTGCAGCTTCTCTCCTCCTGCCATCCCCCCAAAACCCCATCCCCATAGAGTCGGTGCCTGCTCCCAGACCACCAAAAACCAAAGCTAAAATCAGCAAAAAACTATTTAAGCATAAAAATTCAAAAACAATAAATAATACAGCTTCATCAACTGCACCAAAAAATAAAACAATTAAATGTGGATTGTTAAACATAAGGTCTCTCTCTTCCAAGTCCCTATTAGTAAATGATTTAATAATTGATCAACGTATTGATTTATTCTGCCTTACAGAAACCTGGTTACAGCAGGATGAATATGTTAGTTTAAATGAATCAACACCCCCGAGTCACAGTAACTGTCAGAATGCTCGAAGCACAGGTCGAGGAGGAGGATTAGCTGCAATCTTCAATTCCAGCTTATTAATTAATCAAAGACCCAGACAAAGTTTTCATTCTTTTGAAAGCCTGACTCTTAGTCTTGTCCATCCTAATTGGGAAAATCAAAAACCTGTTTTATTTGTTATTATCTATCGTCCACCTGGTCCTTACTCAGAGTTTCTGTCTGATTTCTCAGATTTTTTATCTGATTTAGTGCTCAGTTCAGATAAAATAATTATAGTGGGTGATTTTAACATCCATGAAGATGCTGAGAATGACAGCCTCAACACTGCATTTAATCTATTGTTAGATTCAATTGGCTTCTCTCAAAATGTAAAGGAGCCCACCCACCACTTTAATCATACTCTGGGTCTTGTCCTGACATATGGCATAGAAACTGAAGACTTAACAGTATTCCCTGAAAGCCCCCTCCTGTCTGATCATTTCTTAGTAACATTTACATTTACTTTAATGGATTACACAGCAGTGGGGAATAAGTTTTATTACAGTAGAAGTCTTTCTGAAAGTGCTGTAACTAAGTTTAAGGATCTAATTCCTTCATTGTTATGCTCTTCAGTGCCATGTGCCAACACAGTGCAGAGCAGCTACCTAAACTCTGCTCCCAGTGAGGTCGATTATCTCGTCAATAGTTTTACATCCTCACTGCGTATAACTTTGGATACTGTGGCTCCTCTGAAAAGGAAAGCTTCAAATCAGAAGTGCCTGACTCCGTGGTATAATTCACAAACGCACAGCTTAAAGCAAATAACCCGAAAGCTGGAGAGGGAATGGCGTCTCACTAAATTAGAAGATGCTCATTTAGCCTGGAAAAAGAGTTTGTTGCTCTATAAAAAAGCCCTCCGTAAAGCTAGGACATCTTACTATTCATCATTAATTGAAGAAAATAAGAACAACCCCAGGTTTCTTTTCAGCACTGTAGCCAGGCTGACAAAGAGTCAGAGCTCTGTAGAGCCGAGTATTCCTTTCACTTTAACTAGTAGTGACTTCATGGATTTCTTTACAAATAAAATTTTAGACATTCGAGAAAAAATTATTCATAACCATCTCAAAGATTATTCTTCATGTTCGGCTGCTTTCAGCACTGCTGGTATTTGTTTAGACTCTTTTGCTCCAGTTGATCTTTCAGAGTTAACTTCAATAGTTACTTCCTCCAAACCAGCAACATGTTTGTTAGATCCCATTCCTACTAGACTGTTCAAAGAAGTCTTTCCAATTATTGATGCTTCAATCTTAAAAATGATCAATCAGTCTTTATTAGTTGGCTATGTACCACAGGCCTTCAAGGTGGCTGTAATTAAACCTCTGCTTAAAAAGCCATCACTTGACCCAGCTGTCTTAGCTAATTATAGGCCAATCTCCAACCTTCCTTTTCTCTCAAAGATTCTTGAAAGAGTAGTTGTAAAACAGCTAACTGATCATCTGCAGAGGAACGGTTTATTTGAAGAGTTTCAGTCAGGTTTCAGAATTCATCACAGTACAGAAACAGCATTAGTGAAGGTTACAAATGATCTTCTTAGAGCCTCTGACAGTGGACTCATCTCTGTTCTTGTCCTGTTGGACCTCAGTGCAGCTTTTGATACTGTTGACCATAACATTTTATTACAGAGATTAGAGCTTGCTATAGGTATTAAAGGTACTGCACTGCAGTGGTTTGAATCATATTTATCTCATAGACTCCAATTTGTTCATGTAAATGGGGAGTCTTCTTCACACACTAAGGTTAATTATGGAGTTCCACAGGGTTCTGTGCTAGGACCAATTTTATTTACATTATACATGCTTCCCTTAGGCAGTATTATTAGAAAGCACTGCATCAATTTTCATTGTTATGCAGATGACACTCAGCTTTACCTATCAATGAAGCCAGATGACACACATCAATTAATTAAACTGCAGGAATGTCTTAAAGATATTAAGGCCTGGATGACCTCTAATTTCCTGCTTCTAAATTCAGATAAATAGCCAGTTTCGATAGCCGGGGATCGGTCCGCCAGGGCCTCCGCCCTAGGCCACCGCCCGACACACACTGCACCCGACCCCTACGACACCTCCTGCGGGTGGTGGGCCTGCAGGAGGGCGGGCCCATGTAACCTCTTCGGGCTGCGCCCGGCCAAGCACCACGGGCTAATGCCTGGCCACCAGACGCTCTCCCTCGAGCTCCCTCCCCAGGCCTGGCTCCAGGGTGGGGCCCCGGTAACCCTATCCCGGGCAGGGTAAACTGTTCCCTTGTTTTTTCACTCATAAGGGTCTTCTGAACCGCTCTTTGTCTGGACCCTCACCCAGGACCAGTTTGCCATGGGAGACCCTACCAGGGGGACAAGCCCCCAGACAACATAGCTCCTGGGATCACTGGGACACACAAACCCCTCCACCACGATAAGGTGGCGATTCACGGAGGAGAGTGGCTGGCCTTTCCCTTAGAGATAAGGTGAGGAGTGCGGCCATCCGGGAGGGGCTCAGAGTAGAGCCGCTGCTCCTCCACATCGAAAGGAGCCAGTTGAGGTGGCTCGGGCATCTGACGAGGATGCCTCCTGGGCGCCTCTTGGGTGAGGTATTCTGGGCATGTCCCACCGGGAAGAGGCCCCGTGGTAGACCCAGGACACGCTGGAGAGATTATGTATCTCGGCTGGCCTGGGAACGCCTTGGGGTCCCTCCGGATGAGCTGGAGGAGGTGGCTGGGGAGAGGGAAGCCTGGGCTTCTCTGCTTAGGCTTCTGCCCCCGCGACCCGGCCCCGGATAAGCGGAAGAAAATGGATGGATGGATGGATGGATGGAAATTCAGATAAAACTGAAATTCTTGTTCTCGGCCCCACAAATCTTAGAAACATGGTGTCTAACCAGATACTTACTCTGGATGGCATTACTTTGGCCTCCAGTAACACTGTGAGAAATCTTGGAGTCATTTTTGACCAGGATATGTCCTTCAATGCACATATTAAACAAATATGTAGGACGGCTTTTTTGCATTTGCGCAATATTTCTAAAATTAGAAACATCCTTTCTCAGAGTGATGCTGAAAAGCTCATTCGTGCATTTATTACTTCTAGGCTGGATTATTGTAATTCATTATTATCAGGCTGTCCTAAAAGCTTCCTGAAAAGCCTTCAGCTGATCCAAAATGCTGCAGCTAGAGTACTGACAGGGACTAGAAAGAGAGAGCATATTTCTCCCATCTTGGCTTCTCTTCATTGGCTCCCTGTTAAATCTAGAATAGAATTTAAAATCCTTCTCCTCACATACAAGGTCTTGAATAATCAGGCACCATCTTATCTCAAAGACCTCATAGTACCATATCACCCCAATAGAGCACTTCGCTCTCAGACTGCTGGCTTACTTGTGGTTCCTAGGATACTTAAGAGTAGAATGGGAGGCAGAGCCTTCAGCTTTCAGGCGCCTCTTCTGTGGAACCAGCTTCCAGCTTGGATTCGGGAGACAGACACCCTCTCTATTTTTAAGATTAGGCTTAAAACTTTCCTTTATGATAAAGCTTATAGTTAGGGCTGGATCAGGTGACCCTGAACCATCCCTTAGTTATGCTGCTATAGGCCTAGTCTGCTGGGGGGTTCACATAATGCACTGTTTCTCATTCACCTTATTTACTTTGTTTATACTCCACTCTGCATTTAATCATTAATTGATATTAATCTCTGGCTCTCTTCCACAGCATGTCTTTCTCTCCCCTCAGCCCAACCGGTCGCGGCAGATGACTGCCCCTCCCTGAGCCTGGTTCTGCTGGAGGTTTCTTCCTGTTAAAAGGGAGTTTTTCCTTTCCACTGTCGCCAAGTGCTGCTCATAGGGGGTCGTTTTGACTGTTGGGTTTTCTCTGTATTATTGTAGGGTCTTTACCCACAATACAAAGCGCCTTGAGGCGACAGTTTGTTGTGATTTGGCGCTATATAAATAAAATTGAATTGAATTGAATTGGTCCGACTACACACCCGGCTGGCTATGTTATGGATTCCTGTGGGGATGGAAGATAACGTTCCTGGCTGCACTGTGTGGACGTGGCATATATATTGATACCAGGATTTCTTTTCCCAAATTGGACCTGGGGATACCTGGTATCCGGGCAGCTGTTCAGGCCCTAGTAAGGCTGCCTATGAGGGATGCAGAAACAGTACGAACTCAATCAGACTCAGTAGAGCTGAATCAAAATGGATTACATCTGGAGGAGTGTTGGAGTCTCTGTTCTGCGTGGCAGAGTAGAACCAAATTGGGATTATTGGACTTCTGAGAGTAACCAGAAAACTGTAAGGTCTGTCAGCAAATAGTTATGATGGCCTGAACCAAAACAATTGCAGTATTTGGAATTTGGCTCCCAGACGGCCTTGGATGGCTGTCTATCTAAATCGCCTCTTGGAGATGTTATGTAAACAGATGCTCTTCACCCCCGCCCCGTGTTGTGACCTGTATGAACTGGTATCCTGGCAACCAAGGCTGACTATACCATCTTATCATGAACATTATCATGAACTGCTGGTCTTGGAAGCTGTGTGGCCATCACAGTAACCAGCTCGTCTCCGCTGGCAGCCCCTCCCCTACCCACCCTAGTGCTCTCCAGGCTTTAAATGTGCTGCTGCTTTGCTGAGGTGTTTTTTTGGAATCTCGTAAGGTGTTCATAATGAACACAGTACGAGATGATTTTTTTTAACCTACCTATCCCAGTGTATCTCTTTCTGTTTTCCTGCTAAAGGTAGCACCGGTAAAATGGCTGCATGACCTCAGACACCTGTCCCCCCTGTTTGTGTTTGTCTCTATTTTTGTATTTCTTGGATGGGTGTTCTGTTAACTGTAATTTCCCCATTGTGGGACTAATAAAGGTATTCGTATTTGTATAAACACCACTTCTGCTCATTAATATGAAGACTGCTCGACATGTTACAAAGCATAGAAATTAGAACAAAATAGAAGGAAGAGTGTAAAAAGAACAAAGTTATCTGACATAATTTATTTCTTCAAATGAAGAAATACCTACCTTGAAGGATGCAACAAGTAAAAATCTTCAAGAAATATCTTTCTTCTCCCTTTTGAGTTGCAGTAACTTTTCGCTATCTCACAGGCTGCAGCACAATACAGCATTCAGAATTTTGAGGAGGGACATTATTTGTTTTTCATGAAATTTTCTGTTCTTGCTAATGTATCCTATTTCATCTCTGTAAACACCACAGTTTCTGAATATGGCCACAAGATGGCGTCTAGTTCCCTTTAAATGTGTTGAGCGAGAGTTGGGAGCAGGTTGTTGGGGCACAGATACTGACTGAAAGTTTCATCTTTTATGAGTCGATGTAGTGCTGCAGAGACCTGCTGTAGCATTATATGGTCCAAACTGCAGAGCAAAGCACCAGTATTCCCATTTCGACATCCCATGAATTTTATTTATGCTCTTTGAAGTATGTTTCATGAAGCCATAATTTTCAGCTATAAAAGAAAGATTTTGAGCAATAACTGTGGCTTGTTTATTTGCTACAAAGTAAAAGGGCTGAAGAAATTAGGAAATGTAAAACACCTGAAGAAAATCATGTCAAACAAAGAGGGATTCTTCCAGAAAATCTGCCTATCAGGTACCAATCTAATCAGTCTACCAATCAATCAAAGTGAACTGTGTTCTTGTTAACAGCATTATAATGGTGTAAGTGAATACCGTGCGACCAGGGGTTAAAGTGGGATTTACAGGGTGGACGAACCCTAAGATTGAGCATAGCAGTGCAGCATACTAGTCCAGAACTGTTTTTTGTTCCGTACTTCAAGTTATTCAATACAAAGTTCTGATTTGTTTCTCTTTGTTGTTCCTTTGGTATCTAAAGAACTTCCGTCCATCCATCCAACCATTTTCATCTGCTTATCTGGGGCTGGATCACAGGGGCAGGAGCCTAAGCAGTCTGCCCGGGGCCTCCTCCCAGTGGGACATGCCCAGAATACCTCACCCAAGAGGCGCCCAGGAGGCATCCTCGTCAGATGCCCGAACCACCTCAACTGGCTCCTTTTGATGTGGAGGAGCAGCGGCTCTACTTTGAGCCCCTCCCAAATGGCTGCACTCACCCTATCTCTAAGGGAGAGGCCAGCCACCCTTTGGAGGAAGCTCATTTCTGCCGCTTGTATTCGCGATCTTTCGGTCACTAACCAAAGCTCATGACCATAGGTGAGGGTAGGGACGTAGATTGACAGCTTCGCTTTCACACTCAGCTCCCTCTTTACCACAATAGATGTAGCATCTGCATCAGATGCTCTCGCTGCGGTTGTACAGGGACTGAATGGCCCGCAACAACGGGCCAGACACCCCGTACTTCCACAGCACCCCCAACAGGTTACTCCGAGGGGTGTGGTCAAATGCTTTGTCCAACTCCACAAAACACATATAGACTCGATGGGCAAACTCCCACGCACACTCAAATATCCTTGAGATGATGAAGAGCTGGTCCAGCATTCCACGACCAGGATGAGAATTGCATTGTTCCTCTTGAATCCGAAGACCGACTAAC
This sequence comes from Archocentrus centrarchus, assembly GCF_007364275.1. Taxonomy (NCBI): domain Eukaryota; kingdom Metazoa; phylum Chordata; class Actinopteri; order Cichliformes; family Cichlidae; genus Archocentrus; species Archocentrus centrarchus. The sequence goes on along the minus strand of NC_044367.1, from coordinate 22,852,625 downwards.
GGATGGACCCTCTTTTCCAGCACCCTGGAATAGACCTCACCGGGGAGGCTGAGGAGTGTGAGCCCCCAGTAGTTGGAGCACACTCTCCGGTCTCCCTTCTTAAAGATGAGGAACACCTCTTCTTCAGCCTGTCAGCTCTGGCTGTTACATAGTATGTGGAAAAATAACTCAGATAAATAAAATAAAGGGTTAAAACAACAACAAGAAGAGCCTATTGAGAACCTATAGAGCTCATCTTGAAATAGCAAATATGTTTGGCACAACAACGCATTCAGATCACAGTTCTGCTTGCAAGATCTACCAGACATGACAGGCTAAAAAAAAAAAAAAAAAAAAAAAAAAAAAAAGATGAGGAACACCACACCGGTCTGTCAATCAAGTGACAGTGCCCCAGTTCTCCACGTGATGTTGCAGAGGCGTGTCAACCAAGACAGCCCTACAACATCCAGAGCCTTCAGGAACTCAGGGCAAATCTCATCCACTGTAGGGGCCCTGCCACCAAGGAGCAGTCATCCCCCTCGTCCCTTGACTCTGCTTCCACCACAGAAGATGTGTCAGTGGGATTAAGGAGGTCCTCAACGTATTCCTTCCACCGCCTAACTATAGTCTTAGTTGAAGTCAGCAGCGCCCCACCTGCACTATAAACTGTGAGTAGAGCACCGTTCCCCCCCTCTTGAGTCACCTGACAGTTTGCCAGAATTGCTTCAAGGCCGTCCGAAAGTCTTTTTCCATGGCCTCACCGAACTCCTCCGACATCCGAGTTTTTGCTTCAGCCACCACTCGAGCCATGTTCCGCTTGGGCCGCCGGTACCCATCAGCTCCCTCAGGAGTCCAACAGGCCAACCAGGCAGGATAGGACTCCTTCTTCAGCTTGATGGCTCCCTTCATCTCTGGTGACTACCATCTGGTTCAGGGATTACCACCACAACAGGTACCAACCACCTCAGGCAGGCCGTTCCTCCCAACCATGCCCCTCCAGGTGTCACTGTCGTTGCCCACGTGAGTGTTGAAGTCTCCCAGACTGCTTATGTTTTCATCAAGTCTTATTTTATTTGTTCTATTTTTGTTGTGTTATGTCACATTACATATTGTTCTATTGCCATTTGTTGTATAAACCTTTGTTTCCTTCCCTCAAAAATAAGATGCTACATCTCAAGTGGTTAATCCAGATATAATAAATTTCACTATCAGGATAAAGGTGATCACTCATATTGGCCGCTAAGGAACTTTTTTTGTTTTGTTTTGTTTGTTTGTTTGTTTGTTTGTTTAAGAAATTATTGAAAATATAGAATGACCAAAGTTCAGTTTGACATCTGATATCTGGCCCATATTAGGTGACCCTGTCACTCAGCTGCAGCAGCCAGACTCACCATTGTCTTTGTCAGCCAAACCAACCCTGGCCCTTAGAATGTAGATACTAATTCTTGTCATAACCTTAATTGATTTACACATTTAATTCATCGTTGCTCATTTTTTTGTAATCTTTGCAATTTCATTTTTTTGTGATTACATATAAACTGTTGCTCAGGCCTGTACATGAATGAGCTGTTTTCTATGAGTGATTCAAATCATCTTGGTGCTTTCATGCATGGAAGAGTTAAGGAAAAGAGACCGTTTTGTATTGAGTTACAAAAACTCTGTCTGACAATGCAACTAATCCATGAGGGGAAGTTTGTGACTGCTACTGTCTGTGAACCAGTTTTTACTCAAGAGGAACAGCTAATGCACACATGTACATGTTGTACCTGTGTGGTTCCACAATGTTATTGATGTGGGTATTTGTCATGAGTATGTTTGATTCCTTTTTAGGGGAGAATAGTTGCCTCCGTGCATACTCTCCTGGGGATATCATCATTGGAGGACTTTTCCCTATTCACTTAAAAACCAACAGGACTGAAACTCCAGGACCTGTCTCCTGTAGTGAGTAAGTACAGCCTCAGTTCATTAGCTCATGGGTATCATATAAATTATTCATGAATTTAATCTGTTTTCCATCCATTTTTACAGCTATGATTTACAAATGTTCCTGCGCAGTCAAGTGATGATCTATGCCATCCGAGAAATAAGCCTACCTGATATCACCATAGGCTACGACATCTATGACACTTGTGGAGATGTCAGCCTCGCCATAATGGCGACTCTCGAGCTGCTGAAGAACCAGTCAGACCCACAAAGCTGTTTACTGCCAGCAGAACCCCAAACAAAAGTGGTGATCGGGGAAACTTCTTCAGAAGTATCGATAGCTGTTGCACGAATTGTTGCTCTGTCATCAGTTGCCCAGGTTTGTTCTCTTTATCTGATACTGTCCTACTTAGAAAGAAATCTGAGGAAATCCACTAATAGCAGTCAAAATACTCTAGATTTCCATGCATATCTGTTGAAAAATCTTTGAGGAACTATTTTAATATATATTTATGTCTGTTTTACAGATTAGTTATGCATCGACCAGTGAGTTGTTAAGCAGGAAGTTCAAGTTCCCCGCTTTTCTGCGAACAGTGCCTAGTGATGAATATCAGACAAAGGGTATTGTTGAGCTGGTGAAGACATTTCATTGGCAAACAGTGTTCATTGTCGGAAGTGATGATGAATATGGGAAGTACGGCAGTGACGGCCTTGTGAACACCTTTAGTGAAACAAACGTCTGCGTTGAAGCTGTTCACATCTTGTCTGCTGATTTTATGAAAAACAATTCCCAGACCCAAAGGAAGCTGAATGAACTACTGGGAGACATCAAAAATTCCTCCGCTGAAGCCATCATCCTCTTCACGAAGGGCTCCAATGTTAAAATCATCCTGGGAGCAGCTATTAAAGACAAAGTCAACAGAACTTGGATTGCAAGTGATTCATGGTCCAACTCTCCAACAATCTCTGCAATGCCAGGAATTGAGCATATTGGGCAAGTTTTCGGGTTCATCTTCAAGCAGAGTGAGGTGCCTGGCTTTAAAGACTATGTCATGTCGATGTTTAATGGAACTAAAAATGATATTCTCAACTATCACCTGACACAGCATCCACTTTGTTCAAATCAGTCTGAAGAGAAAAGAGCTAATGCTTCCTTACCAACAAGGAATCAACTGGGGTCCAAGCAGTGTCTGGACCCAAACTTATTGGCTACTTACATTGACAAGGATCAGTCTTATAGTATCTATTTAGCTGTTCAAGTCATTGCTGAGGGTCTCAGATGTTTGCTGAAGTGTGACAACCATCAGTGTGAACGTAGCTCCAACTTCACACCCTCAGAGGTACAGTAAAGATATCTTGCTGATAATAATTTTTTTCTTTAACAAGAAATTTTCAATTATATGAGAAGATTGCCAAGTCTTTTATGTCTATCTTGGAAATATGAAGCTGCAGCTAGGAGTTGATGACCTCAGAAAATGTATCTAAGCTTTATAAAACATTAACATTCCAAATATGTTGTTGTGATGATTTAATTCTATAAACAAATGGATAAATCTGATTTATGATTTTTTTTTTTTTGTTTCCACAGCTTCTCTCAGAAATCCAGAAAGTAAACTTTTCTGTGGGCACCACACGTATTTTCTTTAATAGTGATGGAGATCCCAATTTGGGATACAATATCGTATATTGGAATATGTCTGAATTCCATCAGCGTGCACAGATACACCGTGTTGGAGAATACCACCCAGATGGAGAAATTGAAGTCCAAGTACATCATTTCAGACACCTGATAAATCAGACGGTGAGGTGAAATTTCAACATTATTTTATTTCCCATAATAATTTATGAATATCATGTACTGATGCTAACTGGCTACTTTAAAGGGCTCTGTTTACAACTGCTCAAAAACGTGTGATCCAGGGCAAGAACTAAAAATGGAAACAAAAAAGTGTTGCCCGGTTTGTGTTCCATGTGCAAGTGGAGAGTTTTCCCCTGGAAACGGTGAGTCTTTTATCACAAATATTTATAAAGTTCAACAATATAGACAATTTATTTTACTCACATGAGCGGGCCACTCTCACAGTAATGTAGCTTTATTAAAAATATTTACAGCTGTTTCTTTCCATGTTAATTATATAATATTAGTTAGATTTTATATATAAAAATTTACATTTTGCTGTTTTGCAGAAGAAAAAATCATGAAAACTAATTCAATGAGGAAATTAGGTATTTCACCTTAACTTAATGGACATTATACTAAACTGTTTGAGTTTTCAGTATTTACGCAGAATCAGTGACATGGACTGAATAAAACAAAGTACACTGCCTTAATCTAATTTAATTTAATTTAATTTAATAATTTTAAGTTAAATTCACTTTATGCAACCCATTTAATACATAAACTACACTGGTGTGATTAACATTTGACCAACAATGCCATCAACAGATACACTAACCAGCAAGCCTTCACATTGTTTTTGACTACATAAACACCAGAAACCTCATCACACATACACAGAAATTAAAGTGCAAACACAAAACAACTGAAAAAACTAATCACAGCACAAGTAACAGGACAAACATTAAAAGTCCACAATGTTTTGTATTTGCGGTTGTGGAGGTTGTATATACTTTGGGTCCTTGTGTTTGGTGCAAAGCCTTGTCTTGACTTTGAAAACCCTGCAGTGCAGCTATTTTTACACTTATAGGTGCTGGTCATAAAATTAGAATATCGTGAAAAAGTTTATTTATTTCAGTAATTCCATTCAAAAAGTGAAACTTTTCATTCATTACACACAGACTGATATATTTCACATGTTTATTTCTTTTAATTTTGATGATTATAACTGACAACTAATGAAAACCCCAAATTCAGTATCTCAGAAAATTAGATTATTACTTAAGACCAATACAAAAAAAGGATTTTTAGAAATGCTGGCCAACTGAAAAGTATGAACATGAAAAGTATGAGCATGTACAGCACTCAATACTTAGTTGGGGCTCCTTCTGCCTGGATTACTGCAGCAATGCGGCGTGGCATGGAGTCGATCAGTCTGTGGCACTGCTCAGGTGTTATGAGAGCCCAGGTTGCTCTGATAGTGGCCTTCAGCTCTTCTAAATTGTTGGGTCTGGCATATCACATCTTCCTCTTCACAATAGCCCATAGATTTTCTATGGGGTTAAGGTCAGGCGAGTTTGCTGGCCAAATAAGAACAGGGATACCATGGTCCTTAAACCAGGTACTGGTAGCTTTGGCACTGTGTGCAGGTGCCAAGTCCTGTTGGAAAATGAAATCTGCATCTCCATAAAGTTGGTCAGCAGCAGGAAGCATGAAGTGCTCTAAAACTTCCTGGTAGATGCCTGTGTTGACCTTGGACCTCAGAAAACACAGTGGACCAACACCAGCAGATGACATGGCACCCCAAACTTTACACTGGACCTGAAACAATGTGGATTCTGTGCCTCTCCTCTCTTCCTCCAGACTCTGGGACCTTGATTTCCAAAGGAAATGCAAAATTTACTTTGATCAGAGAACATAACTTTGGAGCACTCAGCAGCAGTCCAGTCCTTTTTGTCTTTAGCCCAGGCGAGAAGCTTCTGACGCCGTCTCTTGTTCAAGAGTGGCTCGACACGAGGACTGCGACAGCTGAAACCCATGTCTGCACACGTATGTGCGTGGTGGTTCTTGAAGCACTGACTCCAGCTGCAGTCCACTCTTTGTGAATCTCCCCCACATTTTTGAATGGCTTTTGTTTCACAATCCTCTCCAGGGTGTGGTTATCCTTATTGCTTGTACACTTTTTTCTACCACATCTTTTCCTTCCCTTCGCCTCTCTGTTAATGTGCTTGGACACAGAGCTCTGTGAACAGCCAGCCTCTTTAGCAATGACCTTTTGTGTCTTGCCCTCTTTGTGCAATGTGTCAAAGATCGTCTTTTGGACAACTGTCAAGTCAGCAGTCTTTCCCATGATTGTGTAGCCTACAGAACTAGACTGAGAGACCATTTAAAGGCCTTTGCAGGTCTTTGGAGTTAATTAGCTGATTAGAGTGTGGCACCAGGTCTTCATTAGTTCTTCTTTTCATTAGTTGCCAGTTATAATCATCAAAATTAAAATAAACATTAGAAATATATCAGTCATTGTGTAATGAATGAATATAATATACAAGTTTCACTTTTTGAATGGAATTACTGAAATAAATCAACTTTTTCGTGATATTCTATTTTATGACCAGCACCTGTATAGTCATGCGAAAAACATGGTTTTCCGTATGTTTTTTTCTGTAACTGTTTTCTGTGTGACTTCAGCCATCTCTCGCATTATTGTAAATGAATTTTGGTCCACTCTTTGGTCCACTTACATCGTTACTTCACTTCATTTAGAATTGTTGAGATTCAGTTATGTACAGCTCATGTAAGGTCCCACCTCAAATGTTCTATGCAGCCCTGTGAAAACTTTCTTTTTCACATGACTACAAGCCTAACTGGCCAGGATTTCTGCAAGGCTCAGTCCCCTGCATAATCCCTAATTACCCCTCTTTTTTACATTAAAAAAAACAACAAAAAAAACATGTAAAATGTTTACATTGCATTGCATTAATTTGCAAATATTCTCTGGTGTTCCTCTCATGCTACTGCTCTGTGATCAGATACTGTGGTCTGGTGCTTCTCCATTTAAAAGCATGTTTTTCTAAATGTTGCAGTTTTCTTCGGCTCCTTGTAATTAATAAGAAAAATAATTTCCTCTTTTCTTGTACTATTTATGTTTTTGTTTCCCCTCTGCAGGTTCAACATGCAAGCACTGTGGTGAAAAGCGGTACTCACTTGATAAACAGAGGAATGAGTGTTTAAACAAGAGAGATGAATTTCTCCAATGGTCAGATCCCTTCTCGATCATCCTCTGTTCTCTGGCAGCCGTTGGGATCATTCTTACTGTTGTGTTTACTGTCCTGTTTGCAGTCTATCTTAGAACTCCCATCGTGAAGGCAGTTGGAGGTTATTTGTGTTTTCTGGAGCTTTTTTCCTTGTTGGCCGCCTTCTGCCTTATATTCACCTTCATTGGCAAACCTACTAAGAGCTCAGACTGTATGGGTCTGCCTCTCTTTGGTATAGCCTTTACCCTCTGTATTGCTTGCATTCTGGCTAACTTATTTCAGATCTTGGTGGGTTTCAACTTTGACCTTCAGAGAGGGTCTTGTATAAAGAAGCTGAATAAGCCACTGCTGTTGGTGACCATCATCTCTGGGGTCCAGTTAGCCTTGTCTGTGTCATGGCTGATCAAAGAACCACCAACTCCTAAAGAGAACACTGACTTTTCAGACAAAACCACCCTGCACCAGTGTGAGTTTGAGTCCCTTCACCACTTTTTAGCCATGTTAGCCTACAACGGTTTCTTGGGTCTTATTTGTTTCGTGTTTGCATTCAAAGGCAAACAGTTGCCAGATTTGTATAAAAATGCTTCTTTAATCACCATCGGCATGCTGATGTTTATAGTCATTTGGATCATCTTCCTCCCTATTTATCTGACGTTGACAGGGATGTACAAACCAGCAGTAGAAGCTGCAGCCATCCTCACTTCCTGCTTCAGCATCCTTGGCTGTCACTTGGCCCCCAAGTGTTACATTATGTTGTTCAGGAAAGAGCTTAATCATCAGAACGCTATTACTGAGTACATCAGGAAGCATTATGAGCGGAAGGGCATATCTGTGGTGCAGTCGTAGTCTCACCTAAACTCTCTGTGAGTGCTATAAATAACACTGATCTGCAACAAAATTTACCTGCTTTTGATGAAATTATACCCACTGGGTCTTTCTGGCAATTTAATATGTGGTTTGGCCATAGACTGTATATAAAAGATGAATGCAGCCACTGGGACATCACCCATTGGTTACTGAAGTCCTGCTGTGAAACCTCAAGCTGAGCGTTTTCATTGTTGTCATTTTAGCTTTTATTATCGCAATGGCTTCACTTTTCCAACTTGGAATTTTGTATATTTAGCCTGTGAAATTTTACCACACAAAGAAAAAGTTGAATATTTTCTAAGCTAACCACATCTCAGCTGCAGCCCACCTTCACCAGAAAGTGAATAAATGTTTAACTCTTCTTTTGTCTATCATCTTTCTGTGGAATCATATAACATGCAGAATTTCCCTCACCAAAAGTGGAGCACCGACTTCTTGAGCTGTGTAATTGTACTATTAACTGCACGGCAACCCATATTATTTGTCATGCAAATAATGCTCCAGAACGCACAAACATGATCCAAAGGTCCGCTTTAGTGCTTCTAATTAGCTGAGGTGACGCATCAGTCAAAGAGGCTACACCTCCAACAATGCAAACTATTGCCTGTTTGCATCCAGCTTTTCAATTGCTGCCATCTTGTGGCCACAGTTGACTTGAAGCAGGTTTGACTCCCAGCCGCTTGAATCTGTAACTTAAGTTGTTTTAATGGCCATTTGTGTCCCATTAACAGCAGCTTGAGCTCACCAAGCTGAGAAGGAAGCAGCTTTCTCAGGTTCTCTGCACATGTGCATTGTGGATAAACCGCTGGTCTTTGACAGGAAACCGCCTTGCTACACAAGCTCCTGCTGGCTCTGCTTTCCCTGCTCTGAGATCAGTTACCACACACACGGCATGCATAATATTGTAAATACTCATATAGGTACCAGGTCATTTATCAGTTCCAGTCACTGGGGACACTAATATAGTAGCAGTAGCACAGTAACACTGATGATAGATGTTTGGCCTAATTTGGCAAAGTTGTTGTTGTAACTTATAACTGGGGAAAACTGTAATCACTGCTGTTAATAACTGTGTGCAAAGCTAATAAAAATAGTTTCTCTTCAGCCACTAGATGGTTCTCTTGAATTGCCTGTGAATTGATTTGTTGTCCACGAAGCCTTCACAATGACATTTATGCTTTTAAAAAACACTTTATATACTTGTACAAAACACCACATCGGCCACCTGGTGATCCTGGTGCACTTCAGCTTGGAGGTCACTGTCTAATGTAAAAATTAGACTTGGAAAAAAAAAAAAAACTAAATTGAGAAGGGATCAAATACTTTGTCATGACCTTGTAAATGCAAGCACAGTCAGTGGCTCCATAGTATAGTGGTTGAATTCCCACATCAAACATCCCCTGTTCAAGACTGGCAGAAGATAAACCTGACCTCGGGAGCTCGTTAGCTAGTGTTCTTTCAATGTTGTTCCCAAGCCTGCATAAATGGGAGGGTTGCAACTGGTGTAAAATCTGTGATGAATCATACAAGCAGTGGTGACCCCTTGGGAAACAAGGGAGCGGCTGAAAGTGCGATTTAAATTTTGCTCTCAGTGAAGACAAATGCAGATACAAATATTTACCTTCTGACTGTGGTGTATACAATCTTACAAGTAAAACTGACTTCTAGGAAAATATTGACTCCAACTGTTAAATGGGAGGGGGGAAAAAAAAATGATTCCATATAACTGCTCTAAATAGCTGTATGCAAGCGGTCATGCTGTTTCTCACTCCTCAATCACTAGATGGTGCTGTTGAAACATGAATTTCATTTTATAGGCTAAAATGAAAGTTTAAGACTGCTTTTAGTCAAGAGTTACACAAAAACAAAAAAACCCCACAAACACACATTAGGCTCTGCACCTGTTATTTTATTTAAAAAAATACAAAACTTAAAGTTTCCATAGGAAAGCGTTATGAATTTGCAATCCCATCTCTTTCATATCCATTTCAAATGTATGGTTAAACACTGTGTCTGCTTATTAATAAGGTGAATGGACTGTTCTACAACTTACAAAAGAAAATAGAAGAGGAGAGGTACAGTCTGCTTGAGTCCCTGTGTTGAAGTGTTAATCTTTAAGATGTATTGCTGGCTCCCAGGAGTTTAAAATGTTTGTTGTGTATATATATAGCTCATGTGTGCTGTTTCAATACACAGCATGATTCATGCATACATTAGTTCATGTAAAGAATATTCAAAAGTCATACAGGAAATGCAGGTTCTGGTCAAAATCTGCAAAGAAGCACTGACAGAACAAGCACTGAGTAACTGCTGGAAAATAAATATGTTTTGTCATCTTGAGGATTAACACTTTTGGGGGGGTTCTGTACAGAAGTGGAGATCACGAAAAAGATAAATATTAATATAGCAGCCATTAAAAAAACAAAAAAAAAGAAAAAAAAGAAAAAAAAAAAAAAAAGGTCATACTCCATTGCCTCTGTGCAAGTTACCAGCTGGGGATATCACTTTAGCTGTTGACAGATCCCTGAAAGGACAGCACTTTAACTTTAGGATGTACTGATACTTAAAAATGAGAACCTAATAGTGAATATTAAAAATCCAAATGGACCCCAGAAAAAATTAAAATAAAAGGGGGGGGGGCTCATTCTAGGAATGAAAACACCGATTTACCCCCCCAAGTTAACCCATAAATAAATAAATGTAATATAACCTTAATTACCATACACCACATCTAACTCTGGATCTTTAATATACTCTGCCCTCTTACACTGCAGGTAAGCTGTGTTTTAAAAATCTGCCAGTTTCCAGTGCTGCAAGTCCTTACAAATTCCCCCCCTCCACACAACACAACTCCCTCCAGTTAAATAGGTTCATTGTGAACTACAGCGCTTACAGTCTGCCAGGAAACCTGCAGCAGCAAATTCAAGTACAGAGCTTCCCTGCAACACTGCACCTGGAACCCACAGAGACACCGAGTTCCATTCAGGATTGATCTCCAGCTTCCATAAAGAACAAATTTTTGCAACACAGCCCTCATTCCTCTGTCAAGTAACTGGCCTGGCCTTGTTTAAGCACTGTACATTTTTAGCTAATGGGAGGGAAAGGGGAAAAAACAAAACAAAACCCCACCACACAGTTAACCCCCACCAATAAATCAATGGATGCTAAGTGTGACAAGCATGCTGCATTGTACTGCAATTTTAAACCATGTGGGCCTGGCAAGGTTTAGTGGGCAGATCCAAGCTGCTCTCTCTGCCACAGCAGGCAGGCACTTCAAACAGGTACGACTCCTCTGCAGGAGCCGGCATGCCCTGAGAACAGACCTGCTGCACAAGTTGCCTGGAGAAAAATAAAAGTTCAGTAAGAAGGGTTCATTTAAACCTGTAAAATTTCCCCTCATGAATCATTTAACTAGCACATTTTGTGCCTCTGACATTGACTCACCAGGCAGGGCGTGACATGACGTAGTGGATGTCAGGTCTCTGGAAGCCGTTGAAGGTGGAGGAGGCTGCCACAGTGTAAGCCCCCATGTTTTCAAACACCAACCAGTCGCCCACCTGGAGGTCGGGCAGGCTACACTGCTCGACAATGCGGTCAAGACCATCGCATGTTGGGCCCCAGATACTGCAGGGGTACATCGCTTCATCTGGCTTTGGCTTCTAGTAGAGGAAGCGGGAAAGTGTTAAAAAGGAAATGATGAAAGGTGTAAAGAGGAAATAAGGCCCTTTTTTTATGTACCTTGTGCAGGATTGGCAGACAGTGAGCATGGTCATAAAGAATGCAATTGAAGGATCCGTACACGCCATCATTGACGTAGTACATCAGAGTCCTGTCGCTGGTCCCTTCGTCTTCCTCTGTGGGAGGAAGTCATTATTTCACTAGGAGCAATATTAAAGATCCATGTACAGGATAAGAAATTGATTAGAAATTCTTAGTTTAAAGCAGAGTCCTTACCATCAGAGGCTGACTCCTCGTCCATGATGACTTTCTTGGCAATGATGTTCACAACCAGTGTGTAAGCAGAAGCTACATAGAAGCGTCCTGGCTCAGCAATTATTTTAACACCACAGTCAACTGGAAAGTACTTATCCAGGGCTGGGTTGATTACTGCTGTGATCTAAGAGAAGTGTCCACATATGAATATTAGATTAAGACTTTTCTGTGTCATGTCATCCAAGTGAGACAGCACTTAAAAAGGAAAATACCTCTTCAAATTTCAACACAGTGTTGTCCGAACCAGGAAAACCACCTCCAATGTCAAGTAGATCCATGTTGAACCCCAACTCTTCCTACAGGTTACAACAGGCAGGTTTAACTTGGCTGTATGAAATCCACATAATTGTAACTGCATGCATTTCAGTTAACTCACCCCCATGTCAAACACACAGCGGGCATCTGCAATAGCCTGGGTATAGCTTTCTGGGTCCGTGCAGCCGCTGCCAACATGGAAGCTGACACCGATCACATCCAGCCCCAGTTCCTTAGCACGCTCCAAGAGACCTCGACAATCTTTGAGAGGGGCCCCAAACTTCACGCTCAGACGGCAAATTGCCTTCGAGTCATCTGTGGCAATACGCAGCACCAGCCTGAGCACAAAAAGTTAATAAGTTGGGAGGAAATAAAAGTACAAACAAAAACTCCTTGTTGAAGAAAAGTCTTACTTGGCATTGTCATGGCAGCGAGCCACCTTCATGAGTTCCACCTCACTATCAAAGGTCATCATCTGGACCCCGTGGGCAGATGCATACTTGATCTGAGAAACCTGCTTGCAGGGGTTGGCATAGATGATTCTGCTTGGATCAACTCCCAGAGACTGAACCAGCTGAATCTCCATCTAGAGTGACAAAGCCAACAGTCAGAAAGTGCCAACATAAAAATACAAGCTGCCAATGCAATTCCAGCTAATCTTCAGGAGCGCTTTGTACTGTGTTCTTGAAAGAACATCCAACACTATGGAAGCAGTTTCAAAGCCCACCTTGCTTGCACAGTCGAAGCCTGTTCCCAGGGACGCCAGTGTCATCACCACAGACCGGCTGTCATTACATTTGACGGCATAAAACGGTCTAACACGAGGCAAGGCCCGGACCCAGCGCAGGTGCTTCTTCACGACATCCCCCAAGTCGCAGACATAGAAGGCATCCCGGTCATCCTGCAATGATTAACAGGCACAATAAAAATAAATACACACTCACAAACACACACTATTTGTAATATTGGTTCCAGCACAGGATGCTTACTGTCATGGATGACTCATTGATCTTCTGCTCAACAATGTCACGAGCAGAGAAACCCTCATCGAGGAAAGACAGTTCAAAGTCAGTGGGTGTGGCAGTGTTCATGGTCACAAGAAGTCCTTTTGAGTGGTCACTAGTGAACTGGAAGAAAGAAGGCACATTCAGATTCCTCTGTCTTCAGTTACTAAAGCCCCCCTTCATATCCCACAGATAAGGACGTCTAAAAGCATTGAGTGAATAAGTGTTTTTGTTACAGTACTATCTGAAGGTCATGACCAAATGACAATGCAGTGTTAAATCAAGTTTCAAATAACCAACAGCGGGACACTTACTTGGATATGAAAGAGATGGAATTTGGCGTTGCGGTCACTCAGGTGCAGAGAAGCCAAGGTGGCTCACCAGTGAAGTTAAACCCCTTCAAATAAGACTCAAGGCCAGGGCCCGCTGAGTAGCCAGTGTGTGATTTCCTAGAGTGAAGATTCTGCAAATATAAGGGGTTTATAATTTAAACCTTTATTTACAAGGGCCCCCCGTTAACTTCAAAAGGTGCCGCCATTTGCGGACTTCCGGCAATAATTACCGTAATAACTCTATGTTCGGTGTGAAGCGCAATTCCTCAGCTTCCAGAAAGGGTTCGAATATTTCCGATAGTACAAACGGTCGCGTAATTACGGTAGTTCAAAAAGCGTTTAATCAGATGTTTCAGCGGTGATATGCTCGGCGATAATCAGCTGTTCACGGTAAGTAAAGGCAGGGATCAGGTGCATTGGCGCCGATCGCCGCTGTTAAAGCCTTAACAAAAATGTCCATGAAATTATTAGGCTCATAAATTCAACACCAGTTATCATTGTTAAATTTATAAGCTTTGTTCTATTATAACTAATAGGAATATTGAAGTTTGAGAGACGTAAGACATGCTTAATATATGCACAATGAACTATAACACAACCCGGGACATCTGGACAGGAAAGTTACAAAGACGCCCCTCCTTTAAACTAGAGAGGCACGAAAAGGAGCCAATCAGCGGTTAACATTTAACGCCAACGTCACTATACCGGTTCCGCTTAGAGCGTTGCAATGCCATGAGGCAATTTTAAGTTACAGTTATCTTGATGCGCTTTGTCCGTCATTAACACACAAGACAAAATAACTTTACCCACCTAAGGTCAATAAAACCAGACATACAGGACCCGAAAAACAGGCCTCATAAGCTAACCTCCTGGCGGATCCTTGCAGAATTGTTCACAAAGACAAGCACAAAAGAGGGATACTGCTAACAGCTAACCATCCATCCGTTTCACCGGCCACGTCGAGCTGTTTGGTAACAAGCCACAGCGACTGAGTTTTAAATGAAACCGCCGTTTTGGTTAATATAACAACGTAGGAATACATAATATGTTAAATCTTTTCATTTGTCCCCTCTAGTCTAAAGCTGCCACAAATGAATGAGCCTGCCAATTACTATTATTAGCTGACGAGTATTTACTTAAAAAAAAAAGACCTACTATTTGTCAAGAATGCGTCGAAAGGTCTTTACTTACCTTAAAAAGCATTTACAAAGAGTTTGTCCATTAGCCCTGAAAGCTGGGATAAAAAGAAATAGAGCAGCTCCCTTCGCGGTGAAGCCTCTGCTGGAGGTGTAGTCTTTAAACCACAGATGGAACTGAGTGAAAGCCGGTCTGCGAACCCGGCGGTATTTATAGCGCATGCGTTACTGGGGCAACGCAGCCAGCTGGAACCGGCCTCGCATCCACACAGGAACCGGTTTAGTCTTGTCCCCTCATCCACATGGTGGGAAAGGCAGACACACACACACACACACACACACACACACACACACACACACACACAATAAAACAGAAACGTAACACTTGAATTTAAACCTATGGGGTCATTCCATATAAAATCAATCAAAGCTGAAAAACTAACCAAAACCTTCAGAATCAGATGTTTTTTCTTATTTGTAGCCATGAAAAAATCTTAATTTCATGTGATTTATATTTTATAAGTTAGAGGACCTTAAAGTACATGATGGTGGGTCAAAATCTGGCACTTTTTAAGCCTCTTGTTTAAGTTATTATTTTTTCAGCAATTTCTGTCCCACATTATTTTTAAGAGGTGGCTATGCATAATTTTGAGGGTTGAAAAATCCATTCAAGCTGTTAAAAAGAAGTGAAGTCACATCAATTTTACACCCAATCCAAAGGCACAATCAAATCTTTGTTCAGTATGACTTTTTTCCATAACTCTGAGCATCAATTGCATGGTATGTATCATAGTTTAAGTAGCAAAACGCCACTAATTTAGTGTTGCAGAGTAACAAAAACAAGCACGAGTACCCTGCGTGTTGTATGTTTGCTATTGAGTTAATGAAGCAAAAAAAAAAAAAAATAGTAAACTTGAGTAAACTTTCAAGTGTCATGGTGCTAGATGACTGGTCAAAACAAGTTATAGCATTTGAAAGATCACCTTTTTGCCTACATTTTTTTTCTTTTCTTCCAGGTTTAGCTTCATGATTCATTTGTTGTTAAAATAGTTTTCTAATAAAGTGAAAAGGACTGTGGCAGGACTCTTAAAGTCTGCTAGAAGAAAGTCTTAAAACACCTTGGCCTAAGACAATATAAAAGATGGACGTAGATTCCAGGTCTTAAAAGTGAAGCCTTAAACTTCTTTTTTAATAGTCAGCAAGACATGACTCCTCTGGCTGAGAAAAGATTTTAAGTTGCCTTTCCTGGTGACTTTTTGGGCCTGATCACTAATTTCAGGTCATGCTGACTAAAACATGGTTTTAATTTTGTAAATTATGGTCCCACCAGAGTCAGAAAGGAGGATAAACCAGGGAGTGCTCTTTGGCTGACAACCTGTCAATCACAAATCGTTAGCGAATGAGCACACAGACGGCGGTCGGATCTCATCACATCTGGTTTTAACTACCTAACATGGCAATCTGGGATTTATCTTATATCTTATAATTTATCTTAGTTTCACTAATGGAAAATGGGGAATAAATAACAACAAAAGCAAAATAAACAAAACCCCTGATATAATTTACTAATTGTTATTGTTATTATTAGTTATAATGCAAGTTAGGGTGAGAATTTGCTGCTTTCTATGTCTAATATAATACTGATATATGCTTGGCCATACGAGCATGTATCAGCATCTAATGATTGTCAGGGGAGAAGAAGCCTACACTGGATTTTGTGTTAATCCCAGAGGTGCTCGCTTATGCCGGCAGACTGCAGAAATCTGTTGTGTCTCATTGGCAGCACGATCTCAGCCTGTGACCTGACAGCAGTCTGCTTAGTCTCACTCTGACGTCCTGACCTGCACGGTGAGATTAAAGGAGATCACAGCATGACTCAGAAGTGCCAACACAAGCACAGATGCCAGAGCAGCTCAGTCAGGTGTTGTATATGTATATGCAACTGGGTGAATAAGTATTTAGACAGCGAGACAATATTTGTGTAATTTTCCCTTTATACAGCACCACAGTGGATTCTAAATGACACAATTGAGATGTGATTGATGTGTAATTACAGCCACTGCTTACATAATCCCTCCATTTTCAAAGAATGATGGCACATTTTTATGTCCAGCTTAGTTCAGAAAAAAAAAAAAAAAAACTTTCTATGAATAAAAAAATACACATCCCACTAAAAATAGTGTTCAGGATTGAAAAGATGACTTTCATGGCAGTAAAATGCTTTTTAGGCAGACTCCAGACATTTTCCCCTCACTGCACAGTCTAATCAGTCCAAAGGTTGCTTTCATAGACATTTGGTTTGCAAGCAGACATTACTAAATGGAGGAAAACGAAGGATTTGGTTAGTGTGACCCAACAGTACATGTGGAAATGTTGCACAGGCACTTTGCAGGACCCTTTAGGGCTTCAAGAGGACCACATACTGTTTCTGTGGGCTTCACTTAATATCTTTTCCAGGTCTTGAGGCTGCAATCAGGACAGCATTTTACTCTTTGCACTACAGAGTTTCCTTTCAAATCTTTTGCAGGGTTGGTCAATGAAGTAATTTATTCCAAAAACCTACAAAGTGCAGCCCTTTGCGGATTGGTCAGAAAGTTAAAATGAGGTTAAGCAGCAACCTTGTATGATGACATAATCTCCAATTATTTTCATACATTGCAGTTTTCCTTATAGTCATGCCCTGAATGTGAACTTACAGTAGGCAGGCAGGCAGGCCTCAAATCCTATGCAGCCCCATGCCTGTCAGGCAGGAAGTGGGCACACACATGGGGCAAATTAATTTTCAGCAGATGTTTATCGGCTTGTTCAAAATCACAAGATCAAAACGCACGCACACACACACACACACACACATATTAAATCAATTTTTATAATAAACTACTTCCAGGCACTCCAGCTATTTCTTTCTTGCCTTTTTCCCACAAATTGCCTGTGTTTCTCCCCTATCTTGCTCCTCTTCTTGTAATGTCTGTATCTCGCTGTGTGTGGAGTTTCTGTTAGCGTTTCTGTGCGCCAGTGTGGCCTCTCCCCCACATTTCCAAGGCCTCACCAAAAACAAGGAGGATAATTGTTACTGGCCACCCACAAGATACAGCACAGTGTTAGAGACCTTGGTGCCTGCGTGTATCGCTGCATCTGGCTTTGTTATTTCTCTTTACTTTTCTTTTTGCATTTCGTTGCGTACAGTTCAGCTGACAGACTCAGTTTGAGGGTTTCAGTGTATATATCTGCACCACTTAACAGTAAGAAAACAGTTTTTAGTGACTTTTCTCAAGTTGGAACCAGTATAACAATTTGAGTGTACTTGTGTTTAAAAAGGGTAAGGTTATTCAATTTTAACCATTGATAAAGCTTGTAAGATACCTAAAAATTAAATTAAATGAAACATTAAAACCCTGCGGTAAACTGGCAACCTGTCCAGGGTGTGACCCGCCCTTTGCCCCAGGCTCTCCAGGGTGGATAAAAAGTTAAAATGTTTCCATGTGTAAATAATGGCTTAAGAAAAACAGTTCCTCAATGTTCCACTGGGAATAATTTGTTACTACATGTAATACTAGCTCTAGGAGCATTAGTTATGTGTGGTGGCCAGAGGGGGCCACACCTCTCCAGCAAGCATGCTCAAGAGTCCTTGATAGTCTGAGAACTATCGAGCAGTTGAGCTGAGGAGTGCGCACATTTGGCCCAAGCAGGAGATGCGACACAATCATTACTCCTGTCCAGATTCTAGTTGAAAATTATGTCGCCAGTCTAAAGATGACAGCACATAGTTCTGGGATAAGTTGATTTCATCATCTATCATTGAGCATTATACAATCTACAGGTGCGTGTCGAGACCGGCTTTGCCTTCTAAGCTTTTTCACAAGAAAAAAAAAAAGTGACTCCTTGGATTTATGTTACAGTCTCCTGTCGGGGTGCCATCCCCTATCTGGGGATTCCCACAATATTTCACTTGAAGGAAATTATTCTCCTTTCACATCATGTTTTAAGTGTTTTTGTCTATTGAGCCATGACCAGAGATCTAGCTGCATTTGTCATTTGCCAAAAATAAATAAAATCATATCATAATAAGTTGCATAAACCTGTTGCCTACAACAGCAGCTACTTCATTTATCCATTTAAATGGACTCAACCTTCCTGACTCAGAGTGAGACTGTAAATCTTGATGTTTTTCTGTATGACTTTAGGTCTAACGGATGGTACCTGTGGTGTTTGTTTACGCTGCCTGATTTCAGATTAGACAGCGTGACTTTCAACAGAACACACAGATAATTTAATTAACTTAAAGCTCCGAGGACGCCACAGAATCCAACCTGACAGCGAGGTAGAGCTAAATCGATTGCTCTAGGCAGTCATTCACAGGAGGAGCGAGGTTACACACCCTGTATTCAGGTCTCAAATTTATGCTAGTTTTCTTACATCATTCCATGCTGCAATTAGGCGAGATACAACAAGAGTGAGAGTGCTTAGCGTGACTAAGAGATTCCAGGGAAAGAATGAAGTTAAATGTTAAAATGTGTATTTTCATAAAATCCATAGACACTGAGAGGCTTGTAATTTAGGTTTAGCTTTAAAGCGAGGCGTGTTACCACAGTAGCTTCAAAAAACAAACAAAAAAAAAAAAGTCAATTAAAGGTTTGTTCTTGCGGGTGCCTCCCGACTGGCTGTTCATTGACAAGGCTGATGTCATGATACTTCTGCATTCCTGACAAACTGTGTCAGCTCATGGATTAATGTGCTCAAGATGAAATCTTAATGGTTTTCAGAGGATACCACTTAAGGAATTTGTAGCCACAGGTTAATTGCAGGATCGAACAGTAGAGAAGTGAGAAAGGAATCATGAAAAAAAAGTGATCTGAAAGAGGAGAGTGTTATGTCTTTCTTTCCAGAGAAGTTGTCTCCGTGGAATCCCCGTTCATGAGAAACCAATAAAGATAGGTGGGCCTCTTGCTTGTAAGGGTGTGTAAAGATCTAAGGAAGAGACACAAGGTGGGTAGCTCACAATCATAGACTGTATATAAAGGATGGAGATATCCACTGCATTTTGAAGCCCCGAAATAAGCATTTTGACCACTAGTGTTGGCTTTTAGAGCCAGAAGTGACCATACTTGGAGTAAAGTATTGGTCCTAAGTAACAGACTTGAATTTCACTCACCACCTTGGATGGTCTGTTAGTGCAGCTAACCACACTGTATCATTTGCCAGATAATTTCATTTGAAATGCTTTAAAAGGCTCCAACACCAGAAAGGGCCAGCTTAAAGTTGACATTATAGGAACTGCAATAATGCCACCTGTTCAAAACAAGAAACTCAACTGACAAAGCTGCTGGAAGTGGGGTCAGCAAAATCATCTCCTCATACGTGCCACAGAGAAGTGAGGCTGTTTCAAAGGCAAAATATAGATACCACCTGGTATCAGGTGGCTATTAGGAATGAAGAGCACCAATACTTTACTCCAAATATGTGTGGATGCAAGAAAAATCAGAAAGCTGCTACAGTGTTCCTTGTATCATGTGAGTTTCTAATCTTAAGGTCAATAAATTTACAGAAGCTGTCTATTGTACAGTGGTGGGTGTTTGGCCTTGTTCTTCTCAGAGTAACAAAGTCAAAAAGCAGATACATTAGAACCTTTTGTCCAAGAACAATCAATTATGATGTAAAAAAATAAATATAACTTAAGTCTTGGTGTGGAGTATCATGCTGTTCTTTCCATTCACACCTGTGGGCAATTTAGGATCACCAGTTAATCTAACCCCGCTACGTGCATGTGTTTAGATTGTGGGAGGAAACTGGAGTACCCAGAGAAGACTCACACAGACACTGGGAGAACATGCAAACTCCACACAGAGAGGCTAAGGTGGATTTGAACCTCAGACTTTTGTGCTGTTAAGCAACAGTGCTAACCACCGCACTGCCTTAATGTGATATACTGCTTATTTAATTAAAAAAAAATGGATGTGATCGTCCAGCTATATGCCGACACATGCAGACTAGTGTTACTGGATGCCCTTTTTTTTTTAGATATAAAAAAAACATTTACGCCATTTTACATAAACATGCGTGTAAATTCTGTCTTACTTGTTGGTGAACTTACTCATGTGGACTTTCAGTCATCACCTCTTTGCCTCCTGAACATAAACTACATTATAACCCTGTGGTGCAGCCTAATTGGTGGGTTTATCACCTAGCTCATTAGGTTAAGGAAGGGCTTGAGAGAGTGAAGTAATCAATCTAAATCTCCTGGTTGCTTTTCATGACTTTGTCTCTCTCTCTCCCGGTACAAGCAAGAATCTCAAAGGACAACAAAACAGTTTTTCTAAAAAAGCGTCCCCTTGCTACACAGTTACATAAAGGAGATCCAGTAGATGGTGAGGTTTTATCTCAAGTGTTGGCACAATTATCATTTTGGAGCTACTTTTCAACCAAAACTACACCTGCAGAAAAGACAAGATGACGTCCAGATGAAGAAAGATGCTCTGTCAAAATGTTTGCTGGGTTACACTTTTAGTACCTTATAGTACCGTATCACCCCAATAGAGCACTTTGCTTTTTGGCTGCTGGCTTACTTGTGGTTCCTAGGATACTTAAGAGTAGAATGGGAGGCAGAGCCTTCAGCTTTCAGGCCCCTCTTCAGTGGAACCAGCTCCCAGTTTGGATTCGGGAGACAGACACCCTCTCTATTTTTAAAATTAGGCTTAAAACTTATGATCAAGCCTATAGTTAGGGCTGGATCAGATGATCCTGAACAACCCCTTAGTTATGCTGCTATAGGACTAGGCTGCTGGGGGGGCTCCCATAATGCACAGTTTCTTTTCATTCACCTTATTTACTTTGTTTATACTTCACTCTGTATTTAATCATTAATTGTTATTAATCTCTGGCTCTCTTCCACAGTGTGTCTTTTGTCCTGTCTCTCTCCCCTCAGCCCAACTGGTCACAGCAGATGGCTGCCCCTCCCTGAGCCTGGTTCTGCTGGAGGTTTCTTCCTGTTAAAAGGGAGTTTTTCCTTCCCACTGTCGCCAAATGCTGCTCATAGGGGGTTGTTTTGACTGTTGGGTTTTCTCTGTATTATTGTAGGGTCTTTACCCACAATACAAAGCGCCTTGAGGCGACTGTTTGTTGTGATTTGGCGCTATATAAATAAAACTGAATTGAACTTTTACTCACAACGAAGAAGATCATGGTTTGAGGTAAAACACAACCTTGCACCAACCCACTACATCATGCACAGCAGCCAGAGGATACTTGTGCCTAACTTAGACTCACTGGTAGTTTTGATATATCATTATTTGACCCTGGAATGAAAACAATTTGGTGAAATCAGAGCTGTTCTTAATTTTCAGATTAAAAACAGTAGTGTCCAAAGGACATTTCTTATCATTTCAAGCTGTGTAATATCAAAAGATTATTCTAACACTGTTCGCCTTTGAGCTTATGCTGTACTTGTCTACTTGTCAGAGGGTTATTTGAGGTGGCTCTCTGCTGACTCATCATTTTTTTCTGCTTTCAGGGTTGAGTTGCTGAGAGTTTGTTCGCTTGGCGGTGTGAAGACTGAGGCCCTCCAAAAAAAAGAAAAAAAAAAAAAGAGTGAAGGTATTGTCACAATTTTTTTTACTGGGTTGCCCTGAAGCTCAGCGAACAGCCTGCTGCATCAGCACATTTCACTCCTTTGATCCTTTTGCAGAAAAAAGGCCCAGACTGAAGAGAAGGCTTTGAGCTTTACACTTCAGGCGTCACAGTTCTACTATTTATTCTATGAAACTTAGGATGAAAGTGCAAAATGTTGCATATATAATAAACCACCTACTGAGGCCTGCAGAATCACACCAAGTTGGCATGTAATGAATGTTTAAAAAGTCACACTACAGTACATCTAATTAATGTTCAAATGTCCAATGACCTTGTAAGAGCTGCAGTTTCAGGGCCACATTTGGTGCTGTGAAGGTTTGGTGAAGATAACTGGCAGGAGGATCTAAAAGTGGAGTTCATACCCAACTGTAGACACTACTACTGAGGGCCAAATTTCTCTGATGCTGGACTCACAAAAAAGTGCGGAAAGTGCAAATTCATGACCACAGGACAGCCAGCTCATTTCCATAATGACCAACGCAATTTACCAAGAGCAATGCAAATTAGTGAGTCAAGAAGGCCCAATGAGGAAGCGGGCAATCTACAAACAAAACTACTAAATTGCAGGTTTTATGCATGTATGTCTCTCCGGAAACAGTATATCATAGAATGAGAGGATGCATTCCTCACACATCCTCTCACTTGCCAAGATTGTCTTAATCTGGTCAATAAGTCCACTGCTCTTTCTCCTAGACATTTCCATACCTCCACAGGTGTGTCATCTGGACCAACCACCTTTCCACTCGTCATAGCTGCTCTCACATCCTCCTTACTAATCCTCTGCACTTCCCGATTCACTAACTTTCCTCCATGGGTCCTCCTCTTTCTCTCATTTTCTTCATTCACAAGTTCCTTATAGTACTCCTTCCATCTTCTCAACAATCTCTTCACTCGCTAGTACATTTCCATCTTTGTCCTTAACCTGCTGTACATTCTGTTCAACCCTGGAGTGCAGTTTCAGCCAACCTATATAGGCCCTGGAAGGCACCCACTGGACGCAGGACTCAGACCCGAGTTTTGAGATTTGACTCCTCAGTCATGTCAGTAAGAAGGAACAGAGGGAACCCAGAAACCAGGACCTGGAAGCACCTTGGAAAACATGAAGGCTTTATATACATCTTACATTCTTTTAAGGGAATGTAACACTTTATCATAGACAGCTCTGGGTCCTTTATAAAAGTAAAAGAGATAGGCTGCAGATTCAAAAGGGATGGTGGGATCATTAAAAAATGTCACATCAACTTTGAGGGGGAAAAAGTACCACTGAGCTTGGCAACAAAACTGTGTCTACAGTGGACAGTCTACAGTAATCAACAAACTGCCTCACAGTTTTCAGGAATTGACCCTGGAATTACCACAATGGAGCCACAAGTGTTGATCAGAAAGGTGGCGGTCTAAAAATTTAGTCTGAAACAAACAAGAGGCTGCCATTCTACAATCAAACTAAAAACTCATTGATCAGATCGCTGATCATTACATGGGAAAACCAGGAGTCCGTTCTAAAATTCCTTTCACAGCACACACACACACATTTTTAAATGTGACCATAACCACTCACATAACTAGCAGAGGTAAAAATAACTTATATAACCCAAAATTCAAACCACACAGCACAGTGCAGACCTGCATGACAGTTCATCTTACATACAGTTTGTTTCCTTCTTTGTACTGGCTCTGGTTGACCCAGTTCCTGCAGCCTACTTGCCAGTCGTCATGGTGAAAGAAAAGGAGGACAATCTGGTTGGTACTACACCACATGACATTTTAAAAAAAATTTATTTATGTTTATGTGTCCAAAAAGAAATGTCACTCATGCCCCCAAACAAAGGAGTAAATTGGACTGAAGCTTCGTCACCAAGCCTTTCTCATTCACTTACACAAGCCCAAAGCCTTCTGTTGATCCTGGAAAGGTTTATAAGTGTGTTAAACCTAGATTTGTTTACAAAGTGACAGGATTAAAGGAGCGCGTCCTCATTTCAAGTAAAGGGGACATTCATAATTTGATATCTTGAGGAGGTATTGCTCGGAGTTAGATGTGAAAACACTGATATCATTTTTCATATGTACAGGGGACAGAAAACCAGCTCCCTAGAGAGGCATCAAAATCCCCTTAAAAACAACTCTGGTCAAATTAACAATTCACGTGTAGTTTGACTGAACTATAAAAAAAAAAAAAACTGTATAACAAAAACAATTCTTTTATGGAGAAAAAAAAAAGCTAGTAAACTGCCAGTTTTGTTCCTGCTGAAAAACCTCAGGTCCAGACATTAATGTGGATGTTACGTTGAATATACCAGCTGCCTAAACATTACTGTAGAGCAAGGAAACAAGCTCATTGCACTCCCCAACAGCAGTGGTCTCCCCCCCACCAGGATACTGCATCTGTCTGTAGCAGAAAAACTGCTCATGAAAAGCTCAGACCACATGAAACTGATCACCGGATGTTGACCAAGCTTTGAAACGTTCTACACAGTAACAAATCTGATCCACAGAGGTCTCAGCCACCTAAAGCTAAACCTAAACCTGACAGAGTTAAGCAGGCTGAAAGATCTCAAAAAGCAACACATCATGCACATCAACGACTCATCCAGAAGGTCACAAGAGAACCCAGAATAACATCTAAAGAACTGCAGGCCTCACTTGAGTCAGAACTCATGATTCAACAAGAAAGAGACAAATGGCAAAATGTCAACCATGGAGTTCCAAGGAGAAAACCACTGCTGACCGAAAAGAACACAAAGGCTCGACTCACATTTACCAGAAAACATCTTGATGATCCCCCAAAGTTTTGAGCCCTGAAGCTCAAGTGCACTTGGGTTATTCAGCAGTACTGACATTCAGCATACATGACCTTTTCCTTTAAATAGCTGAAATCATTTAAAAAGTTCATTTTGTATTTATTCACATTATTTTGTCTTATTTGATGAGCTGAAACTGGAAAAAAAAGTGTGACAAATTTTAGTCATGTTAGTACACAATACGCTTTTTTCCTCTCAAGTCTATTTTTCCAAGTTAAATCACTTTCAGTTAACAATAAAAACCCTGATAACTACTCCTTTAAGGGTTGCTCTACACACCGAGTACAGTACGCCAGGCTTCTGAAGCAAATTTTCAGGGGCAACTATGTATATGAAATGCTAATTTGCTGGATTTCTCTTGCATGAGGTACTCTCCAAACTGTCACAAACCTGATGGATTGTGGTGGAGAGGCGTGGCAACATCAAATGGTTGGGGTTAGCATGCTGGGTGCAGAAAACAGCCCTTCTTCACATTTGAAAAGAGCCATTACTGGAACAGAGGGGGTTCACACCATCAGCAGGCTGGGGGATGGGAACAACTCACAGGAAAATCCCATTTCCAAGAACTGCAGTTGTTTTGGGGTAAGAGGGGGGAAAAAAAGTCTCCTCATTCACATTATTCTCCTCCTTTTCTATTTCTGACGCAAGCAGGGAGTAATCTGCTGCAAAGGAAGGATGCTCCATTTTTCCAGAGTATTCCAGCAGATGATTTTATATTTTGATTTTCAACAATAAAAACAATGCAGACAGGCAAATGTACCAAATATAATATAATTAAGTACAAATGTTGTTAATCCAGTGTTGGTTTAACAATGTTTATGCATTAATATTAAACAGCATCAATAAAAAAATGAAACTTTTATTCCACACGTTCCAGTCCTCCCCTCATTAGTTGAAATAGGCTCCACAGAGGAGCCACTTTAAGAAACTAGACGCCACAGAAAGCAGCTCATGTCAAGTCCTCTCAGCTCTTTGTGTTTAACTCCTCCTCATAAAATATATGCAGTCAGAGTACTTATGGATAATGGCCCGGCATTATATTCATACAGACAGCGACATGGGTAATCTCTTCTTTCTTAATATGCTCTGAATTAGCAGAGAGCAGGTAAACACATGACCCAGACCACCCAGGAGAGGGACAGGCTCGTCTGTTCAGCAGTACCAGTCTCTGCAGCACGTCTCCAGCCTTCCCAGCACTGATTAAAAGCTTAAAGTCAGTACAATACTTCTACACTTGAAGACGACTGCCAGAGCTGATTTAATGGGACAAACTATACAACTCTGACTTCAGGGCAAGGTTTCTGCTGGTTAGGCATCAGTCAGTGGCGGCCTCGTCCTCTGCCGCCCCAGCCTCTCCCGCGGCCGCTGCTCAAGTGTCCAGCTGAGCGCCTCAGCTTCTTCCTCTCTTCGTGGTGCTCCCGCTCAGCTTGCTGCTGCTTCTTCTGTTGCTCTGACTGCAGATGATGACAGGATTACATATGTTAATAAATGCAGGTGTTGTGATTCCACTACCTGCTGACTGATGACGTATTTAATGACTTATTTAAGGAGAAGAACCAATGAGATACAAACCCTCTCTGCATAACAACTTATGTGAATTCTTTTGTAGAGCATTTTAGTTTGCTTTGTCTCACCCAGAGAGGATTTAAGACAGTCACAATGTCATTCAGACAGATCAATTTGACATCTGTGCCTGTTTGGGTGATTGTCTATGCAAAGAAAATTAGCACAGAGCAACAGGACGAGAGGTGAAAACTGTTATTCTGAAGAATTATTTAAATCACTTTAATTTCAGTGCTCACTGGGAGATACAAATAGAATCAGCGGTCAAGACACTCATTTGATGCTCTGCCTCACATAAGTGGCGTACCTTTTTGAGAGTGAAGGTCAGCTGTTTGCTGCCCACTGCATTGTCAGCCATGTTGCTGATTTCGGAGTGCTCCTCTAACTTCAGCCGGTCCTCCAGAGAAGTCCTAGAAGAAGGAACGCATGATCCTCAAGCACAATATACCAACAGTACACACAGAGTGCTGTCAGAAAGTGTTAGGAGACTGATATACTGTGTTTGTCACTGTTTTGACTCTTAATACTTCACAGGTGGGTGTGAGTCGCTGCCTTTAACAGCTGCAAACCCTGAAGCAGTTTTGGTTTCAAAGAGTGTCTCAAACAATAAGTTATCCAACATTTCCAAAGACGTACTTCTGTAGTTTCTGCTTGCGGGCCATGTCATTAAAGCTTCTGAACTCCTCTCCAGCTTTGATCTGATAAAACTGTGGCTGACTCGTCTTCTTGCTCTCAGCCCCGTTTGAGGTTTCTTCTCCTCCGTTCCGCTCCCGTTCCACAAGGACAGTGTTGCGGTCTGCGTCCTTCCTCTCCTGCCGCCGGCGGTCTCTGTCTTCCTGCCGAAGCAACTTCCGCTGCTCCCTGACCTCCTCCACCCAGCTCTTGTCATCGTCGGAGCTCTCCTCCTCGGAGCTGGCTCGCCCCTCTGGCTCCTCATCGTTGTCTTCAGGCACCTGCAAAGAGACGTAGCGTGATCTGCTTTCTGAGCCCTTAACTTCCAATGTATCAAGAAAACACAGCATGCGCATACACAGCTGGGTTAGTGAGGCCTATAAACAATATGAGACCATGTCTGGAGGGATTGATATTCCACTGGTTCCAATAAAAGAAATTAATCTGAAAAGCCACGGTGTAGTCACACATCTTCCCTTTGGCACAAACCACTTATTCTTTTTTCCTTTTGTGCAAAAGTTTTAGCACATGCTTGCTTTCTAAAAGATGTGAACACTACATGTGTACCAGTCTGCTGGTGATTGAAAGTCTGCTGGTTTTCAGCTGAACGTCTATCATTGTGTACCAGCCAAATTAGCCTTGGCTGCATCTGATTCTATACCCATCTCATCAGCCTGTGATAGCTGCTATCAAGCACCTCTGCAGGAGATTTAGCCACATTTCTGAGGTGCAGACTGCAACAAATGAGGTTTTCCTGGTAGCACCTCTCTACCTGGACTTTATATCAGTCCTATCCCCACTCTAAAAGCTGATTGAGGTATTCAGCTCAATGTTGTGTTGTTTACATTGCCGGGTGTGATCACCAGCAGAGCCAACATACCATGGAGGAAGCTAACAGTAAAGGCCCAGGGTTTTGGAGGTATCACAATAGATTTATAAAGGTGCTATTGATATGAAATTCGCACCAGATGTCGGTAACAACCCATCCAATCCACACATGCAAGGAAATGTCCATAAATTATGTGTACTGAGAATTTTTCAATTGGCTTTAGGTCAGGTGATCGTCTGGGGCATTCTAGCAGCTGTATTTTCTTTCTCTGAAACCAAATGAGAGTTTCCTTGGCTGTGTGTTTGGGATCATTGTTTTGCTGAAATGTCCACCCCAGTTTCATCATCATCCTGGTAGAATCCACACCACCAAACTTCACTGTTGGTGTGGTGTTTTTGGGGTGATATGCAGGGCCTTTTGACCTTCAAACATGGTGTGATTTAGGGCATCCAAAGAGTTCAATTTTGGTCTCATCTGACCAGACTATATTCTCCCAGTATTTCACAGGCTTGTCTAAACGTTCAGCTTTTTCTTTGGCAATGGTGTCTTGTGTGCTGAGTATGCATACAGGCCATGGCGGTTGAGTGCGTTACTTATTGTTTTCTTTTAAACAATTGTACCTGCTGATTCCAGGTCTTTCTGTAGTTCTCTGCAAGTGGTCCTTGGCTCTTAGACAACTCTTAATTCTTTTCCCTCCTCTGTCTGAAATCTTGCAGGGAGCACCCGGTCATGGCCGGTTTGTGGTGTAATTATGTTCTTTCCACCTCCAGATTATGGCCCCAACAGTGCTCACTGGAACCTTCAGTAGTTTAGAAATTCTTCTGTAATTCTTCTGCCATCAGTATGTTTTGCAACAATAAGGTTGCAAAGGTCTTGCGAGAGCTCAGTGGTTTTACCCATTATGAGATGTTTCTTGTGCGACACCTTTTTATAGGCCATTAGTTGGGACTGAAGTGGCAGGCTTGCTTTCTAATTACTGATAGATGTCAGCTGGTGTCATGCTTTTTTGCACTCCCTTTCTTCATGTGTTCAATACTTTTTCCCTGTGCCATTTCTCATTATTACACATGACTTAATTTATGGACATCTATAGTTTGATTTCTTTGCATGTGTGGACTGGAAGGGTTGTTAGACATCTGGTGCAAATTTCATATTAACAGCACCTTTACTTAGAAAATTTGTGACGTGTTCAATACTTGTTTTACTCGCTGTAACAGCAGTAACTGCCTGTAACCTGGAGCTGTTTTAGAGAAACTGTAATAGTTGTTAAATGGATGACGTTTTATTGCGAACACAAACAACCAGGAGGACAGATTTAAAAAATGGAAACTGGAATCAGTCAAAAAAATTTGCAGTGCATTGATACCAAAAATACCACACACGAAATCCAAGTTCAGGGCAGTAAAACAAAGCAGCGCTACCTGTTCGGACACGGCAGCCTGCTGAGCCAGCAGTCGGAGCTTCTTTTTCCTTTTCTGGCTGACTTTGGAGACGATGGGGTTGAGCAGGCGGAACTCTTCACTCTGCTCATCCACCTGGTATTCTGGGTTTTCAAACATCACCTTGAAACGATCATCTTCCAGGATGCTGGGGAGAGCCTGTGATTTGAAAAAAAGTGAACGAGAAGAAACAATGACGTCACGTGTTCGAAGAAAGTGCCAAAGAGAACAGAACATTATTAATTCCGAACACACAAATGTTGTAATCTTGTTTTCTTACTTTGCCCTTCTTTTTCCTGGAAGCCGCCACCGCCTCATCATCACCCTCCTCCATCAGTTTAAGAGCCAACTCCTTGTTCACCATTGGCAGCTTCTGTCTCAGTAAGAACAAAATGTACACATCACACACGGGACAGAGGGAATATGATCCAATCAGCTTGAAGTGTGAATCAGCCTACCAGCTTTTAGCTTTTCTAGTTTTGAAATCAGCGTGACAGGATGTGAGTAAATCTTTGAACGTCTGCTTACCTCACAGCAAAACCAGTGCAATCCAGTTTAATGGGTGGATGTAACTCTGTGGAATGTTGTTAAAGGGACTGATTCATCTCAACATCAGGATTTTTGTTTTTGAATGATAATGGATCTTATTTAATATGTAATAGTGTTACCCTTTGAAAAATAACATGATCATAGTGAGTAATACACAGAAAGGTGTTGGATGAGGGCGTGGAGAGAAAAGATAAACACCGTCTGCGGTCATGTTTCATGTTGATGCTGCAGATGAATTATTTTTTTTCCTGCAGTTACAGCAGAGGCACTGAAGCACTGCTAAATGGACTTAAATCTGGGTGTTTGCTTGACCCTAATAAAATGCACCAGAGAGAAGTCTGTTTCTCAGACACCTTAATTTTCATGGTTGATTTTATTTTATTCTTAAGGCTGAATCCTCTCCCTGCTGACTCACTGGATCGTGAAATTCCCACTGTCATTTTAGTCAAAGTTGTATAATCGGGGGAACATTTCTAGGGAATTCATCAGAAGTAACCAAAAATCTCTGAATGTGGATCCTGCAAGCGCTCACTTTACTGAGCGTCTGGGCTCCTTCAGCACCACTGACTCTGATGGAGGATTCCACAATATATTTTTAATGTTAAAAAAAAATATTAGGTTGATCCAACTTCTGAATATGACCTGTTTCAGTACTTAGCGTGAGAAATCAAACAACCTGACCACTGCATGCTTCTACAATACAAGTGAATCGGTAACGACTTTTAAAAAAAGCTCTCACCTTAACCTGAACTCTCTGGGTTCGGGCCTCCTCAATCTTCTGGCGGATCTTATCCTTGCGATACTCCTCGTAAGCAAAAGGATTGACCATGCTTTTCACCTGAGGCCAAACCAAGTAAATATTTACAGGTTAGGTTTAGTGTGTCGCATGAATTTAACAAGCCCTGACAAATATCTGAGAGGTAGAAAAAACAGGATGATACCTTGTGATAAAGCCTTATATCCATGAAGAAACCATGCATGTATGCTCTCAGGAGAGATGATCCGATCAGGTGGGACAAACCTGGCAATAAATAAATAAATGTATTAATAGTTACAGACACATGAATATTTTTGTACCCAGAGGATGGAATACACTTTTTTTTTTTTTTTTAAACTTAAGTATTTTTAAAGCTTTCTTTTTATTTGCATATCTTTGCAAATAATGCAGACATTACTTCAGAAAAACAAATATACTGAGTTTCTACACATTTTGGTTTCATACTTTTTCCCATGCTTAACTTCCCCTTAAAAGTTGCACAAATACTCTCCCATACTGCACAGGAAGCATGTAAGAGCGTGTCCTCAAATTCACACGCTCTTACACGCTGAACGAGGACTAACTTGCTCTTTTCAGAAACTTCCATCGGTGCACTGTACTCTATATTTGCAGGCTCTCTTACATAATAGG
The DNA here is from genome assembly GCF_007364275.1 of Archocentrus centrarchus. Taxonomy (NCBI): domain Eukaryota; kingdom Metazoa; phylum Chordata; class Actinopteri; order Cichliformes; family Cichlidae; genus Archocentrus; species Archocentrus centrarchus. Next base: position 22,821,380 of record NC_044367.1, on the reverse strand, counting down.
GCCACATTACATGGCTCCTGTATACCAACACTGCTGTCCCCCTGCCTGCTCCTTTATTCCACATCAGCCAATCACCTACTTCTTGTCATTTGATCTCTTTCCTGCTGAGTCTGCATTCCAGTGTTCATTCAACCCGTCCAATGTCCACTCCCTCGACCCCTTCATGCTCCCCCTCTCCCACCCCTCCACCCTACTTCTCTTACCTAAAACATTTCAATCATTCCCGCGGCCTCTACTTAGACAGTCTAGCCACTCAAACTAACTCCCCAGGCGGCGGAGTGGCTCACACTGATTCATAGTTTTGGTTATAACTTTCATAGCTGGGATTAAAGTCACTCTCTGTGTAAAGATCTCCTGAATTATTTTTGCTTTCTAACAAACAAAAAAAAAGAGAAAGCATAAACTGCACGCTTGCTTTGAGGAATTTTTTCTTTGTGCTGAACAAGCTGCTCAAATCTGGGCTGATTTACTCCACATGCTCTGTGGTTTCTGAGGCAGAACTAAGGTAATGAGGTCTCACCCAGATTTTCCAGGTCCTTCCGGGTGACAAACTTGTAGTCATCATACACTGTGCTCTCTGGGCTCTCCTCCAGCTCCTCTGTTAGGTTGTCTAGGAAGGAGCACCACTGAGGTGCTGGACCCAGAGCCTAAACACAAACACAAACACACACGCCCGCTTGGTTCAGATTTAGATTGTTGGGTAAGTATGAAACCTGTTGTGTATTTGTTGAAAGAAAAAATAACCCAACTCGCTCAGGTCGTGTTTCTGTTACAGCTGAAAATAAATGTCCTTTCTTGTTTTTCAGAGAACTGTACTGACATGCAATGCAACACCGGTGACACAGGAAATACAGAGTAGCAAAAGTAGCAAAAGGTCGAGTGTGAACTTTTACAAACATACTTTTAATATATTCACAATTAAAACAAAAACTCTTCATTCCATCCTTCCACTATCCTAATGTTTGTCATGTCTATGTGCTTGAAACTTGCCATTAAATGTTTTAAAAAGTATGAAATAGGTACTTGCAGCAGCTCCCTTATTTACCATGGGGTTACCACAGTGTATGAAGCGGCATGCTGAGTTGGCACAGTTTTTACTTTGGTTGCCCTTCCTATTTATCTGTGGTTGAGACCAGAACTAGCTTGTGACCCCCATCAGGGTAGATTTTTATGTCCCCCACCCATTCTTATATTGGGGATCTTTTCTATAACCTACTGGTATCCAAAATAGGGTAAATTAGCAGTAGTGACAGCAACTTGCAGATCTGTTTTGTTATGATCCAGGTCATAAACCGTAACATAAAACGGAAAGTGTGACACCAGAGTTGAGAAAACAGACGTTTTGTTGTAGATATTATAAAAACTTAGATTAAAATCAGTGTAAAAACTCCAGCCAGGATCTAATCTAGCAAAAAGTCTTGACCACTCCAGAACTCACTTGGCCTTATTTATAGCTTTCACAGATGTAGACAACTGGGAAATTAAAGCTCATGCATGAGCTCAGTATGAGTTGGGCATAAGTGGAAGCTTCTTTTAAGATCTGATCAATCCTTATAGTTATTTTTAGGCATAAATGCAAAACACTTCCCAGGTTCCAGTTTTTGAACTATAAGGCGGGGATTACAGGGACAGCTGCAGAGCCCATGGACGAGTGTTCATTCCCGTTATACTTTTTTTGTGCTTGAAGTTTGTCTTAAGGGCACATGCATAGTGGATGTACTGTAATGAAGGACTTTTGCAGACAAGCCCACACAATGATAAAAATTAGCAGGTGCACACATCTGCCCAGAGCATCACATTCACCGTCTGATGTGGATACTTACATCTCTCAGACTCTAACATACAGTACTGTGCAAAGGTTTTGAGCCACCCCTGATTACCTTGCCCACCAATAGGTGTTTTCAGTCACCTTTTCTTTTTTTTTTTTTTGTCTGGAAAATTATGAATGGATTTCAATGAAAATTTCTGGAGCTGTTGAGGGTGGTACAAGGAACAATTGACCTAGGCTCCAGGAACTTTTAAAAGGATTCTATACCATTGTGAGAGCCCACAAATGTGTATGTTTGGAACCAAAATTGACAAATCTTTTTCTGAAGGGCCTAAGAACCATCCATCTATCCCTCTCTCATCATTGCCAAAATTTTTAAATTCATATCTCAGTGAATTTTTCATATATTGTCATGCAATTTGGTACTCAGGTATAAACAGTTACTGTTTTCATTCATTATCTTTTTCTATTTTAAATTAAAATGCTCACAATAATGCAAAGTGAGCTAACAAACCCTACACAAAAATACACATATACAATTCATATCTCAGTAAATCTGTGTTTTTCTTTTCTTAGATTTAGTATTTTTAGAGGATGATATTAAGGCACATAAACAAAATATATCCAGATTATATATAACATTATCTGTTCATCTGGATCAACTTTTCTTAATAAAAATATAAAATCATGGCAATATAATCCTAATTTGTTTTAAAGCCAGTAAAATAAAATTTCTAGTCTTTGTTATCTAGTAATTTATCAACATTGGGTGGCATCTATTGCAGCGCAGTATCTGCACGTAGACAGTTTGGGGTGGGCGAGTATGCACGCTGCCCTTCTCGTTTCTTTATATTTTGCTTCCAAGGAGACAGATTTTCTTGTAATCTTTTAACATTGTCTTGCTTACTCAGTCATTTTTAGCCCAGTCCTCATACCTTATCATTTTCAGAGAACATTTTGTTGCTTGTTACTTAACACAGATGCATGAATCATTCAAGTATAAAAAGCCACCTAAATCAAGGAATGAATCAGTGTTGTGTCTACACACAACAGACAACTTAGCAAAGAACCAATTTTAAATTGTATCTTCAGGCATTCTGTTGCTTAGCAGCATGTTGCAAAAACACATCCTTTGTTTCTATTTCTTTAGCTGAATCTACAAAAAAAGACAGGTAAAAAATTCCCAGACAGGTATCAGCCAAAACCTTGATATATCTTACTATGGTGTGCAGTGTGCCCTTAGAGAATCTGAAGAAACCGGACAAGTGGAGGCCAAAAGAAGAAATGGCAGACCCAAAAAACTACCTACAGCAGAGGAGCAGCATCTGAAAACATCTCCTTAAGAAATTAAAAAAAAAATCCTGAAACAGGAGAGATGAATTTGGCCCTTCAGTTGATCTATCTACTGTTCACTGAAGCCTCCTCAGAAATGGTCTCAGTGGAGGGTGGCTTCTTAAGAGAAGAAGGGAAGAGAAAACCTGAGGTATGCCAAATTATACATGAAGTGGGCTGAAAATCATTGGCAGCAGGTCTTAAGTGATGAATCAAAATTTTAAATTTTTAGTTCAAATTGTTGTCAATATGTAGATCAGGCGAGAGGTGCAACAGTGAGTGTCTACAGCCACCTGCTTAACACGATGGAGGCTCTGTCATGGTTTGGGGCTGCATTTCAGCCAGTATTGTTGGGGATCTTGTCAAAATTGTTGGAAATATGAATGCAGAAAAGTACCATCAGATTTTGAGCCACCATGCAATACCATCTGGAAAGCATCTGATTGGCAACAGCTTCATTTCTCAGCATCACAATGACCTCAAACACACTGTCAATGCAGCAAAAGCATCCCTAGATAGAAAAACACACAATGGAACACTATCAGTCATGGATTGGCCTCCCCAGAGCTCAGACCTCAACATTATTGAAGCAGTGTGGGATCATCTTGACAGAGAGCAGAACAAAAGGCAGCCAACATCCAAAGGAGAGCTTTGAATGTCCTTCAAGAAGCCTGGAGAACTGTTCCTGAAGACTACCTAAAGAAATAACAAGTTTAGTCACTAACCTAAAAAACAAAACAACAACAGAATCTCTTAGAACTTCCCAAACTCAGGGTTGGGGCCATCAGTAGTCTGTGACATACTGCAATTCGGATAGGTCAGAGTGTTATTAATAGCACTGCACAAAGCAGAAAGTATTTGTACCGCACAAACTATTATTAGATTTTTCCCCTCATCTTTACATTTTACATCTGAATGCAGAAAGATTACCTCAGATGGAAAGTTTTTCACAGCAGAGAGAGGTAAGTTAGAGCCCACTTTAGGAGACAGATCTACCAGTTTTGTGGAAAGGTCTGCAGAAAAGCAAATTCAGAAGAAAAAAAAAAGTTTCCTCTTCTGTTTAAATCATGGCTTCCTTCAGTAAACTGAAGACAAAGAGAAACAGGTGGACATGAGAAAGAGTCACCCCATTTAAGAAATTGTCGTGCTCTGGCCATTGCTGGTAAACAAATGCTCTCATTCTTCTTCACTTTGTAGTAACCTGGTTGTCAAAGTTTAAATATTTCTATCACATTCTAAACGTCTCGCTCTTTTGGTACCGACAGAGATGATATGGGTTAAATTCTTTTCTTCTGACATCACTGAGGTCCAAGTCCAGCGCCCAGCTCTTAGTTTCATCACTCCTGAACAAACAAAGTTCACAGAGAGATCATTGGGGGGGGTCACATGAGGAGAAGAGAGTTCAGAGCAGTTTTTTGGTTGAGGAAATGTGGCAGAAACAAATTGTCAGCTTGGATGAAAAGGCCTGAATAGATGTTCAGCTTCATTAAAAAAAAAAAGTATTGGGACAAAACGTCCTGTTCCACATCAGTAACAACCTGGCTTCACCTCAGAGCCACACTGAAGCTCCAAAGTTTCATCAAAGCTCGTGCCGTTAAGTCGCAACAACGGTGGTCTATTGTTATTCTAAAATTACTGGAAAAAAAATAAATAAATAATTTTAAAAGCTTTTACAACATGATAATAATGATAGAATAGGATGAACCTTTCAAAGAAAACTGTTCAGTTCACTTATCCAAACAGGGCAGCAAACAGAGCTTACTGCCACTTCTATTACCAGCAGCATTATTTTTATTAATCTGACAATTCTTTTCTTAATTAACTGAAAGATGACACACTGAGACATTATATTAAATATTTCTTTGTGTCCGCTTCAAAAAGCCCCAAACCCGAAGCCACTGTGCATCCACATGGGGGTCCAAACGTTTGGTTTATTATCGGTACAATTTCACGTGTTGTATATCAGTTAACATTAATTTGTGATATGGTTTTGGGTTCTAACAGTTCCTGCCAACTTAGAATGACTCCAAGTGCTTTGTTGCTGCAGACAAAAGTATCTCAAATCCATTTTTTTTTCTCCACTTGAGGCTCCAACTCTGCATTTACACAGATCTTGCACCACCTGCTCATTTTCAGGAAGTGGACGACGGCCTTAGGAAGGCAAATCTGTTAGGTGGTGAGCAAGGACTGTGTTGGTGTGGGCAAAAAAAACTCAGATCATTTCCTATGAATGTCCTCCATCTGACACCTCATCTCATTACAGGAAAAGTCCCTTTACTGTAGGCTTGGAATCTGTGGACAAAAACTGCACTGCTGTGAACAGAGACACGGCTCTCATTATCAGGGATGATTCTTGAACTTTGGGCCAGTTAGAAACAAGTTGATGTTTTTACCCTGCACAAGCTTGGAATCCACAGTGAAATCGCTGAGCGAAGAGGTCTGAACAGGACTTCTGAGGAGTGATCTAAAAATAGCAGCTGTCCTGGAGTTTGGACATGCCTAAGAAGATGATCTTGAACGGGCTAATTTTAAATCAGGTCCAGTTTTTGGCTTTTAAATTGAAAACAGTGACAGTTTCACCTTTTCGCTCTCTCGTGTGGGACAAAAGGACCCAAGTTTAACACATGCATGGGAATCAGGGCTGGAAATTACACATTTACACTAAGCAAACCCTAGTTGACTATACACACACACCAACCCACACACACACACACACACACGCATGCATGCACGCACTCTCCACAATATCACATGAGGTAAGATTGTATCATGGAACAGACTGTTGACAGCAAGAACAAGAAGTACTCAGAGTGCAAACCTCTGCAAGGCAGCTCACCCTCTGGGCAGTATTTACTTTTAAGGGAGCAGTATTGTATTGTATTGTGTATATATTCAATTTGCTTTCTTTGTTCTTTTTAAATGTACTTTACGAAGTTTGCAGTGCAGTAAAATTCAGATAAGTGGCAGATGTTTACTTTGATTACACAAACATTACCGGGTACCAATAACTTGAGCTTATTATATAATATTAAAAAAAACATTTATGAAAGATTGACCTTATTTGACCTTGAAGAAGAGGTCAGATGTCAAGACAAACAATGGCAGTAAGAAACATAGTTCTTAATAGCTCTGTATAGCATTATTATCACTTTGACCTTCAGATCAATCTACTGACCTTGAAGGAGAGGTCAGAGGTCAAAAGTGGCATGCTATTTTAAATCTGTATACATTACTTTCTTTAGGTCGATAATACATGCCACACTTGTAAGAACTATAGTTTTTAAGTTATGAGGCTTCTTGTGAATTTTCAACCAATAAATCATTAAGTCGACCTTGGAGACGTAAGCCAAATTTTAATGGCTCATTAACACGACTCCACTCTGCGCCCCTACAAAGTTTTATCAGAATTCATTCAAAACTTTGAGTTATCGTGTTTACAGACACGCAAATGCTACCAAAACCATAACCTCAATGGTGGAGGTAATTACTCATTAACCAGAGGGTTCATGAAGAGTCTGATTAAAACAGCGGTTCTTGAGCTTTTTCTGGCACGCTTCGCTTCTCTCATCCGAAAGGTGAAACGTCTTCAAGAAACAAAAAAGAAGTCTTTTCAAGCTCCAGAGACTCCGCACCCCTCAGTTTGAGAACGACTGATTTAATGACAGAAAACAAATGGCACATTCATGCTCTTTGGCCAGCTGCTAAATATGCCCCAGCACTGTTAAGCTGTGTGCACATCTGTAACATGAATTATTCTTCTGGGCACCGCAAATATAAATGCGATCTGTGTACAAGAATATAAATGCTTCTGTACTCACTGGGATGTAGAATGTGTTCATTTTGGGATCTTCATTGGCAGTGAAGAGCATACCTGTTCATGAATCAGAGGGCACAGCACCAATTAAAATCTTGTCTAGTAATTTATATCTCAAGTTCCTTCTGCACTTTAAAAGCGAGAACAGTATATGAAACAGTGTCTAAGATCTGAATTTGCATATCCTAAAGCCAAAATTGATTTCTGCTCTAATAATGAGTTAAAAAGCTTTCAGGCAGCCAAAAGGCGCAAAACCAGAAGAATCTGTGAATTGGTGCTGCTTTTCTCACAGCTTTAGAGAAGAAACCTCAAAAATTTTAGGCTTTTGTTCCCCGTTTCCATTCAAATACACTGACACACAATTACAGTGTGACAGCTCTACTGTAAGATGGTGCCACCCTGTGGTGGAGAGCAGCTGCATGAAAATTATTATTTAAAATGCACTACACCTTAAAGCTGTAACCATATTCCTGAATACAGTCAATCAGAAATGTACTGTGAACATTGCTGCACAACTTTTCCTAAACTGATGCCTTCAAGTTACCTCTGATAAGTTATTTTGTCAGAGAAATAACTCTTCAGTTATGTGACATTAATATTAAGAATGCAAGGAGTGTAGTTAGGGAGCATAAGTACAAATTAAAGTAAATACAGCTGGGTTGATGAGGTTAATCTGTATATAGCTGCTGGTTAAAAATCAACAGCTCATGCATGTGGATAACGACGAAAGTAACTTTGACTCAGTCACAGAAGGTTTGATCAATCCAGAAAAACACTTTTAAATTTTATCAGAGACAAAGAAGGCACAGAGACAGAGGAGATGACGAGGCCAGCAGTAGGTATGCTGCTACAAGAAAGCAGTCACTGTATATAATTAATAATTATATCACTCTAAATCATTCATCCTTCATTGGCAATCCTGATCCTCAATAAAGCATCCTGAATTGAACCGCCATCGGCACAGCTCACAACTGCAGCCGCTGCTCTGTTTAAACTTTCTTCCCAGCTTCTATGACTTATTCTCACCTGAATTGGGGTAGACACAAACACTGTTGATGTTGGTCTGAGGCTCTATGGAGGAGAACAACTTTCCCTGTGGAAAAGATGGAAGAAGAATGAGAGATGAGAGTGAGCAAGAGTTTCTAGACAAATCCTGATGGTCCGCTAAAGCAAGAAATTCTTGTAATTCAGACAGTGAAAACACAATGACGCACAGGTCGGATAACTCGGGTCCTGCGCTGGCTGTTACTTACAGTGTCTTTGTTCCAGATTTTTATGATCTTGGAGTCAGAAGACAAAACCAAGTCGAGCTGATTGTGGAAGTTGAGGGAGTTGATTGGCAGGTTGTAGAAGTGATCTTTAACCAGAAGCGGCTGACTGGAGCGCAGGTCATACAGCAGCACCTGAAGGAGAACAGAGAGGTAGAGAAAACTGTCAGAAGCCTGGAAGGAGAGGGCTGCCAAATGCAAAGACCAAAACAAGGAGAAATCCAATTAAAGGCATGAGGAAACATCTACATGGTTAACCAAAAGCTCAGCCCTTGACCTTTTAGTGAAGACTGAACTTTAGTTAGGAAACTGCATGACATCAGCCACCTAATTGTGAGCTGATTAATCACAGGAACTTTGCAGGCTGTGGGCAGCTGACAGCTCACAAAAACAAACACACAAAGGAAAAGGAGAAGAATGAAGCTACAGCGATGCAAGGCCTGACCGCTGTTCAACTGCTGACAGACAATAATGTGAAAATGCTGTTTTGAAATTAGGAATAGCACAGATGAAGCAGTGGAAAACGAACGCTGGGGGAACATAAATGTTTTGATTCACCTGCCCGGTGCTGGTGCCGACCGCCATGGTGAGGGAGCCGTTAAACTTCAGCGCACTGATGGACGGCAAAGCTTGAATTCTGTTGACAATCAATCAGAAAGTTACCAGGTTAACAGAACAGTACTTAAAAGTTTTTTTTGTGGGGGTGGGGACTGCAGCTCCTCGGTAACAGGATAATAAGCTGGATATTTGTGTTTTGTGCCATAATGACACACAGCTTGCAGCTTGTTTTTCATGCAGGCCGTGGAGAAAAGTGCCATGTGGCTGCATATGCGTCGTCGGGCTGAGATCAGCTGAAATCTTTTTGAGTGTGACAGTTTGCCCCTTACTCCGTTCCTTCGGTGAGGCTGCTCAGGGCGCAGTCCAGCTTGCCCACGCGATTCCGGACTCGGGGGTCCCAGCACTCAACCCGTCCCTGGTGAGCAAGCGGGAGAAATGTCAGCGATTCACACAAGTGCAAATTCTGAGTTTTTCTAATTAACTGGGGCAGATTTGAAAATGATTAGAAAGCAGTAGCAGGCAAGTTCTCATGTGGGCAGCTTTATTTGAGAGGCAGCGATTTGAACTTAACACTTATTTTTTGTCAGCCCAGCTGGTATGTGATTCTTTTTTACCAAACAATATCAAGCAGAGGTGAGAAGAGATGGATAAAGGGGGAGAAAAAAGAAAAAACTCAATGTGGAGCTAATTTTCTGTACTGTACAAATAAAAGATCCTATTTTTGAAACTAGTGACTACTTGAAAAGAGAAATAATGTAATAAAGTCCAAGCACCTAGCCTTATATTAGCACTAAATGGAGAAAACCGCTCAGACACAGCCAGTGTTTCACTTGCGTCTGATAATAACTCGAGCCTCCTTTCACACAGTGCCTGTGATGGCACTTACCTCAGCGGATCCTGTTGCAAACAAATGGTGGATGGGGTTGATATCGCACACGTTATTCTCCCTGGTCGAGGAGTCAACAAAAAAGAAGCATCAGCTGAGGAGTTAATATCAGATCACACCGGATTAGCATCGACACACAAACACTTACACAGCATCAGTCTGAAGTGAGTTAAGGAAACGTCCCTGCTCCAGGTTCAGTCTGAAAACCTCTGAGCTGAAAATGAAAACAAAAACTGAGTATTAATGAATTGCACATAACTCTTTAAAATAATACTGCTTACTAAAGCAGTATTATTTTAATTATTACTACTGCTGAGGCGGCTGGTCAAAGGAACTTTGAGTTACCGTAATTATGTGACGGTTTCAGAAAGCTTAGAAATTGCACTTCACAGCCAATGTAGGGTTATTACGGTCATTGTTGCCAGAAGTCAGAGAACAGCGGCACTTTTGAAGTACGTTCTGTCACCGGCAACAGGTTCAGTATTAAAGGGTTAAAAGGAGTTCTTCCTCGCTGCTGTCACCATGCTGCTGACACACTATACTGCAAGTTTTAAAATATTAAAAAACTTTGCAGAATAAGCCAGCCACACAAAAAGATAAAAGTACTCTGAAACTGCCAGACTTGTATTTTGATATACATTTTTTTTTTTAACCATTCACTACTTTTATCACCCCCCCCCAGTAACAGGGATGACAAACACAACATCTCGGCACGTTACAGTCACATTTTTGTTTCCCACAACAAATATCAAGTAACATGCAGATCTCCATCCCTGTGTGGGAGTTTTAGACCGCTCTACCTTCCTGCCCAAACAAACTCGTGGGATTCTTTCACTTTGCTAACTCCTAAAACATGCACAGAGGGCTCTAAAAGTGATTGTACTCTCACCTCGCCCCCACAAAGTAGAGATCACAGGAGGGATAGTGGTAGGAAAAGTCCCGTCCAAATTTGGGAATACGAGTCTTATAGTAGTGTCCATGTTGCGAGTGAAACTCTACGTAGCGGTCACAGTGCAGAAACACCAGCTGCAAGAGACAGAAAAACACAGTGAATTTAAAAATTCTGAAAAAAGACCAAACATTTAAGGGTGTTATTAGGATGCCTAAAAAAAAAAAAGTCCCACCTTAGAGTAGTCCTCAGACAGGATGTCAAAGGCCACAACTTCCAGGGGGAGAAAAGAAAATCATCAAATTGGTCACTGTCCAGTAAACGGAGCTGAGCAACAAGCTGGAGTCTAAAAACTTACCATCTGAATCCAGACAGCGCTCAAACTTCAGGGACAGCTGGTAGGTGTCATAACAGCGAACCCTTGGTTTGTAAGTACCTAGGGAAAAAAAAAAATATGTATGATCCCCTGAGCAACCCTGGACTGCCACAGACTCTCATTTTTAAGGTAACACTAAAGCAACAGTTCCACTTTATTAACTTTCCCCAGACACCAGGAACCTCATGCTCTTATTTACCTCCACTACAAGTCGCTTCAGGGTGGCTCACGCCTCTGTGCATGTTCTGCCCCAAAAGATGCCTTTCAAAAATTGCCCCCGTTTAGCATTTCTGTTTCCACTGTAAAGTATGAATGATCCAGACCCGCGACGTAATCATTCCGTGACACCACTGGCCGTGACATCAGTTCAGAGGATACCAAAAAGTATAGGTGTATCACTTTAACCTCTCAAATTTCAAACTGTCTAGGGCTGGGCTTTGTTTTAGCCTCATGGTAAACAGGCATATTTTTAGAAACTAGATGTGACATTTCAAGAGATTTTCTGTGCTTTTGTATGTTTTCTTTTATTTCTCTTTCTTTAAGAAGCCGCCAACCTGCCAGGGATTATAGAAAAATCTACCACTTTTACATGATGGATCCATGTACTCTGCTCCTTCTTGAAATAAAACAAACATTTGCAATATTAGTGACAGCATCAGAGCATCATGCCCCTTAGTTTACTGAGAGACAAAACTGTTTACATCTGTTATTCTTTGCTTTCTTAAACTGTTCTAGCACTTTTATTGACCACAAAACATGTTCCAAGTATTAACTGTTATGATTTTCTAGTAACTTCTGGCTCAGTTTGCCTGCTAACTTAGGGCCCCATTATAGCTGCTGCCACATCCATTTAGCTTAGGTTCCCACTGCAGTATTCCCTGCAGTTGCCATTCAGACAAAACCTCCACATCAGCACTGGCATAGGAGGAGAAGTCACCGAAACCCGAGGCAAATAGATTGCTGAGTTTTTTTCCGCCAAGTCTCATCTTCTCAAACTGTTGCAACATATCCCTCTGTATAATGTGTGAGCTTCTGTATGGATATATCATTAAAATGGCTGTAAAAACCGGCATGATTATACACTCATGTTTCAACCCTGCTGTGGTGGCAGCGGCCCAACATGCCAAGTTACAAAAATAAAGAAGCGCACAACCATCAGAAACGGCGGCTTGCAACAGCAGATGTGACACCAATTTGACATCAACTACGTCAACGTATGGTGCTGTTCACCAGGCACCAGATGGCAGGTATAATGGGGCCCGTAGCCACTAGCATAACCGTACTCTTTTACTATAAGCATCAGCTTGGTCACGTTTTCCTTATTTGATGGTTTGGGCTTCTTGTTCAGCTTCTGCAGGATGGGTGTTTCTGCTACAGCAACAAAGTGCATTATTTAGGCATTTTAGTGTGATGGGGAAACTGCTTGTCACTGGAGAAGCAGAGCACTATCGTAGTGTTGCAACTTGAGCAGAGGAAATTGTGGTGTTTTTACAGCAACATCAGTGATATCTGCTACCTAAACTCTGAACCACAGTCTCCACTAGCTCATCTGGGCTTTCACCTGTGACGTGCGACCAATTACATAGTTCTGAAATCAGGACACTGCTTTGAACTACAAACAGACAGAAGCGGCTGCACCAGAGCCAAATCAGATTTTAAAACTAATTTTATTTGAAACTGGCATTTTTTAAATAACTATAGGAATAATCAGAAAAAAAAGCTGAATATCACCTACAATCAACCCATCAACCAATCGGATGATGCTGAGTAAAGACAACTTTTTTTTTTTTTTAATATTAAGCCAATCAATTTGCCTAATAATTGTTTAACAGACTACCATCAGGCTGAAGCATTCTGGGAATAAAAGCGCTTGAGATGGAAATGCAGCTTTAGTTTGCCTTACCTGCTGCCAGGATGAACTGACCATCCCGGGACACTTTGATGGAGGTGCACACTGTGGGCATCTCAAAGTCCTGGATGAGCTCAATCCTGCGCTGAATTTCTGAGAAAAGAACAGAACAGTGTGAGAAATGACAAACATTTTGGAGAAAATTTATAAGTGTGTGTGATGCTGTAATCGTAGCTGTCAACTCACCAACATCTTTCTTTTGCAGCTGTCTTTTCTTCCGGTCGGACAGCCACTGTATGAACAAGACAGAGGCGATAAGGAAGCTGGATGTTACCCGGTGTGTTCAGAAGGTATCCTCATCAGATGCCTAAACCACCTCAACAGGCTCCTTCCCTTCATTGAACATTTTATTCAAATTGATGTTTCGCCTTTTTAATTTACATTTATCAGTTTTCCTACATTTTTTCTCCGCCTGTGAAGCCCTGTGCACTGCACTAACCTGCCTGAAAATGCTTCGTCGAAACGTTTATGATTGTCTGAAAGTGTCTGAAGGCTCAGACCTTTAGTCCGTTGTTAACACCCAAATTATAACAAATACCTCTGCCGTAAATACAGACAAACTATCATTACATTTTCTGTGTAGGACTCATCTACTTCAGGCACAAGAATGCCCTCCTGAATCTTTACACTTCTTCCAAGCAATGACATTTTTTTTCCCGTTTATTTATATGGATAACAATTAATTTGTCGTGTTAATGAGTATGAATTCAGCAGTGACATTTCATTCATACATACTATTAAGAACACTCTTCTCGCGGCTAGCTGGGTTTAGCCTGTTAAGCTGAAGGGAAACAGTAACTAGAGGTATGACATGGGGAGCATCGGGAGCAGGAACTGTGTTTCTCACCTCTGGAAGAGATTTCCCGTAGCTCAGATTATAAATTTTCACATCGTTCACGCTGGAAACCTGCATTGTAGAAAATGAACATAACACTGATGCTGGTACAACACACCGACGAGCTACGCTGGACCCACGTTGCCGATCCCGAGCAAAAACAGGAAGTGGAGGTGAGTTTAGAGAAACAGGTCCGAGTAGAAACCGCACAGACTAGTTCCGAGAGGTTCAGCAGCGTGTAGATGTCTAAGCATTTCCTTATTATTTTCACCATTTGATATACAAAAATGTATTTTTTGAGTATGTATTACATATCCGTTTTTAACTAGGGAGGTTTCATTTTAAATTTAGTTGAAAATTGTTAAACAGTTATAGCAAGGATTAATTTACAGAAACAAAAACAAAAGCAAAAACAGAATAAGTAATATTATGTATAAAGTTCCAGGTGGTCACTGCATAGCCAAGAGTCGTATTCTCTGTTTATTGTTGATAAACCAAGTAGCAAAAAGAGAGAGAAACCCCTCACATCTTCTCAATGATAGTCTGTGGTACTGAAATATGGCTTGTATCATGAATTTGTTTGGTTATATCCTGCCCAGAGTAATCACAGTCACCTATATTTGGCTGCCCTATTATGAATAATGTATTTGGGAAAGTATTCAAAGGAAGAGGCTGGAAAAGAAAAAGTGGGATAGTCAGGGAGATGACCAAAGTAGACAGAAGTACTGGAAGGATAGGTTTTCAGCAAAGGCTCAAAGTGAGGTGAGGCTGGACACTAAAGAATGAGACAAGGACTTGTACCGATTGGCTAGGCAGAAAGACCAAGTTGGGAAGGATGTGCAGCAGGTTAGAGTGATTGAGGACAGACCATGTAAAAATGAAAATGAGCTAATGAATGAAGAGAGTGTGTTGAGAAAATGGGAGGAGTACTGTGAGGAGCTGATGAATGAAGAAGATGAGAGATAGGAGGATTAGTAAAAAAGGAAGTGAGAGCAGCTATGAAGAGGATAAAACGTGGGAAGGCGATTGGTCCAGATGACATACCTGTGGTAATATAGAGATGTCTAGTAGAGAGCGGTGGACCTTTTGACCAGATTGTTTAACACAGTCTTGGAGAGGGAGGGGATATCTGAGGAATGGAGAAAACATGTACTGGCACCAGTTTTCAAGAACAATGATGATGATGTGCACACCTGTAGTAACTACAGAAGGATAAAGCTGATGAGCCATACCATGAAGCTATGGGAAAGAGCTGTTGAAGCTAGGTTAAGTAGAGAGGTGATGATGAGCGAGCAGAAGTATGACTTCATGCCAATAAAGAGCACTACAGATATGGTGTTTGCTGTTTTGAGAGTGTTGATGGAGATATATAGAGAAGGTCAGAAGGAGCTGTGGTACTGCACGAGGAAGTCAGGAATAGCAGAGAAGTATGTGAGTGTGGTGCAGGACGTACGAGGACAGCAAGACAGCAGTGAGGTGTGCAGTAGGAGTGACAGATGGATTCAAAGTGGGGGTGGGATTACATCAGGGATTGGATCTGAGTCCCTTCTTGTTCATAGTGGTGATGGACAGGCTGACAGATGAAGTCAGGCGGGAGTCTCCATGGACTATGATGTTTGTAGATGACATTGTGATCTGTAGTGAGAGTAGAAAGCAGGTGGAAGAGAGCCTGGAGAGGAGGCAGTATATACTGGGCAAAGTGTGTTGAATATGGAGCTTCCAGGCAGGCGAAGATGAAGAAGACCTCACATTTTAATCTCTTGACTATGTGATTCCCCACACCTTCTTTCTGGACAGGCCCCTGCACAGTTTTTCAGACCAATGAGGAAGCAATTTAGACAACACCATATAAACCCCCCCACAAACCTGAAGTCCAGGAGGTAGTTTGTGTATGTACAGTAGGTATGTAACTCTAGTATCAGAATGTCTGGCCTGGAGGCGAGGTTGCTTTCATATTGAGTTTGACTGTGGAAAAAATGGCAGCTAAACGAGACAGTTAGGGACTTTTTGCCTTTGTATTTCAGCCAAAACAGCCTTGAAATCAAGGTTTGTACACCTTTCATAGGCCCTTGCTTAGGGTATGCCTTAAAATCAATTTCGTTTCGTTAATTTCGTTATATTGTGACGGAACGTCGTTATATAATTTGTTGTATAATGATTAATTTCGTTGTATGTATAATGACAAATAAAGTTCTATTCAAAGAACTATTTAGTTACTACGTATTAAAAAGGAAAATCCCAAGCTAAAATAATGCAACATAATTTCCTTACGCACCACTCTCAGTCCAAGCCTCCCCCTAAGTCCCTAGCATTTCCACAGACTCAATAGTGGTCTAGTCCTAGGCCTTCCCTCTGAGTTCCAATGCCGTATAGCAAGTTTGGACTGGAATTTCAGGGTACAGGCAAATGTATATTCACTCAGTCGGTGTTGAATACTGTTTTGGTGCATGAATACTTGTCTACGCATTTGAATGGAAGTTAGGAAAGTATACTCACTGATCTGTTTTCTAATTTCAGAGCAATGGTATCATTGGTATCTGTCCAACTTGTAAATCTCTCAGTCTATCTGTGATTGGAATTTTCATGTCCATTTAATAATGATTCATTAGCTTTACTAGGCAAGACTTGTTATATTAAGATTTTATATTTAAGATCTTATATTAATATAAAATGTTTCATTAGACACCTGTGTTTCTTTCACTGCTTTATTTCAAAACATCTTTGTTTTCAAGGCACCATCTTCGGTTCACCTTGGACACAGCCACAGCTTTGCATATGAGCATGGCAATTCTCTGGTTATGTTTTTGGCCTCAGTTTGCCTTGGAAAATTTGGACTCATGTAATTGTGGTTTGGATTAATGAAAATGGGCTTCTGAAGGGACACATGAGTCCACAGAAAAAAATAGACTCATGGAAAAAAATCCTTAGCGCTACCACTGAACCTGCTGGTCATTAAAATGAACGCAGGTCTAAGGTGCTTCCATGTTGGTGTTCCTTTTCAGACTTGCAAGTTAGCACCGGCCATTTCCTGAATCACCTGGGTTAATGAGTCGAATCTTCCTAGTAAATTATGAATCACGAATCTGAGGGCTCCATTAGCCCGGATCGTATGAGTCCTCTGACTAGCTGCTGCTGTTAAGTACATAAGGTGAGTGAGTGAGTGAGAGCGGTCAGCGGAGTAGTGGACTCACCGGAAACACCGCTGACTCAAGTGACTGACTTCACTCCAGTCAGTGATTTGAGTAAATATTAAGTTAAATATTCCAATGAATAAGTATTTAAATACATTGGTGTTCTTTATGTGGCTGATTTTATACACTTGCTATTGTCATTTGCACATTTAGCCCTTTTTCAGCTTGGTTGTTTTTGTTTATATAGCTATTTAAAATATTAAATTCTTAGTTTATCCTCTAATTTGCACATATAATTTCTTACTATTTATATCTCTGTATTTTATAGTTTTATATTCAACTTATGCCTTAATGTGTAAGTGAATTAATAACCCTTCATAACCCTAACCCTTGTTTTTTTTTTTTTGTTTTTTTTTTTTGTTTTGTTTTTTTTGGGGGGGGGGGGGGGGGGTGCACTCAAATGACACAAGTGACCTGGATCACATTACTGAATGACTCAGAATAACCAGAGTCAATAAAATGAACTGAGTTTACCACCACTACTGCAGATGCATTAATTTAATAATAAGACTGCATGTCTGATGTCTATGACATATTAAAAAATTAAAAATGTGGAAATAATTACAATGTTGTAATTACAATAATGCCATTTTATCTTGTGAAAATTCCTGTTCTGGAACTCTTAAATGAAATTCTGCCCAGTGATTATGTGATTATAGATAGAATTTTTTTATACTATGAATATAATTTGTACTAATTATAATGGTATTTCAGATAGCTAAAAAAAAAAGTATGAAATGTGATGTTCATTTAACAGAAATGGTTGCAAGAAGAAGTGTTGAGCCATTTCTTTCCTGTGTTCAATGATGAACTTAATTATTATTAATTACATAATTCCTTAAGGGAGTTGGGTATTTCACATATACAATTAAATGTCATTTCCAGTGATTGGATAGTTTAAAGATTACTTGTGGTTCCTGGGATACTTCAGCTTTCAGGCCCCTCTTCTGTGGAACCAGCTCCCAGCTTGGATCCGGGAGACAGACACCCTCTCTATTTTTAAGATTAGACTTAAAACTTTCCTTTTTGATCAAGCTGTTAGGGCTGGATCAGGTGGCCCTGAACCCTCCCTTAGTTATGCTGCTATAGGCCTAGGCTGCTGGGGGGTTCCCATAATGCACTGTTTCTTTTCATTCACCTTATTTACTCTGTTTATACTTCACTCTGTATTTAATCATTAGTTATTATTAATCTCTGTCTCTCTTCCACAGCATGTCTTGTCCTGTCTCCCTTCCCTCAGCCCCAACCGGTCTCCCTGAGCCTGGTTCTGTTGGAGGTTTCTTCCTGTTAAAGGGAGTTTTTCCTTCCCACTGTTGCCAAGTGCTGCTCATAGGGGGTCGTTTTGACTGTTGGGTTTTCTCTGTAATTATTGTAGGGTCTTTACCTACAATACAAAGTGCCTTGACGTGACTGTTTATTGTGATTTGGTGCAATATAAATAAAATTGAATTGAATTGAATTGAATGTACTGGCAGTTTATGCAGATTCCACATTTAAAATTGAAGAGGTTTAGTTGTGAGTTTACTGTTTGAGGCCTCTAAATGCTGGGATGCTATCATCTTCCGTATATTTTTTCCTTTTTAAAAAAAGTATCACGGGGTGAACTGTTTCTTCAGCATCTGAGTTTAATTTAATGCGGTAAATAAAGGTTTGGAGGTTTTGGTTTTTTTTTGCATTTTTGGCCACAGCAGCGGAGAGAGAGAGAGAGGAAACAGGGGAAAGACACACGGGCAAATTGGCGATAGGCCGGGACTCGAACCCACGCCACCCGCATCACAACGTGGCATATGAGCTTTATTTTCTGCACATACAGGCCAAACTTCTGTTGTTAAGTTACAAATACGATTATTTTCACAGGTAGGAAATTTGCTATTGGTATCAAGTATTAAAAATGTGTTCATACTGTTCTTGTACTGTCCAATTAGTTTTTAATTGGTGCTTTACATTCATCTTTACCAGTTGGAATTATATGTTTAATACTCATCAATCTATTAGTGAACACAGCCACGCAAGCACACACACACACACACACACATATACAAAAATGGTGACTATATTTGTTATTTGCTCAGCTCACCCGGAGTGACGTAACAGGACAGTGGGCTGGCTTTCAGCCAGTCTCAGGTGAAGCTGCTTCTCAGACTCTCCAACACTCACACAGGGACAGACACAGGACGGTCATGAAGATAACCTGAAGGTAAGTCTTTGCTCTGAAAGGAGCTTTCTCTTTCCTTTTTGTCAAAGTAAGAGCTGAAAGAATAAAACCCTGAGAACAGGTGAAAAGTCATCACACCATTTTTACAAAGCAGTCTAAGAACAAAACCCTGTATATATTTCAGTAGTAGAGTTCATGTTACTATAGGTTTGTCTGCTCTGGAACACAGTTTGGTGCCAAAGCCGGTACCTGTGGGGAGTCATGACAGACTTTTGGCTGATTTCTGTCCCACTGGACAAAACCAGTTTGATCAATGTAGAGAAACTCAAGCGCACCATTGCCAAAACCAACCTGGCCTCCTCCTGCAGCAAGTTCTCCATTCCAGATCTCAAGGTGAGGATGTGCATCATCTGAATGATAAAAAAATAATTTATACTGTGCTACAGGGGGAGATAAGGGGCATCTTAGCACTGACAAAAACAGAGTAAGAGGCGTGAGTGTGTGTTAGCTCTGTGTTTGTAGCAGTACAGGAGAGTGATGGTGTTTGGTGTCCTACTCTGATGAAGAGGTAAAGGCTCAGGTTGCTCTCTACAGTTTGAGGCAAAATTTCCATCTGACTCATTTCACTCAACGTGATCAGTGATCATCTTGTCTTGCAGGGAATACATTTTGGTTCAAGAGTTCAGACATTAAATGTCTTCCAGTGTAGCGATTGTAAATGCAGGGTCTAACGATCCAAGTTATCTGTGAAGACAGATTGATTAAACACAGGTCGCAGTAACATTAACTGTGCTGTGACCTCAGGTGGGAACACTGGACAGTCTGCTCAGCATGTCAGACGATCTCTCCAAACTCGACACACTGGCTGAAAGGTAAAAATGCCGAATATGCTGCTCTTGATGTGTTTCTGTTCCCGGAGTCTGTTTGTCTCATCAATCGCTGCATGTTCGCATCTTCATGCGCAGTTTTGTTCTTCATTAAGACCCAAAGATTCTGAGCTCCTGTGCGGTCTGTGCCATGATTAATTGATGGTCAGGGATGGCTATCGGTTAGTTTTCCCTCCTGATTTTAAATTCACTGTTGGTACATCTGAGCTGATGCAGTGTGAGTGTGGATTTTAAAGGGACAGTTCACCACAAAGTTAAATGGATATAAAAGGTAGGAACTTAATATGCTGCAGGAAATAAAACAGACAAAAACCACAAACAACAAACAAACCTGTAAATCCAACTAAGGTTAAAAAACTCCATCCATCCATCCATCCATCCATCCAAGGATGGGTTGCGGTGGCAGCAGCCCAAGCAGAGAAACTCCCACTTCCCTCTCCTCAGCCACCTCCTCCAGCTTATCTAGAGGAACACTGAGGCATTCCCAGGCCAGCCGAGAGATATAATCTCTCCAGTGTGTCCTGGGTCTGCCCTGGGGTCTCCTCCTCCAGGGCCTCCATGCTGGGTCTGCCCCAGGAGGAGGTTTTTTCCTAACTAACTTAGGAAAATAATGGAAAACACGAGGGAACAAACTGGGGAAAAGCAGAAAAACAGATTAAAAAGCTAGGGAAACTGGAGAGAACAGACAATAAATCAGGGAATACAGAATAACCAAAACTCAAAACTCACTGCTCAGAAATTAATTTCTTTGCATTAAAATTATTAAGAAATTAATTATCAATTTGTATCTAACAAAAGCTTAAACATCAAATATCTGAAATGCAATTTGAGGTATGTTAAATTCCAATTTCAGTCATTTAATTTTGACTATAATTCAGATATTATGAATTCAGTTTATAATTTCCCAGATAGCAATGAAGGTCTGGCCAAAATGTGGCTCACATCTGAAGTTTGAGCCACAGCAAAACACTCTGAGTGCTCAGTTAGAGTAGAAAGGTGCTATATACTATAAGTACCAGTCCATTTAGCAATGTGAGCCACATTTAGCTTTGAACAACAAACTGGACAAATGCAAACAGGAAAAAACAATCTAAAACAACTGGCTGAGAAGCCATGACAAGGATGAGACACGGATGAGATGTAGGATTAAGATTTAAAAAATCAGAACATATAATAACAAAATTAATATAAGATTAAATTAATATGGAACAAAGAAAAAGACAACCATGAGGTGTGGAAGTCAATATTATCAGGTGTTGAAATGTTGAACTGCACAAAGAAAATATAAGAAAAAACCTCCATTAAGTAAGGAAGGTTGGGAATTTGTCCTGTGCTTGCGGGTACTCCGGCTTCCTGCCACAGTCCAAAAGTAAGCGTGGGTTTGTTGCTGGTAAGAACAGTTAGGATGGGCCCCAGCTCTCTGCAACCCTAAACTGGATGGATGGATGGATGGATGGATGGATGGATGGATGGAAGGAACCTGGTGATGTCATCCACTGAGTTTTTTATTCTCACCATCTTGCCATTTATAAACCATTTATACAAGTGAGGGGTGGATCTGAATATGATTGCATGCTTATTGCGTGCAGTGAGTTCATACCCTAGATAATGCTCCTATCTGATTCAAACAATGACAATAATTTACATAAGGAGCATTATATTTTATTCAGCAAGTCTTTAAAAGCCAATCAAGTCATCAGGAAAGTGTTTACTGAGGTCACAGAGAAAGAGATTTGAGGACCATTTTCCCATAGACTTTTATACAGCCAGAAGCCATTTGGCAATGAGAGGAGTCACCTCCTGCTGGCCATTAAATATAGTGCAGGTTTAAGGCACTTTCATATTGACTTCACTTTCCAGAGCCAAAAACTATGCCCATGTTTAATAGATTCTAACAAGAAACACTGGGTCTCTGTGACGGTCTGCTTCTCTGATCTAGTTCAGTAAAGAGATATGCCACATAGACACATGAGGGCGAGTAAGCAGGTGTCCTAGAGGGCAAAAACTCTCCAAAATAGCTGAAAGACTAAGCTAAGTCAGCAAAATCATTTCTAAAACAGAGCTCACCTGAGAAATTGGTACACCAAGGACGCAATTTAAGAGGCTTGAAAAGAGGCAACAGGAGAACCAAGGACAGAACACATTTATATCACATTTAAGGAGCTCTGGACAGCATAAAGGTCTGCCACAGAGACAAGTTAACAAATCAAGCAATCAAGCAGACCATCACGGGGCGTCTTAAATGCCAGACAGATTTCTTTTTGTCCAGTATCTCAAATTTAGTTTTACTTGCTTTCTCAAATCTGTCTTCAGTTTGAGGCCTTTCCAGAGTAATAGTTCATTGTGTGCAGCTGAAGCTTAATGCAAAACATGTAAACACTGTGTAGTAATGGTGCTTTTCCTGTCGCTTGGTCAGTGTGATCAAAAAAACATGCCAGTGTATGAAGGAGGTGATGGAGCAGTCCAGTGACAAAGTGTTGGAAAATGCTTTGGCCAATGGAGGTGAGTCACACACAAAAGCACACATGCTGACAGTGTTAATTACCTCATAGAAAAACTAGCTACAGGCCACATGCACACTGCAATTAAGACTAAGAGCTACTGCAAAACTCCATTAAAAGCCTGATGCTTTTACTTTGTAGTAGACTAAGGCTGTAGGCTGTGTGAGAGGACACAGCAGACCAGGCTAACCAGCATGTCTGATTACTCTTCCCTCCATCAGTCTACAGCAAGAATCAGAGAACCACCCTGTCACCACTGAAAGCTTACCTCGAGGCTCTGAGGGGTATTTTATCTGCTCTTTGAGCTGGCGTGTACTTCTGTGTGACTCCTGCTATAAACTGTGAATTTCTTCCCACATTTCTGGAGAATCTGCTTGATTTTTTTTTTTAAAGCAACATCAAAGCCTCTGTGTGATGGTTAAAATTGTTGTGTTTTCAGTTAGATCTGTGTGTGCGTGTGTGTGTGTGTGTGTTTTTCCCTCAGTGGACTTGATGAACTTCATGACCAAGTTTCAATGGGACAAAGCAAAATATCCCACCTCTCTTCCTCTCTCCAGTCTGGCAGATATCATTAACAAGGTATGCAGTTTATTTCCAGGATGAATGTAGCCTGCAAATACACCACAGCACAGAGAATTACAGTGAACAGTTCATTTTACCCCATGTTAAATGTGGAAGCTTAATTAAGTAAGGCAGACTGCAGCCAATGAATAATAAAAGTTACAAGTTTTACTTATTTATTTACAGATTGAGAAATAATCTTCCAAAAATCATTCTCAGATTGGTGCCTGTTAGCTTACCTTCATATGCAGTTTTATACGATTGAGCAGGCAAGACCAAAATATCCAGACTTTTAAAAATAAAAGTTAACTTACACATTTGACAAGATTAAATTACATTTTAAATTAATAAAGTTGAACAATATTGTAACTTCTGTATATAAGTTACTTGCAGGCTGCACAGGTATAGAACTGTTACTGCATTCAGTTCATGCATTACATATTTAATGCATGTGTGCTGTGAAAGCTGAAAAACTAGAAATGGGAGAGAAAAAAATACTCCTGAATTTGAAAATGAGCACTACTTCTGCAGCTGCTGCCACCTCTGTGTTTTAAGCTCTGCCCACCAAAATAAATTATTGCTGACTTTCAACTTCACACATAATTCAAACTCTGCTCTTCCAGTTCAAAGGCCTTCATTTTAAACCAGCTGCGACACTTTTTTCTAACCACAAACTCTGAAAAGACATGTTTGGCAAATGTCTCCCATCTCTGCCTAACTTTTCTAAATCCTGAAAGCAAAGCCCAAAGCAGCTGCAGGAGTCTAGTTCCCCCTCAGGTGGTTAAAATATGTTCCCTACCCAAGGTTTAATACCTGCATGTGTTTCAGGAAGTTTCGCAGGTGGAGGCAGAGTTAAAATCTCGTGCTGCGGCGTACAAGAATGTGAAAGCAAGCTTGGAAAACCTTAAGCACAAACTAGAGTGAGTAACATTGGTTATATACTGAACAGAAATAAATCCCTACACTATCTATCTATCTATCTATCTATCTATCTATCTATCTATCTATCTATCTATCTATCTATCTATCTATCTATCTATCTATCTATCTATCTATCTATCTATCTATCTATCTATCTATCTATCTATCTATCTATCTATCTATCTATCTATCTATCTATAAACTGGACTGTCTGTCTTTGCAGTGGCAGTTTACAGACTTGCAGTCTGAATGATGTTGTGAGGAAAGAAGACCTGGTGGTCTCAGAGTACCTCACCACTCTGCTGGTAGTGGTGGCCCGGTCAGTGACACAACATATTTGTGTGTTCCTGTGATATTCTTTACGTTAAAATGTGTTTCTGCTCATGTTTTCTGGTCACAGAGGGAGCTACCTGCAGTGGGAGAGGACCTATGAGTCCTTGTCAGAATTTGTTGTCCCTCGGTCGAGCAGGTGAGCGGTCTTTATGCACTCTTGGCAACAATACAAGCCATTCCATTTGATCCAAGTACAAGCGCACCGGTAGCTGCTCTCAGCATCCAAAAGGTCAGGCTAAGTAACCGCAGGTGTTTCATTACCAGGAGAAAGTAAGAGTCTTTTGGCCTGGAAAGCAGGGGGAAAAATGTTGTTTTTGAAGTGTAAAATGTCAAAGTTTTGAATATTTGGATCTCACATGAAATAAGACAGAACACCTGACATGATAAAAGCATTTTGTCAGAGCTGATGTTCAGAAAGCAATTCAACTTCCTATTCATTTTTATTTTTTCCAAAAATGGGATAAATCTACCGATCACTACCTATCACTTGTGAGATACTCCTCAGTGAATATGTGCTAAACAGATTAATTAATAATTATTTAACTTTTAGACAAAAAGATTCCACATTTGATCTTAGTTTTAGTAAATAGTGTTAATTATACACTCACCAGCCACTTTATTAGGTATAACTTGCTTGTACTGGGTTGGACTCCATTTACCTTCAGAACTGCCTTAATTCTTTACAGAATAGATTCATGGAGGTGCTGGAAGCATTCCTCACAGATTTTGATCCATGTTGACATGAGAGCATCACATGGTTGCAGCAGATATATTGGCTGCAGATCCATGATGCAAATCTCCGATTCCTGCTGTGCATTCAGAGATGCTCCTCTGTGTACCATGCTTGTAACAAGTGGTTTTGTAACAAGTTGCTGTTGCCTTCCTATCATTTGGAAACAGTCTGGCCATTCTCTTCTGACCTCTGGCATCAGCAAGGCATTTTCATCCAGAGAACTGCTGCTCACTGGATATTTTCTCTTTTTCAGACCATTCTCTGTAAACCCTGGAGATGGTTGTGTGGGAAAATCCCAGTAGACCATCCTGTCTGGCACCAACAACCATGCCACATTCAGTGTCACTTAAATCGCATTTTTCCCCCATTCTGATGCTCAGTTTGAACTGCAGCAGGTCGTCTTGACCACATCTACATGCCTAAATGCGCTGAGCTGCTGACATGTAATTGGCCTGTTAGATATTTGTGTTAACGAGCAGTTGAACAGGTGTACCTAACAAAGTGTATGTCCTTCAGACAGTGAAGCTGATTTTGTCTATGGAATCCTAGCACTCTGCAAATGCATACTGATCAGTCTGCTAAGTATTAATGAAAAATAAAAACAGGGAGCTTGAAATGAGCATAACAAGTCTGCTTTAAGCAGTAGGTTACGATGCAAGTGATAAAGACTACTTGACTTTCTCCTTGCTGTCTTTTACCTTGTTACTAAATCTCTTTTATTGCTGTCTTGGGTGTCTGTCAGGAAGCTGTATGAGAACGGAGAGGAGGGAGTCTTCTCAGTGACACTTTTCAAAAGAGCTGTTTGTGAATTCAGAGCCAAAGCCCAGGAGAGCAAGTAAGCAGGACGGTGTGACAGAAAACACCTAATAAGGTCAGGTCTGTGTTGTCTCTTTGAATTACCAAAGTGTAGCCTCTGATCCACACAGGTTCTTCGTGCGCAATTACAGCTTTGATCTGGAGGAGCGGAAGCAACAGGAGATTGCGCAACTTAGTTTTCACAAAAAGGAGCAATATGTGAGTCAAACATTACATAGGCTCTCTGTGAAGTTTTTTAATGTTGTGGTGTATTATTTATGTGCCTCTCTCTTTCACAGGGAATCTTTGTACGCTGGCTGAAGGTGAATTTCAGTGAAGTGTTTGTTGCCTGGATTCACTTGAAAGCATTGCGGGTGTTTGTGGAATCAGTCCTGAGGTCAGCCCTGATGATGGTGGTGATTTTCTCTTGTGAAAAGGGCTCACGATTGATGTTCATCTGATGATTTCTGCTTTCAGGTATGGATTGCCTGTGAATTATCAGGCTCTTCTAATGCAGACTGACAGGAAGCACTCGAAGAAACTGAAAAAAGAACTCGCTTCACTATTTGTGCATCTGGACCCCACCGCCAGCATAACTGATGTAAGAAGCCACACTGTTATAATGTCGTAATAAGGTTATAATCAGTTCATTTGAAGGGTACTGTGGATGAGCTTGACTTGGTGGCCTGCCTGAACAAATGTATTTTTGTTCCTTTTGCTCCCATCCTGCATTTGGTAGGTTCACAAAATACTGAAGGTTTTTTAATCAAGACTCAGGGGGAAAAAAACAGCCCCCCCCCCCGCCAAAAAAAAAAAAAAACCCAAGCAAACAAAAAAAACCAACCAAACAGGAAATGACATATCTGTCAGGCAAATTCACGTGGTCTTGCCAGACAACAGTGAGATAAAGCAAATTGGCTCTAACATACTGCAACCACATTTACTGCATGCAAATAAGGGCACAATAACCATGGTGCATAATATGCAGTACAAACCAAAGCAGGATCTGCACGGTGCACAAACACTCCTGTTGGTTCAGTGTGTGTGTGTGTGTGACTGTTTTCTGTGTGTTATCTGTCAAACAGGTGAGCTGTGACATCCCAGGACTCTGTCAGCAGGAGTACTTCTCCTACATCTGCTTTCATATCAGCACCAACGTGTTGGACATCAGCTAGCTGTCAACAGCGTGACTGACCGAGCACAGAGGCACTGACACACAAGCTGTGGTTTGATCCAGATCAGTCACTCAAAGCCAGAAACAAAGACCCTGATCACCAAAATAAAATCAGAGAATATAAATATAATGTTTCTCTTAAAGGAGAAAGAACTGAACTCTGTGACACAGAGGTGTAAATAATCCCAGGGTCTTCTTCACCACAAAGCAAGCTGCACGTGTCCTGTGTTTGTCATGTGCTGTGCATATGTATACTATCTGAGAGATTTTTTTCAAGGACTTATTTTAAAATAATATGTACTGTAAATATTAATGTTAGCTTCAAAGATTTTAAGTGAGCACATTATTTCTAGAAATCTTACAGCCCACACTAATAAAAGTGATTTCTTCATGCACCATCACCTGTTGTTCTCCAAGACAGCCCAGGACATTCTGAAGTGCATTACCCAAAGCTTAGATATCAGGAATCATTATATAAACATCACTTGTGTGCTGCAAACAGCAGGTGAGTGAGGCTGAAATGACCATATTAGGAATTTCCCCTCTCACTGACATCATACAAGGGTGAAAACAACACCCCCCCCCCTTTTAAAGGTGGTTGTCATGTTGTAAGAACCCATATTGTCATATTTAATGTAAAAATAACCAGCCTTTGTGAAAGGATGTGAGAAATGTTGTGTTTCACAGCTCACCTTTCCTATAATAAAATAAATAAAAATCTTTAAAAAAATGTTAGTTGCATTTTTAAATTAATATTTCTGATCAGTAATTTTGCAGTGTGTGTGTGTGTGTGTGTGTGTGTGTGTGTGTGTGTAAAGCCTATTTTTGTTGCCATTTTTACAGTTGCTATTATCACCAGGTGGTGTAGCCAATTAAAGCAGCACTGACATTTTAAGGATAATAACTTAGTAACTAAGTAAAAGTGACTTGCGTCTGATATACTGTTATTGTCTTGGTTTGGTTTTGAGTTTTGTGTTAAGGTTTTGGGGCTTTATCTAGTTCTGTTCTTGATTGTTCTTTGATACTTCCATCCCTCGTTTAGCTTCCCCTGTGTTCCCTGTTGATGTGATGTTAGTTCGGTTGTGTCCGGTCTGTTCTGGTCACGTCCTTGTCCTCAGTGTCTCTGTGTCTGTCTTGTCCCTCCTGTGTCCTGTCCCCATGGTTGTGTGGTTTCCCGTTTGGTTGCGTGTAGTTTATCTTGTCCTTCTGTTCGGTTGTGTTTCCTGTGTTAAATCAGTCTCTGCACTTATCTTCCATCTTTGTTGCAGTCCTGGTCTCCATGTTTATTACTTCCTGCTTTACTTTGATAGTCTCCTCACACTCGTGTCTTGTATTTAGTTATACTTCTTGTCTGGCCTTCAGTGATTAGTTTCAGCTGTGCTCTCTGGTGTGTTCCAACTACCGGATTGCCTGTTGTGTACATATTGTCTGAGTCCTCTTCTGTTCTTTGTCACACCGTCCCTCATTCACAGTGTGGTGTTCTGTTCCTGCTCCAAGTCTGACTCCCAGTTCTGGTCTAATCTGTCTATATTCTGTTTGGAGAATCTTCTGTATTAAAGTTGTATCTTCAGTTCACATTTTGACTCTCGAGTCCTCCTTTCTGGGTCCAAGCCTGCCTGTTTTCACTGCACTATGACAGTTATATATGATGTAATTATATCCTTGCTTAATTTTGTTACAGCTGGTAAGGGTAGAGCTACTTTAGAAGGAAAACGCTATCAATTTTACTCATTCAAGTCACTTTTTTTGTGGGTATTACAACACGCAGTATGTGAAAGTAAAAGATGATTAGGTTCTTCTTGGATCCAAAAAGGGGCTGTGTGTTTAGGAAAAAAAAGCTCTAAGTGCTTAACAGACATCTGTAGCTCACTTTACTCAACAGCTGGAGATCATGGATGCATTTACCAATACTGTTAATACTACTATCACTGTTTAGGATGCTGATTTCATATGGTTTAGTAAGATTTAGTACGCTCCAATAGCTCCAATACTATGTGAAATGCAACATGCCAACAATTGCCAGGATACCAGAATGTCCTAATGCATCCGGTTGCATTTAGCAGTATGCACACCCACATGCTTTTTTGGTGACCCACAATCATCTGTGCACGAAATGGATGAAATAGTATGTCATGTCAGTCTGTATACAGCATGCAACAGGATGTATTTCTGTACTTACTGAAAATGAAAAGAAGCAGTGAGTATTGCATTGTAGGTAATGCATTGACAAGAAAAAGAAAGTGTCTTATTTTTATCCTTTAAACAGGCAAAGACAAAACACAGGAAAAATAAGAAGGGACTAAAGTTTTGACAACAGCCTGACTGAGGGAGAATGCACAGACTATATATACACACACCAGGAAGTGGGATAGTAAGGCACCTGTAAACTCAATCAAGACATTATTAAGTATGGGAGAAAGAACAATGAAGAGAAGTAAAATTTCAAAACAAGAGCTTAACTTTAGAATAAAACAGTCTCCTTCCTTTGGCTTACATTGGAAAAAGGAAAAAATTCTGAACAAAGGCATGCTAAAAACTGCAAATACAACAGAAAACCAAGAATCACCTGCAAGCACCTCAACAACTTCAGCTTATCCAGGCTTCCAAAAATCAGAGTAAGGACTTACCAGCTTTTGAAACCAAGATTTGGAGTTTACATACACAATTTAGATTCTAAAAATACCTCAACAACAAGGTTATTTAGATGCAAATGAGTGCCTACTGTACATCCTGCAGGCCATCACAAGACAAAAAATAAAAGGATCACAAAAAAAATCTAAAAGCGAAATATTTAGTTCAGATGAAATGAACTAAAGTGGCATAAAATGTAAAAAGTCAAGTGAAATAAACATAATTGTGCTTAATTCAAATACTTGAGTAAATGTATTCAGTTACTTTCTACCACTGAATGTTATACAGTACATGGTCACCAGAGAGTGCACTGTCTCCGCTGAGTGCAGCAACCATTTTATCTGCACTGATATCTGATATAAATAATATCTGATCCATACGGAGCCTTTGGACATTACCCTTGGAGAGTGTTTCTGTACAGTAACTAATTGGTGGAATGATTCCACTCTATGTTGCACAGTGTGGAAATTTTTCATTTAGCCAAGTCTGAGGTGAACAATAAAGCTATAAAACCAGCGTGTATAGTTTCTGTCTTTAGGAGTTATTTGTGTAATTTCATTGTCTTTAACCGTCTTTACGGCCAAAAAGGTATTCTGAATTACTACAGGCACAAAGGGAAGGCCTGCAATAGATGTTAAGGTTTCTCTCGTAGTTTTGTCTGCCTGTGTGTGTGAAAGAGAGAGAGAGAGAGAGAGAGGGAGAGAGAGAGAGAGAGAGAGAGAGAGAGAGAGAGAGAGAGAGAGGAGAGGGAGAGAGAGAGAGAGAGAGAGAGAGAGAGAGAAGGGAGTGGGGGGGGTGGGGGCTCCTCTCGCGGTGCCATTCAGTGCACAATACAGTCTGGAGGAGCAGCATTTTACGCGCCGGTATAATGGGCATTAACTCTGGTTAGTACGCTTCACTTTTACATTTTAGGATCAACAAGTATTATATCGATCACTTGATAAAATGTGGACAGTTCCGAAGCCAAACTACAGAGCTGGTTTGTGCGCCGAGGGGGAGATTGCTGTGAACATCGGCGGAGTCAGAGTGGTGCTTTTCGGGGATGTACTGAACCGTTACCCGGAGAGCAGACTGGCGGAGTTAGTGAACTGCTCGATTCAGAATTCCGAAGTTATCTCGTCGCTTTGTGATGACTTCGATCCGGGTAGAAAGGAGTTTTACTTTGACCGAGATCCCGACGCGTTCAAGTGCATCATCGACGTTTATTATTTTGATGAAATCCACATCAAGCGCGGCATTTGCCCCATCTGCTTCATCAAAGAGATGGAGTTTTGGAAAATAGACCAAAACGTTTTAGATGAATGCTGTAAAAGTTACTTAAGCGAGAAGGAGGAAGAGCTGAAAGAGATTGCAAACAAAGTCAAAGTAATTTTGGAGGACATGGAGGTGGATCAGTGCATCACGCGCACCCAGCGTTGTCAGAGGTTTCTTTGGAGACTAATGGAGAAGCCCGGTTCCTCCCTACCGGCGCGCATCATCGCCATCGCATCCTTCCTCTTCATTCTGGTCTCGGCAGTGGTGATGTGTGTGGGGACCATCCCGGAGCTCCAGGTGATGGACGCCGAGGGGAAACTGGTGGAGCATCCGACCCTGGAGGCGATCGA
Organism: Archocentrus centrarchus; assembly: GCF_007364275.1. Classification (NCBI taxonomy): domain Eukaryota; kingdom Metazoa; phylum Chordata; class Actinopteri; order Cichliformes; family Cichlidae; genus Archocentrus; species Archocentrus centrarchus. The sequence goes on along the minus strand of NC_044367.1, from coordinate 22,790,259 downwards.
GACCGTGTGCATGTTGTGGTTCACCATGGAATTCTTCTTGCGCCTCGCCTCGTCTCCGAACAAGCTGCGCTTTGCGCTCTCCATCATGAACATCATAGACTTTATGGCCATCACGCCTTTCTACGTGGTCCTGGCCCTGACCTACCTCGGCACCACATCCATGATAGAACTGGCAAACGTCCAGCAGGCTGTCCAGGCGCTCCGCATCACACGAATCGCGCGCATTTTCAAGCTGGCGCGCCACTCCTCCGGACTGCAAACTCTGACTTACGCGCTGAAAAACAGCCTTAAAGAGCTCGGGCTGCTCCTTATGTACATGGGCGTGGGTATCTTCGTGTTCTCAGCGCTGGCTTACACCATGGAGCAAAGTCACCCGGAGACCTTGTTCCGGAGCATCCCGCAGTCTTTCTGGTGGGCCATCATCACAATGACCACTGTGGGTTATGGCGATATCTACCCCAAAACCACCCTGGGCAAATGTAATGCAGCCGTGAGCTTTCTCTGCGGGGTGATAGCCATCGCTTTGCCCATCCACCCTATCATTAACAACTTTGTAATCTTCTACAATAAGCAGAAAGTTCTGGAGACTGCAGCGAAGCATGAAGTGGAGCTGATGGAGCTGAAGTCTGGCAGGGAGGAGCGCAGAAGAAATAGCCATTAGAAGGAGAAACTTAGAGCAGATTAAGACTAAAACGAGTCAAAGGGAACTGAATAACTGAGTTACACCAAACAAAACGGCTAAAGAGAACATTTCCTTAAATTCGTTATTTACTGTAAATACATTCAAGGCCTCCAGATAACACTTTTTCATGATCTCGACGCCTCTGCACAGTAACGTAGTTGTTATTTTTCGTCTTCTGTCGCTTTGTTTGGACCACTTGCAATGTGTTGCTTTTGCTTTTGGGCCGTTTATTCTCTCCTCTTGACATTGTGAAGGCTGTTATTACAGAATTAAAGCTTCTGCATGTGAAAAACATTGTGCATGTGTTTAGAAAATCATTACATCAGTATGAATGTGAATAATGGTAAATCAGTTCCTCAACATTCGGGTTCAGAACACCTTTTATAACCGTTTGTCCATTAAAAAGAGACATTGTGATTAAATTAATCACTGGAAATTGCAGTTAAAATGTCAAACTATTTAATACAGGGGTGTCAAAGGAATTATATTTAATGAGCTGCATACAGCTCAGTTTAACCTCATTTCATAACCAAAAACACCTCCAAAATTCTCCCTTTCTTTTACTGTAAAAAATACATTTTGAAAACTTTCACACTTAAAGAGCTGCTTTATAAGGAGTCTGAAAGAAAAATGAAACAGGGAAAGAAAAATCTTACAAAAAATAAAACGATAAGTCTGAATTTTTCCATATTCTGTCAGTTTACCAAATCATGGTACAGCTCAGAGAGAAGTAGCTATTTTGCTAAAGTGCTGGATGGGTGAAATCTTTGCCAGCAAGAAGGCTCTAAACTGACAATGACTCAGACCTCTGGATTAGATAAAAATTGAGCAGCTTTCATGATGGATCAATTTTTTAGGACCTGCAACACAATGTTCCCTGATGCAACATACAGTAAAAGTCCACGATTGTTCCCTGCTTCTGTGCAATTTTCACAATTTTCTGAGCCATTCAGCAGGCTAAAATTACCGGCTATTTATGACCTGCGGAGTGCAGGTCTGACACCTGTTTCTTATATGGACAGTTCACTACTAAAACTCTAATTCACAGATTTTCCCGTGGCTTGAGTGCTAGATCATTTTGGTGTAAGTTTCACAGTTTTGGAGAGATGTCTTGTATATAATGAAACTGAAATAATAAAATGAAATATTAGAAATTTATTTTAAAAAACAACACAAGGCAAATGCAATTTAGTTCCATTATATTCCACTATATGTCAGTAGAAGCAAGTCAGAATACACACGTGTGAATGAGAGGGAGACAGGTGTAACAGTGAAGCTGGGAGGAGGTAGTGAAGGTGGATGAGTTTAAATCTCAGGGGTCAACCATCCAAAGCAACAGACAGTGCACAAGAGAGGTGAAGAAGAGAGTGCAGGCAGGGTGGAGTGGGTGGAGACGAGTGTCAGGGGTGATTTGTGATAGACGGATAGCAGCAAGAGTGAAAGGGAAGGTTTACAAGGTGGTAGTGAGACCTGGAGATAGAGGCACTGACAAAGAGGCTGAGCTAGAGGTGGCAGAGTTGAAGATGTTAAGGTTTTCATTGGGAGTGATCAGGATGGAAAAATGTTAAAAATGAGCATGTCAGAGGGACACTCAGGCTGAGTGTTTTCAAAACAAAGTTAGAGGTTTGGACATGTACAGAGGAGGGATAGTGGATGTTCAATATGGAGGTGTCAGGCAGGAGGAAAAGAAGAAGACCACAGAGAAGGTTCATTGATATAGTGAATAGTGAAGAGGGTTGGTGTGACAGAGGAGGATGGTAGGGATAGGGTGAGACGGAAGCAGATGATCTACTGAGGGGACCCCAAGGGGGACAGCTGAAAGAAGAAGAAGAATATCCTAGAAACTTCCAAATAAATTCAAAACCCAGAAACTCAAAGTAAGGCAATATAGATGGAGAAACAGCCAGAGGATTACACCCTTTGAGATTCTATAGTCTGGCTTTATTTTTCAGTGCCATGTGTACTTGGAGCGGTTTTTAAGGGATCCTTCTAACTAGATGGCTAAATATGTGGAAATTTGAAAGAAAGAGTCTTCTCATTAATCAGATTGGAATATTTGTGTCAAGATCAAAACTGACCAGTTATAGGTAGTAGTGTGCGTGTGTTACAGTACAGTAAATCATGATATATTCATGCCATTTATTTAAAATTTAGGCTCTTTTATAAATCTTTACAAACCCCAGTCAGACATGACCCTCAAGCAATGGCTTAACAGCTGCTGACAGTGCTGCTGTTGTTGCATACACTCCACCTGTGATGTGAGCAAATGTTGTGTTTTTGAATTGCTGCATTACCTGATTTATGTAGTTGAGGAGATGTAGAGGAGAAGTTTGTTTCATTCACTTTGCGGGGACATAAATCTCCTTTTTTGGAGACAAAAACTGTGATTTCATAGTGTAAATAATCTTCAAAACTTAAGCCCTATACAATATTTTTAAAGTTTCTAACTGGCACAAACATTCCCATATTCTGTCACTAACAGCTCAACAAGTTTGAGGCAAAGACAAACAACCTCAGGCTCTACAGATCAGAGACACTCGGGAGAATTTTTAAATAAAATCTCTCTCTCTCTGTTCCGATCACCAGGCCAGAGTTAGACTTGAAAAGCTCCAGTAAATAACATCCCTTTAACAATGAGTCAGTAAAGACTGACGTTACAGAGCCTGTTCTAAAAATTCTCAACTGCAACTCGAAATGTCCAGATTTCATGCAACATGAACGAAGCACACCAAATGCTGCATCCATTTCAGTTGCAGCAGGCAGTCTCTTTACTAAATGAAAGCTGTGTTGTAATTAGACATATGGCCTTGTCATGTTGTGGGGACCCACAGGATGGAAAGGGAATGAATGAATTTTCATGCAAAATAGATGTGCCTAACTCACGGCCAAAATCATCCAGTTTCAGAGGAGCATTACAGACCCTTGTTTAAGCATAGGGCAATGCCTAGTTCAGATGATATGCATGATATTTGTGTCTGATAACATGCTTGCAGTGTCAGATAAAGTGATTATAGAGTAATGAGTTGTTGTAACTTGGTCCAGATACAAGAACTGGAAACAAAAACATAAACAAAAATGGTGTTTACTATACTGGCAGATTGTATATGAAAGATACACTCAGCTTTTGGGTCTGAAAAGTGCCTTAAACTTGCATTCTTCTTCACTTCCAGGAGGCGGTGACTTCTCTGGTTGGAGAAAAAAAATGAGTCCAGTTGTATAGAAGTCTGTGGGAAAATGACTTTACTGCTTACAGTGGCTTTATACTTCTGTGTTACGCTTATGCGGCAGGTACCCTTTAAGCATAAATACTTCTGAAACCATTCACTTAGACTACATCGTAGGCTCTACATAGATTCACTGCAAGCGTTAAACCTCAGTCACAAACGTTTAAAGATCAGTCAGAAGGTTTATAATGCAGTCATTCTTTGCAACTGATTTCATCCAGGAACAGGAAGCAACATCCTGCAAACACTTGCCAACCAGTTGGGGAATTTTTCCCTGGTGACCAGTGGTTACTGGGAGGTCACTGACTGGTATATGGACCTGTGTGGCTAGGAAATAGCAATCAATTTGACAGCAACTGCCAGCACCAACCAGCAACCACTTGCAGCTAATTGGGAATAGTTGTATATCCTCGTCAACGAGCAGTTGCCAAAAAGAGTCAAAAATCAGGGCATGCTTTAGGGCAGGGATCCTCACATCCAGGCCTCGAGAGCCAGTGTCCTGCAGGTTTTAGATGTGTCTCTGCTTCAACACACCTGAGTCAAATATAGAAGTCATTAGCAGGACTCTGGAGAACTTGACTGCATACTGAGGAGGTAATTCAGCCATTTGAATCAGGTGTGTTGGATCAGGGACACATCTAAAACCTGCAGCACACTGGCTCTCGAGGCCTGGATGTGTGAATCCCTGCTTTAGGGTGTGGCTACCTTGTGACTGACATCAGCGCCCCTCAGTTCCTCAGTCAGATCCAAACTTTTCCAAGATAGAAAGTGTTAGAATCAAAATCAAGACAAGTCAAGGCTTCAAAATGGGTGTCCATCATTTATATCCAATCTTGGTTTCTCGTGTTTAGTCTGTCTGTTTTGGAGAGAGGACCCGAATGCAGGACACAAGAGGCTGAATAACACAGTGAAAAGAGAGCTTTGATAGCTGATGAAAGCTTGCTACCTGGTACACAAAGTCCACAGGACTGAGTCAAGCAAAACAGAAATCCAAAAGTAGACAAATACACAAAGGAGCACAGAGAACAAAAAGAAAAACACAAGTACTGCAAACCTTTATGAGAGCCAGACCAAACAAGATGCTGCAATAACAGAGGAAATGTTAAACTTAGTAATAATTCAAGCCTTAAAACATCTTTACAAAATTCAGTCAGCAGACTGGCAAATGGGCTCCCAGATTAAATGCAGAGTAGCAGAAATGCCAAAAATGATGAAAGAAAGGAACTTTAAAAAACCCAGAAATAAAAAATTTAAATTCTGGAAATGCAAGCGTGTGAGACGTTGATAAATTTAATTCACTGCTGAACTGTAAACAGTCCTACAGAAGCTGCTTTTAAGCCTCCAGTGTTTGTTTCCTGCAGGCATTCACAGGAAATGTAACAATAACTGTTTGATTAGCCAGACTGAAAAACGTTCTACTGTTGAGAGTGGGTGCAGGATATGTGCAGGAATGGGTCAGTGTTTTCTGTGACATAAATCAATGAAACTGTTGATCCTGTATGTGTGTGCGTGTTTAGTTGTGCGTATGTTTGTGCACATCTAGCCGTCTGTCTGCATCTTCATCTTCATCTGGTCTTGAAGTTTTCTGAGCTTATCTCTTCTTGTTTGTTGCATTTGACACGATCCAATGCAGTGGTCTGTTAGAAACTGCCATCCCCGCCGGGAAAACACTTCAAAGTAAAGCTACATACACCCACACACACACACACACTGAGTGCTGAAAAACACCCCACCCCACCCGCTGTTCCTCTCTGTCTCCTTCTCACTCCACTGTCCTGCCTCCACCTCCTCATCCTCCGTCTCAGATGATGATCTGTCAGCTTCACTGGCTCAGAGAGCAGTATGTAAAATGTTTGTGCTGTCATGTTTTCAGGGTGTGTGAGTTGAAAGTTTGCACCTCCGGATTTTTCAAAATGTGTGCTGAATTTTGGAGGTAAATGTTTGACTGTTTGTCGTGGAAGTACGTGTGTGAGTACGAAGGGAAATTGATATAACTTGGCTGACACTGACTTCAGCCAAATATAGCACTTAATATGTTATGCATCAGCAACCATTACAGATGACTCAGTCTCACTCCCACTGCATGGCAGGGACACATTCAGGTTTGATTTATAAGTTGCTGACCGGAGCCTGCAGCGACCTTCAAACGTGGACGAGAAAATCTGATCTCAACATGGAAGTATAATTCATCTATTTCCCTGCTGATATGTTTGATCAATGGCGACATGTAAACAAACATCAGAGACGTGAGAGCTTCCTTATCGATGCCTGGTTTGGCCCACGGTGCTTTGATGCTTCACACCAGATAGCTCCCACAATCCCCAGTCCCAGAGTGCACCTGTGGGTTAGACAGTACACGCCTGTAAGTTGTAATTTTTAATTGGTTCCTCCTCATAATAGTAATAGTAATGTAATAATGCAGGTATGCAGGAGTGGGTTTATGTTGCAGAATTATCCCATGCTCTGCTTTTCTTCCCAGGTATTTTTAGATGTGAAGAAAGCAATAATGCAGCAGCACTGCAGCAAAATGAGGCTCAAGAGGCATTTTACATTGCAGGTGTAAAATGATTCCTTATTTCTTAATTTCTTTTGCTTGAGCTCACAGCTATGTGCAGGACTAATGTATCATCTGTTGATTTGCCTGAGCAAAATATGTTGTTAGCATAGAAAAGAAACATGGGAAAAGTCTTTTCCCATCTTACACTCCTCTCACCAGAACCATATGCCTGCACACTGCAAAATTAGAAAAAAATCAAATGAGAAAAATCTGTCACATTTCTGGAGTGAGTTATATTATCCAGCTTTTGGATAATGCAATGATATTTATACAGGACCAGTCAAAAGTCTGGACACATTTGAGTGTTATCTTGGTTTTATGCCATCTCTGAATGGATGTTATGATTTTTGGTCACGTTTTGGAACATACTTTTGCAGCAGTTTCTATTTAAACATGTTTTACACTCAGTCCTGTTTTCAAGGATTATTTGGTCTCCTGTTGCCTCTTATCTTGAAGAACAACTACATTTAGACCAGAGGGTGAAGTGCTAAGTTATCAGCTAACACTGTGAGCAATTTGCATCCATAAACTGTATGGGCACAACACATACACAAACATAGATATCAGCTAATTAGTGCTAAGTAGCATAAAAATAAAATACCAAATTTTTAATGACCAAAATTGGAGCACAGACCTAAAATTCACTGAGGCTAAGTATCAGACATTAAACTGAAAATGAAGTAGCCAGAGCTCCATTCATGAGCATGAATCCAGTGATATTGTGAATTGCTGCTGCAGCTTGTGTCTCAGTTGGCGTACTTGTCATTTTGCTCAACAACTTTAATGTCAGCTGCAATGTTTTCATTTTGATTTTGTGGAACAAAACAACTGTTAGTTGGCAGTTTCCTTAAAAGTGACAACTCAGCGTTGCATCCCTGTCCTCTTTTTCTTGTTTTCCTCTTTCATTTGCCAAACTAACTCATGACTGTTTCATTCATTTTATAATACTGCAGCATCAATACCTGACTGAGTTTGAGAGCGAATACTAGCCTCAGCAGGAGAAATAGGCAGGTATAACATGGACTATTTCACCAATTAAATAACTTTTGCTTTTCATGTTTTTAGGAATATATGGTTTCAAGAGTAAAAATTCAAGAAAATAAAATTCTGGTCATTTATTTATTTATTTCCTTCTTGCCTCTTGGATGGGCTTCCAGCTGTGTGTAGGCCTCTGGGCCCACTGCCGTAATGCCCATTTGAGAGGAGCTTATGCTATTGACATTATTATGCTGTTATTCTTGAGAGGTCTGATAAAAGGTGAGAGATAGCGGCACTTCTAAATCACGGCAGCTGCAGCTCTAATAATGCAAACTTTAAGCCTTTATGGAACTTAAATGAGTGCAGTATGTAGAAATTTACCCCCTTTTTGTTTTTTAAAGTCAGAAATCAGCTTTTCTTTTCTTACCAGGCTGTAGACATGTTTATTACTGCTGTAAGGTTGAACGTTTTAATATGGGAGTCTGTGAGGTTTGACTTGTACTTTGGAGACAGCCTCAAGTGGACATTAGAGGAACTGCAGTTTTTGGCACTTCAGCATGGGCTTCATTTTCCAGCCATAGAGTTTGTTGTTTGGTTAAACAGATACACAACACGTAGCTTGATATCACGCACTGACATTCATATGTTTTAGAATTAGTGGATGCACATCTATAAACACGTGTAGGTCAACTCTGATATAACAGTTCTATAAATATCTAACAAACAGCTTTCCAGCATATAATGATTAATCGTAGCTGTTTAGATCTAAATCATTCTTTAAAATCCAGATGTTTAGGCCTTGCTGCTTCCTGTCTGTGCCACTGTAGATCAAACCTGAACTGTGGACAGTTGTAGCACTACTTAAAACAACTGCCACAATATCTGCGTGTCTACTTTAAACAGTTCATTTTTTTAGGGGTGTGTGGAAACTACAGCATTAGAAAAACATGTAGCCTCTAGCTTAAATCTGACTCCTTTCCAGAAACACAGTGCATTTCGCTCACTGATCTAACAAATGAAAACATCCTCTTCTTCATTTTGTGTATGGGAAAACAAAAACTACACAAACAAGACAACCAGTCACAACCGAAGTCTGCTATGCAAATCTTAAATCTTCCTGTTAGGCAATGTATATGTTTCTTTTCTAGGTTTAACATTATAATAATAGTGCATCAACTCAACACAACCAACTCTTGCATCCTAGATCCTGGACCTTCTCACCAGTCTGCAGCAACACTTCTGCCTCAGGGCGTCTTCCTTCCTGCAAATATGACTCCGATGTGTCAGATTTAAAGGGCTGTTCGATTTAAACATGTAGTTCTTTGATTTTGCTGTCTAGTGAAACAAAGCAGAAAAAAAATAAGTGCTGGTGTCAGTGAGGTTTGTTGTACTCAACACAAAACTGAACCTTATATCCTTTAGTGAGTATCATACATAACATTAAAGCATCACGTCCCCATCTGCTCTTAATTCACTCTCAAAAAAGGACGACTAATTTCCTTCGCAAGCAGTGGTCTTCTGTTGTCATGGCTCCAGTCTTTAAATAACAGTCTTGCTCTCATTATTCTGCCTCAACGAAGCTTTTTGCTTTCAGACTGGACTCCCACATTGAATGCACTCTGCAGTTTATTGTAATAGATTTAATAGAGCAACAAGGTGGGTTTTTTCCCATCTAATGCACGTCACAGGAATGAATCATTACAGATATTTTTAAGGTGTAGCTGAGTTGGAGATGAAAATAGGGAAAGGGATTGTATTACTTGAAATCTAACCAAGTCTCTGTGTAATAAGATTCCTTCCACTTGATCAGATATCAACATTGCACTGGGAGACAGGTTACCATCTGAAGAGCAATGCTTACGACTTTTGCAATATTTTACCATCGCCCGAGCACACAGTGGCTGATAAGATGATTTATGTTCATGGATACAATTGTAATCATAATTTTTTTCAAAATGTAAAACATAAAAAGCAGAAGCTCTCCAAAGCCTCCCAAATAACACATGTTTTAGAATATCTTTGAAAGGTAAAACCCACTAGTTTCTGAAAACTAGCATGAAGCTAAAACGTGACTGCACCAGTGATCTGGTGAATGTTGAACGATTCATTGCACTTGATAATGGTTTTCTGTCCCAGCTACAATAGATCAACAATGCACTATTTCTCACATTACACACACTTTTATTTGTAATATATAAACTGCCGTCTGAGCAATATTGCGTGCACTGTGTTGATTTTTTTCCAACTATAAGGACTGGGGTGGAGAACTGATGTGCTATATGTGATCAGTGGTTTAGGCTGCTTACACAATTAACAGTCATTTTTGTAAAAATTGTAAAATTAAAGCTAATATTTAAATATTTGTTTTTTTTTTTTTCATTTTCCAATTTTGAACAATATTTAGCTAACCTATTGCACTGTTACAACATCTCTTCAGTTCACTGATTTATTTTGGCCCCCCTCAGGGCCCACTGCAGTATTTCACTCAGGCTGAGGTCTGGACTTTGGCTGGGCCATTGCAACACCTTCAGTCTTCTCTGTTGTAGATTTACTGGTGTGCTTTGGGTCATTGTTCCATTGCTTGACTCAGTTCAGCTAATTATTCAATTCAATTTTCACCTGAAGTCACTTTATATTGTAAGGTAAAGACCCTACAATAATTACAGAGAAACCCCCATCAATCAAACGACCCCCTGTGAGCAAGCATTTGGCGACAGTGGGAAGGAAAAACTCCCATTTAACAGGAAGAAACCTCCGGCAGATCCAGGCTCCGGGAGGGGCAGTCACCTGCTGCAACTGCTGAGTTTAGCTGAATTTGAACAGATGACCTCACATATGACTCTAGAATACTTTAGTATACAGAAGTCACGGTCCAGAAAGGCTCGGGGGGGGTTTCCCCTCTTTTTCCTCTCTCACTCTTTTTTTTTTTAAGTCCATTTTCAGTTTAAGCAGAGTTGAGGGCTGGTGGGCAGGCCCTTGGGTGGTGCCCATTCTAATCTGCACTCTTACAGATTTCTCCCATAGATTTCATTGCAGGATTATTTGAGCCCCCTAATGCTTCTCATATTTTTTCTGAAAATATATTAGATAATATATATTCATTATATATTATTAATAGATTGATAATACATTGGTAGACTTATATTTACAAAATTTGCAAATAACTTACACTTAAAAATGGTATACATATACATATACATATACATATACATATACATATACATATACATATACATATACATATACATATATATATATATATACATATACACATTCATCCCCTGGTGTCACTGGGGACGAGTGCTAGACGTTAGATGCGACAGAAGGAGACTCACCAATGTTGGACTACTTGTGGAGTCATTCAAGCTGTTAATGTATTTCTGGCAGTGAGTTTCAGGGAAACACAAATTGTGCGTGTGTGTTATTTTTTTTTTTAGTTTTTACTTAAGTCTTTGTTTCTGTGTATGTGCACCTTACCGCTTTCTCTTATTATTGCTTTTTACTGGCATATTTAAACTGAATCTCATGAGTCCGTTTTATTCAGTTTCTCAGTCTTTGTTGTAAAGAAAATCAGAGGAATCTTTCAGGATGGACTTCACCTCGCAACAAATGCTTGAGTGTAATGAGGAAGAATGCAACTTTGAAGTGGAGACTGCTTTGATTTAACACTCCATCTGACAGCTAAATTATGGATCTTTAGAATTAATCGGTAAAAGCGGCAGGAGGGTGACCTTTCAGACAGACTGCGAACACTCAGCCTTACCCACTCAATAACTGCTTTGTACTCTTCGCTGGACCCCTCTCGCTCACTGCCGGTCACGCCGTCTACTTTTCAGGGCGGCTCGCCTCTTTCAGAGAATGTTTTCAAATGCCGACGCTGGAGACTCTTTGTGCCTCTCTTTTTTAGTTTTGCGAAGCACTTCTTGGTCAATAATGCATGTTCTCTCTGGAAAGGCCACTGCCGGCAGGGGTTGAGAGGTTGTCCGCTATGCTGTGTGAATATGTAGTGATGTGTGCAATGTTCTAATATTTGGCACACCTTAGCAGAGCTCTGACAACTCTTAAGAGTTCTTAGCCAACATATTCTTACAGTCAGCGTGTCACATGGGTCAGGACCCCTTTTAATTGCATTTTAATTCACCAAGACTTTGCTGTCATTTTCTGACATGTAGGGCTCTGCAAAATGCATTTTGGCCTGACAAGGAGTCAGTTATTGTTCTATTCAGTGACAGGCGGCACAATCACACATCTTCCCAACATGTTTTCATGCCAGGGTGTTAAATGCAGCTGTTCTGTTGGACACCATGAGATAAGCACTGTGTATTAAAGAGCAACAAAACTCTGCATTAGGAGACCGAAGATGTGCTTGTGGCATGAGTCCCTTTGGGAGCTTTGTGGTTTGCACTTTGTTTTGCTTTATTCACACTTTTTTCCCAAAAGATATTTTGTGTTCATGCTTGTTTTTTTATACTTTCAATTGCTCCTCAGGTTAGGCACCAAATAGTGCTTAATTAAGTTTAGCCATAGGCAGGGTGCTTTTCCCACTCAAATCAAAGTAAAGGAAAGCAATTTTAGTGCAGAAAGCTACACAACTACCATCTCCAAAATCTACACTGCACACCCTCTTATCGTGGTCAGATGTACAAACACACAGAGGTTGGAAGAAATAGACCGCTGTCTCTGTCAGAGCATGCAGGTGGTCCTTACTATAAACTCAGAGGCAACAAGCAAGGCATTTTTGAGAAGCTCTAACAGAGATGAGTATGATGAGTATGCTGTTTATGGTATTTTTATTCTCTTAGAGTCTACATTTCTGTGTTGTTCCACTTCACTTCATCTCTGTTCTTGTCCTGTTGGACCTCAGTGCAGCTTTTGATACTGTTGACCATAACATTTTATTACAGAGATTAGAGCTTGCTATAGGTATTAAAGGTACTGCACTGCAGTGGTTTGAATCATATTTATCTCATAGACTCCAATTTGTTCATGTAAATGGGGAGTCTTCTTCACACACTAAGGTTAATTATGGAGTTCCACAGGGTTCTGTGCTAGGACCAATTCTATTTACATTATACATGCTTCCCTTAGGCAGTATTATTAGAAAGCACTGCATCAATTTTCATTGTTATGCAGATGATACTCAGCTTTACCTATCAATGAAGCCAGATGACACACATCAATTAATTAAACTGCAGGAATGTCTTAAAGATATTAAGGCCTGGATGACCTCTAATTTCCTGCTTCTAAATTCAGATAAAACTGAAATTCTTGTTCTCGGCCCCACAAATCTTAGAAACACGGTGTCAAACCAGATACTTACTCTGGATGGCATTACTTTGGCCTCCAGTAACACTGTGAGAAATCTTGGAGTCATTTTTGACCAGGATTTGTCCTTCAATGCACATATTAAACAAATATGTAGGACCGCTTTTTTGCATTTGCGCAATATTTCTAAAATTAGAAACATCCTTTCTCAGAGTGATGCTGAAAAGCTCATTCATGCATTTATTACTTCTAGGCTGGATTATTGTAATTCATTATTATCAGGCTGTCCTAAAAGCTTCCTGAAAAGCCTTCAGCTGATCCAAAATGCTGCAGCTAGAGTACTGACAGGGACTAGAAAGAGAGAGCATATTTCTCCCATATTGGCTTCTCTTCATTGGCTCCCTGTTAAATCTAGAATAGAATTTAAAATCCTTCTCCTCACATACAAGGTCTTGAATAATCAGGCACCATCTTATCTCAAAGACCTCATAGTACCATATCACCCCAACAGAGCACTTCGCTCTCAGACTGCTGGCTTACTTGTGGTTCCTCGGATACTTAAGAGTAGAATGGGAGGCAGAGCCTTCAGCTTTCAGGCGCCTCTTCTGTGGAACCAGCTTCCAGCTTGGATTCGGGAGACAGACACCCTCTCTATTTTTAAGATTAGGCTTCAAACTTTCCTTTATGATAAAGCTTATATTTAGGGCTGGATCAGGTGACCCTGAACCATCCCTTAGTTATGCTGCTATAGGCCTATTCTGCTGGGGGGTTCACATAATGCACTGTTTCTCATTCACCTTATTTACTTTGTTTATACTCCACTCTGCATTTAATCATTAATTGATATTAATCTCTGGCTCTCTTCCACAGCATGTCTTTCTCTCCCCTCAGCCCAACCGGTCGCGGCAGATGACTGCCCCTCCCTGAGCCTGGTTCTGCTGGAGGTTTCTTCCTGTTAAAAAGGAGTTTTTCCTTTCCACTGTCACCAAGTGCTGCTCATAGGGGGTCGTTTTGACTGTTGGGTTTTCTCTGTATTATTGTAGGGTCTTTACCCACAATACAAAGCGCCTTGAGGCGACAGTTTGTTGTGATTTGGCGCTATATAAATAAAATTGAAAATTGAATTGAATTCACTTGCTTTGGTGCTGGTTAGATGTGTTATGCTTCTTTCTCTCTCTCATTCTAAATACACATTTAATGTCATTCCTGACATTGAAGAGAGGTGAAGAAGAGAGTGCAGGCAGGGTGGAGTGGGTGGAGATGAGTGCCAGGGATGATTTGTGACAGAAGGATGGCAACAAGAGTGAAAGGGAAAGGTGGTAGTGAGATGATGTATGGTTTAGAGATTGAGGCACTGACAAAGAGACAGGAGGCAGAGCTGAAGATATTAAGGTTTTCACTGGGAGTGACCAGGATGGACAGGATTTTAAATGAGTATATCAGAGGGACGGGTCAGGCTGAGTGTTCTGGAAACAAAGTTAGAGGTTTGGACATGTCCAGAGGAGGGATAGTGAATGTTGAATATGGAGCTGCCAGGCAGGAGATAAAGAGAAAGACCACAGAGAAGGTTGATGGATGTAGTGAAGAGCGACATGCAAAGGGTTAGTGTAACAGGAGAGGATGCTAAGGATAGGGTGAGATGGAGGCAGATAATCTGCTGAGGTGACTCATAAAGGCAGCAGAAAACGAGGGAAAAGAGTAACTTAAAAATAAAACTGTTTTCTTGCTCTAAACAGAAGAAATTTCATCCTCAAAATGCAGACAAATTAGAAAATGACACCAGATACTAACAGAAGTAAGTGACAGGGGGAAAAAAAGGGTTTTGCTATTAGGACAAAGGGACCCTTTAAAAAGTTGCAAGCTTTCCTCAGTTGCACCTTTGTGTGCCTCCCATACAGCAGATACAACATCATAAATGTTCCCCCTGCCTTTTGTTCCCATACTATGACAGTTTCTTTGACTGGTGATCCTGAGATAAGTAAAGCAGTTAAGGCGCTATCATTCCTTTGTGCATTCGTTAATCCTCCCATAAGAAATTAGTACTCCCTCAGCCATGACAAACACATAACTTTGTGATTCTTGAGAAAACCCGAGTGAGGATAATGTGTTCTGAGCTCAGCTGTTCTGGGCTGTGAGCTTTTTTAAATATCGTTGAGGACAAGAGGGAAACTCAATCACATGGTTGAGCTAACTTCTTCTTCACATCCGTTTCTTGCAAATTGCTCTTTAAAATGTCAAGGCTGCAGAGCTGCTGCAAGCATGCGAAATGTTTCCTTGAGGGAAGAATGGGAATATTTTATTCCATTCTGTACTTTGGGCCGTGTGTATGTTGGTGCATTTCCAGCGCTCTGAACACCAGGGGACAAACAACTAAAAGGAGATGGTTTGAGATGGAGCTTGTTCTTTGCTTGGGGGCAGTCAAAGGTTTTTCATGCTGAGATTCCACCTATATATTCACATTTTGCATTAACATATCCTCCTTCCAGCTTTACTAGATCCTGAAACAGAAATAAAAGAGTCCCCACATCCTTCTGTTCTTTTACTTAATGTCATATTTTATTATTGTAAAAATGAGTACATCATGAGCCTAAATTAAAAACCTGGGAAACTTTTTCACCTCATGTGCTTCTGACCTCAGAGCTGGAGCCTGCATCTCATACATTTGTATAACATTTTCACATATTTTGCTTAGACCAACAGCAGTAGCTGTTTCTTGAAAATCAAACCTTTATTGGACACTGATGTCTGACGGGAGACAGTATGGCTACCTCAGAAAGAGACTGATAATTATCAGTCTGGTCAAATTGAAGATACCGTCAATTATAATCAAGGGTATCTTCATTTCAAAGGGATTATGGGAATTTTTCAAGGACAAAATGAAGTTGTCATAACAAGCGTAAAGCTTTGTGCAAGCAATCATGCTCCTCTGATGTGCCTACAGCCTCTACGTGACTTTGTGTAAATAAATAAAGCTTTGCTGTTTGCTTTGGTGTTCATAAACATCAAAAGAATGGTGTTGCATTAGAATTTGTGTCAGCATGTGGGACTGTAGCCTGAAGTTTAAATTTTTTAATGGAAATTTAGTGACAATGCATATGTACAGTCCCAGTCAAAAGTTTGGACACACTCACCCATTCATATGAATGGGTGAGTGTGTCCCTGGCACTCATCTCCACCCACTCCACCCTGCCTGCACTCTTTTCTTCACCTCTTTTGTGCACTGTCCTTTGCTTTGGATGGCTGACCCCAGGTATTTAAACTCATCTACCTTCACTACTTCTACTCTTTGCAGCACACACATATTCTTGCTTCCTCTGACTATCATTCCTCCTTTCTCCAGAGCATACTACCACCTCTACTCTCACTACAGATCACAATGTCGTCTGCAGACATCATAGTTCATGGAGACTCCTGCCTGACCTCATCAGTTATCCTGCCCATCACCACTGCAAATAAGAAGGGGCTCAGAGCTGATCCCTGATGCAATCCCACCCCCACCTCTGTCACTCCTACTGTACACCTCACAGCTGTCTCGCTCCTTGTACATGTCCTGCACCACCCTCACATACTTCTCTCCCACTTCTGACTTCCTCATGCAGTGCCAAAGTTCCTCTCTTCCCACCATGTCATCTGCTTTCTCTAAATTCACAAAGACAGTGCAACTCCTTCTGACATTCTCTATATTTCTCATCAACATGCTCATACCAAACATCACATCTGTAGCGCTCTCTCTCAGCATGAAGCCACACTGCTGCTCACTTCTGTTCTAAACCTAACTTCAACAACTCTTTCCCATAGCTTCATGCTATGGCTCATCACCTTCATCCTTCTGTAGTTACTACAGCTCTGCACATCACTGTTGTTCTTGAAAATTGGCACCAGTACACGTCTCCTTTTCTCTAATCTACATCGCAGCTTATCCTGCTGTTCCCGCCGTATTTTACATCCTGCACTGAGTTACAAACATCCACATTCTAAAATACCACATTTAAACACACACTAGCCTATTGCATTAAGTATTAATATCAAGCTGTAAGCTAATTTTGTGACTTATTTCTGGGAAACATCTGCTTGCTGTGTGTAGAAACAGGCTGTATGGGAGATAATTCTGTGCAGGCTTAAAACAGAATAAGACCGTCTTCACACTTTCTACCACAATAACTTAATAGCATTAAAGGCTGCTTACAAGTAAATATTAAAGTAACAAGAAAAGTCTGCTTTGACACATAGGAAACCATGTGACACTATGAAACCAAAAAACATTTTCTTCACCCTTGGCTAAACTTCAGAGGAGCTCACAGAGACAGAAAATTGGACTAAAGCAAAAAATTGGTCAGTGTTATGCAACTTCATAAGAAGCAGATTTTATCAGAACAGCATAATGTTCAGAGTTCAGATGTGGGTTTAACAGCCTGCAGCTGAAGGCGCAAAACATATCAGCAGGTTATGGCATGAAATACACGCTGCTAATTAACATATGCATGTTCTGCATCACCTATCGGTTATTTTGATCATTTGTTTGTGCAAATGGTCTGATGGTGCGTTACTATGAATAATGGGAGAGGATTATCTTCTTTCCTTTCATAAAACAGTGTGTTCTCTGCTAACGGAGTTAATAAAGGAAGCGCTCAAACACCTTTTCTGAGTTTTTAAAAAATTTGAGCAGCTCTCAACATATTTGCCATGGAGACACTTCAGAGTCACTTCCCTCATTTAGGAACCGGTTACCAAAAAAACTGACTGATCTGCCACAAAGTAAAAAAGTAACCAAAACTACAACAAAATCTAGAACCGTCACAATCAGTGCCATGTAAGAAGATGCATGTGGGCTGGCTCTCACTGGGAGAGCCGGGAAACTGATGACTATATAAACTTTCTGATAAGTCAGACCTGAAATTAACTGTGAGTACACGCCAGCATTGTCACTAGTGAAAAATCTATTCAGTGCTAAAGAAAAAACTTGATGTTTGAACTGCTTACTAATATTTCCATAACTGCATTCCAAGCACTTCTATAAATTATGTTTAGTGATGGCTGGAAACAGAAATTTGACAGCCAAATGTCAAATGATGGTTTCCACCGCAGCTTTTAGGAGAGCTGAACTGCTGAGGCCTGGCAATTTTAAAGTTCAGTCATTCATAGCAATTTCATTCCTCTCTCGTATTACCATATTTTTCTGCTTTTACTCATAATTTATTCATTTGCTTACAGCTCCCATTTCAGTAATCGTGGAATAAAATTACAATCAAATTCCTGTAGAGGTCTCAGATGAAAGGAAAAACTCTGGGGTTAAATGTGTCCAAAACTGAGTTCAACAGTGAATGAAGAGGACAAACCTAAATTATTCACATGCTGACTACCTTTTCATTAATCTCTGAGAACTAGAAAGTGCTTCACCTCTGCAGAAGTTAATAATAGCTCCTGTAAAGAAGCGAAAGGATGGGAAAGGAACAAAACTGCTGAGGCTCAGGGAGCCATAAGTCAGTGAGTATACCCTTAACCTTTAAGCTACAGAGCATAATAGCATGTTTCCACATGCCACTCAGTCTTGATGTACATGTGGCAATTGTAGTGAATTGTAGTAGGTCACCAAATAAGCTACATCTCTAAATATAATTGTGTGTTAAACTGTATAAATATAAAATAAAAAATCATTCAAATTCTGCTCAGCGCTTTTACAGTAGCTCTTCCTCCCTTAAGGCCACCCTCTCCACAAATTCATGGTACCTTGTTTTTGTCTGTGTGATCAGGCCTTTGTGAGCACAGTGGAGTGGTTTTCACTTTTGTTGATTTTAACACTCAGATTCACTTCATTACAAAGAAGTATTATGTCTTATGACTTCTTTGCTGCAGGGGCTAAGCAAAAGGACAGACAATAGCGTGAATGTGAGGAAGAGTAGCCCGCATTACAATTTTTTTCATGTATTTTATCAGTGGACTTGGTGATACAGCTGTAACATGTGAGCAATGGTCTGCATGGTCATCTAAAGGGACCTGCACAACCATGACAATCCTTTTAGATGACTGTGTGTTTACAGGAGTCTGAAGCCGTAGCTTTTGGCTCACAGGGATTTCTTGTGCACAATCTGACCTCATTATTTAAAACTTTGGCCATGTTTAATATAAGCACTCACTACTGAAACAGAATATACAGTATAGGACAGAAAATAAGGGAAAGGATAATAGGTCTTTTTTAATGTTTCACATCTGTCCACATATTTCAATCTGCTATATAAGAAAAGCGATTTAACTATATTTCAAGTGTTACAGTGTTCTGTAAGACATTTTTTTCTACAGCATCTCAGGAAATTAAGTTTGCAATTCATGCTGTGGGACTGCATTCCCAGCAACTTCCTTACAGTCTTAAAAAGTCAGAATAAAAAGTCTAAAAAAGTCTTTAAAAGCAGGAGGAGAAAAAATGCCAAACGTTTAATGATTGCAATGCTCAGTCAGCATGATCGCTTTAACCTCTTCACTGCCTGGGAAAGGGAGCCACGTGTCTGTAATCAGCATCATCAGGCAAATCCTCCATCCCAAACCAGTCTTATCATTTAATATTTGGTTATTTTACAGCTGTCCTCCTGCTCGTTTCTGAACATCTTTATGTCCCCGCATTTTCTAAAGCAGTCTCTTGTGGCTAACACCCACTCTGGTTGAGAACTGATAAACAATTTGGGGATTAACTTCAGAGATGCGCCACATGTGCCAGGAGGCCTCACGTCCCACAGCTAGAGCTTTGAGGCAGCAAAGAACAATGGTGTGTCCCCGAAGAGTGCTGGAAGTCAAAAGAACAGCAGCTCTGGAGGATATTGATTGTTGTTTGTGTTTATCCCTCGTCAATAGAGATATCTCCTTGTGCCCTACAAAGCTATTAATTATAAAGAACGAGTAATTTTTCAACTGAGTCAAACCCAAGTATCAAGGTCAATGACGCAGAGACAAACTGCGGGTAAATGAGCAAAAAAGAAGGTGCATTTGGCAGATTAAAAACCCAGTACGAGTTTGGACACTGTGACCTCTTAATATTTCTGGTCCTGGTATTCTTTGAATGGAGACATTTTTCTGTGAAGGACACAGTATGGCTATTGTGTTTATCTTTTAAAAAAAAAGACAGCTGAAAAAGGGGAAAATATTGCAACATTCAGTAAAAACTGCTATACTGGCATTCATATAATGTTATAAAACACATGATAGCATCTCTCCATAGGCTACAATATTTCAGAAGCTATTCCTGATGTGTCTCCAGGGGCTGTCCCTGTGACCTTAGCATATGTTGTGGGTTGTTTCATTGGTGATACAACTGTGGAAATGGTAGTATGGTACAACAATATACAGTATACTCCTTATTCTGTCCTCCCTCCTTTTTACATGCAGGGAAACGCACTGTCACTCTCCTCCAAGTGAAAGTGTATGTGTCTTGTTACCTGACATGCAGATTGATTGTCATCGCTGCCACCACCAGCATTAAAAAGCACCACACTCAATAATTTAAGGTACTTTGTGGGCATGTAATGGGTGATGAGTTGACAATGCCATGTGCCATTAGTCAGCTAGATTGATGGAATCTGAAAAACATCAGATTGTCTCTAGTCATCTTCCATCATAACATCTCAGCTGTCATGTTTTTGTCCTGGTGTTCTTGGCAGATGACAAAGAAGCTTGAACTGTGACATGTTAATAACTGGCCTCCCACAATCTTCCACTAAATCCTTTCCTCATTAAAAGGACTGAAATTATTTCAGTGAGCATTTATGTGCAGCTTGCAGAAACCTGTCTGGATGCAAAGAGAAATACAGCTCCTTTTGTTGCCATTTCTGACATGCATTAAAACTCCAGACCAAGGAGAATGAAGGCATTATATGGTTTTACTTTGAGAAGCTAAAAGCAGGTAATTACACACAAATGGATCAAGGTAATTCCACCTGGCTAGGTGAAAGAGCTCCTTGAAAAGGACTAAAACCAAAACTGCGCCTGGAGTCATTATGATTTATTCTGATTATCATTATTTTACACCATTAAATAACTCATTGTCTTCTTGGGCTGGCATTCAGTGAGATGCATGCATCAATGCTCCAAACCTGGCAGGTTTAGATCAGTGGGGAACAGGAGGATGCCCGACTTTCTGCACCATAAAAGCAAAAAATGTGGAGGCTCCGAGCGTCCCAAATGGCATGACAAATGCTGATGACTAATGATTAAATAGCCTCATAGACCTGCGCCACCTGCTTACTGATCAGTGGTGCCAACAACACAAAGAGATCTCGCTTGAGGGCAGAATGATTTTAACTGCCACCCTGCAGCAAGTCACTGGAAACCCACCTGTTCTGTAGAAGATGAGTGCCAGTGAGTTTCAGCAGAGCTCTGCTAGAAAGAAAACCTCCAAAAGAAGTTTCATATGTGTGACAAAGAAGCATTTTGTTAGTGATCCTGAATGAAATGTGTTCTCTTAGAGAACATTAGGCACTTTTACAAGGCATATTTGCTCTTTAGTGAGCACTCTGCACTTTGAGAAAAAACACTTGCACATTACAGCGCATAAACATGCACACAAGAACTGTTAAATATTTATTGGTTATCTATTAAACACATTTATGATTTGTGTGTGATTCTGTCTTGCAGGCACTTGAGCAGCTATTCTGTGTGAGACATACAGATTCTGTGTGAGATAATATTAGCCACAGGAATGAAATTCTTCATGTGGCTAAAAAAGAATAAATGTATTGGAACAACTTATTGTGTGTAGGACTGTTAGTTTAAGTGCAATGTTGACTGAACTGGATGAAGTTGTGTGTTGAGTAGCTTTTTTATTATAGTTTAAAATATGTAACTATATTATATGACTTAATCACCATCTGGTGAATACAGAAGCACCCCTCTTACAGTATTAGCAAAGTGAAATCAACCAGTATCAGAGGATAAAGGCAGCCTCTTTTCCAATTGTAGTTGGTGCTGGTATACTCTGCCTCTACCTTTAAGAATTATAACCAAGCTGCTCAGTGGTCATTCATCACATGCAAAAGTCACTCATTTTTTAGTCATTTTTTCAAGCTTTCAATTTCTTTCAAGGACCAGCTGTGTGGAAGGCAGACTGTGTCATGGTCCTGGGCCGATGGCCCGGTGTTTTGAGTTCTTTTAGTGAAGTTCTGTTTTTGTTGTATTTTGTAGTTGTGTTTTCTTAGATTTCCTTACAGTTTAAATCAGGGGTGTCAAACTCCAGGCCTCGAGGGCCGGTGTCCTGCAGGTTTTAGATGCGTCCCTGATTCAACACACCTGAATCAAAAGGCTGAATTACCTCCTCAGTATGCAGGCGAGTTCTCCAGAGTCCTGCTAATGACTCCTATATTTGACTCAGGTGTGCTGGGGGTTTAGGTTACTTCCCCGTAGCTTTAAAGTTTAGTTCTCCCTGTGTTTTCCCTTAGTGTCCCTCACTGGTGTGGTGGTGTCTCTCATGTCTCTCCCCAGTATGTATGCTATTCCTCGTGTGGTGTCAAGTCTGAGTTTGTATCTTCTTTGATCACTTCCTGTTTTATTTAGAGAGTCTCGTGTTCCCTGTGCTTTGTGTTTAGTTTTGCTGCCTCTGTTATTAGTTTCATTTGTTTCACCTGTTGTTCCCTGCTGTTTCCATGTGCCCCGATTACCTTGTGTGTATTTAAGGTCTCAGTGTTGTTTAGTTCTTTGTTATGTTGTCGTCTGACTTTCCCTTCCTAGCTGTGTGTCCCCCCCGTTTAGCGTTTTGTCCCTACTTTCTCCCAGGCTTGTTACTGTGCTTTCGTTCAGCCTCGGTTGAGATTCTGCTGTTGTTTTTGTAACTTGTGAGAATCCAGCGATAAAGCTTCGCGTCCTGCATTTGGGTCCAACACTTCCTGCCATACAGCCGAACCTTGACAGACTGTGGACGTAAACAAGACTCAGGAAGCAAGGAGACACACAACCAGGAGGGATAATATGACAAAGGGCAAGGAGAGAACTGAGGATATGAATATACACAAATTGATTAGAGGAATGTGGAACAGGTGGGTAAACAAACAGGTGCAACAAATCAAGGAAAACAAGTTAAAGGAAGGAAAGTTAAACGCAAAGCACAAGAGATAAAAGACTACCAAAATAAAACAGGAAGTAACACAACACAGAAACATGGCCTACAAGCCACAGACAGGCAAGAATACACAGAAACTCAAGGAATTAAATATAAACCAAACTATAACCATGAACCTAAACTAAACTAAAACCCGAGAATATAAATTTAAAGAAAACAACCAGGAAATGCTGTTTTAAGAAAAATAGAAAACTCAATCACGAAAATCATGAAACCACAAAAAACTCAAGATGGTGACAGTTTTCAGTTTTAAGGAACAAAAGTTAAACTTGCTCTAATCAGTACTTCTTAATAATCCAGTCACTATCCTATCAGCATTATTAATTAATTAATTTCTGCCTGTTAATTTTTTTTAAATCAGAAAACTCAGAAGCCATAGCGCGCGGCCAGCCCATCAGCAAACACAAAGCTTGCAACTAGATTAGCTAGTGGTGCATGAAGTTATTAGAAAAAAAAAAATGTGTTGTTTTGTCATGGCACCCCTTTGCTTTAATTTGCGAGGCTGGATCAACACCATCACACCACAGATGCCACCTTAACTATGATGTACCCGACAACATCCGCACATCTGTCCTTGTGTTGCAGTCCCTGATAAACAGACGCTATCGCCTTCTCAAAACCCGACTGTTGATTTTATCTGAAATGGGATAAATTCACAGAAATGTCTCTTTACATTCTGCATGTTTTGTGATTGCGAGCTAAAATCATAATTATCTGTCGCTGGTGTTGTTGAGGTGATTCGGCTGTTCCACCCATGCAAATCAAAGCAGTTTGCATCCTTTACTGACTTGAAGGAGTTTTTCCTCATAGTTTCTTATAATCTCAGAAAATCTCAGAGTGTTTTCTAATAACTTTAATCCCAGGGATTCCCTGAGTTGTTTCTCATAAATTGGCTCTCGAGCCCTGGTTCAGAGGTCGTAATATGCTATTATAAGAGCTTCTTAAAGTATTAATTTTGCACCTTTTGTTTTTATGTACATTTCATTTCAAATGTACAAATGTGACAATTTTTTCTATCCTTGCTAACTCATAGTGACAAAATTAAAACACCTTTTTTCTAGAAGTGTTTACAAATTAATTAAAAAATATAAATCTCTCATTTCTAAAACATTTTCAGACCTTTTCTGTGGCACCAACTGAAAATATTTTCTGGTCTGATTGGACAAAAATAAACTGGGTTTTTGCATAACACCAAGCAAAACACCAAATACTGCATCCTTACGGTGAAGCATGGCAGCGGTACCATCATGCTGTGGGACTATTTCACAGCAGCGAGGACAGGGAGACAGTATTTGGCTGCATCTATCCATCCCTCAGTTCTGATCAGTCTTGACTGATATAGCCTACACTGTATCTGCCATATGTCAGTGAAGTGTTCATAGATCTTTGCACTACCCACAAATAATTGAAAAATGAAACACGCAGCTTTTCTGGTTTTATTTCTTTCAGTTCATCCATTAAATTGAGTGGAAAAGACAAAACATATTAAATTCTTAAACAGTGCTCAGAAAAACAATCCCTGAGAACAGCAATTAAACCTTTGGTGTTAGCCGCATGCAAATCCATGTTCCCTCTCTTTCAGTAGTAAATCACACCCACACAGAGCAGGAGAGAATGCTGCTGGACAGGAGTGGGAAGTGAGCCTATTATATGAGGAATCTCTTTCACGATGTGCGCTGGCTTTAAATACCTCGGTTTAATTGCTGTGTCATGATGGGATAATTACCAACCATTCAAGGGCACAAACAGGGCTGCAGACCGCACAACCCTTTTTGGTGTGTTGCCATGCTTCTGCTGGGAATTGTGGGTACAGTTTGGCAGCAAAATGGTGGTGAAAATAAGACGAACAGAAAAATATAATAGTGACACGGACATTCAAAGAGGTATCGCTTCAAAGCGAATCCCTTCCAGCTTTGATTGGCACTTTGTGCTAATGCACTCCTCACACCTAGCCAGACCACAGCAGTAACACAAGCCATGTGTCAGATGTTTAAGGATTTTGACAAGATTCTACGCATCTGCTAAAAAAGCACCATTTCACAGCTTTTGTGTGATGTAAATGGCCATCATTTGAAATCAGGTGAATAATTCTTTGTACAGAGTCATTCGGCTTAAGCATTGAGCCTTCAGCTGCAATTTGTTGTCGCAAATCTCTGCTCACATTATGAATGCAGTGTGTAAAACCTGCATTTTAAACGCAGTTGCTGACAAATTCTCTCACGAGCTTGCGCTCCACTTTCAGCTCCAACAACTAAAAACGCAGAGAGAGAAAAGACATAAAACCACACAGGGTCACCTGTCGGATGACAAAGGTTAAGAAAAAAAAGGTTTGGGGGGGAAAGAAAGGTAATTTTTTTTTTAGTGAGATTCATGCTTTCTGAAGAAATCAGCATGTTTCACAGGATTGTTGGCTGGCTGTGATTTCTGCTCAGCTGAAGAGGTCTGTGGAGCTGGATGTACTTCAGGTGCTAAGAGAAATCTGTGTTATAGGCAATGTAGAAATGTGCTTTCCATTGCAATGCTTAAAAAAATCTGATCACAAAATAAAAGGGATAAATGGAAACAAATCATTTCACAACACTGAATTTTCAGTGTCAGGGCTGCTCATATTTTATGAAAATCTAAAAGTGCAACATTAATTTCCTCCACTAATGTCAGACTGCAGCGGCTAGCAGCACCTTACAATGAGCCCCTGTAAACTGGGTCCAGTTTACAGAGAAAATTCACATATTTCCTTCTAATCCACTGTCATGACCACACTGGACTTTTGTGATGTTAGGCATACATGCGTTCCCACAGTGTTAACATGGATCGGATGCATATCATTGCAAAGTGGAAATGTTCAGGAACCACAGCAACTCATCCATGAAGAGGCAGACCATAAAGTAACAGAACAGGGTGTCACTAAGTGCTGATGCACATTAAGTGCATCAGCACACTTAAAGGCAGACACACAGGAAACAAACAGCATTTGTCAGTCTTTGTCTCCAGATTAGTGGAAAGCGCGCACACTTAAGTTGCAGCTTAGGCATCGGTCTACAGGAAGCTACTAAATTCCTGCAACTTTCTGAAGTCAAATGAATTGAAAGCTCTGATGAAGATGTGAATCTATGAGAGGCAGATTTGGTAAAGACGATGCAAGAAAGTGACCCCTCTCTCTCTGTGCACTGACACGACACACAAATACCTGAATCACCCCTTGATGACCTGTATGGATTCACTGTCACTGTGTGCACTGAGCCAGTGAAAATTTGTTGAGAAGGAAAAATAATGGGCATGACACTGTGAACACCAGACAGGTAGGTTTGTTTTTGTCTCCTCTCACTGACATGATTTAAACAAAATTGGACTGCAGAGCCTGTTTGTGGTATATAAATATTGCAGGTTTTCTTTGTATTGCACTGCATGCTGTATAACTGTGTTTTATAGGAACAGAGACACAATATGTTCACACCTATTTCAAAATATACTGGTATTGTAGAAATACATATTTACTGGCAGGGCTGAACTCACCAGGGGTGCTGAAAAATATACTCCACAGAGAAAGAGTGTTTTAGTCCAAACGAGGTGTCTTGATTGCAATACAATAGCCCTCATCAGGGAAACAGAAAGTCTACAGATCCAACAGCTGGCCCTCCTATTTATAGCTCTGGGAGGGAGTTATTATTTTCACACTTATGCTGTGGACTGCCTGAAAGCTGAAAATTTACATAAATGGCACTTCTTCAGCTGTATTTGCCAAAAGGCATTGATTTACAGGTATTCATAGCCAGAAAATTCACCTTGATATCCTCTGAGACACTAAATATTTACTCGTGACAGTCTGTCAGTGCGTGTCTGGATGCGTATAAGATGAGCTGATTATGCTGAGAGCAGCACTAAAAAATGAATCCAGTCACAAAATGTTCCCTTTTCTGTTTAATTGGTCTGATAAGACAACAAGTTCGCTTGTGAGGCGCTTAAATGCCCTGCATGAGACTGCATCCCCATCTACTGGATAAAGTGTGAACTGCTGACAGAGTCCAGTAGTTTGTGTGAGTATTTCTTTCAGTTTGCTGCACAGTCAGATCAATATTTAACTATTACTTTTAGTTTGGTTTTAACTATTCCAGCTCATCATTTTCATGCAGGTCTCCCCCAGTTTTCTTCAGCCTTTTTGGGCAGAACAAATATTTGTTTCAGGTCATATTTATGCAAAAAATATAGGAAATTCATGAACCTTTTCTTTCTTGTTTTTTTATTATATTATTTATTTTTTTATTTATTTTATTATTTTATGTTTACATTTTTATGCTTGATTAATATGAAATTACAAAAAACATAAAACAAAAAATAATCACATGCCAGGGAAAAATTAAGCACCAAGCAATAGTTCAGCACATGCTACAGTATAGGGACAAGAATTATTAAATTCAAGAAGACCCTAGAAAGGGACACAAAGAATATCTGGGAGTTCTTTGTGTCCCAAAGAACTTCTTTGGGAAGTTCTTTGTGTTCTATCATACCAGTGCCAGCGGCACTGGTATGATAGAGAAGCTTTGTGGGGCATAGTGGGTCAAGTCTGCAGTGACTGTTCTGTGATTAATAAGTACTTTTACTGGGTGTCGTTTTTGAGTTTAGACCAGTATTATAGAGCTCTGAGGTTCTCCCAGAACAGTAATGCAGACTTGTTGAGTCTCAAAAGCACAGGCATGAAAGCCTCCTCAGGCTGGTTGCGGTGACAAATTCAACTAAACTGACAAAGACTAAAATTAAAGACACTGCCTCCATATAGGACTGTTCACCCCCCCAGCTTTTTCACCGCCTACTCTCCATTACCTCACTCACACATGCAGTCACTAATATCCCCCCGTCTGAGCATTACTGCACTACTGCACCACCTTTACAGTGCTACCACCCCCCCGAGTATTTATTGTATTTATTGCACTACTGCACCACTTTACTGCACTTGCACTACTGAGTTTTATTGCACTGCTGCACTACTTCTACATTGCACTAATACCCCCCCCAGACTGAGCATTTATTGCACTCCTATACATATACTGCTCCTGTTATCATATGCTCTCTTTTTTTTTTTAATTACTGCTCAAGCACTTCTGTTAGATGCAATCTGCATTTCGTTGCACTGTACTTGT